>NC_060119.1:592700733-593327341 GCF_021461395.2 Schistocerca americana
TCTACTCCATTGATGAATTTCTTAGTAAAACCAACTGATTTGTATATAAGTACAACATAACTTCTGCACAATTTCAGTGCAGTGATGTGTTCAGTGAAAATTTGTGTGTGTGTGTGTGTGTGTGTGTGTGTGTGTGTGTGTGTAAGTATAATCTAACTTCTGCACCATTTCAGTGCAGTAATGGGTTCATTGTAAATAAGTATTACAGTAGTTGTATTACATGTTTATTACCTTATAAATAAATAAACTTTTTTTTTTTTAAATTCAGTGCATTAGTATTTGTAAAATGACTCTTAGTGTTAATTAAAAAATGACGATTATTCCACTTGGGACCTGTGGAATGGTAGATTAGCTTATTTGTTTTAGTTGTAAATATTTGTCATGTATTGTTGTTTTTCTGACATGTTCCACATCCTGGAGGACCTCCTCACTACGGATCAATTGGAATGAAAGTAAATCTAATCTAATCTAATCTAACCAAGAATATGGAAATTGTGTGGGGAGATATCAAGACTGTAAGGAGGATGTGTAAGGGCTTCCTGGTAAAACTTCTGCAGCTTACTGAAAACAACCTTAAAAACATGTCATAAAGGTCAGCAAATTCAAATGGATAATGGCAAGAGCACAGTATCTTACAAAACAACAGAAAAAGTACTGTTTGGAATACATGTTGCTTCAGTGACTGCACATACACTGCCTGCTTAAGTGTGTGAAAAGTTGAAGTGCATAAGTTGACATGCCTTTCCAGCCAAAATGGCTATAATTACCAGCAATGAAGTCTTTCATACTCAGCATAAAATGTATAGTTGTTAATAGTCTTTAGTCTATTACCTAGTTTGGTGCAGCTCTCCAATGTTAATCTTTCCCATGGAAACTGTTTCTTCTCTGCATAACTGCTGCAATCTGCACCATTCGAACCTACTTGCTGTAGTCAAGTCATGGTCACCTCTCCTGTTTTAGCTAACGCACATCCCTCTAGTACCAAATTGATACCTCCAGTAGTTATTCAGTTTCCCCTTCTAATCTTCAGCATTCATCTGTAACCCACATTGCAAGGTCCATTTTCTTCTTGTCGGAACTGTTTATTATCCAAATTTCATTTCAGTAAAAGGCTACACGAGACACGTGCCTTCAGGAAGTAATTCCTATCTTCCAATTTTTATTTGGAGTTAGCAAATTTCTTTTTCACAAATGCTTTTATTGCTATTGTCAGTCTGCATTCCATGTTCTTTCTAATGTGACCATTGTCAGTTATTTTTCTGCCCAAATTGCAAATTTCATATACTTTTAGTGTCTCATTCCCTAATTTAATTCCCTGAGTATTACGTGACTTAATATGACTACAACCATTACCCTTACTTTCCTTTAGTTGATGTGCATCTTGCAGTCCTGTTAGCTCAATAGTTCTTCCAAGTCTTTTGACGTATCTGATACAATTGCAGTATCACCGACAAACCTCAAAATTTTTAAATATTCTCATAAACTTATTATTATTTTTTAAATTTCTCCTTGGTTTCAGTTACTGCTTGTGCAGTGTACATATGGAATAACACTGAATATAGGCTACAATCCTGTCTCACTCCTGCCTCAATTTTGAATTTCGTTTTAGATCCTTTGATGCTTATAAATGCAGTGTGGTTTCTATATAAGTTGTAGATAACCTTTCACTCTCTGAAATTTATCCTTGCTACCTTAAGAATTTCAAATAGTGTATTACAATCAACATTGTCAACAACTCTCTCTAAATATACAAATGCTATAAAAGTGGGTTTATCTTTCTTCAGTTGTCTAAGATAAATTGTAGGATCAGTCCTGCCTTGTCTGTTCATACATTTTTTAAGAACCCAAACTGATATTCATCGAAGTTGGCCTCTTTGTCTTTCCATTTTGCTATAAAAAAATTGTAATCTAAGTCTGTGATTGTTTTGACTGCCTCATATATCTTGCCCCTCCCATGAACCATGGACCTTGCCATTGGTTGGGAGGCTTGCGTGCCTCAGCGATACAGATGGCCGTACCGTAGGTGCAACCACAACGGAGGGGTATCTGTTGAGAGGCCAGACAAACATGTGGTTCCTGAAGAGGGGCAGCCGCCTTTTCAGTAGTTGCAGGGGCAACAGTCTGGATGATTGACTGATCTGGCCTTGTAACAGTAACCAAAATGGCCTTGCTGTGCTGGTACTGCGAACGGCTGAAAGCAAGGGGAAACTACAGCCGTAATTTTTCCCGAGGACATGCAGCTTTACTGTATGATTAAATGATGATGGCGTCCTCTTGGGTAAAATATTCCGGAGGTAAAATAGTCCCCCATTCGGATCTCCGGGCGGGGACTACTCAAGAGAACGTCATTATCAGGAGAAAGAAAACTGGCATTCTACGGATCGGAGCGTGGAATGTCAGATCCCTTAATCGGGCAGGTAGGTTAGAAAATTTAAAAAGGGAAATGGATAGGTTAAAGTTAGATATAGTGGGAATTAGTGAAGTTCGGTGGCAGGAGGAACAAGACTTTTGGTCAGGTGATTACAGGGTTATAAATACAAAATCAAATAGGGGTAATGCAGGAGTAGGTTTAATAATGAATAAAAAAATAGGAGTGCGGGTTAGCTACTACAAACAGCATAGTGAACGCATTATTGTGGCCAAGATAGACACAAAGCCCATGCCTACTACAGTAGTACAAGTTTATATGCCAACTAGCTCTGCAGATGATGAAGAAATAGATGAAATGTATGATGAGATAAAAGAAATTATTCAGGTAGTGAAGGGAGACGAAAATTTAATAGTCATGGGTGACTGGAATTCGTCAGTAGGAAAAGGGAGAGAAGGGAACATAGTAGGTGAATATGGATTGGGGGGAAGGAATGAGAGAGGAAGCCGCCTTGTAGAATTTTGCACAGAGCATAACTTAATCATAGCTAACACTTGGTTCAAGAATCATAAAAGAAGATTGTACACCTGGAAGAATCCTGGAGATACTAAAAGGTATCAGATAGATTATATAATGGTAAGACAGAGATTTAGGAACCAGGTTTTAAATTGTAAGACATTTCCTGGGGCGGATGTGGATTCTGACCACAATCTATTGGTTATGAACTGCAGATTGAAACTGAAGAAACTGCAAAAAGATGGGAATTTAAGGAGATGGGACCTGGATAAACTGAAAGAACCAGAGGTTGTAGAGTGTTTCAGGGAGAGCATAAGGGAACAATTGACAGGAATGGGGGAAAGAAATACAGTAGAAGAAGAATGGGTAGCTCTGAGGGATGAAGTAGTGAAGGCAGCAGACGATCAAGTAGGTAAAAAGATGAGGGCTAATAGAAATCCTTGGGTAACAGAAGAAATATTGAATTTAATTGATGAAAGGAGAAAATATAAAAATGCAGTAAATGAAGCAGGCAAAAAGGAATACAAACGTCTCAAAAATGATATCGACAGGAAGTGCAAAATGGCTAAGCAGGGATGGCTAGAGGACAAATGTAAGGATGTAGAGGCTTGTCTCACTAGGGGTAAGATAGGTACTGCCTACAGGAAAATTAGAGAGACCTTTGGAGAGAAGAGAACCACTTGTATGAATATCAAGAGCTCAGATGGCAACCCAGTTCTAAGCAAAGAAGGGAAGGCAGAAAGGTGGAAGGAGTATATAGAGGGTTTATACAAGGGCGATGTACTTGAGGACAATATTACGGAAATGGAAGAGGATGTAGATGAAGATGAAATTGGAGATAAGATACTGCGTGAAGAGTTTGACAGAGCACTGAAAGACCTGAGTTGAAACAAGCCCCCGGGAGTAGACAACATTCCATTAGAACTACTGACGGCCTTGGGAGAGCCAGTCCTGACAAAACTCTACCATCTGGTGAGCACGATATATGAGACAGGCGAAATACCCTCAGACTTCAAGAAGAATATAATAATTCCAATCCCAAAGAAAGCAGGTGTTGAGAGATGTGAAAATTACCGAACTATTAGTTTAATAAGTCACAGCTGCAAAATACTAACGCGGATTCTTTACAGATGAATGGAAAAACTGGTAGAAGCTGACCTCGGGGAAGATCAGTTTGGATTCCGTAGAAATGTTGGAACACGTGAGGCAATACTGACCTTACGACTTATCTTAGAAGAAAGATTAAGAAAAGGCAAACCTACGTTTCTAGCATTTGTAGACTTAGAGAAAGCTTTTGACAATGTTAACTGGAATACTCTCTTTCAAATTCTGAAGGTGGCAGGGGTAAAATACAAGGAGCGAAAGGCTATTTACAATTTGTACAGAAAGCAGATGGCAGTCATACGAGTCGAGGGGTATGAAAGGGAAGCAGTGGTTGGGAAGAGAGTGAGACAGGGTAGTAGCCTATCCCTGGTGTTATTAAATCTGTATATTGAGCAAGCAGTAAAAGAAAAATTCAGAGTAGGTATTAAAATCCATGGAGAAGAAATAAAAACTTTGAGGTTCGCCGATGACATTGTAATTCTGTCAGAGACAGCAAAGGACTTGGAAGAGCAGTTGAACGGAATGGACAGTGTCTTGAAAGGAGGATATAAGATGAACATCAACAAAAGCAAAACGAGGATAATGGAATGTAGTCAAATTAAGTTGGGTGATGCTGAGGGAATTAGATTAGGAAATGAGACACTTAAAGTAGTAAAGGAGTTTTGCTATTTAGGGAGTAAAATAACCGATGATGGTCGAAGTAGAGAGGATATAAAATGTAGACTGGCAATGGCATGGAAAGCGTTTCTGAAGAAGAGAAATTTGTTAACATCGAGTATAGATTTAAGTGTCAGGAAGTCGTTTCTGAAAGTATTTGTATGGAGTGTAGCCATGTATGGAAGTGAAACATGGACGATAACTAGTTTGGACAAGAAGAGAATAGAAGCTTTCGAAATGTGGTGCTACAGAAGAATGCTGAAGATAAGGTGGGTAGATCATGTAACTAATGAGGAGGTATTGAATAGGATTGGGGAGAAGAGAAGTTTGTGGCACAACTTGACTAGAAGAAGGGATCGGTTGGTAGGACATGTTTTGAGGCATTGAGGGATCACAAATTTAGCATTGGAGGGCACCGTGGAGGGTAAAAATCGTAGAGGGAGACCAAGAGATGAATACACTAAGCAGATTCAGAAGGATGTAGGTTGCAGTAGGTACTGGGAGATGAAGAAGCTTGCACAGGATAGAGTAGCATGGAGAGCTGCATCAAACAAGTCTCAGGACTGAAGACCACAACAACAACATATATCTTGCATACAAAGTGTAATAATTTTATCAGGGTATGTTCTGTCAAGGATCTTAATAATTCTGAGAGAATGTCATCTACTTCATGCCTTATTTCCACTTAAGTCTTTGTCAAATAATTCTTGTGGTATCATATTTCCCATC
Organism: Schistocerca americana; assembly: GCF_021461395.2. Lineage (NCBI taxonomy): Eukaryota > Metazoa > Arthropoda > Insecta > Orthoptera > Acrididae > Schistocerca > Schistocerca americana. The sequence goes on from NC_060119.1 coordinate 592,706,108, forward strand.
CCACTTTTATTTACTTCCTTTTCCATAAGAGGGTCTTAGAGTTAGTTTGATTTGTATGGCCCTTCTACGCCTATATATTCTTTCCACTTTAGTCATTCCTTCTTTTCTTAGTACTGGTTTGCCGTATTAGCTCCTAATATTCATACAGCTTCTTCTCTTTCCTCCAAAGTTCTTTAAATTTATATATGGGCGACATCCTACCTTCCCATAGTTATTAATGTTTCTGCAGCTATCTGTATCTCGTCGACCCATTCCTGCTTTGTACCTTTTGTACTTTCTGTCAGTCTAATTTTTTAGACATCTTATTTCCCTTTTGTTTATTTCGTTTGTGGTATTTTTGTATTTTCTCATTCTGTGAATTGAATTCAGCCTTACATGTGTTATCCAAGTATTTCTGCTAAGCCTTGTCTTTGTGTCTGTTTGACCTTTGGCTGACTATGTATTTCATCTATCAAAGCTACCTCTTAGTCTTTTATTGCATTCATTTCCCCTCATTCAGTCAATCATTGCATGATGCTGACTTTTAAATCTCTTGGCAACTGCTGATTCTTTTAATTTACAATGTCCTATCCTTTTAATTTCGTACTTTTCTGCAATTTGTTCAGTTTTAATCTGCAGTTCATTAGCAACAAAGTGTGGCCAGAGTCTGAATTTGCCTCTGATATCTTCCAGTGTCTCCAGCACTCGTACATCATACTTTTGGAGAATATAATACTCTCTCCTTCCACTCCATGAAGCATTAAACATACAACACCCATATTACTGATGAGGAATTTAATGGTGCAGTAGCACAGTGAGAGATGCCTCCTCAATACCTGACAGAATATGTTGCCATCACATCACTAATAGTGGGAAATCAGGCATACTAACAACATTCAACAAGATATGCCAAAAAGGAATTTTGCTAACCCAGAAGAAATAAAGTGTAACAATACAAATTATGAAACTGACAGAAACTTCACAGTTAGGAAATTATTAACTGATTAGCTTAATTGCCCTTCTATGCAAATTAAGTCTTTTGTCTTAGTGTTGGATCGACTTCTAGTAACATGTGAACAAGAAAATGGAATACTGCAGTTGGCTGTTTTAAATACCACCCTTTTAGCCATTGCAGTAAATGGAATTATAACTGCCACAGACACTAATGTTTATTGGCAGTATATGTTGACGAGATCTTTGCTTCTAGTACAGTTCCGCTCCTGGCCGGTCCAACAGATATCTCCAGATGCCTTTACGTGGAACACAGACATAGGTTAATGCATGGTTGTTGTATTTCATTGATGAAATCACATGTTGTACCCTTTTGCAAACTTAGCCCTTTTCATCCACATTGCAAATTGTACTTATATCACCAAACATTAACAGTTGTTAACTGTGCCCAGTTCCTGTTCTTACTACTCATTAGTAAACTGGTGTGAGTGTCACACATCAAGTAGACAAAGGCTACGTGTATACAGAAATTTATATTACTTTGGAAATATCTTCTGGGAGGAAATGAAGTCTCCAAAAATTCTGTGTATCATGTACCTTAACTTGACTACTGTTATGGGAGCATCATTATAGGTCCACTAAGCCATATGCACTAGTATTATTAAGTGCTGTATATCACAGTGGGATCTGGATCACAACAACAGCTTTTGTATATGAACCCAATAGACAGCCTTCTGGTGGAGGTAGGTTATACTCCATTGAAAATAGTGTTTCAGCAACTTCTAATTAATAGTGGGCCTGAAATAAATAAAATGCCAAAATACTTTTGTTATTCAGTCTTCTTCCACATACTAACATTTGGTTATTTAGAGATCATTTATAGAATGGTGGTCAGCTATGTTATGTTTTACTGGTGTTTACAAAGAGCCCTCTTAGGCCCTGGGCACTCAAGCTCTGCTCATGACAACGTTAGTCTCACCATAGCACATCCTCTCTCCTGCCACGTGACTGGATCTCAAGCATGCCATTAAGAATGACAGTTACAGGAATTTACCACTATTGATTCTTCTCTGTACTGCAAAAATTTGATGCTTCTGCAAGATATAGGCATATGGTTCCAAAGGTGGATAAACAGTTGGTATCCATATTTCAATAAGAATTTCTTCAAACACTACTCTCTACCAAGTGAATGTAGGCATTTGTGTAGTGGAATTGATAGTTCTACTTTGATTTTTCATCCATATCAAAACTTGCTCCATCCAAGAATCTCTTCAATACTGTGATTCTCAGCAGTCTCCTATATAACCTTTACAGAATAGGGAACACATTTGGAATTGAGCAACATTGGCATCCTAAGTAATGGTCACATTGATGAAGTAACTGAGGCAGTTTGTCAGATGGAACTGTTGATGCTTCGATCCCCTGGAGCTGGTGTAAGGATGTAGTACCTATGTTGCCAGGTTCTGCATAAATTGGAAGAGGTGTGGCAAATAAGCACCTATCTCAACATACTCAGGATGATAAGATAACACTAAATAAAAGAATTTATTCTATAGCACTTCCCAAGGAAAGTTGATTTTCCTGTATCATATTCATGCTGTACATTTTAAGCTCGCATGTGGATATATCTTCCTACTAGATACCAGATCAGGTGTCGCTGCATAAAAATTTCAACAATTCAAATATTGTTGAATGCCTAGATGTATGAAAGCCGTGGCACACAGTTAAAACAATCCTTACCACAGATTCTGATGGATGACTAATGCAAACAGTGTTTATTCTAACCCAAGAACACTATGATTTAATGGTTGAACAGTACCCACACATGGAAGACTAGGACCAACACAATTAGCGATACCCAATTGGCCGGTGGAACCTTGTGTTCCAGCATATATTGACATTACTTCCAATAGGTGTTGCAGCCACCAGGCTGCTCACGCAACTGCTGTTGTGTTAGCAAGCCGGGTGGCCTCTGGCAGATGAATTGAGCACAAACTTCATGCCTGAATTATGAAGCGGTGCGCACACAAAACTGGTAGTTCCAGCACTCTTCTTCCTTTATGAAGAAGTGAGCACTGCGCTCACATCCATTCTTCTGCGGTCGACGTAGGTTGTTGAGTCATGTGATTAGACACCACCGGTGCATAGGGTCATATGTGGCACAAGTGCGGACTGGTGTGCAGTGCGTACCTACCTGTGAGAGGCCATATAGGAGGACAGGCAATGCTGGTGCAGCTTCCATATCCACATCAGAGTCCAGACACAGGGAAGGAGATGGTAGCAGAACTGGTGGCACCAACTGTGCTGGAGGTGGTAGAGATGGAAGCATTGGCTGCAACAGTGTAGCCGGGTTCCCAACATGGCCCCTGACAGCTGAAGAAGGCACCCACAGCAGAAGAGACAGTTTTGAAAACATTGGCAGTGGCAGTGAAGGCGAGGGTGCTAGCCATGATGTACGAGATGGTTCGGCAGATGAAGGCACGAGATGGTGGAGGTGCACGCAGTGTGCAGCCGCCCACACGAGGTCATATCTGGTCGATGCATCGTGACACCCTCCTCGCAGCCATGTGGATGTCGCAAAGGCTTTGGCCATGCGTAATCTAGATTACTACTGGCATCCATTTTGCCTGTAATTTCATGGTGAACATGGGGTGTGGCAACGCATCAATAGATTCAGTATGGTGGCACAGTGGTTTAATGCCAGTATGTGACACTTCAAAATGCAAATAAATAATTGATGATTGAGAAAGCTCTCTTGTTAAAATTGTACTTTAACCCCGCACACTGTAAAACAGGAAATAGAGCACAAAGGTTTTGCAGATGATCCTCTTTAAAGTCACCAGACAATTCTGTGTCATCTTAATAGTTGATGCAGGAGAGAGAGAGAGAGAGAGAGAGAGAGAGAGAGAGAGAGAGAGAGAAACTAAAAAACTGCTGGTGCTCATGCCTCACCGAAAGACAAATGCCGGCATGGATAAAACCTAAATGGGGCATTGATAACTAGATGGCATTTAGATTTCTCATCTACCAGCAGCCGTAGATATGCATGTGCCAAGTCAGTCTTTGAACAATAATGCCCCCCCCCCCCCCCCCCCCCTACCCCATCCCAATAATTTTGCTAACAGCTCATCAGGGCAATACAAAGGACTGGTCTCAATCATTGACTGTACAGTAATAGATTTTAAAATCCACCTCAGAGGCATAATTTACTGGTAGGTTTTTTACTGTCACCTTTGTGTTGACCATTCACTGGAGGAAATAGGTTGAATAACATCAAGGGATTGAAGATTGATCTAATTCTGCATCTGGTTGATCCCGTAAAGTTACTGGCACCATGCGGGCCCAGGAAAAACAGGGGCAGACAAACTGTTTCATAGTAATACAGGTCTGAAATTCTGTTGCACAACCCAGTCCCAGAGAAAACAGAGAGGCAAATTTGGCACAGAGAGCACCTTACTGTTGATATGGAACTTTATCAAAAACCACATGCATTTCATCATTGATGGAGAATCCAAACAGCTTAAAAGCATCCAAACCAAACAGATTTTCAGTGTAAGCATTGTCAGCAAATAGGAATGTTAGTGAATGAACCACAGCCTTGTAAGTCACAGGTTCAGAAAACTGTCCAAGAATGGGAATCTGTTGCTTGTGTTAACTCACCAGCTTGTGTGACACTGGAGTCAGAGGGACAGAACCCAAATCTACGTAAATCTGAGATTTCATTGCTGTTCCACTTGTGTCCACCTGCATTTGAACGGTTTGTTAAACACATGCATTTCAGTGTATAACTTGTGTTATGATACTGTCACTGCTGACTCACCGAGCACATTCATGTTCATTTCATCCTCACTCAGGTTTGGAAAGGAGTTACATACAGAAGCAAAGTGACCTTTCTTATGGCACCTATTACACATTGCGCAGTGCTTGAGACACGTGGTCCATTCATGTTGAATGAAGCAGTGCGGGCATGAGACCAGCAGAGCATGTGACTGTTGCTGTTGTACATGTGACTGTTGCTGTTGTACATGTGACTGTTGTTGTTGTAATGTGGACTGCTGTTATTGTAGACGATGATTACATGTACGATACCGAGATGTCTGCTGGACTGTTGCAATAGTGTCTGTTCCATTTCAAACTGACTGAAGTCTGGGAGGGGGTGAGAGGAACTGATTTGTGAAACTTTGGACCAGACTTCTGTCTGACTACTTGCAGCCTGTGAAACTTCAAATGACTGATCTATGTTCAATACACCTGCAAGTGTAGAATTTTCACACTGTAGAGCTTGCTCTCGAACTTCCCTATCAGGAGCAAAACCTATGATTTGCATTTGTCACAAAGTTATGACGATGTCTAAGACCACGTAGTTCTGCTGCCCATGGCCTGTATGACTGTTTTGGCTGTTTTTGGGAGAGGTAAAACTCCACATGAGTAGCAATAATGAGAGTATGTTTACAGTGATAGGTGGAAAGTAGTAGCTCACACAGCTGACTGAAAGAAAGAATTGAAGGTTTTTGTAAGGAAGTGAGCTGACAACAACTGATAATGCAAGATGAAATTTACTACAAGAAAAGGACCTTGCACAGGTTTATGTCTGTCACCCAAGATACCTGGAAATGTTGCCGCATGTGTTTTTTGTAAGCATCCCAGTCTTCTGGTGCATCATTGTTTGGAGGAAACAGCAGTGGATATGTTGTTGATGGGGCCGCAGGTTTTGCCAATGTAGTTGTTAAACTGGAAATAGCAAATGTCAGCACCTGCTGTTGCTCAAAAAGTGATTTAAGCACTGCCTCTCCAGGAATTAAACTCAAAGAACCAATGACGGAAGTGAAACGTGGAGCTGAATCTCATTCTCATCGCCAAAAAAGTGTTCTGACCCAAGAACACTCTAAACTATTGCTCAAACAGTACAAGCACATGGAAGACAAGGTACAATACAATTATCAATACACAAGTGGCCAGAGGAGCCTTGCGCTCCAGCCTATATGGACATTAGATCCAACAGGGGGCATGACTGGCAAGCTGCGTAAGCACTGCTGTCGTATTAGCAGGCCATATGGCCTCTAGTGACCAAATCGAGCACAAACTTTACACACGAACTGTGAAGTGGTGTGCGCACACACAAAATTGGTAGTTACAGTACCATTAAAATAACTACAAGAAAGCAGTTATTATCACAAGTCTAATTTCCTTGTTAGGAAAATTGAATTTCTCAATAGATACAACTTGAGAACCCTGTATCCCTGAAGGCTTTCAATCCTAGTGTATTTCATATGTTCATTACCATCTTCTTCATTTTTTCTTTACTGTACTTTTTATTTAATCATGTCTCTTCATTTACCATATTCGTATTTCAATAATTTGTTACATAGGTAGAGCACCACCATTTAATGCCATAAATTGCCTTTTTCCTCCAGAAATCAGAAAAACCACATGTAATGTCTCTCTTAATTTTTCCTTATCCCTTACAGTGACCCTTCCTTGTTGACAACATGGGGAGATCGTGCCCTCTGCAACAAGATTCTGTTCTGGGAGAAAGGGGAAGGGGTGGCTCACAGGCCATTCTTATACTGACATGCAATCTCTTATACAGCTATTAGTGTTACTAGGAAATGAGTGACTAATAACCCCATTGTTAAATCTGATTAATCCAAATTCTTTCACTACAGTTTTAAGAATTTTTGTGAACCATCTTTTCAGTGGAGAAAGAGTAGTAATGCAAAAAAATTTTAAATTCAGTTGCAGACAACCATATCGCCAATGTGACATTTAATATGCTCTGACAGATTGTTGAGGTCTTATGTAGCCTTGTGTATTAGTCCTTTCTGTGTTAATGTTAATTTATTGATTTATTTAGGGAGATTGTATTTGATCCTAGTGTGACATTGTAACATACTTATATAACACAGGTGTGGTTTTTTTTTTTTTTTTTTTTGGAAAGAGAAATGATGATGTATATGTTGTAAAGCATTTTTCAAGGTACGAAATTCTGTTATTAAGATGGCTCTGCTGGATATTCTAGAACAAGCAACCAGTATAATTTTTTTTAATGCTTCAGTATGCTAAAAACTCTACCACCGTAAGTCCAACTTCCCCAATAAATGTTCTATATCACCTATCTCAGGAATCGTGCATACTGAAAATGTGACTGACCTAAGACTTTATATTAATAGTAGGATATGGATTTTCCACATAATGTAACTCTTTCTACTTCAAATTATTCATTGATAATAGTAGACTATCCTTATACCTCTTGAAGTTTAAGAAGCTCTGAATTATGTATACTGAGTCTCATCAGATATCTTATTAACTAATTTTCAGTAAGAAAACTGCTACTAGTTTTTATTCCTATGCTTGTATTAACTGTAAAAAGGACAAAATTTGCACCTTCTGACAATGCAAATGAAATTTTTTACATATATGAGAAACAACAGAGGATCCAAAATAGAACTCTGTGGTGTGCCGCGTTTGATTCGCTTTCCAGATTACAACATTCAAACCTGCATGTGGCCATCCTGATTTAGGTCACTCCAGCCAAGTGTCAGGATGGTTCCTTTGAAAGGGCATGGCTGCATTTCTTCCCCATCCTTCCCTAATCTGATGAGACCGATAACCTCACCTTTTAATCTCCTCCCCCATTTCAACCCAGTCCAACCTGTGTCTGATTGGTTCACATTCTGAGTGCATATTTCAACATGAACAACATGGAACTGAAGCATTTTGTTTTCTCCCATGCATATAAGACAAAATGAAACTGATATGCCTATTATTCCATAATATCTAAAACGTTACATCTGTATCTACTTGTACACTCTGCAAGGTACTGTCTTTTGCACGGTGGATGGTACATTGTATTTTTTATTTTCTGTTTTGTCCATTTGCATATTGAGCGAGGGAAAAGTGGCTATATAGGCCTCTGTATAGACCCTAAAATCTCTCTTATTCTCATGACAGCTACATATGATATAAGGTGGTGTCAGCATAGTCATGCAGTCTTCTTTGAATATGAATTGTCGAAATTAATGCATTGTGGCTTCACAATTTTTCATCAAAGATTTCCATTTAAGTTCCCTTAGCATTACTGTTGCACTTTCATATTGACTCTGCCAACCTGTGGTGTATCCTAGCCGAATGTCTCAGAATTTGTTTGATGCCCGTCGTCATGCCTACTTGAAAAGGACCCTCAACACAGCAACAGTACTCTAGATTTGGTCACAGTAGCATCTTGTAGGTGATTTGTTTTACAGACATGTTGCATTTTTCCAGAATCTTTCCAACAAATTGAAGTTTTTCATTTGCCTTCCTGACTGAATACCGATTTTCTGTAACTGTCCCATTTCATATCGCATCCTAGTATTTCTCCTAAATACTTGTACAGTGTGTTGTGTTGAAGATATTCTCCACTAAGCTTCTAGTCTGATGTTATTTGGTTCTTTCTCTTTGTTGTAGGCATTATGTCACATGTATTCCCATTTAAAGCGAGCTGCAATTCATTTCACCATGTGGAATTTTTGCGCAAGTCTATCTGCAGTAGAACAGTGCCCATCTGCTATAACTTACCAAGTCCTGTCAGTCAAATGTTCATTGAGCTAATTACATATATGTTCAGAGGTACTCTGTATGATTGTATCTTGGCTATGATGAGACATCATGATTCACACGATCCGAAACAATACACAAATAAACGAATACTCTCAATCTTATAAATTTTGGTTAATTGATTCTAGTATATCATCTACACAGCCAATTCAGTTCACAATCATGTTTGAAATCCAAATTATTTGCTACTTTATTTTTTTTAAAGTGGTAGTTTTATAAGTTCTGTTGTGCACTGTATTTTCTTTCTCTCATGAGATGAATCAGTAAGTCTTTATCAATGTTTTATCACCTTGTTTGTGAAGTGACTTGATAATGGCATATTTAAATGTGTTTGGGAAGATGTTGCTTTGAAAAGATTCATTATTTAAGTAAATTAAAACATTACAGCATTCAGCTGAACTGATTTTATTTTACCACTAATTACAATGTAATCACTAGGCTAAGCGTTTAGTTTTAAGAGAGTTGAAAACTTATTTTGGAGATGTAGCAAATAGTTGAATTTTATCAAACTTTTGGAACGCTGAAACTGTAGGCTACCTAAAAAATATGTTGTCAGGCTTAATTTGTCTCCTACACACAGAAAAAAGTCATTAAAAGTATCTGCAATTTTGGGAACTATCATTGATCACTTCATTGTTTACCTCATTTCCTCACTAATTTTTCCTGTCCCATTGTTGTGCACTGTTCCAAATAGGTCTTACTTGTTGCCAGGGGAGCTTATTTTTTTCTTGAATAGGATACTTTTTGATGATCTGATGACTTGGCTTGTAATTTTACAAACAATTTGTAACGTGAAATAAGCCCATTATCCACTGTGTCCCTTGATGCTAAGTAAACTCTTCTGACAGTCTGAGTAATATTCTGATACCCGACAAAAAGTTTGAAGTGATAAATTGAAGCAGATAGTCTGAATATAAGAAGTCAGTAACAAGTAGTGAAAAGGAAAAATAAATTATCGAAACTTGTCAAATGTAAAGCTGGATATGTTTTTACAGTAGGTTTAATCCTGTAATAAAGGGTGTACATAAAGTCCGGGAACACTTCCAATTATTTATTGCATAAGAACCAAATACTGTACAGATATCATACATATGTCATTTTGAAGAGAAACCCTGAAAGTGTTTTTTAAATGTATACTGCCAAAGCGTAGTTTGGTAGTTTGCCGATAGTCAGCGCTAGTTGCAAACATGGCGAGTTCAGGTGCGGAGTGAGCTTTCTGTATGTTGGAGTTTGACAAAAACAAGTGTGCTACAGCTGTTGAACGTATGTTTAGAACCATGTACAGTAAGAAGCCACCAACAAGGGAGACCATTTACCTCTGGCACAGAAATTTGTTACGACGGGTTGCTTGTGCCCAGCAAAGAGAAGCGGATGTCCCAGTGTGAGTGAAGTGAATGTGGAGCGCGTACGAGATTACCGTATTAATGTCTGCCGGGTCACTCCTGGTTCGCATATCAAATGTTTGTAATTAAAAAAAAAAGAATAAATAAAATAAAATAGAACAATCAGAGTTTCTCTTCAAAATGCAATATGTATGACATATGTACAATGTTTAGTTCTTGTGCAATAAATAATTGAAAGTGTTCCCGAATGTTGTATACACCCTTTTATGTGCTAAGAAAAGAATCTTGTTGTTTGATTTATTGCTTTACAATTGCTGAGCTATGACTATTTAAGACATATGATTCTTCAGATGTAATATATTCACTTTTCTGATTAAAACAGGAATTGTCAAAATCATTACTTTCATGATGGTACACTGCTGCAGTATGTGGTGGCCACCAGCAGAATCCATTAGTGGCTTTATTAACTTGGCAGTTTTCATGCTATTTAGTGGATTGACAATATGTAATTTCCTAAATGCCATTTTTGATGGCCCAGGATACCTACCACCAAACTGGCAACCAGTGAGTAATCTACTCAACAGTTTCTTTACTGTAGATGTAAATTAATTGGGACTTCAATGTAATTATCTTCACATATTGTTATGGTGAAATGCACTGAAACACACTATGCAGGTTTATGACCAAATGTAACCAGTTATTATCATTAAATGTAACCAGGTATATGTATTGAACCACTTATTATTATTGAATCTTTATCAGATTAAGTAGTGTTAGTAAGGTCAGTTTTGGGTCAACCTTGTTTTGTCATGAGCTAGTGTCACTTAAAACTCTTTCAAAATTCAGAATCAGTGTTGTTAATTAGTTTTGTACATTTCTAGCAGTAACTGAAGACTTTGTTCTTTTCTCTTTTGATGGTGGATAGGAGAATCCAGATGATTCGGAATACCTGCAGTTCTGTAATGTGTGTCATGGTTATAAAGCTCCAAGATCTCACCATTGTGGGAAATGTAAGTATATGGGTTTTGCTGGGAGCCAGGAAAGTTTCTTTGGCACTGGTTTTTATCTTGAGCATTTCTTAAAATGCATGGTTGGAAACAAAAGTAAACAACTGTAAAATGTTTGTATTGCTGTCGGCTGCCAAATGAATGCAGACATTAACGTAACACACTATTTTGACAAGAGCACCATGTCATCATCTTCAGGTGATACTGTAGAATGAGCAGCTTTGCTACATTGTGCATCCTTTATAGTCTTAATACTCCCTACCCCCTTCCTCACTGCAGGGCCGAGCATCGTGTCAGGTGGTGTGGTGGAGGGGATGCACTCACTGAATGCTGGGTGTGAACTCTGCTCCCTTAGTGCTTCTGTCATCCCGGTGGGTTCGGAAATCATTCGCAGTCAAGAGTGTGACTGCAGTTGATTGAGTAGTGGGTTCCGTGCTTCACTGAGAGTGAAACTGCTATCTCTAAGGATCAGGCTATAGACAGCTTGCATGTAAACAGGTTCTGTTAGAACACAGTCGCAAAATGATGAAGGCTGTTGTAGCTCTTCTGTTTGTTCATACTTCAATTTTATTCGTATCTCATGGAGTTCCTTGTAGCTGTACGATCTGCAAACACAGATTTTGTTGGTTGCTTGAGTTCAGTATGTCTCCCGTGCTCCTGGCACCTGTCATCTTCTGTCTGCACAGTCTGCCAAATTTATACCTTATCATATTTGAATGGAATGTGATACACACACAGTTTATGGTACCCCAAGTCATCCTTACCAAACAGAATAATGCATGTGTGTTTGGAAGTTGTCAGAGAAAGCATTTAATGTCATGTTGTGTCAAAATTGTCAGTTTTGTTCGACACTTTGCCAACTTATGATGGATACACCATTGTCTTAGCCATATTGTTGTGTTCTATTTTCTCGGACTGCACCTTCTGCCTGAAAGTCGTATGTCTCCCTCCGTACCCATTCTCCTTGAATACATCCTTAGTACGCAGTATCTTGGCTCAGTGTAACATTAAATGCCTTTTCTGTCCGCCTCTGAAAGTTTGTGCCCTATTAGGTACAGTGATGGGGTTTCATAAACTGGGTTTCTACTGTAGTTCATCCAAGTTGGTGGGGCAGACATGAGCAGACTGTGCAGACAATCAAAGAAATGTGCCGGAAGCACAGGAGACACACCAAACACAAGCAACCGAGAAAATCTGTGGTTGCGGAACATTATGTTGCTACAAGGGATTGAATGAAATATGAACAAATGGAGCTGCGAAGATAGACTGTGTTCATTGTGGGTCTGTATTCTAAAGGAGGCTGTTGAAATACAAGTGACTGATAGCCTGAGGAATAAAGGCAGTGGCTTTACTCTCGGTAAAATATGGGAAGGCAAGTCTTCTCATTGTGAGGATGCTCTGCCTGTCCTCTTATTACCAGAGTCATTAACACATCACAAAGTTATGATTTCATTCATAGGCAGTATTTTTGCAGTAAGGTGGTATATATTTTTGCAATATGAAATTGTCATCACTGTGACAGATTAATCTGTCATGAGTGGAACTCTACAAACCTTAGGAAAATATAATTTATTAGAAAATGGCAGCAGAGGCTTTTTATCACATGCATAACTATTTTAGTATACCTTAATTATATAAAAGCACATAAAAAGTATTTGTTCAGTGCTTCTAGTGCATCAACTTGACATTTATATATGTGTGATTAATTCACTATAAAAAAATCTGTGGTTGTAATTATTGCATACAGTGTGTATGTTTGGTGATATGTCATGGCATTATGCTTCATTAATGAAGATATTTATATCTGCTTATATGTGCTATAAGCCAATATTTATTATTTTTTGTAGTATGCTTCTAGTACTTTACATACCTGTTTGACCATTTTCTACTGATGAATTTTTTCCTAAATTTCAATATAAAATTGTGAAGTTGACAACTGTATTTCATTTTGAGAAAACGTCACAAACCCCTCTGTGCCCTTTAGTCAGCAGTGGAAATATACCCAAAAGAGAGAATGATTCATAACATTCAAGACACTGTCGTAAACATTCAGAACTAAGGGAAAGCAGTATACTTGTTGGATCTCGTGAAATGGGAATCAGGGGCAGTGACATAGGGATGCAGGAGCCAAAGATGCATGTTGGGATAGCACAGAATAAGATCATCCTGTCCCCTTCATGCTTTTATCTTACTAATGAGAAGAAAAGATGTGAGTATGCGAAGAAGAGCATTTTCTAATAATGATCAACAAGCTGTAATCAATAAATCACAGCATTTGACCACAATACTTGTTCTTCCACCCACAGAGATGGATGGAAGTGGTGATGTCCAAACTGATAAATGACCTTTTCCCACAATCTGCAGCTACCCTTTTAGACAAAATGATCCTCCAGTATACAGTGTGTGCAATATAACCTTGTCTTTTAGCTAAATGCATTTTATTTTGTAACAAAGACTGGCCTTTAGATTTTCCAAAGATTTGTCGTCAATTGTAGCTGACAACACTATTATTGTAAAACTTTCAAAATTTTATCTTTTGTGGGGCCTGCTCTTATGGAATGTTTTTTATCAAGTGAACAACCAGTCACAATTAGTCAGTAGTGTGATTTTTACCTCTCGTATTTTCTCAGGTATGATCTTTTTTACTATGAACATGTAGTCAAACGAACATAAAACCAAGATGTTAAAAAGTTGTTAATGTAATTTGTGAGCAGTCAGTTTTAACTATTTTTTAATGGCCTTGCTACTTTTCAAAGGTATAATGGTGAGGACTCATTGTGTTTTCCCTCTCAGATACACATTTTTCTTACTATCCATTTTCATAGTATTGTATTCTATGTAATTACTCTCCATCATTCGTAACAGCATGCTTTGTCAATTTTAACTTCCAACCATTCGAAGGGATGATGTGGAGCGATGCCAACCTCTCATCACCACCACTATCACAGTAGGATTACTTCTGAATGGTTACTTTGTGCATTTCACAAAATTCATACATTTATAATCGGCAAGGGCACTCATAAACATGTTGTTGAGCATCATCATACTCCTTGGATTTTGTCCCATCTATAAAGGTGTGCCTATCGGTAGATATTCAGGTTAGTGAACACGTATTGCTTCTGAATTACTATTTTATTAATCCTAATGCACCAGATTGTGTGATTGTATTTTAATCCTCAAATTTTATCTTTTGACTGTACTACCGTAGTGTATCTTCTGTTTCATGCTAGATGCTATATTATTGACTGATAAAATTATTTAACTAGATGGATAAAAATCTACTCGCGAAGTGGCGGCAGAACACACACACAAGATTGTTGTGATTGACAAGCTTTTGGAGCCAGTGTCTCCTTCTTCAAGCAGAAGGGTTGAAGGGGAAGGAAGAAGGGTGAAGGAAAAGGACTGGAGAGGTCTAGGAAAAGGGGTAAATTTTGGGAAAGTCACGCGGAACTGCGGGTCAGGGGAGACTTCCCGTACAAGATGAGAAGGATGGCCAACCACAACAATCTTTTAGTTTTATCATTACCAGATTATTGACTGAGTGGTAGAAATTTTGGTTTATTTGTAATTGTGATGGAAACGGTTTTGTTGTATATAGATAGTCAAAACTGGCTGATGCTTACTTGTATTTTTAAATTTTAAATGTTAACAATGAAAAGGATAGTTGCTACTCACTGTATAGCAGAGGTGCGGAGTTGTAGGTAGGCACAACAAAAAGACTGTCACACTGTGTGTGTTTCTTGTCTATTTTTGACAAAGGCCTTGTTCGCCGAAAGCTTATTGTGTGACAGTCTTTTTTGTTGTGCCTGCCTGTCACTTAGCATCTCTGCTATATGGTGACTAGCAATTATCCTTTTCCTAATATTGTTACATTCAATCCTGGATTTTCCATTGTTTAAAATTTTAAATGTGCATTACACCTCAGCTATTTGATTTTAAAAAGTTGGAGCAAGTATGTTTCTAATTTATTTCTTCAGCATTAAATTAATTTCTTCCTAACCCAAAGTAATTTTCCTAGCAATTCAATACTTACAAATCTTTGAAGTCAGTATGATTGTTAATTGCCAAAGTTACTCCACAAAGTCGTAGTGTAATATGACTGTTAATTTTCAATTATACCAAGCATCTTTCTCATTATGTGTTGTTACTTTGTCATTCCCAACTTTGTGACTATAAAAGAAAAATGTAAGAAGAATATTTCATATTTTAGATATTTAAACTTAAAATGACTATTTCTCTATCCTTAAAGAGAAAAACAATTGGAATTTCTGTTATTGGCAGGTGGTCACTGTGTGATGAAGATGGATCATCACTGTCCATGGATCAACAATTGTGTGGGACATCGTAACCATGGGTATTTTACTGCCTTTTTATTTTTTGCTGTATGTGGCTGCTTGCAAGCAAGCATTGAGCTGACGTGCTGTTTGTACAGAGCACTTAATCGGGTAAGTATACTGGACCCCTATTATCAAGCAGATGAGATCTTTTCTATGCTTGTTTAAGTTTCAAAATGTATCAGTTTTGAGATGTGGGAAATTATGTAACAGTGTAAGTGGTCAGAAGCAATTTATTAAATTAGTGGAATAACTGAGCACTATTATTAAGAGAAATTTTTCCTCTTGTTGCTTTCTGCCTGTGTAAAGTCTTGTCTTCTATCAGAAAAACAAAGAGCTTTGAACAACATATATATGCTTATATTAGCTCCTCATTGCTTGTAAACAGGCACAGCCTGAGGTTTGATGAACTGCTATAGGTTGAAAATTGTAATGGTGTGACCATGATTGTGTAAAGATACAAGTTAATTTTTACAAAAAGTGAAAACAGCAACTAGCTACCAATATTAATGCAATTTATTAAGAACAAATAGTGCTCTCCTCATGGCATTGAGGCCGTCCTGTCCCAAAGGTCCTGGACGGTTCTGAAAAGCTTATAATGTTCATTTCCAAAACCTTAATTATAAGGCTCAGGAACATTATTTGCAAATAGAAAAGGAAATGGTGGTTATCACATATGAAGTGCGTAAGTACTATATTTTCTTTTTGGGAATACTACAAGCCTTTGTGGTCTTGGTTGGGCCCAAGGCTAAACTTTCAGAACAAACAGCTCACGATCTTCATTATTGTATCTTACACTTTTCAAATTATCAGCACTTGATACATTACTGCCCACCCTATCAACATTCTAAGGCATACTCCCCATGTGTCCAGATTTCAAATTTGACAGTTGTTTTCAGATTGACTGCCACAAAGAGCAGTACTTGGAAGGCTTTCCGATAAAATTCAGAAGAGAGTTAGTTGGACTGTCCTCAGGGGCTCAGCATTTGTTTGCTGGGCACAGGTTTGGCAAGCCCAGAGTTCCTGAGCTGGGGACTGCTAAGCACCGCCAGTCCCCTGTTGCCCTAAGCTCTGGGGATGCTTCAGCGACCACTTTGGAACGTTGTGTGTCGGAGAGAACAGGAATCTTGACTTGACCACCTGGATTGTGAGGAAGGTAAAAACCTCTATGAAAATCCTCTTAATTTCAAGGTATTCTGCACGTTGATGAGGTGCGTGGCTGATGAGGTGGAGCAGTCGTTAGTGGGCAACCTCTGGGGAACCTGCTGCACCTCAGTTGTATAAGGCTTACCTAGGCATGTGTGCTCTGTCTAGGTGGGCTTTCTATTGCCCTGGTTGTTTATGGATCCCTCTAAGTTTTCTGTTCCACCTCTCAGCAGAATGCGTGGGCTGCTGGTAGGTACTAATACCCAATCAAATAAGAGGGCTTGTGCAGCCAGTCCTCTGGACTCAGGGATATTAAAGAATTCAAGCGGGTTCAGTAACAGAATGCATGCTGCTGGCCAGTGAGGTTTTTATTGGCTGCGTGGAAAGAGGGGGGTTTTGAGAAAGTATCACCTTTTTACATACAAAAGAGTTAGAGGCGATTGCTGGTAATTTAAAATCAGTTAAGTCGTTATGAAATGACACACTGTTGGTGGAATCATCTAATTCTCAACAAATAACAAACCTCCAGAAGGCCAAAAACCTTGGGTAATATGCCATTGAGACTGAGCTCCACTCCACATTTAACTACAGTAAAGGTGTTGTGACCTGCAGAGACCTGGTGGACACCCATCTTCTTTGGAAGACCTGAAAGTTGAATGGACCCTAGGAGGCATTTTAAATGTGCAGAATATTATTAAGAGCACAGGGTGTTGTGATTACATCCAACTCGTTAATCATCACTTTTAATAGCACAGAACTCCCTGAACATATTAAGGCAGGATTTCTTCACGTAACTATATGAGGCTCTTCGTCCCCAGTCCACCACACTTGGATGTGAGGGAGAAGCCACTTGTGGCAAGTATGGTGAGGCTGCCCGTGAAGTAGTCAGATGTTCATCTCCTCCATAGTGTGTGAACTGCAGTGGGGCTAACCCTGTTTTGAGTAGGGACTTCTGTGTCTTCCTTGAAAAACAGAAGATATGGGAGATTAAAACCATATGATGGATTCCCTGTGGTGAGGCCAAGAACATGTATAAGACCATAAAGCCCGCAACATTTGCTACCTTCTTTGCATCAGCTATTAAACAGCCAGTACAGAAAACTGATGCTGCTACACAATCAGAGATAGCTAGTGTTATCACTAGTATCTGCATTTGTCAGTGTACTTGTGCTGCTACAGTTACTTCATAGTCTACCTTCCTCCAAAAACATTGGAAAAGTCTGTGGTCACTAACATTGCGAGGCTCCCTGCTCCACCTACAGTTCAGTGGGGTTCATCGTCCAATGCTGCCATTACCACTGGTGCGGTTGAGGCGAAATTTTTCCAAACCAAAAATGCAGGAGTTTGCTAAACAAATAGCAGGTGAAACATAGGAAACAGTATACTCAGAGGTAGATGCAAGTGATAAATTCAAGAACTTCATGACACTGTTCAAACAAAAATTTTAAGAGATCTTTCTTAAAGTGTTACGTCCGTTCTCAACAGCTGAACAAATCAAATGGGTGACGAAAGGTATCAAAAAATCATCTCAAACACTGAAGTACCTCAGCTATATCAAACACAGTCAAAGAAATCCATCTTTCTATTCTTTTATAAAAGGTGTAGGAAAACATACAGGAAAGTGTTGTGTGCTGCTAAGAGGGCTCACAACTCCAAACTGGTGCTGAGTGCTGAAAACAAAAGCAAAGCAGTCTGGAAGATTGTAAAACAGGAAACCGGCAACAGAAAAATGAATGTGTCAAACATAAAAATAAAAAAAGACAGGATTCTAATGAAAGATCCAAAATATTTGGCAAGTAAATAATTATTTCAGCAGTATAGGTACAAAATTATGCAAAAATTGCAAAAAGTCCCTCAGATCACAAAGCTAAACAAAAGTGTACCACATTCAATGGTATTACTGCCCACAACAAAGGAAAAAGTGTACAAAGTAGTTTGCAAACTGAAAAATAAAAATTCAGCTGGTTTAGATGAAGTTCCAATTTTTCTAATTAAAGACTGTATAGAGAGCCTGTTACCACCATTAGTTTATATTATATTGTATTGTATGTTTATTGGTCCTGTGAATCATACACTGTATAGGGGTACATAATGATATAGGACAAGTCAAATAATTTGCAATAAAGTTTAACAGAAAAAGCTGTTGTATGGTTTTCAGTATATTGCAATATAACTCTAACATACGGGCATAACATTTCACAAATAAATTTTACATGCACACATTTCATACTTTTGGCCTTGATTATACAGACACACACATATATGTAATAGACCACATATAATACACAGATACATCTAATGTACACATTTCTTATTTTGGCCTTAATTGTATAAACTATTTAACATTTTTCACATATTTACATTGTAGATAAAAATTCATGAACACTATAGTAACAATTCTGTAGCAAGTAGTCACTCACTGCAGTTTTGAATTTATGCATGCCAGTTATTGCCTTAATTTCTTTAGGTAGTTTGTTATACAGTTAGCCGGCCGGAGTGGCCGTGCGGTTCTAGGCGCTGCAGTCTGGAACCGAGCGACCGCTGCGGTCGCAGATTCGAATCCTGCCTCGGGCATGGATGTGTGTGGTGTCCTTAGGTTAGTTAGGTTTAATTAGTTCTAAGTTCTAGGCGACTGATGACCTTAGAAGTTAAGTCGCATAGTGCTCAGAGCCATTTGTTATACAGTTCTTTTCCTGTTTTCAAGGGTCCTTTTTGTTTTAGTGTTGTATGTGAAAACTGCATATGTAAATCTTGATTATCATTCAAGCAGGGTTACTTTCCTGACTACTTAAAATATGCTAAAGTACTGCCTCTCTTCAAAAAAGGAGACACAGGAAATATAGTAAATTATAGGCCACTCTCACTGCTCTCATGCTTTGCAAAAATAATAGAAACTATTGTGAAAGATAGACTTATTAGCTAATTAAATAAGCACAACCTCCTAGCCAAGGACCAGTTTGGATTCTGAACAGGGAAAGGCACAGAAGCAGCAACAGCATATCTCACTAAATATATCCCAGAAGCACTCGATAAAGGAAACTATACAACAGGTATATTTCTCGATCTAACCAAAGCTTTTGACACAGTGGATCACAAAACACTATTGGTTAAGCTAGATGAACCAGGAATAAGGGGGATTGTAAAAAAATGGTTCCAGTCATACCTAGAAAATAGAATACAGATGACTGAAATAACACATTTATCATGTAACTCCAACTGTATTGAAAAACATATTTCTGACCTCAAACATATAAATATAGGTATACCACAGGGTAGTGTCCTAGGTCCAGTACTATTTCTAATTTATATTAACGATTTCCCACAAAGTATAAAGCATGAGCGTACAATATTGTTTGCAGATGACTCTAATGTGCTAATAGTGACACATCACATGTAGATCTAAGAGAGAAAGCCGAAGAAACACTAAAAAGTGTATATGAGTGGGCAGCTATCGACCAAGTCACGCTTAATATTAAGAAAACAAGTGCTATGAACTTTTACATAAACAAAAAACCATATTATAATAACTTGAAGTTAGGTAATGAAACCATACAATGGGTGGAAAGCACAAAATTTCTTGGCATGCAAGTTGATAGTCAGTTGAAGTGTGAAGACCATGTAAAAATACTTCGTAACAGAATCTCTACAGCAAGCTATGCCCTCAGAGTTCTTACTTCAGCATGCGATATTTCATGTGTTAGATCAGTATACTTTGCGTACATCCATTCTGTTATTAGTTATGGGATAATATTCTGGGGAGTGAACAGGAAAAATATTGAAGCTATATTCAAATTGCAGAAAAGAGCAGTATGTATAATGACCAAGAGTGGCAGCATGGCTCACTGCCTTCAACTTTTTAAAATGCTGGAAATCTTAACTGTCCCATGTGAATATATTTTCAGAATGTTATGTACATTTAAAAAAAAAATATTGGACACTATGTTAACAATGGTTCTGTACATGGTTACGAAACTAGGAACTGCAATAATTCGCATCTGGATAGAAAAAATAAAGTTAAAATGCAACAGAGTCTACTGTACAATGCCATCAAATTATATAATAAATTATCGCAAAACATAAAAGACATAGAGACAATCACCTCCTTCAAAGAAAAACTAAAAAAAATTTTACAAAATAAAAGTTACTATACAGTAATGGAGTACTTGAATTGAAAAAGGTTACTTAAAATCTGAAAGTTCTGTATTAAACTGTATGGAGAAATAATAATTATATAAGACTGAAAAATGTAAATTAGGTTATAAGAAAATTTCACTGTCAACTATTGTGTAAGAAACAAATTTAAACTGTTAAGTTGTTTATTATTCAATGACTAAATCCATGCAATGTAAATTGTTTCACGGATTAATAAAGAAATCAAATCAAATCAAATCCAAAGCCTACCCGGGGCAAAAACTCAAAGGCCAAGCATCCACCACCAACAGAGTTGGGAAGTAAACAGTCTGATGATGTCTACGTGTACTATCTGAGATTTCACTTGACTCTTCAGTAGAGCTAATGGAACTTGATATCAGACTGAACCCCCTGGTGGAAAGAGAGGGTGAAAGTGCAACCCTGGTGATAGATGGCTCCCATATTACAGTGGAACATTAATGGCTTAAATATACATGTGCAGCAACGGCCCGTGTGTTTACAAGAAACACATTTTAAAGCCACTTACAATCCTGTGCTATGGGGCTGTACCATTCACTGAAAGGATGACCTCGCTGGTACAGAGCCGAAGGGAGGGGTTGGTGTATTTGTCAACAATGCGCATCCCTCCTCTGCTCTCCCCCTGGCTGCTGACCTGCAAGCATCTACATCTACATCCATACTCCGCAAGCCACCTGATGGTGTGTGGCGGAGGGTACCCTGAGTACCTCTATCGGTTCTCCCTTCTATTACAGTCTCGTATTGTTCGTGGAAGGGAGGATTATCTGTATGCTTCTGTGTGGGCTCTAATCTCTCTGATTTTATCCTCATGGTCTCTTCACGAGAGATACGTAGGAGGGAGCAATATACTGCTGGACTCTTAGGTGCAGGTATGTTCTTGAAACTTTAACAAAAGCCCGTACCGAGCTACTGAGCGTCTCTCCTGTCGAGTCTTCCACAGGAGTTTATCTGTCATCTCCGTAACGCTTTCGAGATTACTAAATGATTGTGTAACAAAGTGCGCTGCTCTCCGTTGGATCTTCTCTATCTCTTCTATCAACCCTATCTGGTACGGATCCCACACCGCTGAGCAGTATTCAAGCAGTGGGCGAACGAGTGTACTGTAACCTACTTCCTTTGTTTTCGGATTGTCAAAATTCATGTGTATTGGAGGATCACTGTTTGCTCGCTGCATCTACCTCCACCAGATGTAATAGACTGAGGCTCTCATAGAACTTGTTAAGCAACTCCTACAACCATTTCTCCTACGGGGAGACTTCAGTGCCCATAATGTCTTTTGGGACTTGACATCTACTTTCCCTCGGGGTCAGGTTTTGGAAAGCCTCATGGTATCTCATGAACTGTGCACCCTTAACATAGATACCCACACTCATTTATGCACTGCTACTGTGTCATTCTCAGCCATAGACATCTCTTTCTGCTCTCTTGCCCTCGTAGACTGTGTTCAGTGGGAGATCACTAATGACCTTCATCCCAGTGACCACTTCAGACTCTGCATTCACGTGCTGGTTGGAACACCACGTGAAGAGCAGTCACCAACATGGGTCAGCAGGGCTAACTGTATGCTGCTCAGCCAGCTGGCTGTGTTTGAACATCACAACAGCATTCAGAAATGGGTGGACCACATCATGTGAGTGATCCGTCATGCTGCCAACTTACCCATCCCAAAGTCCACAGGTCATGTTAGGATGTGATCCGTACCTTGGTGGACAGATGAGTGCTGTTCAGCCTTCCATGACAGGCGTGTGTTTGGGGCCATTTAAATGCTGCCGTACTGCAGACAGCCTCATTGCCTGTAGAGTCACAAGAGCCGTGGCTCGAGCATAATTAAGAAGAGAAAGAATAAGTCATGGCAAGTGTTCCTGGACTCTGTGCTGTTCTATGGAAGGTTGGGAAGCAATCAGGTGGATTTCTGGTAAATGCAGTCATTTACCAATAGCAGCAATGCTAAAAGAGGGTTGTCTCCAAACAGTGCCTGGAGACATTGTACAGATGCTGGCAGAGAATTTTACACAAACTACTGCCAGTACCAGCTAGAATGGTATTTTGTCGCTACCATGCAACTGTAGAGAGGGGAAAGTTGAGCTCCAGATCCAACAATTCTGAGATTTTACAACTACCCTTTTCTCCTTATGGGAGCTGGAATTGTCTCTGTCTGAGGTTCATAATACTGTACCTGGTCACGACCAAATCCGGTAATGCACACTTCAACATTTGCAGCAACGTCAAAGGAAATTCTCCTTGTACATTTTAATCTTATATGGCAGACAGGTAACTTCCCCAACTCGTGGAGAGAGGGACTTTCAAACCTCTCCTCAAACCAGGAAGGGACCACACATATCCCAGTAGTTATCGGAGTATCGCCTTAATGAGCTGTGTAGGAAAGATCGTGGAGTGAATGGTTAACTGTCGTCTGGCCTGGTTGTTAGAGACCATGCAACTCCTTAGCTGCTCTCAGTGTGTGTTCTGGAGATTCTGGTCCTCTGTCAACAACCTAACCCTACTAGAGGTGGATATTGAGCAGGCTTTCCTATGTAAATATCAATGTACGTCATTAAGACGTACGATACTGCTTGGAGACACTGTATTCTCGCACAGCTGCATCAATGGGGCTTTTGTGGCCCCTTCTCCATCTTCATACAGTCTTTCCTGTCTCAGTGGTATTTTAGGACCCGAGGTGGTGACACACTGTCATGTTGTTTTGAGCAAGAGAATGGTGCCACTCAGGGGAATGTTTTAAGTGTTACCCTCTTTGCCATAGCCATCAACAGTATCACATCTAGGTAAGTAGTCCTGTACAGTGCTTCTTATTTGTGGATGATTTTGCTGTTTTCTGTTCCTCCTCCAGTATTACAACATGTAGCTGTGAGCTGCAACTTACACAGCGCAGTGGTTAGAAGTGTGGGCTGGAAAGACAGGTTTTCAGTTGTCTGCAGATAAGTGTGTGTGTGTGTGTGTGTGTGTGTGTGTGTGTGTGTGTGCGCGTGCGTGCGTGCGCTCATGTTAAAAATTCTTGTCATATTTTTAATTTACGTGTCTTGCATATGATAGACGCCATCCTAAATTTTAGAGACTCGGTAAGGTTCCTGGGCATCATTTTTTACTCCAAATTGTCTTGGTTGCCACACCTGAGAGACCTGAAAGCCAGAACCCTGAAGGCAATGAACATCATACAAGTGTCTTATCTACAGGTCTTGGGGAATAGACAGTGTGTGTCTGCTCTAGTTTTATAGGGCCTTCGTGTGTTCGTGGCTGGCATATGGGTGCATGATGTATGAATTGGTGAGGCCTTCTTGTTTGAAGGTCATTGATGCTGTTCATCATGAGGGGGATTCAGCTGGCTGCAGGTGCTTATAGTGCCAGTCCCATGTATAGTCTCTGTACTGAGGCTGGGCAACCATGACTTACCATCCGGCAGCAGCTTGTCGTGGTGCGTCAGGTATGTAAGTTCTTCACAACTCTGACTTCACCCGTGTATCTTACTGTTGCTTGTCTGGCTCTGGAACACCTTTTTTCGAACCATCCATGAGCCACAATGCCATTTGGGATCCACATGCAGTGTGTGCTGGAGTCTCTCCATGTGGAGCAAGTACAACCCCAAATCCAGTTGTAACTGTCTCCTGCCCCGGTTACTGCAGAGGCCCAGTGTAATTTTAGATTAAGTGCAGTATAGGAGAGATTGCACTCCTGCTTCTGTTTTTAATTTAATATTTTCTAACATTTTATATGAGCACCACAACTACGTAGCTGTCTTTATGGATGGGTGTAAACAGGGGCCTCAGTTGGTTGCTCTGTCATTTTCCTGGATTGTGTCCTCAGGGTAACTTCAAGTATTTACTGTGTTTGTAGCAGAATTATATGCAGTCTTGCAGGCACTATAGCAGATGAGACATTCTTTCAGTGCTAAATTTCTTGTCTGGTCTCATTCTCTGAGTGCCCTTCACTCTATTCAGCATTTGTAACCAGCAAATAAAGTAATCCAGGATGCCCTCCTTGGGTACCAGGGCACATGGGTGTTGTAGGGGATGAAATGGTGGGTCTAGCAGCCAAGGACGTATGATCCTCAGGTCCTTATTGTGTCATCTCCGTGTGTGCTATCACCTCGCTGTTTAAGTACAAAGTCATGCATCGATGGGAGGTTGAGAGGCTAGAAGTGACCGACAATAAGCTCCATGTAGTAAAGCCCACAACTCGGTTGTGTTGTACCTCTTTCCAGTCATGTTGACAGAACGAGGTCTTTCTTACTCGTCTTCATATAGGCCCCAGCTCTACGATGCATGGCTTCTTGCTATGGCAAGAGGACCCTCCAATGTGTGGTGCTTGTTGCATGCAGACAACTGTGTGCCACATTTTATTGGACTGTGTTTTATTTTCCGACCAGTGGGTCACAGCAGATTTGCTGATGGATCTGCCCTGTATTTCAAGTGATGTTCAAACGAATGTGATTTGAGTTTCAAAGTTTTGTGAATTATCCAACATTTTCAAAAGATTTTAGGGGAATGGTTTTATTGTGTTCACAGGGTGACAGGCTCACCCATGTTTTTTATTTTTTTTGTAAGTGGGCAGCCAGCCACATTTGCCTGTGCCTTTCTTTTAGCTCCTTTGTAATTTTACTTGTGTTCTAATCTCCTGTAGAACACATTTTAGTATTTCTTTGTTTTCTCAGTGTGTATGTTAACATTTTGCACTTTTATCCACGATCTTTTCTTGTAATATTTGTAAGCATGCTGATAACATTCCCCACTGGCTCCCCTTTAGCTCCAAACACCACACACACACACACACACACACACACACACACACACACACACACACACACACTCTTTGTTGGGCCAGGATTTGGGTTGGAATCCACTTCTGCTTGACCATTGACAGGTTATAACTGCTGTGTGGGCATAAGGTGCCATCTGGTTCAGGCATGACCTGTTGACTGAAGGCTATAGATGAAAACACTTGCTGTTGTTCCATCATATGTAATTCCAATTATACCGCATCCTAATGGGCGAATAGAATGTGAAAGTCTTTAAAAAAAACTCTGCATTGGGGAAGGCTTTAAAAGAATGCGTGCCTGAAAATTCGAGGCTGTATGTAGACCAGACTCAAATAACAGTGCAAATTGGGAATTTAAATTGTCAGTTTTTTCACACAGCACTGTAGGCTGAGTAGTATTAATGGCATGCTTGAATAGAAAAACCAAGAACCAAGTAGACATCAACTCCAAAAATATTTTCTACGGAATTAGTGGTGAACATGAGAAAAGGCAATGTCCTGGCCATCTGTTTCTACTTCACAGAGAGCTTCATTTAGTGCAACAGCAGAATTTTATGATGTCCTTAAGCTTACAATTTGAAATGCACAGAGTCCAAAGGCAGAGCACCTGTACTAAAGCACATTGATTCATTGTTCATAGTGACAGATGCACCAGTATCAAATAAGAATGTAACAGGTACATTCTTAATTTCCACATGTATCATTATTTTTAGTAGAACCAATGCACTGCATGTTCACTTCCAGTAATCTTGTGGGTGTCTCTTATAGAAACATATGACAGGGCTCCTGTTGGACATTGACACTTTTGCTATGTGTCCCTTGTGGAAGCACAGTTGGCACTCAGTTTCAGAGATGTAAAGTGAAAAAATCAGGACAATTAGGCAATAAATGAATATATTGCATCTCAACCATATGACTGGAGCCAGAATGGTCTTGGCAGGCCACCATCAGATGAGACATATTTAATGTATCGGGATTGAAAGGAAAATTTCTGTGTAGTTTCTCGGTCCCACCAGGTCCTTCATAGGTGCTTTAAAGTCAGTGGAAACATTTGCTGAGCCACTTACGAAATTTGAAAAGCACGAGTTACATGTAACACCTCTGCTAATGATGGATCTAATGGACATAAAGATTTTGTGTGTACCTCTTTATCAAGCACAAAACAAATTAAACTTTCAATAAATTTATACTTCCTTTTCAATTCTTGTAGATCTGTAATCCATGAAGTGTCAGAGTCCGATATACATTGTTGAAAAATTACAGAAATTGAGCATCCGTGGTAGCCATACTATCCCACTGAACTGGAACCTCCTCATCACCGGTTTTTCAGTCTCCAATTAAAACTCGTTTATTAACACTTTTTTGAATACCCTGAAACCCACAATAAATCCTCCCTGGGGGCTCATGGTTCTTTTGTGAGGTTGTGCATGACACACGTGGGGCCCCGAGCTATTGCAGCCCATTCTTATCCCCCTGGCTGCATTTCCTTCACCCTGCCTTCCCTCCCTATCCTCACTCCTTCCCTCTTGCCCCCTCCTTTCCCTCTCTCTGTGTTCTGATTTACATTGACCCAGCTATCCACCTGGTTCTCTGTATTGCTTGCGATTTGTCCCTTCTGCCTGTTCTTTCATCCTTTTCGGCATTCAGGTCCCCGCTTGAGGCATGACCTTCACAATTTTCTGTTTTTAGTGCAGGCTGTCTAGGGAAGAACTCCCTCCCTAGCATCCATGGTGTGGATTCCTCTCTCCCCTTCCTCCTCCTCTCCCTTCCCCGCTTTAGCCTCATTCCAACCTGGTAGGTCACCAGCACATGTAGCCAGTCCGTGTGGTGGGGCTGTTATGTACCCACCTGAATGAGCCCCTTGACAACATGAGGATCACCATTTTGATACCTGAGCTGTTCCCTCCCCATGTATGTCAAGGAGTGGTTGCTTGTCTTCTTGGCTGCGTGGCGCCCATGGGGAGAGCCCCTGATTGGTGCGAGTGCTATCAGGGCGGATGCTTGGCACATGAAGTGTATCAAGCTGCAAAAATCGGGCCATTCTCAAACAGCCATCTCTTCGAATGGGAAGGATCATTGAATTCTGTTTCATATGACGTGGCAGCCTTCCCTTCCCTGGCTACACTGGGGGAGGAAGGCCAGATTCACTATCTTGGGATGAAACACTTTCCCTGTTACCTCGTCTATACTAGGATGGATGGGGCCACATTCACCTCCAGAAAGCCATTGTATTTTGTGGAGAATGTCGAGGACAAGTTTGTTGAAGTGGAGCCTTTTACTAGGATGCGGTTGGACTCCTGTTGGTCAAAGCTTTTCCTGCCACCCAATCTGCAGCTCTTCATGCTGGCAAAGTCCCAGTGTCTATTACTCCACACCAATCTCTGGATACGTTCCACGAAGTGATTTTTCACAGAGACCTCATCCTGCAAACTGATGGGGAACTCTGGGCTAATGTGGAGTGACACGGCATTCATTTTGTTCAAAGTGTGCAGAAGGGTCACAAACACAACCACAAAAATACTGGTGCCTTCAGTCTGGCTTTTGAGGGAGATACCATCCCAGAGAAGGTCAAGGTTATTTGCTATGGATGTGACTTGAAGCCATATAACCCACCAACCATGAGGTGCTTTTGGTTCTTGCAGTTAGTAAAAGCATGTCATATTTCTGTTTCCAATCTGAGTAAATGGTCAGCTGGAGATCATCCTACCCAGAAGTCACACTGCTACAGGGTCAAAAGGTGTTCTGCAAGAACCAACAGATCAGTGCACAGAGCACCTTGGAGGTTAAGGCTCTGGATAGCTGACTATTGCCGGCTTCCCAGAAGGCTAAGAGCTTGGACCAAACCTGCAATGAAAAGACACATGCTCCCAGCATTCCTTTTTACTCTGCTTAATAAGGTAACAAGACTTAGTACAGAGACACTTTAAAGCAAGAAGGTTAGTTTGTGAAAGGTGTTGTTTAAATCACTGTAGCACCCATTGGCAGTCGTGAACAGCAACTGCTACATCCTTGGTCCAGCATGGTACTGGTTGGTGATGAGGTGACCTGTGGACAAAGGGACAGCAGTGCCAGCAGCATGAAGAATAGTGGCAAAGACGCTTGGCATGACTGCATCAATGCAGTTAGAGGGGCAGATGTTGAAGTGCTGAACAGACACATACAAAGGCCAACTGGCCCTGTGGAATGCCCAAAGTGGAAGCCTGCCTGCCTGGCAACTGCCGGGGAACGATAGAATCACCGGAAAGTGGTCACTGTCATGAAGGTCATCGTGGGATGACCAATGTAGGGAATCCATGAGAGAAGGGGAGGAGATTGTGAGATCGATAGCAGTGAAGGTGCCTTGAGCGCCACTGAAGTGGGTAGGGAAACTGTCACTGGGGAGAGACAAATTGAAGTCTGTAATAAGTCGGTCAATTAGGAGACCCCCCCCCCCCCCCCCCCCCAACCCTTGAAGCGGCACTCCCCCACAGTGGGTTGTGGACATTGAAGCCCCAACGAGGAGAAACGGGGGCAGGAGTTGCTGTATTAAGGTAGACAGTTCAACATAAGGAAATGGCCTACCTGCAGGGAGGTAGACATTGCCGGAGTCATATGCAGTCTAACCGCTATTGCTTCCAGGTTGTTTTTTAGTAGGATCCAGTCACTAATGATATCAGAGCAAACCAAAGTGCAGACCCCATCAGATGGTACCCCGGGGCCAGCATGGTTTCAACAGAACACCTGATAACCATGATAACCATGAAATGTTGGAGAGCAGCCATTACAGAAGTGTGTTTCTTTAAGAACAAGACAGAACGAAGAATAGTAGGAGAGAAGACTTTGTATTTCTGGTAGGTGATGATAGTATACACTGCAATTCCACTGAATGATCATGTGGCGAGAGTCCATGTTAGACATCAAGAAGCTGAGAGGAGGCCATGTCACTTGGTCAGTGGTCGTCACTGACAAGGATGGGGTGACATCCATAAATAAGATCCGAAACCAAAAGAGTGGGCGACCTTGGGGTGCACAGATGGCAGGACTTGTGGCCGAATTGTGGTGGGAGGGAGAGCCTTTAACGAAATCGTCGAAATGAATGGAATTGATTTGAAATTTCGTTAAAGAAGAATAATAAATTTTATCTTTTGCTTTTAAGTTAATTTTCTTTCGTGCGAACTTTGTTGTAGAACCACTCTCTTATTTTTGTGTGGTAATAAAAATTTTTACTTTCTTAAGAATTACGTACATTTAAAGAAAAAATAATATTTACGTGAACTCATATGAACTGGTTAAGAATATTAGGTTGAGAATTGAGTCCTTTAAATCATTCGGCCTTGGCATACACTTTCCAGATGCAGTGGGTTTTTTTGTTAAATATTTTTACTGAATTTTATCCCGGCACTAGCCATAGAACACAAGATTACCTCTATTAGCTGAAAATGTTTTAATTATTGCCAAGCCGACATTTATCACTGATCAAACCTACTTCGTTACACATTTAAGATATTTTGAAAGAACCAAACTGTTTAAATTTCAATGTTAACTAACATTAGCTATCCGCCTACGAATGCACAAACGTATAATTAATTCAAATTTTATCAGCCACATGATCACTGAAAAAGAAGAACAATTTCTTAATTCACTATTGATTTTTATGCTTCTGTTCCCGATTTACGGGTTTGATAATTTTTTAAATGTGCCGCCTATTGTTGGTCGCGGCACAGCCCAGCAACACCGCTAAAAAATGCTGAAAAATTCTTAAAGAAATTTTATAGATGACGTGGGCAAGCTAATTTACATAAATAATTCACACTTTTGATAAACTCTAATATATTTAGATCAAACAACAATACAACTCACATTAATTCGTAACGCATCGTCTAATGGCGGCTAAGACCAGACAGAGACAAAAGAAGTCTACCCATTCGTAAAAAACTCTTTCACAGTGTCCTACCGCAATGACTTCTGAACAGAGAAGACCAAAGAATACATAATGCATTGTGCTTAAATAGTATTGCTGACTATTAACATTTCTTTGCAAATTGACGATATTATTCTCTTCTGACAACATTTTATATATATCTCTGCTATCGCAAATACTGACACATTTTACAATCACATAATAAATACAGAAAAATTCCTATCCTAAATACAGAGAAATATTACAACAAAAAATATAAGGAGAATAACAAATGTCTTTTACACCACATTCAGTAATATTTTTGTTCAATAATTACGATATATACAACTTGCCCAGAGCGGCGTATATGGTACAAATAAACTCTTGTTCTTTAATAATGCGAGTTTGCCAGGGAACGTTACATTGCCCCCTGGCAGCATTTGGCAAAGAGTTTTTACACTTTGACACAATGGTGCCAGTAACGTTCTTTACACTTGTATATTTTACGGAATGGCTCTTTTATTTAGTCCCAGGGTTATATAAGTTCATGGCTCCCCCATTTGGGCGTAGGCAAACAGAAAACCTGGGCAAAACTGTGCCGGAGCCCAGCCATCCCAGTTGGTTCATGGTCAATATTGTCTCTTTAACAGTTATTCATTTGAATTAAATTAGCAGTTTGTCACAAACGGTTACACAATTACACAATATCACAGTCACATACAGTTCGACTGAAGTTTTTTGTGTGTGATACTATTATTCTTGTGATACACTACAAGGTCACTTGTCCTACGTAGTAAATGTTCAATGTTTATCGAAATGAAGTCATTGACGTGTTATTCAGTTTATGTGAACATAAAAAAAAAAAATCAATAATGCTGTATTTGGTGAGCGGTGCGGAGTGATTGTTGAGCGGCGTTCGGCGCGGCGCGCTGACTCCGTGTAGGTCACCGCCCCCGGCGTTGACAGCTACGGCGCGGAGGGGCGTGGCTGTCTGTCTGGTCTGCTACGGGCTGCTGCGGCCGCTGCATAGCTGATGTAGCCGGATGCGCGTTGGATATCCGCTCGCCCGTGCGACGTCTTCTTGCAGTGCTCCAGGAAACATGCAACAAGTTCAGAAACAGTGTACTATCCTTATAGGCATTTTTCCTGCTGTGGGAAATAACGCACACAGTTAGTGGCAGTTATTACTCAGTAGGCCTTCACTAGTCTGGTTTGCACAATGTTTCGTTGTCACAGTAACACGTTTTATGGGCATACAATATTTTTCACCATGTCATGACTTGTCATTAGTCACACGCAAGTTTTCACCTTTGGACAAAATGTATCTCTGTAGTCAATGCGCTTTCCTAGCGTCCCTTGACACACAAAGAGTTAAAGTTTGACACTAGCTTGATCCACCGTCCGTTATCGGTTCACTGTTCGTGTCGTGCTAGTTCCTTGTCCACTTGCACACACGGCGATGATACAGTTTTTTATTACTTATACTCAACTACTCCGTGACGTATTGCTGCAGGTTTAACAGTCACTGTCTGTCTCTGCCGCACAATACTGCACTTTTGTTTAAGTTCCTTTATTTTTATTTACAATGTCCGCTGTGCAATTTTTTTTTTTGTAATATCACATTCGTAACTCTTTACCAAGGTGTGATATTTGCGTACATGGTAACAAATATTCAAAATTTGGTATTAGTTTGCCCAAAAGTCATCTATATTTGTGTTCGAGTAGATTTTATTTGTGCATTCCAGCCGGATTCAGGCATATTGTTCAATAACTCCTTTGAACTCATGTCACACTTTATTATCAACGTCCTACGTAACTACAGTGTAGTCTCTGTAGGCAAAAATTGACTTGGACTGTATCTGGCTAGCTCTTTTTTACTGTTTGAATCTGCACATGCTTCAATTGAAGCTTCTTTGTGCGTAACTTTGCATTACATAAATTTGCAACAAGTTTGCCTCCCGTGGTGCCCTCGGGTCACTACTGGGTGCATTATTTTCTCTAATAACATTGGTGAGATAATAAAGTTCTCAGGGCCTCATATTATTGATATTATTCTGGGTTCGAATCTGTCAATCTGACAGCTACACATATCTACATACATACACATAATAGAAAAGATTGTGCCAAGAAATATTTCAAATTTGGGCACATAGAAAATTATGTAGTACACTAACTAATCATTACTAAAATGTTCTTTTTGATTGAACTCTGTCACAGCTTAACACTACAAATAATTGCACTAATCAGATTATCTGTGCAAACATTTAGAGCATGTTCTAGATAACACAAATTAAAAGAGTACATAACACAAATAGCACTAATCAGATTATCTGTGCAAACATTTAGAGCATGTTCTAGATAACACAAATTAAAAGAGTACATAACACAAATATCCATACACATGAGAAAGTCAATCATATTCTTATAACTAAACACTTCTACACTAGTACATTATCTCTAAAGATCACACATCATTAATGTTCATTATTTACAAAAATGGTGTCCACATATGACTATTAGTCTTTTACTGTAGGAATGCTTTTACATCCTTACACGGATACAGTCCCCGTACTCTTCCTGAGTGGGGATCTGCTAAGAGATAGCTACACTCATGTGGCACACTTACTACTCTAAAAGGTCCATTGTACACCAATTGCCACTTGCTATTCTGTTTCAAGGATGCCGAGGACTTAGGATGATTGCGTAAGAGTACCCAACACTAAATTTTTTGGTTATTCGTCACATGTCGATTATATTTTTCTTTCCTTTTCTGAGCGCACCTGGTAAGGTTGCACCCTGCTTTTCTTATCTTCTGTGCTTATATACAATGTATAACCTGAACAATTTATTTAACTCTCCAAATGTTCGTAAAAAAACTTTTTCCTTCTTGGGCCAAGGAATGGAGTATGAGGCTCGACAGTAAGTTTTGTGAGGCTTCACCTCGATATTGTACTGATATCCCTTAACAATCCCTGGTCGTTCTGAAAATACATCTGCATAATTAGATAATAACTGTACCAAATCCTGCTGTTGCATAGAGTTCAAATTTTCGGACTGTGATACTTTGTTCACAAGTGCGTCCACATTTGCTTTTAATTGATCACCTTGTACGTCAGGATAATAGAGATTCTGTCCTAGACAATGATTGTCTAAATGTAGTATCGACTGATTCCTACACTTTATGTTAATAGCATTACAATTAGGTACAGGTACCTCTTCAGATCTGAGCATGGACAATTCTATTCTCCTACCAGCATTCATCAAACTTAATTTTCCCCGAGAAAGGTCGATTATTGCGTCCCTTTCTCTCAAAAAATCTACCCCCAAAATGCAGGCTACTTTTAAACCCTTTACTACCAGGAATGAGCACGCTATGGCTTCATCCCCTAAATACATCTCTACCCGCACTTGGAGTTTAATTATTTGTCGCTGTGCACTTATGGCTCCAGTGACTTTACAATTATTCACGGGAAAAGTCAGCATACGCCTTTCCTTCCCCAGTACTTTGAATAAGTCCATACTCATAACACTGACAGTAGCACCTGTATCTACGACCGCTTGCACATCAATATTATTAATTTTGACCCCTATTATCGCTTGTACTTTGTCTTTGTGCTCCTTTATGCACATGGATGGTTCAGTTATTAATTCATCTCCCATCTGTACCCCGTCATTATACCTAAGGATACAGATGTTGTTCGGTGTTTTGTTCTGTGTCGGGCTGCTCTCACTCCAAACCTCAGCCGACGATGGAGAGCGTATCTCGGCTGCATCTAGTTTGTTGAATTATTGCTAGTGGATGGGCGTGGCTGCTCTGTGTCACTGACCTCCACTATGTGCACGTTGTGTTGCGTCGGCCGCCACGGTTGCGCAATTGGCGCATTTTGTGGTGGCGGTCGGTTATTGTCATATCTATCACTGTTTTGCCGGTCCGGACTGGGCCTCTGGTTCTGCGGCCAAGTTCGGTTTGCATGATTATAAGTATTAGTGTTGCTCGGCCCCCTGGCATTTTTCCATCTACTATTGCTTGGTGGGCCTGTTTCATACCGGTCATCTAACCTCCTTTTCCGGTCATTATTCACCGGCGGACTATTGCCGTTCCGGTCTCTACCTCTATTTCCGTTTTGTGCATAATCTTGTCTCCTATTATTACCTCCGCCGTTTCCGTTACTTGGTGGAGGCGTGTTATTTCTACCATTTCTATAACCGTTTCCGTTACTTCTAGCCTGTTCAGTAGCTGCCTTAACGTCCTCCTGAATCAGGTCAATTGAGTCCAGAACAGACAAGAAATGTTCCATATCATTTTCAGGCATGTGTATAAGTTTTTCCTTTACATGTATCGGCAAGTGTGACTTCAAAAGTCTGATCAAATCCCGGGATGAAATCTGTTCGTCCCAGTAACGGGTCTTATTAATGTACTTCTCGAAATATTTTCGCAAATTGCCTAGTCGTGGAGAATACGGCTCTGGATTATATACCTCCTTCCGTAATCTCTCCTGGATACATGTTGACCAATATTTGGCCAAGAATGCTTTTTCAAATTGCTCATATGTATCACAACTGTCAGCTGCTTCGGTTGCCCATAATGCAGCATCTCCTTGTATGTAGGACATAACGAACTGTATTTTCTGGGTATGACTCCAAACGCTGGGCAAAATGTTTCTAAATCCCTTGATAAACACTACAGGGTGAACAGATTTCTTCTCCGTTGTAAAGATCTGAAACTGTCGGTTCCTAATCAAGCTTTCTTCAATCACTACTTTGTAATGACATTTATTTGTTTCGCTTACATTGGTTGCCTGTTCTGTCTCGCAGTCGCAATTTTTTACTGCAGTATTTATATGCCTATCATTGTTGGACCTGGCTGGCGTGACATACGCCCGTGCCTCGTCATGCCGCAAGCTAAGCTCCATCTCGGCAAGTCGACGGTCCACACTCCGCTGCCACAGCGGAATGTCTTTGTGCACTATCCTTTTTAGATCTTGCACATCCGCACTTGAGCCCACATCTCTGGCCTCAATTGCGGCGTGAACTTTCTGATCTATTTCTTTTATGACTTCATTTTCTACTTTGTGCACTTGTTCGATCACTTTGTTCTCAATTACTTGAGTTGTGTCAATTTCTAGTTGTTCGACCCTATTAGTCAGGACACTGATTTCCTCTACTATATTGGCGTTAGCCACTTGAACACTATCTACTCTTTCGCTTAATTCTTGCACCGTTTTGGGTATGGTTTCATATTTTTGTTTCAAACTAACAATCTCACTTTGCATAACTTCTAAAGTTTGCATCAACTGCAAGTCCCTCTCATGCAGGCGTCGGTCACGCTCTGCTTGTTTAGCATCACGTTCTCTATCGCGCTCTGCTTGCTTGGCAAATTCAGCTACCAATCTCTGGTCACGCTCTGCTTGTTCAGCATCACGTTCTCTATCTCGTTCTGCTTGTTTAGCATCACGCTCTCTATCGCGTTCTGCTTGTTTAGCATCACGTTCTCTATCACGCTCTGCTTGCACACGTACAAATTCAGCTTGGAAATTGAGCATGCGCTCGAACATAACTCTTAATGATTGCACTTCTGACACCTCATCACTCTCTGGTCCGTGTCCAGTGCTTGCGGATGGCACAGTATTTCCGCTATCAACTGAATCACTGGGTGGCAATGGCAACATTTCTTGCCCTTCTGCCCCCAGATTTTCATATTGTACTTCCTGAACTACATCACTAACATTACTTTGTGTCCCACTTTCCAACTCGGTGTCACTACTTACTGACTGTTGCTCATTATCCATGTTGATATCTTTCTGACTACGCAATCTAACCATAGTAAACAAAAGAAATAAAATCTGAACTAAATATCCTAACACTCAGGTTTCACTGACATAATCACACAAGAAATGGACATTAACTAATACACACTTACTATATACTACAATGACTATCTACCTAAATGTCCTGTTATTTTAAAACAAAGTACTAACAACAAGCACACCACTAATGATCCGAGAACACTGCACTGAGGCTACTTTACTACCCACAGGACAACTACACTGTAGCTTTACCTTTTGGTGATCTATCTTGGGTGCAGCTGCCCCCTGATATTGTGGTAGGTAATTAATTTTTCGAAATATTGAGCTCTCTTCTTCAGCTTGCCTCTGGGTACATAGTGTTCTCATGCAAAAAATCATACACAGGTATTACCACACAATATTGGTTATGCAATACATACAATACATAGAAAAATTATTAAATGTTCTGCAACAAAGTTCGACTATATTAATTCCCTAGTTATCTCACGGGTATTTAGTGGCCACTGCATATTCGAGCCCCACGTTGGGCGCCAATTTAACGAAATCGTCGAAATGAATGGAATTGATTTGAAATTTCGTTAAAGAAGAATAATAAATTTTATCTTTTGCTTTTAAGTTAATTTTCTTTCGTGCGAACTTTGTTGTAGAACCACTCTCTTATTTTCGTGTGGTAATAAAAATTTTTACTTTCTTAAGAATTACGTACATTTAAAGAAAAAATAATATTTACGTGAACTCATATGAACTGGTTAAGAATATTAGGTTGAGAATTGAGTCCTTTAAATCATTCGGCCTTGGCATACACTTTCCAGATGCAGTGGGTTTTTTTGTTAAATATTTTTACTGAATTTTATCCCGGCACTAGCCATAGAACACAAGATTACCTCTATTAGCAGAAAATGTTTTAATTATTGCCAAGCCGACATTTATCACTGATCAAACCTACTTCATTACACATTTAAGATATTTTGAAAGAACCAAACTGTTTAAATTTCAATGTTAACTAACATTAGCTATCCGCCTACGAATGCACAAACGTATAATTAATTCAAATTTTATCAGCCACATGATCACTGAAAAAGAAGAACAGTTTCTTAATTCACTATTGATTTTTATGCTTCTGTTCCCGATTTACGGGTTTGATAATTTTTTAAATGTGCCGCCTATTGTTGGTCGCGGCACAGCCCAGCAACACCGCTAAAAAATGCTGAAAAATTCTTAAAGAAATTTTATAGATGACATGGGCAAGCTAATTTACATAAATAATTCACACTTTTGATAAACTCTAATATATTTAGATCAAACAACAATACAACTCACATTAATTCGTAACGCATCGTCTAATGGCGGCTAAGACCAGACAGAGACAAAAGAAGTCTACCCATTCGTAATAAACTCTTTCACAGTGTCCTACCACAATGACTTCTGAACAGAGAAGACCAAAGAATACATAATGCATTGTGCTTAAATAGTATTGCTGACTATTAACATTTCTTTGCAAATTGACGATATTATTCTCTTCTGACAACATTTTATATACACTCCTGGAAATGGAAAAAAGAACACATTGACACCGGTGTGTCAGACCCACCATACTTGCTCCGGACACTGCGAGAGGGCTGTACAAGCAATGATCACACGCACGGCACAGCGGACACACCAGGAACCGCGGTGTTGGCCGTCGAATGGCGCTAGCTGCGCAGCATTTGTGCACCGCCGCCGTCAGTGTCAGCCAGTTTGCCGTGGCATACGGAGCTCCATCGCAGTCTTTAACACTGGTAGCATGCCGCGACAGCGTGGACGTGAACCGTATGTGCAGTTGACGGACTTTGAGCGAGGGCGTATAGTGGGCATGCGGGAGGCCGGGTGGACGTACCGCCGAATTGCTCAACACGTGGGGCGTGAGGTCTCCACAGTACATCGATGTTGTCGCCAGTGGTCGGCGGAAGGTGCACGTGCCCGTCGACCTGGGACCGGACCGCAGCGACGCACGGATGCACGCCAAGACCGTAGGATCCTACGCAGTGCCGTAGGGGACCGCACCGCCACATTGTGCATGCTCTGTTGCCTGTGTCTATGTGCCTGTGGTTCTGTCAGTGTGATCATGTGATGTATCTGACCCCAGGAATGTGTCAATAAAGTTTCCCCTTCCTGGGACAATGAATTCACGGTGTTCTTATTTCAATTTCCAGGAGTGTATATCTCTGCTATCGCAAATACTGACACATTTTACAATCACATAATAAATACAGAAAAATTCCTATCCTAAATACAGAGAAATATTACAACAAAAAATATAAGGAGAATAACAAATGTCTTTTACACCACATTCAGTAATATTTTTGTTCAATAATTACGATATATACAACTTGCCCAGAGCGGCGTATATGGTACAAATAAACTCTTGTTCTTTAATAATGTGAGTTTGCCAGGGAACGTTACAAGCCACACCACCAGCTGGTGCCAAAGAAGGGGCCACTTCTTTGGCCGGGGAGGGGAGTAGCTCCTGGACAAGAGGTTGCGGGAACTGCAGGGGAAGAGGAGAGGGAGGTGAAGGGGGATGGGAGAACCAGCTGAAGCTGGGGCAGACATGTAACGATGTTCTTTGACCTACATAAGGGATACGACATGGCTGGTGCCATCACATTTTAGTTACCTTCCATGATTTGTATCCATGAGATTGTATCTCATCAGCTCTTCTGGGTTCGAGTTGGCACTTCATACGGATTCAGGAGAATGGTATCCCACAAGGTTCTGTGCTAAGTGTCACACTCTTCCTCAACTTCTGTTGGGCCTGCGGTTACCCCGGCGTTGTACGTCGACGATTTTTGCACCTGGTGCAGCTCCCACTTAGTAACATCTGCTGAGCGCTGGCTCCGAGGTGCCATCTGATGGGTTGCTGCGTGGGCCATCTGCCATGGCTTCAAGTTTTCTCCATCCAAAACACAGGTTATGGATTTCTGTCGTTGACCTACAGTACACCCTGATCCACAACTTTATTTAGGCAACCAGCTCCTCAAAGTTGTAGCACAGTCCCATTTGTTGGGTGCTATTTTTGATAAGAAGCTTACATGGCTGCCCCATATTTGCCACCTAAAGACTACATGCATGCGAAAGTTTAAAGCTCTCCAACTCTTGGCCCACACGTCTTGGGATGCAGGCCATACCACTCTTATCCAACTTTACCATGCACTAGTCTTGTCCAGACTAGCTTACAGTAGTCAGGCTTATGGCTTAGCGGCTCCTTCCACTCTGCAACTACTTGAGCCTGTTCTCCATTGTGAGGTGCCTAGGGCTATTGGTGTCTTTCGCACTAGTCCCATTGACAGTCTCCTCACAGAAGAGGGTATTCCTCCTCTACAGATACAACAGAGCCAACTCCTGGTTTCTTATGTAGTCGCCATTTGCCAGTTCCCTGACCATCCTGTGTACCCTGTCCTCTTTTCAAATGAAGGATGTCTCCCTCCTGACAACCACACACAGGTGGTGTTACTGGTGCATGCATCTCACTTCCCTCTGTCGGGATCTCTGTATCCACTCACTGGAATGCAACCCATGTATTTTCTTTCACACCCCCTCTTGGATGGTGCCTAGACCATGGATTAGGACCTACCTATTCCAGGGTCCTAAGGTCTCTATCGCCCCATTGGTTTTCTGGTGTTTTTTACATGCCATCCTTGCAGAGTTCCAGGATTCCACGATCTTCTACACTGCCGAGAAGGTGAGAGATAATTTCAAGTCTTCTACTGTCATGGAACACCATATATTGCTGGGAACATACAGTGTGTCCACGACAGAGCTTCTACCCATTCACAGAGCCCTCCATTTAATTTGTTCCGGCTCAAAGAGCAGCCTGCAGGCTATTGAACGGTGCTACTCTCATTACCCTTTGGTATCTTCTATCCATGACCTTCTCTCTGCCCTTGGCTGTGCTGCCTGCTCCTAAGTCATGTGGGCATCCCAGGGAATGAACTGGCTGACCATTTGGGTAGAGAAGCAGATACTAAACCCCCCCCCCCCCCCCCCCCCCCCTCCCAAATTTGCTTTCACGATTCCAGCTGCAGGTATGCGGGTCTATGTCACATCTCTCTTTGCCCAAAAATGGAATGCCATCTGGTGTGCTACTGTTCATAGTAATAAACTCCGCACAATCAAGGCATCTGCTGCAGTTTGTCACTCTTCCTTCTGCTCCTCTTGGAAGGAGTGTGCTGTTTTATGCTGTCTACGCATTGGTCATACCACGCTCAACCAATGTTTCCTCCTCCATAACAAACTGTCCACACAATGTGGCTGTGGAGTCAGACTGACAGAATCCCACATATTAGTGGAATGTCCCCTTCTTTTGGCCCTTCGTGCCAAGTATAGTCTCCCAGATTCCTTAAATTTAAAATTAGCAAACGATTCATGGTTGGTTGAACTGGACCTCAGTTTCCTCCATGAAAGTGGTTTTTATTTCCAGATTTAAGATTTTGCTTTACTCCTGGAGCACAGACAGGGTGGTTGTGGTTGAGACCTCTCTTCATTTCTTCTCGGTGTGGGACCCCATGACCATTCCCCCATAGAAAGACCATTCTTTTTTTTCCAGTTTTTAGATTTGGTCTCACCTTTTATGCCCTTTACTGTGTGTGTTTTAACTTCTTTATTTTATCATTTGACTCCCCTGACTGGATCCGTCCACTTTTAGTGGACCCTCTTTCTTCTGTGAGTAACTTCAGAATTGCGGGACTGATGACCTTGCTGTTTGGTCCCATAAACCCTCTTAATTAGTCAGTCACAAAATGAATGACACTCAGTTCATAAGAGTTACTGATCTTGTGAATTTTCCAGTACTGCAAATGAAAACAATCGGTAGGACCACAACTTGAATTACACTGCTGGAAATCACTCGTAAGCGAGCCTGAGATTAATCACTTAGCCTAGTGGTAGCACAGTCTGCTAGAGTAGAAGTCAGCAGCAATAGGTGGAGCTCATTGTACTTCGATCCCAAGCAGTCCCAGTTATAACGTGAACAGTCGAAATAGTAACTGGTGTAGTGCAGAGTCACCATCAGTACTTCAATCTGCCGTGGAGGTGAACACATTAACTTGTGGATAGAAATGCGAACAGTGCAGTTGCTTGGCCATAAATTGGCAGGTTCATGTGACCTGCTGGCTGGAGAAGCTGGTTTGTTCCCCACTTATACTGACCCCATACTGTATCAACAGATTGATGCATCTGGGATATGTTGTGCTTAATAAAATAGATAGTGTTAATATGATTATGCTGACGTGACTGGGAAGTCATTGTGTGTGGAAATTTTCTGACAGATTATTCAGGTCACGGATGTGTGGAGTTAGTGATTTCTAGCTTCAAATTTTTTTTTGGCAGTAAAGTTTGCACCAAGATTTGAAAGACATAGTGCATTTTTTTAAAGATAAGTATTTTCAGCCATTTACATGTACCAGCAATAGTTATTGGTCCAAAACAGTCAAATTTTAAAAGTAAAATGTGCTAGCCAGTTAGGTACAGATCATAGAAGAAAAATGCATTACAGAATCATAAATAGTGATTGTCACAATGTGTAGTGAGAAATTATAAGGGGAATACTGGGAATATTCATAAATAAGACAAAGTAAAAGGGAAGTTAAAGTTTGTTGTAAACATATTCTGATAACAATGTGTAATCTTTTGTTCGCTCAACACAAACGAGAGTAAAGTTAAACTAAACAGAAGTAGGGACTGGGAGTGTGTAACTGCTGGGGTTAAAGTATCTTGTGCTAGGAACAGACAGGTCTTCATAATTCAGAGAGATGATAGTAGCGAGAGTTGAAACTTCATTAGCACTAGCATTGTAAAATTTTCAGTCTGCTGTAGAGTGAAGAACGTGCATTATTTACAAATAATCAATGAAACCATTCGAGAATAAAGCAAAAACAATTTGGAACATTATTGAATGAGAAATGGTGATTAGTTATTGTTAATACAGTGTACAGATTAAGTTTCTGTGAGTTGTTTCTATTGTGTTGTGTTATTTCTTCACTTGTTATGCTTCCATAAAAGTTCTTTCTTCATGGGTCTATGAAAAATCACAAAGAAATGAAGGAAAGTACAAGCACATAGCCAGATCAATGAGTTAACTGATCCCACCAAGTATCAAAACCTATGACATAAATAAATGCATCATATAGAGTGTCAAGTTTAAACTGTTTATTTCCTGCTTGTTGTCCAGTTGCCTTGGATACATCCCATTACAGTTACATATAGTCCATTTACTTATTGATGCTTGTTATATACGTGCTTATGCAATATTTGTGTTGTTGCTAGTTGCCCATTTTTATGGTCGTAATATTTACATCGAGCAATTTATTTATTTATTTTATTTGAGATTCATATTCCGTAGATCCAGTATGGCGTGATTACGCATGGATGTGGAACAAGTCAAAGCAGATACAATATAGATATCATACAATACAATACATACTGGTATATTACACATGGTAGATGAATGATTCAAAATTGGTAAAATACAGTAATATAATCAAGATAATAAACAATACAATACAAAAATACAATAGTGATAAAAAACAATACAGATAACAATGACAAAGGAAATAATCTGAATTACTACTCAAATTACTTATCTCTGTTGAAGAATTCATCTAAAGAGTAGAAACATTTTTCCAATAGAAATTCCTTTGGCTTTTTTTTT
The DNA here is from genome assembly GCF_021461395.2 of Schistocerca americana. Classification (NCBI taxonomy): domain Eukaryota; kingdom Metazoa; phylum Arthropoda; class Insecta; order Orthoptera; family Acrididae; genus Schistocerca; species Schistocerca americana. Next base: position 592,748,778 of record NC_060119.1, read on the forward strand.
TTAATAGCATTTTATTTTCTTTGACACTTTATATTACTTGGGATTGCGTTAAAGATTTTTTTTACTTGTGTACTTTACCCCTTTTTGCACCAGAAAGAGATTTTTCCGTTCACAGTGCATATCACCTTTCCGCCTTGTGTTATAATGATGGTATGCCTCATTTGTTTCATATTCAGAAGAGAAGAGTGAAAGCCATGAGTGAGATATTGTGAGGTAGTGGTTAATATACCTAACTGTTTAAAGAGATATCGACATGAGGTTCTTGGAGGGACACTACATATAAATCGGACTACATTTTTCTGGCTTACAAAAATTTTTTTTGAAAGTGGTGAGTTGCCTCAAAAGATTATTCCATAGCACATCAACGAATGAAAGTAGCCAAAATACACAGACTTTGATATGTTGGTGTCTACAATTTTGGAGAATATTCGTATGGCAAATGTTGCTGAGCTAAGCTTTTTTAGTGTTTGCTGTATGTGGAATTCCCAGTTGAGCTGGTTATCTATATGAATGCCTAGGAACTTTGTGCACTGAACGCTCTGCAACTGTTGGCTCTCATGTGCAATGTTAATCTCTTCTGGGCTTATGTAACTGGATTGGAAGTGCATGTAATTTGTTTTACTGAGGTTTGTTGATAGAGGATTTGCCGTGAACCAGTTCAGAGCATTGCAAGTGCTTGGTTGGCATTTAACTGTATGTCAGTGGAGGTTTTGCTGTCACTATACTTGTCATCAGCAAACATTGTGATATTGCTAGCACTATTTGAGAACAGGGGTAGGTCATTAATATATATAATAAATAGGAGGGGACCAAGGACTGACCCTTGTGGAACTCCATGATGTACTGTTACCCAGTCAGACTCTACCTCTCCTACTTGTAGATTGTTAACACCTAATACAATTTTTGTTGTCTGTCTTCTAGATATGATCTGAGCCAGTTACCCATTTGTCCACGGATTCCATATTGGGCTGCTTTTCCTATAAGTATTGTGTGATCGACGCAGTCGAAATCCTTAGTCAGGTCACAGAATACGCCAACGGTAATTTTTTCTTGTCAAGGCATTCTAAAACATTATTTGTAAGTGCATAAATTGCTTCGGATGTAGATATGCCTGATCTGAAACCAAATTGTTGTTTACTAATTAGTGCAAATTTTTCAAGGTGATTGACAATCCTGAAGTATATTAATTTTTCAAAGACTTTCGAAAATGCTGTTACAAGAGAGATAGGACGATACTTGGAAACATCTGTGGGATCACCTTTTTTGTAGAGGGGCTTCACAGTAACGTACTTCATTCAGGGAAGATACCTTGATTTAGAGAGGAATTGAATGTATGAGCTAGAACTTTAGAGAGTTGATTACAGCTGGCTTTTAGCAGTTCGCTGGAAATATTGTCTACACCTGACGAATTTTTACTTTTTAGAGACACTATGGTTTTTTTTTTTACTTCTTGCACGGTTATGGGGGCCTTACCTATCATGTCTATAGAGTTAGGGAAAAGTTCTTTCAAAGGTTTTATTGCCTTTTCTGAAGAGCCTTTGCATGCTGTTTTCTCAGCAACAGTTAGAAAGTGCTCATTAAAGATTTTAGCTACAATATCTTGATTTTGAACTAGCTTACCTTCATTGTTAAGGGCAATATTTTGGGTCTTGTTGGGGTAATTTGCTCCAGTCTCATTTCATATCACTTCCCATATAGTTTTGGTTTTATTAGTGGAGTTATTAATTTTTGAGCACAGATACACACTTTTTGATTTCAGAATGACTTCGTTCAATATTTTACAGTATTTTTTATAGTTAGTATTTAAAAGGTTAGGGTCATCTGATTTTTTTGAGGCAATGTACAACTCTCTCCTGCTTTTGCAAGAAATCCTAATTCCAGTGGTAATCCAAGGCTTGTTGGTGGATTTTTTAGTATAGGTTTTATATATTCTGTTGTAACCACAACCAACAGTGGGAACGCCTTGGGCTGCGGATCGGAGCCGCCAGGCGGGGAAGCCGCCGGCGGTGGAGCATGCACCAACGGGTAAACACAGGACGAGTCGGACGACAAACCGACAACTGACAGCAACCGACCACGACCGACTATGAGCAACACAACAAGGAAAAGATAAACAATGGAGGCTTGTGGAAGCCACAACACCAAACACCAAACGTAAATCCACTCGGAACCAGAGCCAGGCAAATGTCAACAACGAGCAACGACAAGAACGCAGTACCGCCAAGATAGAAGCGAAATCCAGAGCGAGTACCAGACTGACTGGACTAGGGCAGAGCGGGTCCCTATATACGAAACCGGAGGGAGCGGCTCTTGGCCACTGTCTGCACGTGGCTTAGCGGTGGTGCCCTCGCTGCGTGTTCAACTTCCACGGCGGAAGGCACTAGATATTCTTTTTGGGAAGGTACTTTCAAATATTAGAGCCACTTCATTGCTGAAAAGGTTGTATTTGGAATTGGCATTTTCTACATTATATACTGGACTCCAGTCTACGTTTTGGAGACGTGATTTAAAGATCTGAATAGTTTCATCAGTAGATTTCCTAGTAATTTTCCAGCTGGGACCACTATTAATCTCACAAATACTTGAATTGTTAATGGTGAGTCTTTGTCCATCATGGTCAGAGAGACCATTCAGAACTTGCCTGACAGCTATATCATCAATCTTGGTTATGTCAATAAATACATTATCAATTAATGATTTTGTTCGTGAAGTTATTCTGGTGGGAAAATTTGCAACAGAAACAAGATTATATGAGGACATCAAGTTCTCAAGATCTACTCTGTCTCTGGAGTTTGTTAGGAAATTTGCATTGAAGTCTCCAACTACTATGACATCTCTACTGAGTTTAAATATGTGTGTTAAGAGTGCATCTAACTGTTTCAAAAAAAATGCTAAAGTTACCTGAAAATTCCCTGTATAAGGCTACTACTGCTATATACCTGTAAGAGTTATTTAAATCAAGAGAGCAGCATTATAAACTCACATTGAGAAGTGATTGAGTGACAGAGTAAAAGGTGAGGTGATGGTGGGGAGGGAAAAGTGTGTGTTATAGAATAGATTACATCTTCCATTTAGTTCGTTATTTGTGGAAACAGCTAAATTTAACTTCATTCTTTTGCATGAGCAGATACAAACATCTCTAGATGTACTTTCCTTCTTCGTGCCATTACTGAACTTTCTCTTGCAACTTTTATCAATTCACACAGTATATGGTGTTTGTATACAAGTAGTAGGATTTAATATTTTTGTTCTTTTTGTCCTGTTTTTAGATAGGCACTGACTGTAATTACATTGGCTGTAATAAATGTTTTGTTTTTAGGTTTATTATGAAAATATAGATCACACTTGCCACATAGGGAAGGCATTGAATCACAGATAGGTGCAGTGAAAAAAAGTGCTAAACAATTAAGGTTCCGGATATGAAAGTCCTCCCTCAGAAATAGTGTGCACATGCACATGCACACATACACACACAAGCACACCTTATGGCCGTTTGAGTCACAGCGGTTGGAGACAATGCCTATGCGTGTGCGTTTTTTTTTTTTTTTATGTTTGCAAAGAACGACTGTCTGTCCAGAGCTTAAATGTTTAGGACTATTGTCATTGTGCCTGTCTGTGACTTGTCACCTCCTCCGTGTGGTGAGCAGCAACCTATCATTTTCATAGTATTGTAGTTATTCCGTCCTTGACATACCATTGTTTGTTTTTAGGTTTGGTATCTATACTATGGTAATGGCACAGAACCAATTGTTTACCTTGGAACATCAATGTTGGTACTGTGTGTATTGGCCCTTGGACTTGCAATTGGGGTTGTTTTGGCTGTCGGAATGCTGCTTTACTTCCAGGTAAACTAATCAATACACTCTTATTTTTTTCCAAAACAAAAATTTTAAATATTGCTCTGGTAGTACGTTGATGTTTCATATTGTATAAACCTTTTACAAGTATCCTGCACAGAAATTAACTTTAACACTTTTCGAGCATGAAAGGAACTTGAATGATTCATGAGACTCCCTTTTTGAAGTAGAATTCTGCTTTATGATATTCATACAGGCCTTTATTAATAATGTAACTCATTTAAATTGCTATGTGATGAGAATAGGTCTAATTTAAATATGCATCATCACATGTAGATTGCAGTAATGGCTATTAACATGATCAACATTTTAAGTTTGCAGTGAAATGGTTACTTCCACTCAAAACAGAGTTGATAATATATCATCTGCATTTTTACTTAATGTAGCACATCTCCAACACCATTAAGCGAAATATTGTGTTACAAATCTAAAAGTGCTGATGAGCATACCTGGCACTACATGATCTCAGCTGTGTGTTCAGTGTATAATTTGTTTGTATTAGTCTTGGGTATTCAGCCGGGTACAGTTGTTCACAAGACATGACATTTAAATAGCATATTTTGCCATTGTCTTAATGTGATACCTGTAGAATGAGCATCTTTCATATGTCGTATCTCCTTTATGCTCATAGCATTCCCATCTTTTCCCTCACTTGGTAGCTGTATGCCATATCGAGTGGAGTGATAGTGGGAGGGACACGGTTGATAAATGCTGGGTGCAAAATCTGGTCCATCATTGCTTCTGTTGCTGCCGTTGAATGTGGAAGTCACTCTCAGCTGTCGTTGAGAGTACCGTTGGCTGAGTGCTGGGTTCCATGCTTGACTTAAAGTGGAATTACTTTCTCTTAAGATCAGGTTATCGGTCACTCATTACAATACCCTGTTTAGAACACAATCCCAAAATGACCTGGGCTGTCTTAACACTTTTTTGGTTCATACTTCATTGAGTCACCTGTAGCTATGCAGTGTTTTGTAATTGAAAATCTTGTTCGTTGCTTGAGTTCAGTGTGTTTCCTGTGCTCTTGGCACCTTCCTTCCACTGTCTGCAGTCTGCATGATGTATACCTTATGCATTTGTGTGGAATACAGTAGACACTTGATTTACTGTGTCCCAAGTCATCTCTCACTGTACCCAATAGAGCACACATTTTCTGAAATTTATAGAAAATGCATTTAATGTTAGATTGAGCCAATATTCTACCAACTTTTTTCAATAGCTTTCCAGCATGTCGAAGATTCACCATTGCCTTGTTCTCCTCATCCGGTTCATGTGTGTACCATTTGCCTGAAAGCACATCAGATGTGTCTCGTGGCATATATATTCTTCTTGAATATTCCCTCAAGGTGATCGTGCTGTCTTTGTAGGCCTTCTGTGTCTATTAATGCACAGACCCTGTGGTCCTGTGCATGTAGTGCACCCTCACACTGTGAAGGATGAAGGCATGTGGAGGCATGGAGATACATATAGGTGTGGATGGTTTTCCTGTACACACTGTGTCTCATAGTTCCATCTACTTTGTGCTTGACTAAAACATTGAAAAAGGAGAGTTCGCCACTCTCTTCCACCTCCATAGTGAGTTTGATCCTGGGGTGTAGAGTGTTCACATGTTGATGAAATGCCTGAAGCTTTCCACTAAATGTATCATCAGCATGTGTGAAAAAGCATGTAGGCTTCAGTGCAACTTTTTCCTGAGTTCTCTCTTCAAAATCAGTGTGCTACTGCCAGTGCCATAGGGCACCCCATGGTAACGCCATTATTTTCTTCATAATAATTCTATTGAAGAGAAAAAATATAGATAGGAGAACAAATTCAAAGTGAAGTTGAATTTCTCCCTGATCAGCTTGAGAGAATCAGAAAGCAACATTTTATTTAAGAGAAGAATAAGAGGCCTATCTGCAGCACACTGGCAAAGTGTCAAACAAAATTGGCAACCTAACATTAAATATGTTTTCTGTCCACTTCCAAAAATGTGTATACTGCTAGGTATGGTGAAAAATGGTTGGTTGGTTTGTGGGATTAAAGGGACCAGACTGCTACGGTCATCGGTCCCTTTGGTGAAAAATGATTTGAGGCTTCATAAACTGAGTGTCTGCTACAGTCCGTGAAAATGTAGTAATGCTTACATTGGGCTGACTGTGCGGACAGTCGAAAAAAGGTGCATGCTGCACAGCAGAAACACCAAAGGCAAGGAACCAACCAAATTTGTGGTTATGGGACACTGAATAGCTACAGGGAACTCAACGAAATATGAGCAAATGGAACTGCTAAGACAGCCCTGGTCATTTTGGGATTGTTTTCCAAAGAGGTTCTTGAAATGTGTATAGCTGATGACAGGATCCTTACAGACAGTGGATTACTCTTAGTAAAGCAAAGCTTAAGATCACATACACTATTGTTTGTTATTGCTTGGGTTTACAAACGACGTAAGATCTGTCCCAGATATTTTTCAGTTTATTTGTCTCTTTTTCTGTCTACTTCCGAGGATATTTTCATTTGGAATTGCAATTTTTGATGAGCCTTATTTGCCCTAAGTAATAGTGGCTCTTCCTCTGGTAGTATTTTCTGAATATACTCTGTAAATAAAAAGGAAAAAATTTGTGAGAAAAATTAGATCACAAACCCACATAAACTCCCAGAACACATCTTCTATAAAATATATTTATAAAAGAGAAGTTAATATGTGTGTTGTTAGTAACAGCCATTTGTGGTGAGAGTAATGAAAACCCCATGATGCAGACATAATGAATGGTGAGAACCATTAATGAAAGCTGAACACAATGTAGGATGAAGAGAATTGTACAAAGAAAAATTAGTTAAAGGGGACAAAGGTCATCTAAATTATAAACTTCAGCTTGGCTGATAGACAGGCTTTTAAACTGAAAATGTGTTGTGACTCGGCGATCTTTCAAAGTGCTGCTGCGCAGTTACATGCGTCCTCTACATGCGGCGCTGTCTGTCAGTGATGCAATAGCCATGCCACCTAAGTGGCCGGCCAGCCAGCCAGTGGCCGCTGGACTTGGACTCAATTATGATTTGAGTTACCGTGTACACATGTCTTACTTTGTCTACTTGCTCTGTGACTTACATGTGTTGTGCCATTTTTGAAATATGTGTGTTCAACTTGACGTTATAACAATTGGCGACGAGGTAGTAGATTTTTCCTTTTCATCGTTGACCCGCAGGTTTCCATGGCTACTTTAGAGCAACTATTGCAAGGTCTCATTGAACTGCAAATGCTTCTCACATCAGCGATTCGCGATTTCATCGCGGCATCAAATGCGGGGCATTTCTCATTGTTGTCTATACCTCCTTTTCCTCCATACGACGAGACGGCGGAAGACTGGTCTGATTATGAAAAATGTTTTCGACAGCACTTCTTGGCATTTCATGTCAAGGACGAACAAACATGTAAGTCTCTGTTCCTTTCATGGATTTCACCTCAAATGTATCGGTTGTTGTCGCAATTGGCTCCTTTGAAAGATCCTGCGTCTTTGTCCTTTGCTGGCATGTGCTCACTTCTGTCCGTGTATTTTCACAAGCATACGCATGTGGTAGCCTCTCGTGTTGCCTTTTATCGCTGTCAAAACCAACCGAATCAATCTTATCACGGTTGGGCTGCTGAACTTCACGGCCTCAGTAGAAAGTGTCAATTTGTTACTGAAGTTCACAAAGAATCCTATGCCGATTCCATGGTACGGGATGCTTTTATCTGGTCGGCGCCCGGCAAAGAAGTTAGGCAACATGCCTTTCAGTTGGCAAATCTGTCTCTAGATGAAGTCCTATCCATTGCGCAGTCGTTTGAAATGTCTCGCGCCGCTGGAGCGCAATTAGAGGCGTGGGGCGACGTCGGAAAAATGCAACCTCTGTGCACTGTTGACGATGCGTGCAGCGTGTCCCTGCCGGCCGATGTGGCCGCAGTAGGCTCCTAAGTGCAGCCTCGGCCTAACCGTAAACAAACCTCTAAGGAACTGCAGCAAAAAACCCGGCAACTTCCTTCATGTCCGCGATGTTTTATGAAACATTCACGGGAGGATTGTCCCCAACGTTGGGCCGTGTGTCACAATTGCAAAAATAAGGGTCATGGGTCATCCGTTTACAAATCCGACCGCATACCTGATGTTCATGACCGTGACGCTGATTCTGCTTCTGTGTTGTCTGTCAATGGTACTTCTTCCCTTTCAGGGAAGTTATTTCTCACTGTCCAAATCCTTGGTCGGGATGTTCGCATGCAGGTGGATACTGGTTCGGCTGCCACTATCATCAATTCTCAGACGTATCTTCAGTTGGGTTCTCCAATCCTATCACCTATCAGTCGGCAATTACGGATGTACAATAAACAGATTATTTCTCTCTTGGGACAGTTTAATGCTGAGGTATCTTACAAATCCGTCATTCGCACTGTTACCATATTTGTGGTCGACCATAGTAACGTGGAAAATCTTTTTGGTTTCGATGCCTTTCGCGTTTTTGGGTTCTCCATAGATGATTCTGTCAATATTGTCTCTGATGCCATTCCTTATGCTCAATTGGATTCCTTGGTGACGACATTTTTGTCCCTTTTTTTTTTTCCTGTGTTAGGCCGTGCAAATGACTTTGAAGCTCATATCATGCTCAAACCCACTGATCGGCCTAAGTTTTTTCGGGCTCGGCCCATTCCTGTGGCCCTTCGTGATCGGGTCAAATGGGAGCTGGATCGTCTCACTGCTTCAGGGGTCTTGCTTCCTGTCACTTCAAGTGACTGGTCCTTTCCTGTCATTGTCGTTGCTAAGCCCAATGGTGATATTCATCTCTGTGGCAATTTCAAAGCCACTGTAAATGCTCAATGCCACATCAACACTTACCCTATGCCCCAACCTGAAGAATTGTTCACTAAACTTGCTGGAGGCCAGTATTTTTCTAAACTTGACCTGTCAGAAGCTTATCATCAACTTCCTCTCGACACTGCTTTCCAGCAGTTTCTGGTCCTTAACACGCCTTTTGGCCTCTATCAATACCAACGATTGCCATTCGGGGTTGGCAGCGCCCCTGCTCTTTTTCAGCGATTCTTGGAACAATTATTGCTCCTTGTCCCTGGGTATATCAATTACATGGACGACACTGTTGTCACGGGCTCCACCACTGAAGAACATCTTCAGAATCTCCGCACACTTTTTCATGTCTTACAGACTACAGGCCTTAAGTGTAATCTACAGAAATCACAATTTTTTCAGGCATCTATCACGTACTTGGGGTTTCCAACTCTCTCAACATGGTATTCTTCCGCTTCAGCAAACTGTCGCTGCGATTGATGCCCTTCCTCGCCCTACATTTGTTACGGAACTGCAGGCCTTCCTGGGGAAAATAGCATACTATCACAGGTTTTTACCGTCTGCGGCTTTGGTGGCTCAGCCATTGCATCGCCTGTTGCGTAAAAACATGTCCTTTCACTGGTCCGCGTCATGCGATGGGGCTTACCAGAAATTGATGACTATGCTGAAACAGGCCCCGTGCCTGGCCACTTATCGACCTGGCCAACATCTCGTTCTTGCCACGGACGCCTCTCAATACGGGGTTGGTGCAGTCCTTGCGCACCGTTTTTCTGACGGTTCTGAACAACCCATTGCTTATGCCTCCAAAACTCTCATGGATGCCCAACGAAAATATTCTCAAATTGAAGAAGAAGCTTTGGCCGTTATTTATGCTCTTCATAAGTTTGGTGTTTTTCTTTATGCATCCAAATTTCATCTTGTTACGGGCCACAAACCACTTGTTTCCTTGTTTCATCCATCAACGTCGCTTCCCATCAATGCTGCATATCGCCTCCACCGACTCGTAATTGACGCCTACTCTAACTTTTCTTTCATTGTCCGTCGCATAACACTGCGGCAACCACAAGTGCCCTAGCTCGCATTTTCTCTTTGGAAGGCCTTCTCTCTACTCTTGTTACTGAAAATGGTCTGCAATTTGCCTCTTCCGAATATGCGGATTTTTGTGCCCGTCATGGCGTCATGCATGTCACAGCCCCTCCGTTCCATCGACAGTCGGCTGAACAACTGGTCCGCACATCTAAGGCTCAGATGAGGAAACTCCTGACTTCTTCTGCTGCTGATGATGCGCTACTCCAATTTCTGGCTTCTTACTGTTTCACCCCCTGGGTGACCGCAGCCCGGCTGAGCTCTTACATGGCCGACAGCCCCGAACGCTACTTCATCTTCTGCGGCCTTCCAGCTCACGGCCGCGGGTGCCTTCGCTTGGCCGGTTCACCGCCGGCGACCATGTATGGGTACGGGGATATAGCAGGCGACCAAAGTGGAGTCCTGGCCGCATCTTACGTCACCGTGGCCAACGCTTGTATGAAACCCAGACGGACACGGGTGTTGCATGCATCATTCGGACCAGCTTCGGCCTTGTGTGCCGGCAACGCCTATTCTGAATGCCACTACACCACCTTCGGCTCTACCTGACGCTCGGGATCTTGGCATCTCCCATTACTCACAACACAGCCCTCTCACCATCATCTCGGTGCCAGCACAAGAACGGACGCCACCAGGAGATGTGCCCATGCAGGAACTGGATGACCATCATCTTTCGCAGCAACTCTACTCGCTTCCTTCTCCTACGGACGCAGACACATCGCCCATGTCTCCTGTTATAACAACCGGACTTGCCGCAACAGGCAGATTGGTGCATGGGCCCCCAGCAGATTCGACCCCTACGTCTCCTGTCATCTTGACCTGTTATCATCGGGGACACTTCCATCCGTACGGAAAGCCTCCTCCTCGAGACTTCACGGCCAGTCAAACAACACCTATGGACGTTAGCAATCTACAGGCCACCTCCATCAAGACCAGTGCAAAAAATTCAAAGGGGGGAAAAGTGTTGTGACTCGCCGATTTTTCACAGTGCCACCGCGCAGTTACGCGCATCCTCTACATGCGGCGCTGTCTGCCAGCGATGCAGCAGCCGCGCCACCTAAGCGGCCAGCCAGCCAACGGCCGCTAGACTTGGACTCAGTTCTGATTTGAATGTTACCGTGTACACGTCTTACTTCGTCTACTTGCTCTGTGACTTACATGTGTTGTGTCCTTTTTGAAATATATGTGTTCAACTTGACGTTATAACAAAATGAACCACATTAAAACTGGTATGCAGTACTATTTATTACATTTTTGAAGAAATCCACTAACCAAAGAAATTGATAGAGACGTAATTGCAATGAATAAATGATTCATAAGTTAAAAAAAGGGTTAAAAAATTATTCTTATAGGGGGAAATACTGTGGAAGAGAAGAAAGATAAGTAGAATGGAAAGAGAATTGTTATAGACAGAAAACAGATAAAAGGAATTATGAGAGAGAATTGGAGCTGGGGTGAAGAGATGAGAGAGAATGTAAGGGATCAAGGATGATTTTTGAGGAACAGTTGTGAAACATCGAAGTGGAAGGATGAAAGTAGAAGTAAACGTGGACAATAAAGGAAACAAACAAGAAGAAAATCAGATAGATGGCAAGGGAGAGCCTGATATGTAATGTGTTGCTGTGGTTCTTTGGCTTCTCTCAGCATATTTCAGTATGAAATACTTCACAGGTGAACGGCCATATGTTAGTATCCATTATACCCATGGAATGAAGTATGACCATACTAAGATCCTGACACAGATTTCTAACTTCTGGGATGGTGTCATCAAAGAATGTATGAAGATGTGATTAAGGGATCTGCTGATCAATCATGATAGCGGTAACATCCTTAGTAAAGCATGGGAACCCTCAGTTAGTCTGATAAAGTAGAGGAAGGAGATATCCCCCAATGAACTATCGTCAGGAGCACATGAAACAGCATGTGTCCTTGGGTGTGGACCAAGGACGGAGCAATGTGTCAGCAGGAGGGAGGAGGAGAAGGAGACTTGGACTTCCACCCACTTCCTGCAGGTGGACTACAGACTGAGTGGCAGCTAGGAGGGAGTGAATGGTTGGGAAGGGATGGTAGAGATGTAAAGGCACCATACTATCTCCTAAGCAGTTCATCAGTGCACTTAATGATAGAAGCATGGTCTCTTTCCAAACATTGTGTTTGTTGGACAGTGACAACTGGCTATTCACTCATGAAGTATTTCATTTTGAAGAGTTATTGTCGTCGGAAGATTAATATTTAGAGAAGAATTAATGTAATTTTGGTGGTGAAAAAATTCAGATAGAAAATGAAAGAGATTACAATATTGGTTAAAACTAAGACAATGGGCAGTTTTTCATAACTAATTTTTAAGTTGTGATTGCTGATCATTGTTTACTGGAGTTAAAAATCTTTGTTGGGATAGAATTATTCTTGGCAATCATTGTTTAACAGGGCTAAAATCTTTGTTGGGATAGAATTATTCTTGTGGTAATTCTATATTCATATGGTATTGAGGATTCAGAAAAATGCATTCCTTGGTAATAACCGTATATCTCACCTGATGATCTGGTGGCTTTTTGTATCCTAATAAACTGAGACACTCATGCCTTTAATATTAATCATTGTATCATCTTAGAACTAGGGCAATAGATGCAAAACATGACCAATAATAAGGCTGTGATCATTATCATTCCCAATCTCTCACACTTTATGTCTATTTTTGGGCCCCTTACCTCATCAAATGTACTTAAAAATATTCTTTTGAATTTTTATCTGTATTGTTATCTATGTAAAATCCAGGATGGAATGTAACATTATTATGAAAAGGATAGTTGGTACTCACCTTGTAGTGGAAATGCTGAGTCGTAGATAGGCACAACAAAAAGACTGTCACACAATAAGCTTTTGATCAACAAGGCCGAATTGTCTATTTTTAACAAAGACCTTGGTAGCCAAAAGCTTATTGTGTGACACTATTTTGGTTGTGCCTGTCTGTGACTCAGTATCCCTGCTATATGATGAGCAGCAACTATCCGTTTCATAATATTGTTATTATCTATGTACTTATGTATGTATCTCTACAAGTGAAATTTTGTTTTGATTGACAGTTAGTATTAATATTTTTATTTCTGCCAGTCTTCTCTCCCATCATTGTTTTCTGTTCCCTTTGTTTTCTTCCTTGGCTCAAGATTCTCACAGGCGAAGCATTTTAAATGCTGCCCAATGAGATCATGTGAGCTTGTCCATGGGCAGGTATAGGTAGTATAGCTATTCATCAGGTGGCGCTATTGCCCTACTTTCAAACTTTGTTCTCTCACCCCTGCCCATGGTCACTTGACAGACATACTGCCTGCACGTGCTACTTGCACCCTCTACCCTTGAATGCCCCGGCTGGACATACGCACTTGAGTGAAACCAGTCTGTCATAAGCAGTTGCTCCCTTCTGCTATCTTGCAACAGTTATCAAATATATATCTTAATTTCCTTTACATCTTTGCTAGTTCTATACCTCTTTCTGCCCTTGGTGAATATGAGCTCTTGTAATTTCTCAGAATAGATTACATGTTTAACTTCTTTGCTTGTATCCAGATTTTACAGTAGTGTCATTAGAATTTTATGAAATTGCAAAGTATTTTTGTTGGTTGTCAGTGCTTTTATGGACAAGATTCCAGTAATAGTTGAATGGCTGTTGAGTCATTCTCTGGACTTGCTGTGACTGTAGTGTTAGCTAGAATATAGCATGGAAAGTGTGCGACTTTACCTGATGTTGCTCGCACCTGAGGTAGTTGGGCTGTGCATGTCTCTATTTAAAAGGAATACCTCAATTTACTTGTAGAGTCGAGCAGCACATGTCTGTTTTCACGCCTAGCTGTTAACTCGCTGCACATAATAACCTGATGCTGTAGTCCTGCAATCAAATAGTCCATGCATTGGTTAGAATTATGAGTTAATAAAAACACAGTAATATATAAGTGAATAATTAATAAAAAACATTTTATTGTAAAGTCTATAATTGATATAGGTGACAGAGAGTTATTGTTGAATAATGTTAATTCAAGAAAAAACATCTTAAAATAAAGGGAAAGTGGTCCTACAATATCCAGTTAAAAGAGAGACAGAAAATACCTTTATCAAAGGTTACGTCCAGAATGTTATGTGAATGGTAGCAAAATCCCCAAACTAAATAGGCATCAAAGACTTGAGAAAACTAAGATCGCAGTACCCAAAATATTCACCAGCTCAGAACAGTTCAGAGTTCAACACGACATTTCACAAATTAATGCACATGGTACAAAAAAGTAGCTCATGCCCTGTCTGTCTTCAGTTCCATAATACAATCAGAAAAAGTTAGTATCCTACACTGGATCTCATTCGGACCTCTCAAAATATTAAGTCCCTTCAGAAGTTAAAGTATGATAGTGGCCATTCACCAGCCAGAATCAGTTACCTGCATGACTGAATCACACTTGGTACTACAGGCAGGTCTACCATCTTCCAGTGCTTGAAATGGTGTCCTCTTCAATATCTAAATGAAAAGCGGATCTCATAGCAACTGTTCAGTGCCCAGAATCACCCACTAGATCAAATACTTCATGATACCATGGGCCTTCTTCAAGAACTAATGTAAAAGTGTCCAGAATCGCTCCTTTGAGCACTTCATTCAAAAAGCATCCATATCCACTTGATTTCAGCAGTGTTCCGTCACTATCGAACTCTCATTGGTTAAAGGCCATCCCCACCAAAATTATGTTGTTCATAAGTTCTACAAACATGATTTAACTCAGCTTGATCACTTCCCAGACTAAACTTAATATATCACAACAATATTTAAATAAAGAAATGTTGTAAACATTTGGTTACATTCAGATCTTTCACAATAATTGCAAATAAAAGTTTGTTTATTCGTAAATAAACCAGCATTCTTAAGCAAGTGTGCTCTCGACAAATGACGAGAGTTTGCCATTAAATATTGTTTAAACAATTATTTAAGCTCGCTTGACAGAAGCATGTTTTGGTCCTCTTTCCAATTGTTATGTCAGCTTACACATGCAATTTTGACAACTTCTTAAATTATTACTATTTTTTTTAGCAATTGTAATCAGTAATTAAGTAAATAGTAACATATTCATTAAATAACTACAGTAGTATGACAAGATATGAGCTATTCATGCTGCATTTATTCGCTATGTTATTGTGGAGAATACAATGTTCTGTTAGGTATTTGCATAATGGGAAGATGTAAAAAACATAATCAATTAAGAAGTGGAATGGATACAGGTAAATTGATTTCTTGGATGAAAGCCATTGTTTAATACTGTCATCGGAGATATCATTTGCTGAAACCATGTGAAGTGTTTAAAAGTTATTGATTCATTGTGTAAATGTTCAGTCACCATAAAATATTAACTTCTGTAGTGTGTCACTGGCTGTGCCTAATTTATCTGAGAGCACCATTGTATTCATATTTTCTTTAATACTTGACTGTGAATAATTATAGATTTTCTAAGAGTTACAACTTAGCCATCTTTCACCTTGTCTGACACTCCACCATGTTTGGTACATTTTCTGCACAAAGGCCATGTGAGCAATAGCAGTCCCTAAGAAACAGTATGGCATAAATAGTATATCTGATTTTCTTTATTGAGTATCATATTTCAAAAAAGTGTTTTGTAATACTTGTAGTAGAATTAACTGTTTTGTGTAACTGTTGTATGTGAACATTCTAAGCCAGTTTTAAGGAACATTTTTGACGAACATAATCCTGTGAAATTATAACTGTATGTGGTTTGATTTAAGATTAATATTAATATATATATATATCTTAAATTTTTATATTATTATTCCTGTTTTACAGCTCCGTGCAGTATTCAGAAATCGGACTGCCATTGAAGATTGGATAATGGAGAAAGCAAAACATCGTCGTAAGGGCACAGATGAAATTTTCATTTTCCCGTATAACTTGGGATGGAAACATAATTTTAGACAGGTATTTTTTTCTGTTTTGCTGGAGTTTTATGTAAGATTTTCATTTTTCATTTTAAGAGGCAGAACTGAAAGAATTAGACAAGTTACTTCTGGTTTCAAGAGAAAAATCTTTGCCTGAGAACATTTTTGTAGTAACCATACTCCGGGCCATTGCTGGTTTGGGCTTCGTTATAAGAACAGATCTACATGTAAAACTGTCAGAATCAGCAATAGACTAAAGAAGAACTGCTGTCTTTGTTCTACAAATAAGGCAGTGTGCTGGCGTTACAAATATGGTCTTCAGTTGAAATTGCGGAAATAGTACTTAAACTGCTTGTACTTCTTAGGGACATAAATATAGTTGCATAACCATGGGAAAAAACTTAAAAGTAAAAGTGAGAACTGTTTTCATCGTTTCAATATATAATTGACTAAGTGTTATCTGAAACATATGATAATGTATTTGCCCATTACTTAATTTCAGATACTGCAATTATTTCACTTTATTGTCAGTGTTGGAAATAATTTTTTTTCTTGTTCTTTATGTAGTTTGACTTATCTAGGAATAAATCACAAGATATCAAAATAATGACAGTCAGTGTATACACATCCTGTGGCAGCTCCACAAAAAAAGCCTCTCAGGGGCCCAGCATTCATTTGCTGGCTATGGGCTTGGCGATCTCAGGGTTCCTGAGCTGGGGACTAGTAAGTGCTGCCAGTCCTCTGTCATCATAAGTTCTGGATATGCTTGAGTGACCAGCAGGTGGTGCAGCAGGGGATTGTTGTGTATACAGGGAATGGGGATCTTGGCTTGACCAGCTGAGGATGGTAAAACCCTCTATAAAATAGCCCCTCAATTTCAAGGTGTGCTGCACACTGATGAGATGCATAGCTGTTGAGGTGGAACAGTTGTTAGTGGCAACCTTTGGGGAACCTTTCCCAACTCAGTTAGGCGTGTGGGGCTCTGTCTGACTGGACCCTTATTTCCCCTCGTTGCTCGTGGAACCAAAATTTATCCCTCCGAATCTCCTCCTCCTCCTCCTCCTCCTCCACCTCCTCCCCCCCCCCCCCCCCCAGTGTGACATTTGTACCACATGGTTGTACTGGCACTCATTTATCCAAAAGAATGAGGGAGGCTAGTCCTCCTGATAAGGATCATTGGGCCTTAAGTAACAGGGCTCATGGAGTCACAAATAATAATGTGTTTTTGGTGATAAGGAGGAAATGTTTGAAAAAGTGTCCCTTTTCTGTATTCATTAAGGCTTGGAAGGACTTGCTGACACTTTAAAATCTATTAAACAACTGCGTAATGGTTTCTTCTTGGCCAAAGCTAATCTGTCAAAGCAGGCGGAACTTCTCAAGAAATCACTGAAATGAGTGACTCTGATATCATTGTTGAGAAGCAAACCTATCTCAACTCGAGCAAGGGCGTGGTCACATGCCGTGATATCGTGCATATGAACATAGTGGAGATGAAATGAGATTTGGCATCCCAGGGGGTAGTTGATGTGGAGCAACGAATGTGAAGGAATGATGTAGAAACTGAAAAGATTGCCACTTTCACGGTCACGTTCAATTCTCTATCGGAGCCTGAACGTATTTTTACGTACCAACCCCTGTTCGATGTTACAAATGCCCGAGTTTTGGCCATACAACTGTGAGTTATGGAGTTGAAGCGACCTGCAGGAAGTGCGGAAAAGAAGCCCATGCATGAGACTGGGACTGACTGACTGTCTCCAGCAAGCTGCATCAACTGTTTTGGGAGCCACCTACTCTGGACCTGAGACTGCTCTGTTTTTATTGAGGAATTCAAAATACAAAAAGCAAAAGTGACCAAGCAGATCCCCAATGCCGTAGCCAAAAAAGAATACAAGGCAGTGAAACACACCCCCCCCCCCCTCCCTCCCTTTTTGCCACTTTGTATTTTTCCATGGTGCAGAAATCTGTTCCCAAGGTGGACACTTCATTGCAGACATCATCCTGTGTGCCACTATCCACCACAAGTGACTGTACTTGTATGTGTGTGTGCCAAGGTAAAGCGAGTAAGGGCAGAGCAATCCAAGCAGCTGAAACAGCAAAGCCCAGCAACAATTCCACAGAGAGCATCCAGAAATCACACGAGAAGCAGTGTGGCTTTCAGTGTCCCTCCCCACCTCATCCTCAAAGGGACAGGGTGCAAGGAAAGGGTCATGATGTTTGGGTCAAACATCATGCTGGGACTTCGGACTGATCAGGAGGATATTTTGGAGTTTGACGCCTTGGATATAGGCAGCATCTCCACTCACCCTTACTCCACAATTGCTTCATATCCCTGGATAGGGATATGATAGGGATAAATTATAACCACACCTGTGAAAATGCTCCTATACTACAGTGGAACTTCATTGAGTTCAGGACTCGTGTGGAGGAACTGAAACATCTAGCACTGAGACCCCTGTGCTACAGAGCTGTATGTTATATCCCAAGGATGACCTGGTGGGAGAAAGAGCCAAGGGAGGGTTCACCGTGTTCTCACTAACACGCACCACTTCTCCAATCTGTGCCTGGCTGTGTTTGTCAACAATGCACATAACTCCTCTGCTCTCCACCTGTCTACTGACCTGCAAGCAGTTGCTGTCGAAATTCATGTGTATTGGAGGATCACTGTTTGCTCGTTGTATTTACCTCCAGAAGATGCAATAGACTGTGAGGCTCTCACAGGTCTTATAGAACCACTCTCCCAACCATTTCTCCTCCTGGGAGACTTCAATGCCCATCACTTCTTTTCGGACTTTTTGGGACTTGACTTCTACTTGCCTTTGGGGTCGGGTTTTGGAGAGCCCCATGCCGTCTCATGAGCTGTGCATCCTCAACAAACACACTCACATTCATATCTGCATTGCTACTGTGTCATTCTCAGACAACAATATCTTTTTTTGCTCTCCAGCCCTCGCAGACACTGTTCAGTGGGACGTCAAAAATGATCTTCATTCCAGTGACTACTTCCCACTTGCATTCACCTACTAGTTGGAGCACTACGAGAAGAGCAGTCACCAACATGGATGGTCAGCAGGGCTAACTGGATGTTGCTCAGCCAAGTGGCTGTGTTTGAACATCACAACAGCATCCAGGAATGGGTGGACCACATCATGCGAGTGATCCAAAATGGCTCTGACTTATCCACCATCAAGTCTTCAGGTCGTCTTAAGAGGCAACTTGTACCTTCGTGCACAGATGAGTGCTGCTCAGCGATCCAGGGCAGGCGTGCAGTTCTTCGATGTTTTACATGCCACCCAACAGCAGACAACCACAGAGCATTTTGATGCACGAGAGCCCAAAGCACAAAATGTAATGAAGGAGAGCAAGAAAAGGTCACGGAAAGCGTTCCTGGACCCCACCAACCATTCCACTGATCTTCAA
Source organism: Schistocerca americana (assembly GCF_021461395.2). NCBI lineage: Eukaryota > Metazoa > Arthropoda > Insecta > Orthoptera > Acrididae > Schistocerca > Schistocerca americana. The sequence goes on from NC_060119.1 coordinate 592,767,868, forward strand.
AAGTATGGGAAGCTATTAGGAGGGTTTGTGGTAAACACAATAGTTTAACAATAGCCCGAGTGCTGACATGGATATCTGCAAAGAACACCTGGAGATATTGCTCAGACATTGGCAGAACATTTTGTAACAGCTACTTCCAATGCAAGCAAGGATCCAGCATTTTGTTGTTAACATGTGGCTGTAGAGAGGGGCAAGTTGGACTTCGGAGCCTACAATTGTGAGTATTTCAACTACCCTTTCTCCACATGGGAGTTGGAAACAGCCCTGTCTGATACTTGTGATACTGTATCTGGTGATGACCAAATCTGTTATTGCACAGTTCAACATTTGCAGCAGCATCAAAGGAAATTCTCCTTGAACATTTTAATCTTAATGGCAGACAGGTAACTTCCCCAACTTGTGGAGAGAGGTACTTCAGATACCTCTCCTCAAACCAGGAAGGGGCCACATATGTCCCAGTACTTATCAGAGTAACGCCTTAATGAGCTGTGTAGGAAAGATCATGGAGTGAATGGTTAACTGTCATCTGGCCTGGTTGTTAGAGACCAGGCAACTCCTTAGCTGCTCTCGATGTGTGTTCTGGAGATTTTGGTCCACTGTCGACAACCTAACCCTACTAGAAGTGGCTATTCAGCAGGCTTTCCTATGTAAATATCAATGTATTGGCATATTCTTCGATGTCATTACGTATGATACTGCTTGGAGATAATGTATTCTCGCACAGCTGCATCAATGGGGCTTTTGTGGCCCCTTCTCCATCTTTATACAGTCTTTCCTGTCTCAGTGATCTTTTTGGGCCCAAGGTGGTGACAGACTGTCATATTGTTTTGAGCAAAAGAATGGTGTCCCTCAGGGGAATGTTTTAAGTGTTACCCTCTTTGCCATAGCCATCAACAGTACCATGTCTGTGGTAAGGAGTCCTGTACAGTGCTCCTTATTTATGGACAATTTTGCTGTTTTCTGTTCCTTCTCAAGTGTTGCAACAGTGACACATCAGTTGCAAGCTATGGAGGTGAAGTTAGAGGAGTGGGCTGAAAAGACAGGTTTTCTGTTTCTTGCAGATGAGAGAGAGAGAGAGAGAGAGAGAGAGAGAGAGAGAGAGTGTGTGTGTGTGTGTGTGTGTGTGTGTGTGTGTGTGTGTGTGTGTGTGTGTGTGTGTTTAGTTTACTTGACTTGCATATGAGGGACACCAGCCTACATTTTAGACTCAGTGAGGCTCTGGGCCTCATTTTTGACTCCAAATTATTGTGGTTGCCACACCTGAGAGACCCGGGACCTAGAACCTCGAAGGCACTGATCATAAAGTGCCTTAGCCACAGGTCTTGGGGAGTGGACAGGATGCATCTGCTCCATTTTTATAGGCATTTTGTGCAGTTGTGGCTGGTCTAAGGGTGCATGGTGTATGGGTCAGTGAGGCCTTTTTATTTGAAAATCATTGACTCTGTCCGTCAGGAGGGGATTCAGATGGCCACGGGTGCCCCTACTTGTTCTCTGTGCTGAAGCTGGGGAACTGACACTTACCATCTGGCGGCAGCTCTTCATGGTGTGTCATGCAAGTAAGTTCCTTGCAAAGCTTTGACTTCACCCATATACCACAGTGTTGCTCATCTGCCTCTGGAATGCCTTTTCTCCAACTGTCCACCAGCCACAATACTGTTTGGGATCCACATGTGCTGGAGTCATTCTGTGTGGAGCAAGTACGACCCAAAATCCAGGGGTTTAACCACCTGCCACGCTGATTACTGCAGAGGCCCAGAGTAATTTTAGATTTGGTGCTGTACGGGAGAGATTGCAGCCCTGCCTCAGTTTTACATTTGATATTTTGTGACTTCTTATATGAGCATGACAACTACGTAGCTGTCTTTACAGATGGGTGTAAACAGGGGGCCTCAGTTGGTTGCTCTAGTGTTTTCTTGGATTGTGTCCTCAAGACTTAACTGTCTTCAACACAGAATTATGTGTGATCTTATTCATGTGATCATAGTCAATCCATATATTCCGAACCCAGAGCACTGCTGTCAGTGTCATCTTTACAACCACACTTGAGAGTCCTGTCGACACCTGGCCAAATGTGTAACCTGTGGCAGGGATGCTCATGTGAAGGTTTGTGCTGCTGCCTCCTCCCCACTGCATCAACTGCAATGGCGACCATGCTGCCGCCTTCTCCCATGATTGTCCCTTGTATCTCAATGAGCGGACTGTCCAGGAGATCTGGGTGAAGGAAAAATTGCATTATCCGGTATCTTGCAAGTTGTTGGCTAGTCGGAAACCCTATATTCTACCATCTGCATGTACAGTACTGTTCTTGCTACCTCTTGCTCCAAGAAGGACATGGCCACACAGCCGTGCAACATCAAATTTAGCACCACGGTTGTGAAGTAGCCCAGTGTAATGGAAGTGTCCCCATCTCCTCCTCCAGCTGTGCAACATGCCACCAAACTTTTGCCTCATGGGGTGAAATCACCAGCTACACAACTGGCAGGCCAGAAAGGACAGAAGGACTACTCTCGTGAAGATCTCCTATGTCCCTACATCCATCCAGCATCTGAATCTTCCTCTGCTAACTGGAAAGGCTCGAAGAAGTTGAGCAAAGCCAAAAGGTCCTCTCCTTCGCTGACTCTAAGATCCTCTTCGCTGGTGACACCACGTGATACCCTCGCCCAGCCGACCTCCACGTCGCCTGCGCACACCACCGTTTTACTGCACCCGACTTTGGAGGCCAACAGCAGAAGAATGCCAATGCTCCTGTAGACCTCATGGAGCAGGATCCCCCTGCCTCTGTTCCCTGTAGCAGCAAGTCTTCGAAGGCTGGCACTCGGCAGTTGCTGAGGTGACACCTCTTCATATTGTCCTTGTCACGAGTCTCCTCCATTGGGGCGTTTGTGGCCTTTGGTCCAACACAGAGGATTTATGGCTGCTTGTAGAATCACAGCATCCATGGGTCCTCTGGCTTCAAAAACGAAATTAGGTCCTTACGACCGCTTTGAGCTCTCACAATTGTTTTTGGTCCATTTTGCCATTTTGACCCCCCCCCCCCCCCCCCACCCCTCCCCCGTCCCTCCTGGTAGACATTCCATCTCATGGGGAAGATGCTGCTCGTACGGGACGATGTTCATAGTCAACCCATCACCCTGACTACCCGCCTTCAAACTGTTGCAGTTCGTCTTTTCCTTCCTCACTTGAACTGTTTCTCTTGTACCTTTTACATCCCTCTGTTGTTCGATGCCACCAAGGCAGACTTCCTCCAGCTTCTTGGGCAGCTAACTCACCCCTTTCTGCTGCTCGGTGACTTTAATGCGCACCATCTCCTATGGGGTTCTCCAAGAACCTTTTCAATCAACTTAACCACCTCTGCCTTAACACAGGAGCTTTCAGACTCCATGCACACCTGTTCCCATTTGCACCTATCCTTCTGCACTGGCCAGCTGGCCCATCGTCTCAGGTGGTCCATTCTCTCTGACACATACTCGAGCAATCGTTTCCCTTGCGCTATCCGTTTGCTGACTCCCACCCCACTTACATACACACTCAGTTGACTCAGGCTAACTAGAGGCTTTATTCCTCCCTGACAACCTTTGATGAACAACATTTCCCCAGTTGTGATGACCAGGTGGAATATCTTACAAACGTTATCCGTAACAGCTGCAGAATGTTCCATTCCTCACGCTTCCTCCTTACCACACTATGTCTCTTGACCGGCTGATGCTGTGGCGCTATTCGCACGCGGAGATATGCTCTGCGCATTTTTAACTGTCATTCTATGATGGCAAACTGCATTCATTATAAAGGGATGCATGCACAGTGTCATTGCATTCTTCCATAACCTTCTCGTCTCAGAATTGTTAGTGTTACGAGGCCACCTTTACTATGAGGGAGCTAGATTATGCTCTCACTTCATCCTGATCCTCTGCCACAGGGCTAGGTGCCGTTCACATTCGTCATTCAGATGTTACAGCATCTTTCTCTTGCTGGCAAGCACTTTCTGCTTAATATGTACAACTGCATCTGGGCAGAGGGCACATTTCCCAGTTGCTGGAGTGAAGCCACTATCATGGTCATACCTAAGCCCGGTAAGGACAAACACCTTCCGTATAGCTACTGCCCCATTTCTCTCACTAGGTGTGTTTACAAGGTGATGAAACATATGATTTGTGGCCGGCTGGTGTGGCGGCTTGAGTCTCGCAACTTACTAAGAGCTGCACAGTGTGGATTTGGAGCATGGCTTTCTGCAGTTGACTATCTCCTCACTTTCTTCACCCATGTCATGAACAGTTTTCTGTGAAAATTTCAGGCTATGGCCATGTTTTCCGATTTGGAGAAAGTGTATGACACCTGCTGGAGGACTGACATCCTCGGTACTCTCTCCACGTGGGGCTTCCATGGTTGCCTGCCTAGTTTCCTTGAGGAATTTTTAAAAGATGTGGGTTCTGCCTTGTCGGACACATTGATCCAGGAAAACAGTGTGCCTCAGGGTTCCGCCCTGAGCGTCGTCCTCTTTGCTATCGCCCTTAATGGCCTGTCTCCCACCTGGCATCTCCGACTCCCTTTTTGTTGACGGTTTTGCTATCTATTGCTGTTCTGCATGGACCTGTCTCATTGAGCGACGTCTTCAGCAATGTCTTGATTGCCTCGACTTGTGGAGCATCAACACTGGCTTTCGCTTTTGCAGTGAGAAAACCAATTGTACGAATTCCTGGTGACGCAATTGGTTTCTCCTACTATCTTTACATCTTGGGTGTATTGCTCTTCCATTTGTTGAAACTTTGAAATTTCTGCGGCTCATTCGATATGAAATTTTCTTGGCCCTCCTACATTTCTTACCTGACAACCCCAGCCCACTGTATGCGGTCCCTTAGTGTCTTTTTGTCATCAGTCTTCTGACTGGTTTGATGCGGCCCACCACAAATTCCTCTCCTGTGCTAACCTCTTCATCTCAGAGTAGCACTTGCAACCTATGTCCTCAATTATTTACTGGATGTATTCCAATTCCTGTCTTCCTCTACAGTTTTTGCCCCCTACAGCTCCCTCAGTACCATGGAAATCATTCCCTCATGTCCTAACAGATGTACTATCATCCTATCCCTTCTTCTTATCAGTGTTTCCACATGTTCCTTTCCTCTCCGATTCTGCGCAGAACCTCCTCTTTCCTTACCTTATCAGTCCCCATAATTTTCAACATTCGCCTGTAGCACCACATGTCAAATGCTTCGGTTCTCTTCTGTTCCGGTTTTCCCACAGTCCATGTTTTTCTGCCATACAGAGCTGTACTCCGGACATACATTCTCAGAAATTTCTTTCTCAAATTTACGCCGATATTTGATATTAGTACACTTCTCTTGGCCAAGAATGCCCTTTCTGCCATTGCTAGTCTTCTTTTGACACCCTCCTTGCTCCGTTCGTCATTGCTTATTTTGCTGCCTAAGTAGCAGAATTCCTTAACTTCATCTAGATTGTCACCATCAATCCTGATGTTAAGTTTCTCGCTGTTCTCATTTCTACTTCTTCTCATTACCTTCATTTTTCTTCAATTTACTCTCAATCCATAGTCTGTACTCATTAGACTGTTCATTCCGTTCAGCAGATCAAGTAATTCTTCTTCACTTTCGCTCAAGATAGCAATGTCATCAGCGATTCATATAATATATATCTTTTCACCTTGAATTTTAATTCCACTCCTGAACCTTTCTTTTATTTCCATCATTGCTTTCTTGATGTACAGATTGAACAGTAGGGGCGAAAGACTACATCCTTGTCATAAGGGTGTAAACCCTTTTTAATACGAGCACTTCGTTCTTGGTTGTCCACTCTTATTATTCCCTCTTGGCTCTTTTGCATATTGTATATTACCCATCTCTCCCTATAGCTTACCCCTACTTTTTTCAGAATTTCGAACCTCTTGCACCATTTTACATTGTCGAACGCTTTTTCGAGTGGACAAATCCTATGAAAGTTTCTTGATTTTTCTTTAGTCTTTCTCCCACTATTAACTGCAATGTCAGAAATGCCTCTCTCGTGCCTTTACCTTTCCTAAAGCCAAACTGATTATTATCTAGCGCATCCTCAATTTTCTTTTCCATTCTTCTGTATATTATTCTTGTCAGCAACTTGGATGCATGAGCTTTTAAGCTGATTGTGCGATAATTCTCGCACTTGTCAGCTCTTGCCGTCTTCAGAATTGTGTGGATGAGGTTTTTCCTAAAGTCAGATGGTATGTTGGCAGACTCATACATTCTACACAAAAACGTGAACAGTCATTTTGTTGCCACTTGCACCAATGATTCTAGAAATTCTGATGGAATGTTCACCCTTGCTTTGAATGTCACCAAAGGTTTTTTTCACTTTCCTGTATGCTGAGTCTGTCGTTCTGACAATCATTTCTTTTTTGATGGCTTGACATTATTTCTGCAGCCATTTCCTCTTAGCCTCCCTGCACTTCCTATTTATTTCATTCTGCAGGGACTTGTATTTCTGTATTCGTGAGTTTCCCAGAACATTTCCCCCTTTCATTGATTAATTGAAGTGTTTCTTCTGTTACCCATGGTTTCTACGCATTTACCTTCTTTGTACCTATGTTTTCCTTCCCAGCTTCTGTGATGGCCCTTTTTAGTGATGTCCATTCCTCTTCAACTGTACTGCATACTGAGCTACTCCTTATTGCAGTATTTACAGCCTTAGAGAACTTCAACCGTATCTCATCATTCCTTAGTACTTCCGTATCCCACTTCTTTGCATACTGATTCTTCCTCACTAACGTCTTAAACTTCAGCCTACTCTTAATCATTACTATATTGTGATCTGAGTCTGTATCTGCTCCTGGGTGCACCTTACAATCCAGTATCAACTGCATTCCAATCCCCCATGACAATTAGATTTCCTTCCCCCTTTACATACTGTATTATCCTTCAAATATCCTCATACGCTTTCTCTATCTCTATCCCTTCATCTTCAGCCTGCAAAATTGGCATGTATACCTGAACTATCATTGTTGGTGTTGGTTTGCTGTCAATTCTGATAGGAACAACCCTGTCACTGAACTGTTCACAGTAACACACTCTCTGCCCCACCTTCCTATTCATAATGAATCCTACTCCCGTTATACCATTTTCTGCTGGTGTTGATATTATCCTATACTCATATGACCAGAAATCCTTGTCTTCTTTCCACTTTACTTCACAGACCCCTGTTATATCTAGATTGAGCCTTTGCATTTCCCTTTTCAGATTTTCTAGTTTCCCTACCATGTTCAACCTTCTGACATTCCATGCCCCGACTTGTAGAACGTTAGCCTTCTGTTGTTGGCAGTCCCCTCTGGGAGATCCGAATGATGGGGGACTATTCCAGAATCTTTTGCAATTGGAGAGATCGTCATGACACTTCTTCAATTACAGGCCATGTGTCCTGTGGATACACGTTATGTGTCTTTAATGCAGTGGTTTCCATTGCCTTCTGCATCCTCATGCCGTTGATCATTGCTGATTCTTCTGCCTTTAGGGGCAGTTTCCTACCCCTAGGACAAGAGTGCCCCGGACCTCTGTCCACTCCTCCACCCTCTTTGATAAGGACGTTGGTAGAATGAGGGTGATTTCTTATGCCGGAAGTCTTCTGCCGTCAATGCTGATTATTAATCAAAATTTAAGCAGTGGCGGGATTCAAACCTGGGACCGAAGACGTTTAGATTGTGAGTAAAAGACGCTACCCCTAGACCACGGGTGCAAACTACGTGTCCTCAGTGGTACTTCCTGGGGTGCAGCTTGAACCACCCTCCTCCTTTTGTACTGGTCCCTTGTCTGTTTGAATCTAGACTATGGGTACTTCATTTATGCATCTGCACATCCATCCCTCTTACACCGTCTCAATACTATCTACCATCATGGCATCCATTTGGCCACTGGCACCTTTTACGCTAGTGCAGTTGAGAGTCTGTATGCAGAAGCTGCCGAACTACTGCTTTTCTCTCCCCGTGACTTCCTCCTCAGCAGATACGCATGCCATTTGTCGACCATGCGTGGCCACCCATCCTATGCCTCCTTGACTCCTTTGATTGCCAGTATGGGGCACGTTCCTCTTCTTTGTTACCTCCTGGAGTTCGCCTTCGGCTCTTCCTGCGGCAGCTTAACTTCATGTTACCTGGAACTTTTCCGATGGGTGTGAATCCTTCAGTACCTTGGCTTCGTGTGGTGACCCATGTTCCCCTTGCCCTTCACTTGCTTTGTAAGGACATTATTCCAGCCTTGCTCTATCATCTTCAGTTTCACGACTTTTGCATGGGATTTTGCGATACTACCTATGTGTACACTGATCGCTCTGACTGATGTCAGGTGCGTCTTCGTTGTTGACGCCGATGTTTTTTGGTTTTGGCTTCTGAACACTGCTCAGTATTTACAGAAGAGCTCTTCGCCATCTATCAGGCCAAGCAGTACATCTGGCGACACAGGCATTTCAATTGTGTCATCTGCTCTGACTGTCTCAGCGCCCTTCAAAGTCTGTTTGTGCTGCATACTGTCCATCCCTTAGTGCAATGGACCCAGGAAAGCTGTCACTTGCTCACTGTTGATGGATCCACTGTGATGTTTATGTGAGTTCCTGGTCACATCGATCTAACGGGAAATAAGGCTGCTGACACTGTTGCTAAGGCTGCAGTCCTCATAGCTTAGCCTGCTAGTTCTTACATTCCCTCACACGATCTCTGTTGCCGGTTGTCAGCAGGTGGTGTCACTTTGGCATCACCATTGGTCCTTCCTTCAAGGGAACAACCTCTGGGCTATTAAGCCTCTCCCAGCGGCTTGGAGGACATCTTTTCGGCTCTCTTGCCTCGAGGAGATAATTTTAACTAGAATTAGGCATTGTCTCTTAGCTATCGCCGTTTGTTAAAAGGTGCTCCCCCACCACTTTGTGCCCATTGTGCCCAGCTTTTGGCTGTCTGACATTTCTTTATGGAATGCCATTTTCTTAACCACTTATGTTCCCATTTGATTGCCAGCTGAGTTATCGGATGTTTTAGCGAATGATTCGCAGGCTGTCCACTGCATTTTATTTTTTATCCGTTGTAGCAGTAAGGCAAAGGCCATTTAATTTTTAGTTCTGGACCTCCATTTTTCTATGGCATATTTTATAGACTTTTCTCCACCTCCCAGTTTTTAGCTGTCTTGTCTTCCGTTGTTTGGGATTGACATGTAGTCGTTTTTAACTCCTCTCTTTGTCTTTGTGTTCTACAGTTTTGACATGGGGGACTGTAGACCATAGTTGTTTCTGCACCCTAAAACAAAACAAAACAAAACAAAACAAACAAACCACCAACCTAATAATCAGTCAGTTATCCTTTCACTTTCTGTAGAGAAGTGATTTGACTTTGAAACTTTGTAGTAGGATGTTAGAAGTAGTCTTGCATATGGATGAGTTAAAACAAGTTGCATGCAGAGCATCTTTCATTGTTGATGTGTAAGAGAGGAATTGGCTAAGGAATGTGATGCTTCATTTTATTGTGTTCTTGCATGATGAGAGTTTTGTGACCACTCTAGATCATTATGATGTTTAGAGCTCAGTTCTGCAGGGTATGCACTGTTTATATAAGGATTATCCTCTTGAAAGTTGTTGTTCCTGTCTAGGAAAATAAGAGCAAAACTAAAATTGTTCAGGTTTTCTCATGATTGATTAACTGTTGTGCTTGTTATTCATTCAAGTTGCTGTTTCCATTTTGTGCACAGCATTTCACTGACCAACCCAGTCAGCTTCAGGTGCTGCAAATTATGCTGTTACATTTATTCACTGCTGGACTCAGTGACTGTCCGACTTTCAAGTAGCACACACGCACTCCTACTGAGCATATGAATGTTTATGAAAAAGTGCAAATGCCCTGGAATCACTGGAAAAATTGATCTTCTTTCATAACAAGAACATTTCAGTGACTTGCAATGACTTTAAAATATAATTACTTTTGTTTTTCTATATTTGCTCTTACCATAGCTGCATGTAATGGCATACACTGAAGAGCGACACACATTGTACATTATCTAAGCCTGATGTCTGTTGAAAGACGAATGATTTATTAAAACTTCTTTATTATACACAATCGTTGACACTTATTACACATAATAGTGACTATCACGTTTGAAATGATACTGGTGACATACATTTTAATACTTTATATTCACTCTGTGTAAACCAAACAAATTCTTTCAATGTTTCAAGCTAGTCCTTTTAGTCTTTGCTTACTAACATACTTAAAATGGCTTCCACATAGTGGAAAATCTCAGTGTGATGGTTTAGCCTGGGTTCCATTAGTGTCACCCTCTTTACTTTTTTAGTCGGCAGCAAAGAATGCTCTATTCTCCAAAAAATCACAGTATCAATATAGCAATTCCAAGACTTTCAAAAAGAATGGAATATTAACGGCGTGATGCATTACTGGCTTTGCGAATTTTGAGAGTCATTTAAGATTGCTTCAAACAATACCTGAGGTACTTTTAACATTTATTTCACTTTTAACCTCAGAACTATAACTTGTTTGTTCAATAACGAGTCACATGTGAATGTCACCAAACAGTGAGATAGGCTGCTTAATGAATATCCCTAGCAATTTCTCACTTGCCCATGCAGAGGCATTTCCATGAAAGATCAGTCATCTCTGCCAACATTCATCATGTTAATTTGATTCATTTGTTTATTTTCTGAAAGTCTTAAATACATCACAATGCAGATATGAAACATCAGTTTGAATAAAAAATCCGGATTCCAGTAAGGTCAGCTGGGTGTATTAATAAAGTACTTATCATCACTATAAGTATGCACATTGCTGCCAAATTTGTACAGGAGTTTCTGTGGTCTGCTATAGCTTGAGGACAAAGTCTCCTTCTGACTGAAACTTTTGCACACTTCAGTTCTGCATGTCTTGACCATGTCATAATGGACTAGGTAACCAAACTACACCTCTTCAGACATGCAGTGCCACAGCAGTGAATTTAATTCTGTATTGAAATTGAATTATGATCCAGAATGTGACATAAGTGCCACACCAGTGAGGAGGAAACAAATGTTCCATTACTGTCTTATCAGTTGTTGTATGCATTGTAAATAAATTCATACTCTTTCAAAAAAATATTGTAATACAGGTTATGTGTCCATTTCAATGTATTCTCCAACAATTCCAAAAATGGGATAAGTGTTAAGATCATGAACCTAAAAAAGAAATAAGTACTGCTGTGGAGACAGATAGGAAATGACAAAATATGCCTAAACAACATGAAAACATATTCTCGCATGTCTTATATTGGAGAGGTGAATACTTGGTAAAGTTTACAAGTTAACAAATGGTCATAATTCATTGTTCACTCAGTTGCTTTTATTTCGGTGATTATTAGTGTTTGTTTGTCACAGGTGATAAATTGGTCGCTGGTTCCTGCCGGTGATGGTGTCTTCTGGCCTGTAGCAGATGGATGCAATCAGTTCACTCTGACTGTAGGTACTTCGGATTTTGGTCTATTTGCTTTGTTTTAAATTGCATATGCTGTATCCAACAACAAAAAGCAAGCACCTGAAAGATACATGGGTGATTGTCCATTCAATTGAAGAGAGAAAGTAAAGTGTTCAGTTGTGATACATGTGCGTGTGTGCATGCTTTTCCATTGCTTACTCCAATTTACCCAATAAGAAAGACAAAAAAAAGATTAAGAAGATTGCCATCTAACATTCCAGGCGAGTATCAGGCAGATTGTTTCTCTTCTCAGCTTATTAACTTGATAAGAAACAGCTTCCGTAGCTATGTTTTACAAGGAAGACACACAGAGCCATCCAGTTATGGTTGAGGAAGTTGTGAAGGTACAGAATTTGACCGATTTGAAATAGGAAACTTTCTCATAAACATTAGGGATACAAAATTTTCTTTACCCTCATCATCTATAATTGAGCAAATGTGTACAACTAATTTTATCATAATTTTAACAATATTTGAGTAGGAAAACTTGTTAGTTATATGTAGATGAACCTTATATATGTTCAAATATTCGTCTTGTGTTTTTATTATTCGTTTGATGTACTCCTTGGGTGGTGTGTGGCAGATGGAGTTTGACAGCAGAAATCCCTATGTCACAGCAGGTGGTGCATGGAGCTACCAACACTGTAGGAGGACTTCAGAGAACTACATAATCACAATGTACTTCAGTGGATGAATGAAACTCTTGTAAAACTTTCAGTGTATAATGATCTTAGCTGCTGCTCATACATAGATATCTGTATCCACATACATTTATAATACAGGTTCATTGTTGTTTAAAAGAGCCAGAAGTTCTTTGAAGAAAATAATTGCAAAAGATAAGAAAACACTAATTCATTATAATTTAAGGAAGCAACACTAACTGGTGAAAGAAGTTGGTGGAAAAAGTCTTAATTTGATAAATATTACCTGGTTGTTCATTTCAAAAAATACAAACAGGAGAAGAGGCATGACTAAAACAAACACGAGAAGTTGAAAAAAATTTCAAACTTAAGCCATTATACATTGCAGCAAATTTCAAACAAAGCGATTATGCATTGAAGCATTCTGGTGTATTTTTAAAAACTGAGCAACTGTACAACATAAAAAGAAGTGAAGACTTTTGTGTTTATTTTTATTATAAAACTAATGTGAGTAGACAGATTATTTAAAAAGTGATATTGAAGCACTGTGCATCAGTGGTGTGTGTGTGTGTGTGTGTGTGTGTGTGTGTGTTTCATACTTATATGACGTTACAATAGTGACAAGCCATCACTGATCGGAAATGAAACTAACGCTTAATTAATTACATGACAAAAATTTTTAAATGCTTCAGAATTTGAACTTGAAATTATTCTGAAACATTTCATATGTGTTCATAGAATATGTAATTGTAAATTTTTCATAGCAACAGTTATCAATAGTGAGTCATCAACATATTCAACAGTGAGAGCAAAATGGTAATAACGATTGTTTTGCAATACTTGATGGTTGCTAGTAAATAAAAAAAAGGTTTACTACAAATTTAATATAATTTTGAATGGTCTTGAGAAATGAACAATCAAAAGCAGGAAGTCAGAGAGATGTTTTCCAGGAAAAATAATTTAGGACAGTGGAAACAGTACGTGCAGTGAGCATTTTAGATCTGTTTAATAGGCAGTTCATACGCAGTCATTCCACACATCGTGGCAGCCGGCGCAGTTTGCATCCAGTGACAGTCGACTTCATGCAGCCTCTACAGATGAGCGTCAGACTGACCTATACAAACTCTAATTGGAGTTCATTTCTTCAAAACCCGATGGGTTGTGATTAAATAAGACACTGTGTATTGTGCAGTTGATTTTTAATTTTTATTTATACAATGACCTCTCCAGGGGAATGTCAGTTTAAACGTGGAACATATTAGTCAGGTTTTAATTTAGATAGCGAAATTTTTCAGTGAAGTTTATTGGTTTATGAACAACTTGGATAAAAGAAACATAGATCATTTACTATATACCTTCTTCATTATTGTTATTAACATTTCTGTAATTTTTAAATTGTTATTTGTGAGGACATTGATGGCCGTGACTCTCATAGAAGAAAATGAAGCATTTGAGACAGTTGTGTAGCTATTGTCACACACAACAGCAAAAACTGATGATTTTCTCAACTAGATGAAAGACTTTTTAATTCAGATGATAAACGGCTTGATTTGGGTTCTTAATTAAATGGGAGAATGGAAAAACTAGAAAAGGAAATGGAATGAGGATTAAAACATGCACAAGATTGAGATGTTGTGTAGACTTGATGGAAGAAAAGGTAGAAAGCAAAGTTGAGCATTTATATCCAGTTTGGTGTAGAATATTCTAGTGAATATAGTACAAATATTACAGAAATAAGTAATAGACACAAATGGTAATTTAGAGCAAGTCAAAACTAAGAATGTTGAAATGCTTTTGGTATTTTGAAATTAATTGGAACTGTGATTGTGGAAATTGGATGTATGGGATTCTCAGGTAAGGAAAGAACTGAATTTGATAGACAATAAATTACTCGTTTATGTTACTACTGTACAATCTGAGGTAAGAACCTCATTATATAACAGTGGGTTCACATCCCCCTGCGGGTCCGGGGTAAGAATAGGCCCAAGGTATTCCTGCCTGTCGTAAGAGGCGACTAAAAGGAGTTTCAACCGTTTTGGCCTTTCATGTGATGGTCCCCCTTGGGGTTTGACCTCCATTTTTCAAAATTCTACAGAAGTACGAGCCTTTTGGGGAAGGACGCCTTACATGGTGTACCACTGGTCCTCAGTGCACTAAGTCCTTGGCACTCAGCATTGTACCAGCATTGTAACCATACCCACTATTCCTCAGATTGGGCCTAAACGCCTGATGGGTTGTACAAGTTACGCCCATAGTGCGTCCCCATCTGCACCTACGATCATGATGGACTTCCCATGGCACCAGAAATCCAGCACAGTAGCCAGCCCGTTGTGGTGGGGTCGTCATGTACCCTCTAGGTTGTAGCCCCCTGACAACACAGGGATCGTACTGCCAATACCTGAGCTGCACCCTCCCCACGTCGGCCAAGGAGTAGATGCCCATCTCCTTGGGGCATCAGGACTGCCGGCAACGGTCATCCTGGCAGGTGGCCCTTGCTGAGGCTGGGTGGCGCCCGTGTGGAGAGCCCCTGGTCGGAGTGGGTGGTATCGGGGCGGACGTTTCGCAGATGAAACGTCAACACGTATCAGGTCGCTCTGCGGCCGAGTCTTTCAAACGGAAAGGTACTGTCTCTAGTTCTGGTTCTCCTGCCCTTTCCCCCTTGGCCACTCCCTGGGAGGAGGGACAGGCCCGCCGGCTTGGGGCGAAGTACTTCCCCCGCTATTTGGTCTGTTCTCGAACCGATGGGGGGACGTTCGCCACCTCCAATCCCATGTTCTTTGTTCAGCACATTGAGGACATCTTCGGGGAAATCGAGGCTCTCAGTAAGATGCGTTCGGGGTCCGTTCTTATAAAGACCACCTCCGCCACACAGTCGGCGGCGCTCCAGGCGTGTGACCGCCTAGGGGATATCCCAGTATCCATTGTCCCGCATCTGGCAATAAATAGGACGCAGGGGGTTATTTTTCATCGGGACCTCCTGCTGCAATCTGATGAGGAGCTCAGGGCCAACCTGGAGCGCCGAGGCGTGCATTTCGTCCGGCGAGTCCAGCGCGGCCCCAAAGACCGTCGCATCGACACCGGGGCCTTTATCCTCGCCTTCGAGGGGGACGTTCTCCTGGAGAAGGTAAAGGTGATGTGCTACCGGTGCGACGTGCGACCTTACGTCCCGCCTCCTATGTGCTGTTTTTGGTGTTTGTGCTTTGGGCACATGTTGTCACGGTGTGAGGCTGAGCCCCTTTGTGGCGATTGTGGACGTCCTCTTCGTGAGGAACATACATGCACCCTACTACCTCGGTGCGTTAATTGTCCTGGCATCCACTCGCCTAGATCCTCAGACTGCCCCGCATATCAGAAGGAGAAGAAGATACAAGAACTCAAAACTTTGGATCGTCTCTCTTATTCTGAGGCCAGGAAGAAGTATGACCGCCTCCATCCCGTGCCGTTGACCACTTCGTTTGCCTCAGTTGTGTCCCCTCCTTCCGCGGTATCCTCACCCCTATCCTGTCCCCCCCTCCACCTCCTCCCCCCATACGGGGTCTCTGCCTCCGCCTCCCAAATCCCTCCCTTCCAAATCCTCCTTCCCCGTGGCCCCTGCCCCCTCTGCCCCAGGGGCCACCCTTCCTCCTCCTCTCCCCCCCCACCCCCCCAACCCCCCCACCACCCCAACCCCCCCCCCCCCCCATCCCCCCACCTCCCCCTACCACCTGAGAAGCGACCCTCTTCTCAGGAGTCCATCGGGGCAACGTTCCGGACACCAGCTTCCGAGGTCCGGCGTTCCAAAACGGACCCCGCGCGTGAGGACCTTCTTCGGGTCCAGCCCACCACCCCTGTGCCTCCTCAGACTTCCAAGAAGGCCCCCAAGAAGAAGTCTCTATCCCCTCTCCACCCCGGCGCGTTTTGTCTGACACTCCATCCATGAGTCGCTGCTCCCGGCCATCCTCAGTTTCGCCGGGACGCTCTGCTGCCAGGCGCTCAGCTGGCCTCTCGTCAGCAAATGATGATGCCCCTCCTACACCACCAGGGACAGCGGCCGCAGCTGGCGACGACTCGATGGAACAGGATCCGCCTCCCGCCGGTTGTAGCGTTGTTCCCTCGAAACCTGGCCCTCCGCGGCTGTCGAGGTGACCAGCTCTTCCCCCGTCTCGTTCCCCCTCTTTTTTGACTAGCGATGGCCTTGTTACATTGGAACATAAGAGGTATTCGATCTAATTGGGAGGAATTACAACTGCTCCTCCGCCTGCACTGTCCGCTCGTCCTTGGTCTCCAGGAAACCAAGTTGCGCCCGACTGACCATATTGCCTTTACCCACTATACCTCGGAGCGGTATGACCTCACCCCTGTGGACGGTATCCCAGCTCATGGTGGGGTCATGTTGCTCGTTCAGGACGATGTCTATTACCATCCCATCCCATTGACCACCCCACTCCAAGCAATAGCTGTCCGTATTACTCTTTCTGCTTTTACTTTTTCAGTTTGTACCATCTACACTCCATCGTCATCCGCTGTTAGTCGGGCAGACATGATGCACCTGATTGTTCAGCTTCCCCTGCCGTTTTTATTGTTTGGCGACTTCAATGCCCATCATCCCCTTTGGGGCTCTCCTGCATCCTGTCAAAGAGGCTCACTCTTGGCGGATGTCTTCAACCATCTCAATCTTGTCTGCCTCAATACTGGCGCCCCGACTTTCCTCTCGGACTCTACTCATACCTACTCCCACTTGGACCTCTCGCTCTGTTCTACCACTCTTGCCCGTCGGTTTGAGTGGTATGTCCTTTCTGACATATATTCGAGCGACCACTTCCCCTGTGTCGTTCGTCTCCTGCACCACACCCCATCCCCACGTCCTTCGAGCTGGAACATACCGAAAGCTGACTGGGGACTTTACTCCTCCCTGGCGACCTTTCCGGACCACGATTTTCTCAGTTGTGACAGTCAGGTCGAATACCTCATGGCTGTTATCATCAATGCTGCTGAACGTTCCATTCCTCGTACTACCTCTTCTTCACGTCGCGTTCCCGTCCCCTGGTGGAACGAGGCTTGTAGAGACGCTATCCGTGCTCGACGACGTGCTTTACGCACCTTTCGCCGCCATCCTACATTGGCGAATTGTATTGAATACAAACGACTCCGAGCGCAATGCCGTAGAGTCATCAAAGACAGCAAAAAAGCTTGTTGGGCCTCTTTCACCAGCTCCTTTAACAGTTTTACTCCCTCTTCTGTCGTATGGGGTGGCCTGCGCCAGCTGTCGGGCATTAAGGCCCACTCCTCGGTACCTGGCCTGACCTCAGGTAATGAGGTCCTCGTTGATCCTGTGGCTGTCTCCAACGCCTTCGGCCGGTTTTTCGCGGAGGTTTCAAGCTCCGCCCATTACCACCCTGCCTTCCTTCCCAGGAAAGAGGCAGAAGAGGCTCGGCGACCTTCCTTCCACTCGCTGAATCTGGAAACTTATAATGCCCCCTTTACTATGCGGGAACTCGAATGTGCGCTTGCACTGTCCCGGTCCTCTGCTCCGGGGCCAGATGCCATTCACGTTCAGATGCTGGCACACCTTTCTCCGGTGGGCAAAAGCTTCCTTCTTCGTACCTACAATCGCGTCTGGACCGAAGGTCAGGTCCCCATGCGTTGGCGTGACGCCGTCGTTGTTCCTATACCCAAACCCGGGAAGGATAGACACCTTCCTTCTACTTACCGCCCCATTTCTCTTACAAGCTGTCTCTGTAAGGTGATGGAGCGCATGGTTCATGCTCGGTTAGTTTGGATTCTTGAATCTCGACGGCTACTTACCAATGTCCAATGCGGCTTTCGTCGCCGCCGCTCCGCTGTTGACCACCTTGTGACCTTGTCGACATTCATCATGAACAACTTTTTGCGAAGGCGCCAAACGGTAGCCGTGTTCTTCGATTTGGAGAAGGCTTATGATACCTGTTGGAGAGGAGGTATCCTCCGCACTATGCACAGGTGGGGCCTATGCGGTCGCCTGCCCCTTTTTATTGATTCCTTTTTAACAGATTCGAAAGTTTAGGGTACATGTGGGTTCCGTATTGTCCGACGTCTTCCTCCAGGAGAACGGAGTGCCTCAGGGCTCCGTCTTGAGCGTAGCCCTTTTTGCCATCGCGATCAATCCAATTATGGATTGCATTCCACCTAATGTCTCAGGCTCTCTCTTTGTCGATGACTTCGCGATCTACTGCAGTGCCCAGAGAACATGCCTCCTGGAGCGCTGCCTTCAGCGTTGTCTAGACAGCGTATACTCATGGAGCGTGGCAAATGGCTTCCGGTTCTCTGAAGAGAAGACGGTTTGTATCAACTTTTGGCGATATAAAGCGTTCCTCCCGCCATCCTTACATCTCAGTCCCGTTGTTCTCCCATTCATGGAAACAACTAAGTTTCTAGAGCTCACGTTGGACAGGAAACTGTGTTGGTCTCCGCATGTCTCTTATTTGGCGGCCAGTTGTACACGTTCCCTTAATGTCCTCAGAGCTCTTAGTGGTTCATCTTGGGGAGCGGATCGCACTGTCCTTCTTCGCTTGTATCGGTCCATAGTCCGATCGAAGCTGGATTATGGGAGCTTCGTTTGCTCGGCCATCCCTCTTACACCGTCTCAACTCCATCCACCATCGGGGGTTACGTCTTGCGACCGGAGCCTTCTACACTAGTCCCGTCGAGAGTCTTTATGCTGAAGCTGCCGAATTACCATTGACCTACCGGCGCGACGTACTGCTGTGTCGGTATGCCTGCCTGCTGTTGTCTATGCCCGACCACCCCTCTTACCAGTCCTTCTTCGCCGATTGTCTCGACCGTCAGTACGGGTTGTATGTGTCTGCCCTGCTGCCCCCCGGAGTCCGCTTCCGTCGCCTGCTTCGACAATTGGATTTTGCCTTCCCTACCACCTTCAGAGAGGGTGAGAGCCCGACACCACCTTGGCTCCAGGCTCCGGTTCATATTTATCTCGACCTCAGCTCACTCCCGAAGGAGGGTACTCCGGCTGCAGTGTATTGCTCACGGTTTGTCAAACTTCGTGCTCGACTTGCCGGTCACACCTTTATTTACACCGATGGCTCCAAAACTGACGATGGTGTCGGCTGTGCCTTTGTCGTCGGGGCCGCCACCTTTAAATACAGGCTCCTCGACCAATGTTCCAGCTTTACGGCCGAGCTTTTTGCTCTCCATCAGGCCGTTCAGTATGCCCGCCGCCACCGCCATTCATCGTATGTACTCTGCTCTGACTCACTCATTGCTCTTCAGAGCCTTGGAGCTCCCTATCCGGTCCATCCCTTAGTTCAACGGATACAGCAGTCCCTCCATTCTTTCGCTGATAATGGTTTTCCTGTCAGCTTTCTGTGGGTTCCCGGACATGTAGGAGTGCCTGGGAATGAGGCTGCGGATGCTGCAGCCAAGGCTGCAGTCTTCCTGCCTCGGCCAGCCTCCCATTGTGTCCCGTCATCTGACGTTTGTGGGGATGTTTGTAAGAGGCTTGTGTCGTTGTGGTGGGATGCTTGGTCATCCCTCCAAGGAAACAAGCTCCGCGCAGTAAAACCGCTCCCAACTGCTTGGACAACCTCCTCCCGACCATCTCGGCGAGAGGAGGTCCTTCTGACCAGGTTGCAGATTGAGGCATTGCCGGTTTAGCCACCGCTACCTGCTCTCCGGTGACCCAGCCCCGCAGTGCCCTTGTGGTCAGGCATTAACAGTGCTCCATGTTTTATTGTCGTGTCCCCGCTTTAGTCGATCTTGTGTTGTCCTGTCCCTGCCATCTACTTTACCGGATATTTTAGCTGATGACGCTCGAGCAGCTGCTCATGTTCTGCGTTTTATAACTTTGACTGGCTTGTCCAAAGACATCTAACCTTTTTACTTATTTTATCTACATCTTTGTTAGGTCTTTCTGGTGTCCCCCCTCCCCTTGAGTTTTACTAGATTCCATGTGCTCTAACAACAGTGACTGGGCGCTAATGACCTCAGTAGTTGAGTGCCCTTAAACCCCACCAAAAAAAAAGTGGGTTCACATATCAGTTATTAAGGAAACTCTGAATGTGTGTGACATGAGGCAAGCAAAGAATTAGGATTTTTGTTTTGATCACATAAGTGTATATTTTTAGACTAGCACAGAAAATACTGGGAACATACAGTACTTGTCAGAAATTGAAAGTATTTACTTCACATACACACATTATTTTATAACCAATAATAACAGGAAGCATTTGGGATCTTGTGGTTGTGGACCTGTTTGGTCCACTGCCTCTTGGTTGGGGAGCAATGGCATACATTTTTGTAATAGTGCCAGAAGTGCAGACAACGAATATTGAAGTGTGTTTATTCAGGGAAGGAGAGAAACAGAAGAAAATATGGGCAATGGCACCCACGTGCAATTGAAAGTGGGAGATTTAATCCTTGTTAAGTCACAAATATAGCATAAAAAGTGAGAAATTAATTGGAAGGATCAAGGGAAGATTTAGCCTACAACATGTAAATTTGTTTTATGTGACAGTATTATGAAAAGTTCAATAGAAAATCCAGGATGGAATGTGACGATATAATGAAAAGGGAAGTAGTTACTCATCATACAGCTGAGTCGCAGATAGGCACAACTTTCCTTTCATAATAGTATTATGAAAATGATAGTTGCTGTTCATCATATAGTGGAGACCCTTTGTGCACGTGATAGGGGCCGGCATCAACAATTACAGTGTGCTGCGATAGATCATGTTATCTGAAAACTCCTGAAGAGTTGTAGCATTATTTAATATTGTGGTCTGGGAACAACATTTACCTTTTAAGGGGTAGGCACTGATAGTGGTGTATATTGATGAAGAGTAAAGGAATGAAGACTCGTGGAGCTTCTACAAATAATTACCATGGCCATAGTACCCTGTGTCCTCTGTGGAGGGAAGTACTTTTTTTCCTTATTACGACTAAGTACCAATTTATGGTTGGAATTAAGCCCATGTAGGAGAGTCTACCAGGAATGGTAATGCTAGTGTTGGCAATGCTGGAGGAAGTAGAACATCCTGTGGGAGTTTTCCTCTGTGGGAGACTTGTTCTAAATTGATGATTACATCAGACCCCTGAAAACTATCTGGGTTGAGCTTAGTAGTGTATATTTTTATTTATTTTTATAGATTTGATTTTTTCATAGATTTTTATTTGTTACATGGTGACAACCAGTAAGGGTTCATACTATTCTCTACAGGGTGTTAACTTTAATATGGTATAGATATTGTACAAAGAGACTGTACTGTTTGGAATTTTCTGAGTGATAACGTGGTTGGGATGGTATAATTTTTAAGGATGGTTAGCTTAACTATAGCATAAGAAGTCAAGCTTATTCTAATTTTTGCCAAAGCCAGTAAATTTAAGAATGGGCTGCATGTGTTGCTAGTTGTCTAAAAGGTCTGTCCTATATAGGGTGTCCCAGGAGGAACAGTCAGTATTCAGGGACATGACAGGAACATTCATTCAAAGCCAAAAAGTCTACTAAACATGGGCTCTAAAATGCATACCTTAAGAGTTAGGAGCACTTGTTCAGTAGAATAGATGTGTTTTCGAGTAGCAAAGATGCCCATGTGTTCTTGCTCTTAAGGTATGCACTTCAGAGCCCATGTTTACTAGACTTTTTGTCTCTAATGATTACTCCTCCAGGAACACCCTATATTGAGATATTTTGACATAAGCATAACCAGTACCATTGAAGTTCATATAGCTTTTTAACTGATGATGATGAACACACAATCTAAAACATATGTAAACTTACCTGGTAAAATTCGTAAGCTAGGCACTTTCAAAAACAAAGCAAAAAAATGTTGTTTTGAATGAATTAGTAATTACTTAATGAAAAAGTAAACATCAGTATTTGTTGTACAAATGAAAAGAGTGATTCTTCTTACAATATTTTATATTTTAATTAGATGGCCCAGGAAACAGAAACAGGCTTATGTGGGGCAGCAGATACTATGTGATCAAAAGTATCTGGACACCCCCCAAAACCTATGTTTCACACACCGAGCGAGGTGGCGCAGTGGTTAGCACACTGGACTCGCATTCGGGAGGACGACGGTTCAATCCCGTCTCCGGCCATCCTGATTTAGGTTTTCCGTGATTTCCCTAAATCGCTTCAGGCAAATGCCGGGATGGTTCCTTTGAAAGGGCACGGCCGATTTCCTTCCCCATCCTTCCCTAACCCGAGCTTGTGCTCCGTCTCTAATGACCTCGTTGTCGACGGGACGTTAAACACTAATCTCCTCCTCCTCCTCTATGTTTCACATATTAGGTGCATTGTGCTACCACCTACTGCCAGGTACTCCATATCAGCGACCTCAGTAGTCATTAGACATCATGAGAGAGCATAACTCACAGAGTTCGAACGTGGTCACGTGATTGGGTGTCACTTCTGTCATATGTCTATAAGCGAGATTTCAACACTCCTAAACATCCCTGGGTCCACTGTTTCCGATGTGGTAGTGAAGTGGAAATGTGAAGGGACACGTACAGCACAAAAGCGTACAGACTGCCAGAGACAGCTGATAGCTGAAGAGCATCATAATGTGTAATAGGCAGACATCTATCCAGACCATCACACAGAAATTGCAAACTGCATCGGGATCCACTGCAAGTACTATGACAGTTAGGCGGGAGGTGAGAAAACTTGGATTTCATGGTCGAATGGCTGCTCATAAGCCACACTTCATGCTGGTAAATGCCTTGCTTGGTGTAAGGAGCAAAGTGACAAAAAGCAGATTTCAGAGTACCTGATGGCTCAACACAAAAGTTTTTCTCAAGTACAGATAGTGTTGAGGATCAGTGGACAAAGTTCAAAACCATCATACAATATGTTTTAGATGAGTATGTGCCAAGCAAGATCGTAAGAGATGGAAAAGAGCCACCGTGGTACAACAACAGAGTTAGAAAACTGCTGCGGAAGCAAAGGGAACTTCACAGCAAACATAAACGTAGCCAAAGCCTTGGAGACAAACAAAAATTATGCGAAGCGAAATGCAGTGTGAGGAGGGCTATGCGACAGGCGTTCAATGAATTCAAAAGTAAAGTTCTATGTACTGACTCAGCAGAAAATCCTAAGAAATTTTGGTCTTATGTCAAAGCGATAGGTGGATCAAAGCAAAATGTCCAGACACTCTATGACCAAAATGGTACTGAAACAGAGGATGACAGACTAAATGCCGAAATACTAAATGTCTTTTTCCAAAGCTGTTTCACAGAGGAACACTGCACTGTAGTTCCTTCTCTAGACTGTCGCACAGATGACAAAATGGTAGATATCAAAATAGAGAAACAATTAAAATCACTCAAGAGGAAAGGCCGCTGGACCTGATGGGACACCAGTTCAATTTTACACAGAGTACGCGAAGGAACTATAAATGAGCAAGTGTATGTAAACTAATTTTATTATCATTTTAATAATATTCAAAAGCACAAAAACTGTTTTTCAAATATTGGTGGTATCCTGTGTATGTTCATGTGTTTGTTTTGTGTTTCTATTATTTGTTTCAAATACTCCTTGGGTGGCATGTGGAAGACAGAATTTGACACCAGAAATTCCTTTCACATTAGGTGCTCCATTGTGCTACCCACACCAATGGAGTGCCAAGGAGGACTTCGATGAAGATTCAACCCAACAAAACTGTTAATTAATGAATGAACAAAAGTCTTGTAAAACTTGTAGTTTAGTATGGTATTAGCTACTGCTCATACCAGTTACCTGTATTCACCTTTTAAAAATGGTGGAAGTGATCTGGACATAATAATGAGAGAAGATGATAAAACACTAATTTATTATGCTGAAAGTGTTTGCTATTGAATTTGTTGAAAAGTAAAGTTGCAGTAATCGGAGAAATGAGATAATGGCAGGAGTATGAATAAGATAAATATTATCCAATTGTTGGTTTAAAAAAATCAGAAAGGAGAAGAGCCATATTTAAAAGAAAATACTTACCACTTTGATTTCAACTCTTTGCTATGTGATGTAGTTCTCTTTTGAATTTGTGCTTTTTAACTGCATAAATAATGTCCATTTCACAACCCTTCACTCATGTTATGCACACATTCCCTTTTTATGCACCTTTCATCATTTTCTCCAAAATAACGTAGTATGCGTTTACTTTGAAATACGTAAACTATAATTTATGCATGAGAAGAGAGACATAAATATCTTAATATCTACTACTAAAGAGACACATAATCTACTAATAATGGAATGTTAGATGCTGATCTTATTAATTTTTTCCTTTTGCTTTCCTACTGGGTAAATTGGGGGTTTATTAACCTTACGTTGAATCAAAGTGAAGATAATTGTAAGTGTCAGTGATGAGAAGAGGGAGTGGAGTAAGATCTTTACTATCAATTATATTTCTTGTAGTAGCACAGATTGTACAATGCCATATGCTTGACACTTGACTTATTAGTAAAAACTTATGTAATGAATTCTGGCCATGTTTAAAGACCCACACTTAAATTAGGTCCTTCCCGATTTGATTTCAAGGAAGAATTCAGTTATGTTCCAAAAATGGTGCTTTGTAAAATGATAAAAATCAGGGTGTACCCAATAGAAATAATGACATAAGCTTTTAATGTAAGGGTTACAAAGACATATGAGATATGACTATAAAGTAACGGGACTGATGCTGTCACAGAGTAAGTACGCATGCACCAAAGATAAACAATCAGTAGCTGTGAAGCATGAAGCTTTCTCAGTTGAATGCAACATCTCTGTTGTCTATGGACAGATAATTGTAGTCGTGGCCTTTTTATGTAAGTTCTCTTATTTTGTTGCACTGGAAAAATGATCACTGTAACAATTGAGTAATAAATTGTCATGAAGTTTCACAAGAAACTTGGAAAAACTGCTTCTGAAACCTATATTTTATTAAAAGGTGTATGTGGCAAAGATTGTTTATCACATACACAAGTTTTTGAGCAGTTCAAGCATTTCCAAGATGCCCGATAAGACACTGAAGATATCTCACGTTTGGGTTACCCTTCAACATCAATAACAATGAAAATATTAAAAAAAAGTAGGTGATATGATTCAATCTGACCCCTGGTTGAGTACTCAATCGATTTCTGAAACTGTAGGAATTGACAAAGGATGCATAAGGTAAATTTTATATAACACATTTAACATGAGAAAAGTGTATGCGAAACTGGTGCCAAAAATACTCAGTCGAACAGAAAGAAGCTTGGGAAAATATATTGATATTGTCTCGAACGGCATATGCCGACTGTGAGAATCGGACGTTCCATGCTACGGGCACATCTCTGTGTCTTACTGAACCAAGGATTTAGTTTTAGAGGAGGAGGAGGAGAGAAATCGTTTTGTTGTGAGACACAATTATGGTATGTAATCAATGTTCTAATAATTTCTTGCACAAAATAAAATACAATAACTAACATAAAGTATTCAAGGTGTGTGTATCTCCATACCGAATGTAGTTAATTATCACGGTACAGACATTACGAGACATAGATCGCTCGGAGGTGAAGTTTGGAATGATAGTGTGAACCTGCATTTTCCACAGTCAGAATTTGTTGAGAGATTATCTCCGAATTAATAAACTTTGATTTGCTGAATTGTTGGACCTATCATCCAGACTCATCAAATAACACACCACACAGTTGTGCCAAACGATCTGCATAGCGAGTAAAGGTTTTGGAGATTTCAGGTGGAGCAGATAGTGATGAGGAATTTCTGCGAGATCACAACTGCAGAAGACATCTCTTGCTCTCCTGTGGTATTTAAAATGAAATATTTATATTTTCCATGTTTTCAGGAGATTAAAGATAAAAGGAAATAAGGAACTAAGCCAAACCAACTAAAACCAATAATTAAAATAAAAACGCACATAAAGAATACTTATTTATGATAATAAATAAATAAACAATATTTTAATTAACTGACCAATAATCTACATCTACATCCACACTCTGCAAGCCACCTGACAGTGTGTGGCGGAGGGTACCTTGAGTACCTCTATCGATTCTCCCTATTCCAGTCTCATATTGTTCGTGGAAAGAAGGATTGTCGGTATGCCTCTGTGTGGGCTCTAATCTCTCTGATTATATCCTCATGGTCTCTTCACGAGATATACGTAGGAGCAATATACTGCTTGACTCCTTGGTGAAGGTATGTTCTCGAAACTTCAACAAAAGCCAATACTGAGCTACTGAGCGTCTCTCCTTCAGAGTCTTCCACTGGAGTTTATCTATCATCTCCGTAATGCTTTCGCAATTACTAAATGATCCTGTAACAAAGTGCGCTGCTCTCTCTCTCTCTCTCTCTCTCTCTCTCTCTCTCTCTCTCTCTCTCTCTCTCTCTCTCCCCCCTCCCCCCCCTCCCCCTCCCTCCCCCCCCCCCCCCTTATGAACCCTATCTGGTACTGATCCCACACTGGTGAACAGTATTCAAGTAGTGGGCGAACAAGTGTACTGTAACCTACTTCCTTTGTTTTCGGATTGCATTTCCTTAAGATTCTTCAAATGAATCTCAGTCTGGCATCTGCTTTACCGATGATCAACTTTCTATTATCATTCCACTCCTAATGCGTACTCTCAGATAATTTATGGAATTAACTGCTTCCAGTTGCTGACCTGCTATATTGTAGCTAAATGATAAGGGATCTTTCCCCATAATTAATATGTTAAACTGGGTTACTGAAGATCAAACTATTGATCAACATTACTGCTTTGAGGTTCTTTCTCAACTCTGTGAGAAAATAAGAAGGGAAAAAAAACCAAGTTGTGGAAGAACAAGTCATGGGTTCTGCATCAAGACAACACACTGGATCATACTGCATTGTCTGTTAAGAGGCCTCTAGTGAAGTACATCATCCCATTGTTAGAGCACACACCTTATTCACCTGTACTAGCACCATGTGGCTTTTATCTATTCCTTAAGTCAAATCTGCATTACAAGGAACAAGATTTCAGTCTCTTGAAGCAGTGAAACAAAAACTGGCACGCGTCGTGAAGGAGCTCATAGAGGAATACTTCCGGCACTGTTTCCATCAATGGAAAATTCACACGGAACATTGTAGGGGTAGAGGAGGGGAGTATACTGAGCGTGATAAGTGTGTTTTTTAAATAAAATTCTTTTCAGCCATAGTTTATTTTATAGTCACGCCTCTTATGTTCTGATTCAGCAGCTGAAGAGAAAAAGGAGTCCAGTAACGTCCCAGCATGATTCAAAGTGAGAAGCTGGAAACAATAGCATCTGCAGTATGTGAGCTTAAATGGGGAAACATTAAATTATATCATCAGATAGAGCAAAATATCAAAACAGTGGAAACGGTAGGGAAAGGGGGGGGGGGGGGGGACAGCAAACTATTAAAATGAATAAAGCTACTTCTCTTTCCTATTGGAGCTAAATAAATGCTGCAATTGGAATAATAAGGGAGCACGTAACTTTCTGGATGTTGTATTAATGGCCTGAAATATTTTTCTATACATCTTTTGCTCTTCTTATTAGCATTGTGTGTGCATCTATATTTAAAATAAACCCAACTTAAATTATGTAGAGAGATATTTAATGAGGTTCATTTTAATTGCACTTGAACATCTCGGATACTTTTTTTTTATTTTGCTGTCAAATGTGTGTGCAGCAGAGTAATGATTCCACAAAGGATCATCTAACAGCATTCAATTGATTTGGATCACATGAATAATATGATAGTGCATAAAATATGTACTAGAATTAAATTTTAGAAAACTGAATGTAGTGCCTTGTACAAGTCATTATGCATTCAGATCTAGTCGGGGATTGCTGCTGACCCACTGCATTGTCTGCAGTGCAGGTAGGTGAGCAGTCGGTCAAATACTGTTCCCCATAAAGTGACCCATCAAGACTGTCATCTTGTCGATGCTTATGGTGGCACAGTGTCAACGTCTCGATTGTATATCACAGTCTACCTTTGTTGCTTTCTTTAATCCCATTTGTAATATAAGTAAGAAGTTTCTTCTCCATTTCTTAGTAATTCATTTTTTGCAGTGAAGTCCTTCTGTTATACTGAAAATTAACAAAATTTGTATCTATGATTTTTTCCACTTCCAAGAGACTTTCTGTGGTTGGTTGGTTGATGTGGGAGGAGGGGGCCAAACAGTGAGGTCATCGGTCCCATTGGATTAGGAAATGATGGTGAAGGAAGTTTGCCGTGCCCTTCAGAGGAACTATCCCAGCATTTGCTTGAAGCGATGTAGGGAAAATGTGGAAAACCTAAATAAGGATGGTCGGACATGGGTTTGAACTGTCGTCGTCCTGAATGCGAGTCCAGTGTGTCAACCATTGTGCCACCTCACTCATTTCTCCCTGTGGTGTAAAATTAATGTAATATAGAAGCAGAAAAAGAATATTTTACCATTACCATTGAACGCCGCGCGCACGCTCGCGCCCCCCCCCCCCCCCCTACACACACACACACACACACACACACACACACACACACACACACAGAGCATTCATTCACAGTTATTTTTGTGTGTAACCTCAACATGAGACACAAAACGAAAATTCCAGTAATGTTTTCTCAATGTGGGCCCTTTCAGACTACGTCAGGTGCTGATAATGCTGTCTCATACAAGTACCTGCTATGTCCTTCACAGTGATCACTCAACATTGGATGCTGTTCACACCCCTTATATACCTGGCCTGGTAACAACACTAATGCACTCTTGTGGCTGTTCTACCTGTCACAGTGAATTGAAATGCTAATCATTTACATACCTGCCAACATTGCGTATGTGTAGAAAGTTACATTAAAATCTGAGGATGCGTTCTGGGGGCTTAACTTTTATTGTCAGGCTGTATATAATATTATTATAATTGACTCACATTTTGTGCTAGAACTGGTGGTAGAAAGAATAGCAGATGTTCATTTTACTGTTATATCTATAAAAATCTGTTTCTTAATTTCTGACAACCATGAAGTTATTAGACTTGGCAAAAAAACCAATATGATGAAGATTATGATGTATCTCTTTTACATAGTAAATTCTTCTATTAACTTACAGGAGAATGTTTTTGATCCTTTATGTTGTCGTTTGCAGATGGAGCAAAAAGAACAAAAGGCTGAAAAACGCAGTCAGTCTCGAACATACATAGTTAGAGACAGTTACTGTGGTTCGTGGGTTCCTGTATCCAAAGGGTGGCGCATATTATTTTATGCACCTTGTACAGATGAACATCGTCTTCCTCTTGATCAAGGCGATGTTGTATTAGTTACAAGATGGAGAAGGTTTGTATTAACATGGAGTTTGAGTTCATAGTATTTTCTTTAGTTTTTTTATATTTGTTATTTACAGGTTGCTTGCACGTAATTTACATTTTATAGTGAGTAACAGTACAATAATAGGTATTGTAAGCTGAATTTAACTGAGGCAAGGTAACCACTCGCCTAACTAATTGATGCTTGGTGCATAGAAACATGTAAGAGCACAGACTCATTAAGAGACTTTCAAGCTACAGCTCTTTTTATAGTGTATACACTCAGTCTCATACAAGCAACCATACAGATACATAAACACATCTTCCCGGCGGGGTCAGGGATTTTCTCTGCCTCGTGATGGCTGGGTGTTGTGTGATGTCCTTAGGTTAGTTAGGTTTAAGTAGTTCTAAGTTCTAGGGGACTGATGACCATAGATGTTAAGTCCCATAGTGCTCAGAGCCGGCCATAAACACATCTATTCTGAGCTTTTGATATCACAGAGTAAGATGTATAGCAACTAGGGTGGAGTATGAAGAGCTGCTGTTCAAATAAGGCATGAGAAGGTAATGGGAGACACGATAGTAAGGTAGACACAAGTGGTTTTCAGTATAAGTAGAGAGAGAGAGGGGGGGGGGGGGGGGGGAGGGGGCGTGAGTCAAAGGTAATGTTGGTAAGGATCGAGCAGTGAGAGGAAACTCGTTAAAAATTTTAGGGCATTCTCTTCATGAGAATTTCCTGTTGTTGCTACACTGCACCTTGGGAGATGAGTGTTTGTATTATTTCCAGTGTCATGTTCGTGAATTACTTCCCTGATCACACATTCTTTAATGCTGTTCTTGACAAAGAGTGCAGACTCATAGATACACAGATTCATCATTGTTAGCGTCCAAAGCCTGTTAAAAAGAGGATGATAGTGCTCTGTAGGATCATCCTTGCATAGTACAGACTTATTTTTTAAATGTTAATGATATAAGGAGAATGTCCCCATATGAGTAGGACATATGATATATATGACTGAAAGAGTCATACAGAGATACTTATGGCAGACAACATATCTCAGTTTCAATATGAGGTGGGACACTCATGAGATCTTTTTACAGACTTGGTTGATTTGCTCTTCCCAGTTGAGTTTAGCATCAATATGTATTCCTAAGGCTTTGACATATTATCTATATTCTTGGACAGTCCTAACATAAGTTTTTGGGTTTTGTCTGGATTAGAAACAAGTTTATTGGCTGTGCCAATTTAATACAAAGTCAAGAGTTTCTTGCTCAATTTTCTCAAGAGTTGGGATGCTGTGATGTGAAGTAACCGACTGTGATACATAGTGGGGCAGGTGATTAACAGCAACAATGAAAAAGAAGGGACCAACGACAGACTCCTGTGGAAAATGTGCAAATTTCTTCTCGGAGGGACTATTTCTAATTGAGAAAAACTATGTTCTGTTGTTCAATTAGGAAGAAAACACTGCTAATGTAGATAAGGTGCATCATAATACTCTAAATTTGTTAGCAACATTTTAAAAGGAATGCAGTCGAATGCTTTACTTAGTTTGCACAATACCTGTGACACACTTTTCTGATTTTCAAAAGCCATTAAAGTGAGATCAGTTTCCACAACAGCTGCAGTGGTATTTTTACCTGTCCAAAATCCGTACTGATTCTTGCAAAGGAGGTCATACTTTTCAAAATAATTGCTTAATTGAATGTACATGAGTGTTTCAAATATTTTTGAGAATATTGGGACAATAGAAATTTGTCAGTAGTTATGAGAGTTGTTTATCAACCTTTTTGAATATGATAATAACTTTAGAGATCTGGTGTTCTGGAAAAACCTCATACTCTAGACATTTTTTAAAACAACTCAGTGGCGTACTTATCAAGTGAACTTTTCATTTAACAACATAATTAGACATCCAGTTGCAGTCCCTACTTTTGGAATTGAGTGAGTGTAAGGATGTAGAAATGGGATTATCAGAGTTTCAGGCTGTGGGCATGCAAAAGTGGAGGATATCACACTCCCATGTTTTATCTTACCCTGTGGTATACAGTGCCAGTCTTCTGCATCTTTCATTTCATGTGTTTTACTGTCATTTTTTCTCTTTTAGTTCTCATAATCTTTTCTGCAAAATGTTGGGTTTTATTTTGATTTATCTCACACTATAAATTTCTGTCCAAACTTAAGAGAAGTGTCACTAATTGATGTGACTGTGATGCCATTCTATTTAATGCTTACATAATGTCTCCAATGAACTTCCATTCTGCTGTACTTTTAGTCTTCATCACACACACACACACACACACACACACACACACACACACACACACACACACAGAGAGAGAGAGAGAGAGAGAGAGAGAGAGAGAGAGAGAGAGAGAGAGGGGGGGGGGGGAGGGGGCAGTTTCCCATATGTTACTTTCTTTGCTGGTTCTATGGAGAACCTGTTCATCCCTTATCAGTCCACCTACTTTTCATCATCATTTTATAGTGCCACATCTCAAATGCTTCAAATTTCTTCTTTTCTGGTTGTCTCTGTCCATGATTCACCACCATACAATGCTGTGCTCCTTACATACATTCCCAGAAATTTCTTTCTTAGATTAAGGTCATTGTTTGATACTAGCAATGCCATCTTCACATATAATGATCTGCTTTTTATGTCTTCCTTCCTTCGTCCATCATGTTATTTTGCTTCCAAAGTAGCAGAATCTTTGTCTACTTCATGGTATCCAGCTTTGATGTAAAGTTTATCGCTAACCTCATGTCAACTACTACTCATTACTTTTGTCTTTCTTCAGTTTACTTTTAATCCACATTCTTCACTCAGTAAATAGTTTGTTCCATCCAACACATCCTATAATTCTTCTTAACTTTTACTTAGGATAGCAATGTCTTTAGTGAATTTTATCATTGATATCCTTTCACCTTGGATTTTAATTCCACTCCTGCTGTACCTTTCTTTTATTTTCAGCATAGCTTCTTCGATGTGTAGACAGAACTGCAGGGGTGAAAGACTACATCCAAATCTTACACCATTTTTAATGCAAGTACTTCATTCTGGGTTTTCTGGTCTTATTATTCTTTCTTCTTTCTTATAGATATTGTAGATTAGCCATCTATCCCTATAGCCTACTCCTGCTTTTCTCAATATTTCAAATATCTTGCACTATTTTACAGTGTTGCTAGCTTTTTCTAGGTTGACAGATCCTCAGAATATGTCTTAATTTTTCTTAAATCTAGATTCCATTATTAATTGCAACATCAGAGCTGCCTTTTTGGTTTTTTTTATCTTTCCTAGACCCAAACTGATACTCATTTGGCATATCCTCAATTTTCTTTTCCATTCTTCAGTATATTATTATTGTTGTTGACAACTTGGATGCCTGAGCTTTTAAGGTGATTGTGTGATACTTCTCGCACTTTCCTGCCCTTGCTATCTTCAGGAATTTGTGTAGGTTATTTTTCTGAAAGTGTGATGGTATGTCTCCAGATCATAGATTCTACACTCCAACTTGAATAGTCACTTGGTTACCACTTCCCCCAATGATTTCAGAAATTCTAATGATATTATCTATCTCTTTTGCCTTATTAAACAATGGAAAATCCAGGCTGGAATGTAACAATTTTATGAAAAGAATAGTTACCCATACAGTGGAGATACTAAGTCGCAGTTAGGACAACAAAAAGCCTGTCACAAAATAAGGTTTCGGCCAGCAAGGCCTTTGTCAGAAACACACACACACACACACACACACACACGAGACCACAGTCTCCGGCAGCTGAAGCCGGACAATTTGCCTTATTTGACTGCAGGTTGTTCAAACCTCTGTTACGGTTGTTCAAACCTCTGTTACACTCTGATTTGAATATTGGTTAATCTGTGTCTTCCATATTGACTCCCATTTCTTCCTCAATTATATCTCTAGCCCCCCTGCCCCCCACCTGCCTGCCTGCCTGCCTCCCTCCCTCCCTCCTAAAGCCTTCAGTGCACTCTTTGGTTTTTCTGTATGCTGAATGAATCCTTCTGATAACATTTTTTTTTCATGTAATCATTTCACCTTGGCTTTCCTGTGTGATGTGTCAAAAGAAAAGTAACTGCTTGATTTCTGTAATGACATAGAGCATGTATGTACTTGTATTTCCAGAATGGTGACACATTAATTTCCAAGTATTTTTATTGGCTTTGCATGCACCTCATGAACATCTCTTTTTTTTCATTATTTTTTCTATACTATGAAAAGTAAAGATATCAAGATACTCTTTGCAGTGGAGAGGAAGATTAGTAATTTTATAATCTTCTGCTTTTGTCACCATCACTACCAAATGTTTTGTAATTTTTATTTTATATTTGTTGTTTTTCCCATTTTAACAGCAAAGAGGCATCAGTTTTTGTGGTTGCTTTATTAATTGTACATTGAGTTTAATGTGAATCGATATAATTTACAGACACTGGCTGTTTGGTGAAAAACAGAAAGGGGCCAAGGTAGTTGGACATCGAGGATGGTTCCCCCGCTGTTGTGTTGTTGAATTGGCTGAAGCAATACCAAATGATTTTGATAAGAATAAATAAGTAACCCATTCCAGAAAATGTATCATACTTTTAAAGCATTGATAATATCATTGTGAGGTACTGTGTCTTTTTTCCCTCCTCCCCCCCCCCCCCCCCCCACCTTATTCCTTTGCCTTCTCTCTCTCTCTCTCTCTCTCTCTCTCTCTCTCACTCTCACTCTCACTCTCACTCTCACTCTCACTCTCTCTCTCTCTCTCTCTCTCTCTCTCTCTCTCTCTCTCTCCCCCCCCCCCCCCCCCCCCCCCCGCCCCCCATATTTATTTTTCCCTCTTCCTTCCTCTTCTGCCCCTCACCACTCTCATTCTCACTTTGTTATGTGGCATCCTTGTATCAGTGGAGACCTCCTGAATTAACAATAAATGAAGATTTCATAGTAACTTTGTTTCAACTGTCTTTGGTGGTTGAAACAAACACCTTGAAACTCAAAATCAAAACCATATGTTGTAACAGATAATAATAATAAATAGACAGTGCTGATTTGAAACTATTGATTTTTTCCCTACACCTTTATTGTTCCTTATAATTGTGGTCCTGTCTTCCAGTTCACATTGCTTACCTGTCCTCTTTGTTCGCTCTCATCTTTTTTTGCTTTTCTCTTTAACCGTATAATCTTATTTTTGCACCATCTGCATCTCCTTTCCCCTGGAGTTATTGATCTGTCTGTTGCCCTGAACTTCTGAACACAAGTTCTCCTTGTCCCTCCATGTACACAATTTCATTATATCTTATTATTTTGCTGAATATCTAGTGTTAGCTGCTTGAGGTTCAAATTGTGTATTCCTTCTTGCTCTCAGTTCAGCTCTTTGTCTTTTTTTAAACCAAAGTCCTATCAACTTTTTTCATCCCTCTGGTTCCTTCTTTACATTGCCTTTACACATGCCTTAAAAGGTACAAAAACTTGCAATTACAGTAAGTACCAACATTTATTTATCGGTTGCCACAAGTCATATAACATTTTGACTGATAAAAGTACCAGTGGGTATTGTGCATTGCTTCCATTTCCACAAATAATAAAAATGTTAAGAGAGATCTTTCCATTTGACTGATAGAAAAGTGATTTCCTAGACATCTTATTGTTTGTGAATTGATCTCAAACTTAAATGTTTTTGTTATTGTATATGTTTTTAAACATTTCATGGACCAGATTTGTTATATTATAATGTTTTTATTACATAGCTATGAATATGTATTAACAAATTAGTAATTGTTGTTTAAAAGCACAGTGTTTCAGTTGTTCAACATTTTTCATGTCTTTCACATATGACATGCTTTTGCATGTGGTGACTTTTGTTGTGAATTGTGTGCACATGTTAATAATGATATTTTTATTCATTGTGTAAGCTGTGGGGTACCCTTTAGTTTACAGTGCTGGTAATCAGTTAAGAAACATATGGTGTATGCTGCAGCCTTTAGATATCTCTGTGCATTTGTTTTAGACGTATATGAATTTATCCTTGCAGTTTTAATTATTTGATACTGCTTATTTGATGCATTCAGTGCAGTTAATTGAAATTGTTCCAAAAGAACTGATTCCATTGTACATTGTCCTATGAATTATCACAGATTCATTTTTATATGCCTTTAGAAAGTTTGTAAATTGCTTTTTTTCACAAAAAAGCTTTAGCATAATTATCCCTTAACCTCAATAAAATTATTGGAGACTGAACATATCACTAAATTTGCAAACAGAACTACCAGACACATCTTGTTTTTATAAAAGGAGGTGAGCATTGCAGCCAAATTGGAATACTTTCTAATTTTAAAAAAAATTTCTATGTGAATAACAGGATTTATATTTATATTTCTACTAGCGGTTTTAATGTAAGGGATAGTTGCTTCACTAAAAAATGAAGAAGTGTGAATTTTCATCGTCTACCGGAATGGCACTTTATTGCTGTTTTATTATTCATTCCTACAGTTTAAAAGAAATCAGTTTTTCTTATGGCTACATCATCGGGTACAGAAGTGCACACTGCTGCGTGCATGCACACACACACTTAATGTATTCCATAAATGACTAAATGAATGAATGTTAATGCTTTTGCTTTACTTTTGATTTATTGCTCTCATGGTAACCAAAGAACTTTAGTTTCTTATATGTGCCATACTTTAAACTAATGCAGGGGAGAAGCAACGTAATATCACACGTGCCTGTAGCTCTGTGCCTTGTACAATTTTTAGATATGAAAAAAATCTCCCATCACATTAGACATGACAGCTATTTATTATAATGTGCAAAATTGATTTCTTGTCCTGAAAAATCATCCATTCATTTAGTATATAAGATGTTAGTTGATGTACTATTTTAATACATTTTTTCTTCAAAGTGAAAATACAGTTTAGTGCTTACTGTACCTGTACTTACATGTTATAGCAGAATTGTAGACATCAAAAAAATTCTTTTATTGTTAGAGATCCAATGAACATTTTTATAGTGTTTAAGATTGTGATATAAAATAAAATCCAACCTGTTAAACATAAATATTTTGTTATTTTAAAAGAAAATTGAATGACTCTAGAGTTTTGAAGGTTGTTCCTTTTTATAGATAATAATTTCTGTTGGTTAATATATCATTTAAATTAACAAAATTTTGTCAATAAAATTTGTGAATTTTTTTTTAAAGAAAAAGCTGTTTTATTTTCTCCTGTGATATAAGTATAGCAGCATGTCATAAAACATTGTCACTCAGGCTTAAATAACTGATCATTGAACTGCATTGAAGCGGTTATAGTAGATTATAATCTGTTATGTGCAAATGAACTGTGTCAGTCTTGTGTTTAATGTCTGTTTCATTTAGACACTACTGCCAAAATTGTAAGGGTATTTGTAAGGAAAAAATTAAAGTGGAAGGGAAAGCAACTATAGTAAACAACCATAAAGATTTTCTCACAAGATACTGTTGCTATTCATATCGAAAGTGCTTATTTTGTGCTTCAAATATGGATGTTATTGAAAGATAATGATGATCATCCATTAAAATCATAATGTTTGTACTTTTATTGTGTTTGTTTGTTCTAGTTTCT
The DNA here is from genome assembly GCF_021461395.2 of Schistocerca americana. Lineage (NCBI taxonomy): Eukaryota > Metazoa > Arthropoda > Insecta > Orthoptera > Acrididae > Schistocerca > Schistocerca americana. Next base: position 592,804,780 of record NC_060119.1, read on the forward strand.
TATTGAAGATTACACCATAATGCCACAAAGACACCATTTAGATCTCATTTTACACAACAGAATCATCAGAGACCGATAACAGACTCAGTAGCATTGAATGTTCCACAGAATATTACAAGGCTTTGATGTGGCATCAGAAACAAAGGAAACCACTTCACCACAGGACTGATAATTACTATTGTTATTTAGTTTATACTCCAGGTCTCCATTGGCATATATCCCACACATGGCAATGCAGAAATGGACCCATTTACAGTGGAGCCTTTCAGGATATAAACTTAGTCTTTTAACTACCGCCAATGACTCTTGCATATTTCTGCATAGAGAATATTTCATGTTGCTGCCAAGAATCTGTGGTAATTAGAAATAATCATATCCCTTATTCACTGTTTTGTTTTTGTGGAAAGTGCCTCTGTTTGTTTGCTTTTAAATTTAATATTGTTTGGATTTGTGTCTCCAAGGCTGAGGACTTCTGTATTATAGACATCGTTGCATGCCAAGTGCCCTGTGATTGAACTTCGGCTTGTTCTTCAATATTACGACCTGTTCAGAAAAGCTTTCATTTCTAACTTCATGCATGTCACAAGAAGGAATCTCATTTTGGAGATCAATGAAGGAGTCCAGGTCCTGGAAGTTATATATTTCACAGGTAGCTGCAAAAGAATTGGTCTGTGTTTTGCATAACAGTTGTTGCCATTTTGGTATAAGGGAGTGTATTAAATATATAGCCTAATTTTGTATCGAAAAAGTATGAGTAGCAAAGTGAAAACTATCATAAGAACATGTGAGTTGTGCCAGAAAGTGAAAGACAACAACAAACACAAAGTATATAAAATACATCTAGTAATAAATAAAAAGCACCAGTTTGCTTTTGTTCTACAATATTACTTTTATTGTAAACCAGTTTTCGGCTTACAAGGCCATCTTCAGACATTTACAGTAAATGTCTGAAGATGGCCTTGTAAGCCGAAAACTATTTTACAATAAAAGTAATACTGTAGAACAAAAGCAAACTAGTGCTTTTCATTTATTATAATGTTGTTCTACCAAGAACCGACGAAAGATTCTGTTAATATACATCTAGTATTTCCAAAACGTGTACATGCCTAACAGCAGCTGACTCATATGGCCTTCTGCCAAAAGGCAGAGAAGGAATACCTCACATTTTAGTATTAGTTGAGTGTTGGTCAAAATATGTAAAATTATATCCAAAAAATTAGCCAACACAACTACAAATTGTTAAAGAGAATATTGTTCAGATATAGGGGAGCTACAATGACTGTTAACAAGCAATAGCTCTCAATTCACAAGCAACAATTTTAAGGACTTTCTGGTTTGGGAAGGTATCAAACATGTCACCATTTCCCAGTACCAACCTCAGGGTAACCTTTCTAAGGAGATAAAGAGAGATCATTTTACTGTGTTGCAAGTACTGTTCCCAAAAGACAAATGACTTGGGTAAAAATGATTCCCATATTCCAAACGGTGCTCAATGAATTATCACTTTTGTCAACTGAACCTCCCCTGCTAGAGATAATGCACAAGAAATTCATAGATGAACTGCTGTCTAAATATTTTACTTGGCTGAAAGCAGAAAAATTAAGTGACACCAAGATTTGTAAGCAAGTGGAAGGGCACTGAAGAAAGCAAGCAGTGTATAGGGTAGGAGACCATAATCTAAAGGCAATTGTACCTAAGTTTCACTTGGATGAACTTCTATTAGTAAGAACTCATCATCAGAGTTCTAATTTTAAAAAAGAAATTAGTAAGTTCTTCCATTGAATTGATGGTCCTTACAAGAAAGTAAATATTCCCCATCCTAAAGCTGTATTCCTTGTGGATCCTTCCACAGGCCAAGAAAAAGGTCCATATAACACAGAACTGATAGAGATACACAGCTTAAAAAATAATGACTACAAGAATCGACTGCATTTGACTCTAAATATAACATGAATCCTTCTTGAATACTACCCAACAGTAAAAACAGATGTGAGAAAAGTAAAAAACTCATACAACAGCCAATGCCTATTATAAAATAACATAATAAATATTATATTAAACAATACCTTTTCAGCTATTGATACAAAAGCTAGAGGTTAGCGTTCCGTAGAAAGTTAGTGGTGAACTAACATCTGGGTATGAACGGAGCAATGATAATGCAGGGGAGAGAAAAAGATGTAAACCACAATAGACATGTAAACTAGGCAGTTCAGAAATATGTTCTAGCTAAAACAGGGGGTAAACTGCCTCGAGAATAGAAACATGGTTCAAGGGTGGTAAGACATTTCATGATGTACAGCATAATACACTTCAATATAAATTGGTTATGTGGAAATTATCGAGGAAGGACCTGTACTACAATGGGAGCAAAAGTAGATAAGGGGGCATTATTGCTGTAACAATTTAGGATTGTGCTGGAAATATTTTTCTGCATTAAGCAGTGTGTTTGACAGTCTCATAAGGGTGGGATGCCGTTATTCTAAGGTTTACTCCAAGTGTTGAGTTCCTACCAAAACTGAAACTGAGGGTAGCAAAGCAAAAGCTGAAATGTTTAACTCTATTTTCAAATGTTCCTTTACAAAGGAAAAGCCAGGAGAATAGCCCCAATATAGTCCTTGTACCACCGAAAAGATGAATGAAACAAGTATTAATGTCAGCGGTGTTGGAAAACAGCTGAAATCGTTAAAATTGAACAGAGGTGCAGTCCAATGGAATACCTGTTAGAATACTAACTGTGCAGTTGAGATAGCCTCTCTTCTCACTATAATCTATCATAGGTCCCACAAACAAAAAACTGTGCCCTGTTCTTGGAAAATGGCACAGGTCACTCATGTCTACAAGAAGGGTAGTAGAAGTAGATATCCTTGATGTCAATTTGTTGTAGAACCTTAGAACATATTTTGAGCTTAAACATAATGAGGTAACTTGAACAGAATGACCTCATCAGTGCCAACCAGCATGATTTTCAAAAGCATTGATCATGTGAACCTAACTCAGTTTTTTCATATGACATACTGAAGGCTTTGGATCAAGGTAACCAGGTAGATGTGGTGTTTCTTGATTTTTGAAAATCATTTGACTCAGTGCCACACTTATGCTTATTATCAAAAGTGCAATCATACAGGGTATCAGGTGAAATTTGTGAGTGGATTGAGGACTTTTTGGTAGGGACGACACAGCATGTTTTCTTGGACAGTGTGTCATCGTCAAATGTAGAAGTAACTTCGGGTGTGTCCCAGGGAGGAATTTTGGGACCCTTGTTGTTCATGTTGTATATTAATGACCTTGCAGACAATATTAATAGTAAAACCAGGCTTTTTCAGATCCAGCAATTATCTATAATGAAGTACTAGCTGAGAGGAGCTGCATAAATATTCAGTCAAGTCTTGATAAAATTTCAACGTTGTGCAGACATAGGTAACTTGCTCTAAATACTCAGAAATGTAAAATTTTGCACTTCACAAAACGAAAAATCATAGTATCCTATGATTATAATATCAATGAGTCACTGTTGGTATCGGCCAACTCATACAAATACCTGGGTGTAACACTTTGTAGGGATATGAAATCATACAGGTTCAGTCATTTGGAAAGCAAGTGGTAGACTTCAGTTTATGGTAAAATACTGGGGAAGTGCAATCAGTCTACAAAGTAGATTGCTTACAAAACACTCATTTGACTGGTTCTAGAATATTGTGCAAGTGTGTGGGACCCGTACCAGATAGGAATAACAGGGATTATTGATCATTTACAGAAAAGGGCACAATGAATATGACAGGTTGGTTTAATCAGTGGGAGAGTGCCACAGAGATACTGAAGGAATTGAACTTGAAGACCCTTGAAGATAGACATAAAATATCCTCAGAAAGTCTGTTAACAAAGTTTCAAGAACTGGCATTAAATGATTACTCTAGGAATATACTACAACCCCAATGTGCCACTCACATAGGGATCATGAGGATAAGATTAGAATAATTACTGCAAGCACAGAATGTTGCAAGCAATCTTTCTTCCCGTGCTCCATATGTGAATGGAACAGGAAGAAACCCTAAAAGCTGGTACAATGGGATGTACCCCCTGCCATGCACCTCACAGTGGTTTTCATAATGTAGATGTAAGTGTAGATGTAGAAGATAGTAAAGCAAAGGAAGTTTCCAGGATAGTGCAGCTTCTTGGCTTTCCATATTTGGCTACATGAATGAATAAAGACGCATGTGCCTGAGCTTTATCCTGTACATAAGGCACAGGGAACATTAGTAACAGGTAAGAAGCAACAAAGATTGTGAGTTGACTTTAGCTTGTAACTCCTTGAGAAAAACAACCTTAGATGACCACAAATAGTTGTTAGATTAGGTAAAGTGTCAAAGACAGACACAAATTATGAATATACATCTGCATGTACAGTGCATGGGTTGTGGCTGGGTACCTAAAGATAATTTGGATTAAGTGCTACTAATTGGGAATTTTGTTAAAAGTACTGATTTAGATGGTTTGATTTTTAAATGTTTATGTGGGTGCAACATGGATGCCAGCATTAGTCTTCTATACCAAAGAATCATCTGTTCCATGAGTAACTAGGGTGAGCAGTTAGTAGCTGAACCTGGAATGTACTTGATGAACAATCTTATGTGTGTATAGCACACACATTCCTGACAGTGAACTCAAAAAAGAATCGTGATAAGACCAACAATATGTAAAACAACAGATTTTCTCTTACTGGGTTTGCATGTTAAATTCATGGTCTGATAGAAGCACATGTAAACATAAGGGTTTGAAACCAAAGCTAAGATGGTTAAAGATAGTTTAAGACTAACAGACTAATTCATTGTAAAGTAAGGTGTTATTTGGTTTGGGATGGAGCACATAAGTAAAAGACAATAAATCAATAACTATCATTATTATGGATTACAGCAGGTGTGAGTTGAAAAGTAGTTAATTTGGATTTAGTTTAGGTATAGGATAAGACGATCATGACATTGTCTGCCTAAGTGAGTACTATGAATTGTAGCAGATTTTTTTGGCATAAAGCAATGTGTTGTACTTTACCTTTTCAATCCAACAAGTAATGTCCTGTACTTTTATAAAGGAACTTTCATTCTTATGAATATAATAGAGGGAAACATTCCACGTGGGAAAAATATATCTAAAAATATAGATATAACTTTCATTCTTAGTTTGTGAGACATGTACAATGTGCCTTCCGTGCACGGAATTTTCATTTTGCTTGTACATGTACCATATGCTGGGGTGAATGCAGTGTATCTGCGAAACGGGGCAGTGGGTGATACTATTATGGCATGTTGCAGCACTTACCAGAGTCAGCGATTATTCCATGCCACTTATGTCTCAGCTGGGAGATATGCTCTGATCCATGAAATCCCCAGGGAGTTGGAAACTTGATTGTTGATGTATCTAAGGACATAAATCAGTCATTGGTCAGTAGCCAGAATATTTAAGAGATGTACAAGGCAAATGTTTTATAACTTGGAGTGTAACCAACTGGGAAAGTGAATACATATAGAGCAAAGAAGACGGTTTAGCAATAGCAGGTATCTTAAGTAACTTTACAGGCAGACATAGGCATTGCAATAGAAGAAAAGGAGCCTGAAGCCAAGATACCCTGGCCATGATACTTCTTCAACTACTTTCAAGTGCCAAAAGGTACAGTTTATACTCTACAGTGACCATAAAATACGCACAAATGGACCGTTACAGCTAAAAATCCTGCCACTGCCATGCCTCTATATATTGGAACCAGCTTGTTTTACAGTACAGCACTTGGGCGCCCTCGACAGAAATGGAGACCGCCATACACATGACACCAGAAACAAAACACAGTTACAAATTATAGCCCATAACACAAAATTATATGCGAATGGGGTTAAATGTATGGGCATTAAAATATACAACCACCTCCCAACAGACATAAAAACAAGCAAAAACCCAAAAATAATGAGAATTAAATTAAAGGAATTGCTACAAAATCACTGTTTCTATTCCGTACATGAATTTCTTGAAACAAAATTTTAATTACTTGCAATAAGCTGTTTATTCAGTTTTAGATGTTTCTACTTAGTAAGGTAATTTAATTATTGTATCTTATCTATATTCTGTCTGTATCTCATATATGTATTCTGCTATGTTAACTATTTACCACAATATTTTAATTACTTGTAATAAGCTGTATATTCACTTGTAGATATTTCTACTTAGTAAGATAATTTAATTATTGTTTGTTACTCATATTCTGCCTGTATCTCTTATATGTATTCTGCTTTGTGCAGTATGCACCACCGTCATCTCTCATCACACACCACGTTTTTTATATTTTGTCTATATATCCCATATGTATTCAGCTATGTGAGTTATGTGCCACTACTGTCATCTCTCATCATATACCATCTTAACATAATTTTTCAAATTGACTTGTCTTATATCATGATGTGCTTTGCTGTACAAATTGTATGAACCACAGGACCAATAATAAATCAAATCAATCAAATCATGCACTGCAGTGTAGTGTTCAAGAATTCATGTGAACTTACTAAATGTGTGGTGAAATAATTAATTACGACGGTGACAATAAATAACAACAGTGGTCAGGGACAATAAATATACTTTTGTGTGGCATAAACAAACTGAAATGACATGTGGTTTGAAGATGAGACTGTGCACAGATGATTTCTCAGAACAGTGGAATTTTGAATGTTTGAATTTACAGTTTGAAGCAGATGCCATTAAGGAGAAAAAGTTTAACCAATGAGAAATATAGTACTGTGTGATGTCATCAACAACAACTCCATCTTGGACAGCCACCATTCAGTGTACAAGTGATGTCACAGCCCACAGCATGACAGTTGAGTGACACAAGGTGGAGTTGATGAAAACAATAGAAAACTCTGCCAACAAAGTGAATTAAAGATGCAGACATTAACAGATTATGCAGCAGAAGCCTCTACTAGTGCAGAAGTTTATTAAGGTAAACAGACATTGTAATTATTTGTAAAAAAATGAGTAACAGTGAAGTTAAAGACAGTGTGATGAATGTTGATGGACAGGGAGTAAACATTGAAGATACACATGAGAAAAATAATGTACTTAGGGGAGAAACAGAAGAATTTCATTTAGTAAATTAGGCATAAAGAAGTCATTGAAGATGAACCTGTAAATGATAATGGATTTAGATTAGGAATAGTCTTGCCTTTTTATGATGAATTGAGTGACAGTCAAATTAGTGAAAAAGTGTCTAGGACTTCACCCACTGCTTATTGTAGTGTAGATGTAGAAGAGAACAGTTACAAACTGGTGGAAAAAGTTACTGTTGAACAAGAAATGCAGGCTGAGAGCAGGAAGTGCCAGTAAATGAGAACTTATCGCCCCAAATGTTCAAGTTAATGGCATATTAAAATCAGATAACAACACCATTAATTCAAAAATGAACAACTTGTGTAGTAAGAATGACATTAGTATTTCAAATCCAAAGATAGACACAAGCAGTAGTGTCATTAAAAACGAATTTTAAAAATAAATGGTATAATTGATACACATCTTAAAAAATTAAATAAGAAAATACAGGAGACAGAAATAGATTGTGAAAAGAAATTAAAGAATATAGTACAGGAAACAAATGTAAAGTTGAGAAAAGCTGAAAATGTTTGTTGAAATAATAAAAGGGTAGTTTGGGAAGAGTGTAAAAAGAGAATGGATGCTGTTCACAAATCATGCAAAAATGATTTACAAGTGACAGAAAATTGTTATGCTAATTATAGGGATGAACTTGAAAGTCAAATTGATCAGATCAAAACTGAATTGGAGGGAAGGTTAGGAACAGTGGAAACAGGAGTAGAAAGGAAATATGTGGTTGTTATTAAAGAAGAAATGGAGTGGGTTAATAAGGATGTACATTCTAAGCTTGTTGAAACTGAAAGGAAAGTTAACAAAGCACAGTGGAGAATGTAGTGTGCATGTGCAGTGTTAAATAAATGTTCTTTTGTTAGTTGTAGAAATTCACTAATTTTGAACCATATGGGGAAGTACACCCTGTGGACATCTACATCTAAATCTACAGTGTGCAAACCATGGTGAAGTGCATGGAGGCGATATGTCCCATTGTACCAGTTTTAGTGTTTCTTCCTGTTTCATTCACATATGGTGCCTGCAAAGAAAGAATGTTTGAATGCTTCTGTTGTGTGCAATAATTATTCTAATCTTATCCTCATGATCCCTAAGTGAGTGACACATTGGGGTTGTAGTCTATTCCTAGAGTAATCATTTAATGGCAGTTCTTGAAACTTTGTTAATAAAATTTCTCAGGATAGTTTATGTCTATTTTCAAGAGTCTTCAAGTTCAGTTCTTTCAGTATCTCTCTGACACTCTCCCGCAGATTAAACAAACCTACCACATTCATGCTGCCCTTTTATGTACTCGTTCAATATCTGCTGTTAGTCCTATCTGGTATGGGTCCCACACACTTGTGCAATATTCTAGAACCAGTCACATGAGTGTTTTGAAAGCAATCTCCTTTGTAGATTGATCGCACTTCCCCAGTATTTTACCAATAAGCTGAAATCTACTATGTGTTAATTCTGTTGGTTGATTTTGGAATAACCCTGCTGGGAAGCAGGCTAGCAGCTAACACAAAGAGTATGAATAGGCATGAAATTTATGTAATGAAAGATAGTTATTACTTGCAGTACTGGAATTAAAGCATGAATTCTTGTTGTAACTAAACTGGAGCCATGAACAGTCTTCCACACAGTGTAAGAAAATACAATGCAATGTACCAGTACTGACGTCACACGAACTGTATTTTGCAGTAAATTTGGTCACTGTTAAGTTAGCTGACATCACTTTACCTCTAATTTTCTGTAGTTGCCGATCATATAGTCCATCCATCAAATCTTGACGATTGGCACATATATATTTTTAGATGTCTTGCAGAATGGAAGAAATTACTTCCTCTTCTTACGATCCCAGGTAAAAGTCATGCTTGGGAGTTAATAGTAGCATAATAAATGAAAATATTCTTGTGTCTCTGATAACTCTTAATATATGTAATTTTTTTTGCATTTTTATCACACGTAGCATTTTCTACTACATTGTTGATGTACCAGTAAAAATTACATATCCTTCTTGTGTGATATATAAAACATTAAGTCCCCTCAAGTGAGACTGAAACAAAAGTAGTTTAAAAAATTGAGTATTCTCCGGACATTGTTCTTTTGTTACAAAGATAATTTTAAAAGCCTGTCTTTGCCATCTTCTGTGGCAATGTACAAATTTCTTATTACTAATAATGAAATGAAAACATTCATAGATATTGCAAGGCAAAATAAAAGAAAGCTATTACACAATTGCCTCACCCCCCTGCACAGTGACATTTTATGTAGTTGTACAGTGTTAGACAGTATCATGTGCTTGATCTGTTGCTATCTATTACTGATGTGAGGGGGTCAAAGACTTTAACTCTCAGTCTTTTAGGTAGACTTATGTCACATTAAGTGGTGATGTCAGCTTTACTTTATTGTATCTACATATACCAATAAAAATAATGAAAAGGAAAACAGGTTATAAAAAAAGTGGTACAGATATTAAATACTGTGCGTATTCAACAATGCTTGATCAAGTCTCTTTCATTATTGTGCCCACACGCCTGTCAAGTTGTTGGCAACCTGGGAGTAAGACTTTAATGGCTGCATCCTCATCGAATACTTTTAACTTGTGCATGTCCAATTCACATGGAGTAAAACAGTGAAGCGGTCGTGTGTTGCACTGTGGCTCCTCCACAATTATTTGTTTATTTCTTTGAAATGGTGTGTGTGCTTGTGGTAATTGTGATGCTATGACAGAAAACCTCCAATTTTGTGCCCAGGGCCTATTGTTTACCCTTCATAACGCTCATATTCATTGGAGAGGAAATCTGTCGATCAGCACCTGCCGATGAGATAAGTTCCTTATGAAACACTTCTCCATTTATTCACAGTTGAGTGTAGCTCAGTAAAAATTTTTGTAGGCTTGCACACATGTAATAACCATCAACACACTTCACTTTTGGAAAAAAATATCACTTTTTCACAGGTTCCTTGCCGAACTGCTGCCCAAATGTATTAATCACTTATTTTGCATAAAGTGGCTGCTTTTGTATGCTTTTACTCTTTAAACAAACTGTTATTGACATAGTAACAATTTTAATACAGTCATATATTACATGTTACTGCTGACATTCCACTCAGACTTACTTCATATTGAATTCCATTTTGGTTATTTTCATAAACAGCCATATCGCTTTAGTTTGTAAATAATAGATTCATTTACATTCTTATTATAGAACAAACATGGGTAACCTCAGTTACATCGATCATCCTTATATACATATACATGTCCGTATGTTTGGGTATCACAAATCTTTACATAAGAAACATTATCTATATTTCCTTTCACATTATTCATGGCAGATTGTTATTTATTTATGGAGCAGGTGGGAAAGCCTTGGCATCTACTTGAAATACACTATGCACTGCTTGTTTACCTATGCTTAGCATCACCTCTAGGAATGAAGGAAGCAATCTATTCGGATTAGTCAGGAAGATTGTTCATGATAGATTCTTGTTATGTTCCTACTACATGAAATAGATATTGTTTACTTCAGGTGACGTGTAACATAAGAGTGCTCATGACATGTATTTAATTGCCATAAGAGTTGTTGTCATTTGATGTGTAGATGTCAGTTACATCGATCATCCTTATATACATATACATGTCCGTATGTTTGGGTATCACAAATCTTTACATAAGAAACATTATCTATATTTCCTTTCACATTATTCATGGCAGATTGTTATTTATTTATGGAGCAGGTGGGAAAGCCTTGGCATCTACTTGAAATACACTATGCACTGCTTGTTTACCTATGCTTAGCATCACCTCTAGGAATGAAGGAAGCAATCTATTCGGATTAGTCAGGAAGATTGTTCATGATAGATTCTTGTTATGTTCCTACTACATGAAATAGATATTGTTTACTTCAGGTGACGTGTAACATAAGAGTGCTCATGACATGTATTTAATTGCCATAAGAGTTGTTGTCATTTGATGTGTAGAAGTAAAAATCCTGTTTATAGTGATCACGTACGTATACATATTATAAAGAGAAAAATGCGTGTTGGGAGTTTCTGGTGCAGTGACTGTACCCTGGGTGTAGGTCGGTTCAGTAGCATCAAACCTATATCTTTACAACATTACTTGCTGGACTGCTACTGCATTTACTTTGAATCGTTCATTCATATCACTTATATATATTATTTTTCTTACACCAAAATTTTATTTACTTGAGGTGCAGCCCGTTAAACTTGTGAGGTACCATGCCATTCTCAAAGCTCATCATCTCTTTTTTTCACGCTGTGTCGATGCACTGGTCACTGAAAAGAAAAAGCCTAAAACTAACTTAAAATTAAATGTGTAGCAGCTCAGTGGCCACTGATTCAGTAATTCTTTTACGTCAGTATGCAGCCATTTTATTCACCTGACCTGCTCAGTACGTCACCAGTTTCACTTACCTTTACCCTGTAAAGAAAAGTACCTACAAAATTCTACAAAGCTTGAGATACATATGCTCCTATCCCATATCCTGCTTTCATCTCAGCTGTCATTGTTCATATCCTTAAGTGTATGTTACGTGTCCTGCAGTTCACTTTCTGTAAATGCGTGTACATATCTGTATATGGTAGGCTAACACTATTATTTTATGTAGAATGTAGATATTACTCATAGTCTAGATGTAGTCCACCTTAATTCTACATTCCTTCTGTCTTCCTATATGTATATTATTTTTATAAATATATGTGTGGGGGAGTTGCATTCAATGGCATTAGCTGGTGGTCATTTATCATGTCAGCTGTCTAATAATTAAACCTCCTGTGGCCGTTTTTACATGCACTTGCCTGTCAGTTGTTTCTTTCACCTCATCTGTTGATGTAGCTTACTGTTGCAATCACACTGCAGTATGTGTCGCAAGTTCTGCTCTGCTTTGCTGCTCTTCGTATCGAGCAAAGTGCTGTATTGTTTTACATCCCTCTAAATTTAACTTACCTGCTGCTTTATATATCAAAATACAAGTAAAATCTCTTATATCTAAACATGTTTCCTTAACACTAGTATTTAAAAGAAAACAGAAATTAAATTACTATTATGTACACTGTGTACAGTCACTATCTCTCTCATCTGGAACAGACATGCCCCCAGACCCTGCAAGGAGGCATCTGGGCACAGACAGAAGTCCTTCCCCACATCGGAGTGACTAAGCATATTTGCATTAACTAATACCTTTTTTGTTTCATCCAAAGAATGGGATAACATGATAAACAAAAAATTTCACATGGATATACATCCATTTTATACTAATAATCCCTGACAACTCCGGGCTGTTTTCCAAGTACATGTGCATACTTAAAAAACAGATCTGTAAGTTCCTGTTGATTTAAGGTGCTGGACTGACTTACCTTTTGCTCTACGACTTCATAGTTTACGTCTGATTCTGGCACTTGTTCATTATAGCGTGTGTTTACAATAATACAGTAGGAAATACACACTGAAGTGCCACATATGACTCCTCCTTCTGCTTGACCTTCTTGTCTGATATTTTTATTAAATTGGCAGAAAATACCAATTCATTTACACTGAAGTAGCATTTCCCACTTCCTATGACAATTTCTAAATGTGTCCATCCCAGTCAAACAATTTACTTTTAATTTGTCAATAATGAGGAAATTAGTTTGACAGTACAGTGTCCTATTTTATATGAAATAAGTGCTTTTAACTTCACTACTTTTAATTTGTTTCTAGTGGCTGTCTGTATTCTACAATTCTGCAATGGGAATGTGGGAATTTTACCTCTTTTCTTTAGTGCTTGGAAAAACTCCATTGACATGAAGTTAGTCATTGCACCTGTGTCTAGAACTAAGTGTACTTCCATGTCAAATATTGTTCTCTCTCCTGTACCTGCTCTTCCTACAAGTTTTCCTGAACTTTCTCCTCATGTCGGTATAAATAATCTCTCGTCATCTTTTTCATTTTATCTCACAAAACATGTCTTTATAAGTGTATTGCTCCCACTCCCTACTTGGTCAGCAGTGTGGGTCTCACTGCAACTGGTTGGAGTTTTCCACTGGTGCAGGAGCATTGACCTCAGTGACCGGAGAATTTCAGCGAGCTGTGTAGTGTGTGTTGTGTTACGCCAATTCATGTCATTGGCCACTCTTGACCCATCTTCATGCGAATTCATGTTGGTGGTTGTAAAATTATAGTTAATGTTATTATGTTGTCTGAAGGTTGGCCACAGCACAGCGCATGGCATTTTATTGTTGCCAAATGCTTGCCACTTAAGGGTGGATGGATAGCCTTGTACTGGTGGACTGTAGTTTGCTTGTCCATTGTAATTGTTCCTGTTGTTCTGATAACCTCACTCTTTTTTTTTTTTTTTACCATATCCATTTCCTTTTTGTATGTATTGTGTTGGATATGGTTCCCATGCTTCTTGTGTGGTAACATTATTATTTACAGGTTGGTTTCCAAAGACATGTTCAGGTGTTTGTTTATCTGCTGCTTTATGTTGCCACCTTCATAAATCAAATCAGTGCAACCCAACACTGACAAAATGTACTCAGTCTCCTGTCCTGGCTTTATTTTTAATTTCTCCCTTAAGAGTGGTGGAAGTTGGCTCTTTAATATCTTCAATACATCCACCTGTGATATGGTATTGGTCCAATATCTGGTCTGATTTAAATACTTTTTGAAATAGCCCCACAAGCTTCCATACTTGCTATTAAATGGAACCAAGTTAAAGACTTCATGTCTTAACCCCTCTTTAATGGCTGCCGACCACTACTTGTCTAAGCAAGCACGTTCAAATTGCTCATAACTATGACAACATTGTGTTATTTCAGTGGTCACAAGAGAACATCACCTTGGGTGTAACCTCTCTGTCCAGTTAGGCATAAATCCATTGTGGAATGCACTGATAAGAACTACTGTGTTCATCCACTTTCGATCTGTTGAATACGTGGGAAACTGCCTATGTCTAAGCACCTCTTCATCAGCAAAGATGAATGTTAAACATGTGGTATTAACAGACATGAGTGTGTTGTTACAAGTGTGTGGGGCACTGTGTGGCAAATGCACATATGTTGTAGGTACTACTGTAGGTAAATTACGAATTTTACAATCATTACTTGCACTTGCTGTCAGGCTTGTGACATCCACCTTGGGCACAGGTAGTTGAATTTTAGCAACCTGATCTATTTCATTTGATGATTTAGTTTCTCTTTTCTTCATGGCCTCATCTACCATGTCTACATATACTTTGCATTTAGATGTTACCTTCTGCGCTAATGTACTACTTTGCTCTAAGCTGCCTGCTCTGCCCTTTTGGTTAAAATCATCTAAATTTTTCCCTCTCTGAGTTCTTTCTCTTTTGGCACATTCAGACTCTAATTCTAAGTTTTCTACTCTTAATGTTAGCTCCTATACTGCCAATGGTAAACCTCCATAGTCCTTGTGTAGTTTATTGGCAGTAGTGGTCGCTTTCTTTATAGTATTACTCATGTGATTTTGATTTGCTCTTATTGATTTTCTTTAATTTATGATCTACATGTTCTTGATTGTCACTAATTGAGCCTACCTTTTCACTGAAAACATCAATACTTTTTTAATGTCAGAAATAACCTCTTGTTTTAAGTGTTTTTCCATTTCTTTTAAATTTTCAGACATCTCTGTAAGTAAGTTTTCTGTCAGAAATTTTCATAATAATTTACACTATACTGATTAGTCAAAGTTTGGTATGATTTTTGAGTCCTTTTGATTAAGAAATTTTCTGCTACGGAAATGGTGAGGAAAAAGGAAAGAAAGCTAACTACGACAAGAGAGGTGCTAGCAAGTGTAATCATGCAAGCTATTGCGCAAATTTCGTACCACCTCTGCATAGTCAAGCAGCTCACTTATGTCTCCCATTGGAGGATAAATTGGTCTTGTTAATTCTCTGCTTCTTGGTTTTTTATATTATGCTCCACATATTCGTATAATATGGCTTTTATTGCACTCATATTCATGCAATAAGAAAATAGGCAAAAATGATTTTTTCTTTCACACAATAATGACAAAATTTTTGCGTATATTTATTTAACATTCACTACAAAAAATCTGTTCATGTTTAGCTATGGATTTGTCCTGAAAAATCAGTCGCTAATTGTATTCGTTCTGTTGGTTGATTTTGGAATAACCGTTTTGGCAGGCAGCCCAACAGCTAACACAAAGGGTAAGAATCAGTATGAAATTTACATAATGAGGGATAATTACTACTTGCAGTACTGGAATTAAAGCATTAATTCTTGTTGTCACTAAATTGGTGCCATGAACAGTCTTCCACACAGTGTAAGAAAAATACAATGCAATATATGTATGTAAACGATTTGGGAGACAATCTGAGCACCTGTCTTCGGTTGTTTGTAGATGACGCTGTCATTTATCAACTAATAAAGTCATCAGAAGATCAAAACAAACTGCAAAATGGTTTAGAAAAAATATCTGAATGGTGCGAAAAGTGACAGTTGACGTGTGTGTGTGAAATCTTATGGGACTTAACTGCTAAGGTCATCAGTCCCTAAGCTTACACACTACTTATCCTAAATTATCCTAAGGACAAACACACACACCCATGCCCGAGGGAGGAGTCGAACCTCCGCCAGGACTAGCCGCACAGCACCTTAGACCACTAGGCTAATCCCGCGCAGCGGCAGTTGATGCTAAATTATGAAAAGTGTGAGGTCATCCGCATGAGTGCTAAAAGGAACTCTTTAAACTTCGGTTACATGATAAATCAGTTTAATCTAAAAACCGTAAATTCAACTAAATACCTAGCTATTGCAATTATGAACAACTTAAACTGGAAAGAACACACAGAAAATGTTGTGGGGAAGGCTAACCAAATGCTGCGTTTTATTGGCAGGACACTTAGAAAATGTAACAATACACTTGTCCGTCCTCTTTTAGAATACTGCTCCAAACATGGTGTGGGATCCTTACCAGATAGGACTGATGGAGTACATTAAAAATGTTCAAAGAAAGACAGCATGTTTTATATTATTGCAAAATATGGGAGAGAGTGTCACAGAAATGATACACGATTTGGGTTGGAAATCATTAAAAGAAAGGCGTTTTTTGTTGTGATGGAATCTTCTCACAAAATTCCAATCACCAACTTTCTCCTCTGAATGCAAAAATATTTTGTTGACACCGACCTACATAGGCTGGAACGATCACCATGATAAAATAAGGGAAATCGGAGCTCATACGGGAAGATATAGGTGTTCACTCTTTCCACGCACTATACGAGATTGGAATAATAGAGAATTGTGAAGGTGGTTCAATGAACCCTCTGCCAGGCACTTAAATGTGATTTGCAGAGTATCAATGTAGATGTAGCTGTACCAGTACTGAACCCACACAAACTGTATTTTGCAGCAAACTTGGTGCTTAACAAAAAGTCAATTGTTTGATTATTACACATATATGTATTTAATATAAGCCACTGTTAAGTTATGCTGACATTATTTTACCTCTAATTTTCTGTAGCTGCCAGTCATATAGTCCATCCACCAAACCGTGATGATTGGCACATATATAATTTTATATGTCTTGCAGAATGTAAAAAATTACAGCCTCCTCTTATGATCACATGTAAAAGTTGTGCTTGGGAGTGAATACTGGTGTAATGAATGAAAATTTTCTAGTGCCACAATAACTCTAATACATGTATTTTTTTATTATTTTTTTATTTATTTTTTATTTATTTATTTATTTATTTATTTGCATTTTAACACACATAGCATTTATTGTTGATGCACCAGTAAAAATTACATCTCCTTCTTGTGTGATATCTAAAACATCAGTGTCCTCAAGCGAGATTTAAACAAAAGTAGTTAAAAAAAATTGAATATTCTCCAGACATTGTTTTTTTGTTAGAAAGATAATTTTAAAAGCCTGTCTTTGCCATCTTCAGCAGCAATGTACAAATTTCTTATTAGTAATGAGGAAAAGAAAACATTCATAGATATTGCAAGAAAAAATAAAAGAAGTTATTGCACAACCCTTTGCTTTTCTCATGAGTGAACCTACGAAATCATTCCATTTTATATCCATACAGTGTTACACCCAGGTATTTGTATGAGTTGGCTGATTTCAGCAGTGACTCATTGATGTTATAGTCATAGGCTTCTACATTTTTTCATTTTGTGAAGTTCACAATTTTACATTTCTGAACTTTTAAAGCAAGTTGCCAATCATTGCACCATGTTAAAATTTTATCAAGATCTGACTCAATAATTATGCAGTTGCTTTCAGATAGTACTTCATTATACATAATGGCATCATCTGCAAAAAGCCTGATTTTAATACTAATGTTGTCTGCAAGATCATTAACGTGTAATATGAACAGCAAGGGTTCCAACAAACTTCCCTGCGGCACAACCAGAGTTAATTCTACATATGACGATGACTCTCCATCCAAGATAACATGCTGTGTCCTCCCTACCAAAAAGTCCTCATTTCAGCGAAAAAATTTACTTATAGTTCTTTTCATAATAAATGTAGGTGCAATACTGAGTCAATGACTTTCAGATATCAAGAAACATTGCATCTACCTGGTTACTTTGATCCAAAGCTTGCAGCATGTCATGTGAGGAAAGTGCGAGTGGGTTTCACATACTTGATGTTTTTGAAATGCGCGCTGGTTTGCATTGAGGAGATCATTCTGATCAAGATACCCTATTACACTTGTGCTCAGAATATATTCTAAGATTCTACAACAAATCGAGGTCAAGGATAATGGATGGTAGTTTGTGGATCACTTCTACTACCCTTCTTGTAGATGGGTGTGACCTGTGTCTTTTTCCAAGAACTGAGCACAGCTTTTTGGTTGAGGAATCTGCAATAGTTTAAAGTTAGAAGAGGAGCTAATTCAGCTATAAATTGAGTATAGAATCTGATAAGGATTCCTTCTGTGCCCGGAGCTTTGTTGAGTTTTAATGTTAAAGCTGTTTCTGAACACCAATTGTAGCAGTCCCACCTGCTTTTAATTATTTCATTTGTTGCTTACTGTCCTAGGTGTTGACATACTGAATTGCTACACTGGATGAAAAAAATGGGTTGTGGATTCCGACACTGACTACGGCAAATTATGCAGCCGACAGGAGCACAGTTGTGTTTCATAGTACTTAAATTTCACTGTTCACAATCCCCCCCCTCCCCCAATAATACACAGTTATATGGCCAATGCACTACTGTTTCACTTTTGATAAGCCTCATTATTAGTTTGCAGGTGAAACCCCACATACAGCTACAATAGTTCCCTGTTGAACATCTATGAGCAGTAAAAGCCTAACCACAAAGTTCACAATTCTTGAAGAATAATCAGGTATGTATGGAGCAGATACTGTCGCTGGGTTTTACACATGGCCTAATTGTTTAACGCTTATTTGACAGTTAATTTGAAGCATTGTTGTTGTTCTAACCAGCACAGGTTACTCATCTGAAACTCAGCCGTGAACTGACTGTCTCGTGGCCAAAATTCGAGCCCTTATATATCATCACAATAATAGGTGCTGAAACTACACACTGTTTAAAGTTAAATTTACAGAAATTACAATTAAAACTTAACTCGCTTAATTAACTGAATACTCTGAAAAATTTCATCTTTTCAAAAGTCTCTTCTACTGCAAGAGTTAGGCTGAATTATTTGTTTAAATCATGAAATTAACATATATAGTTATGCAAAAATACTTTAGGTAAAACTGTTAATTACCTTGAAATTAATTAATGGCTGGGTTTGCTAACATGTTTTTGAAGAGAGATAAATAGATACTTTAAGATTACTAGTACTTCGTCTTCCAAATGTTTACAATTATTACAGAATTTATACTTGTTTATGTGTCAACAATACAATTTAAGTTATTAAACAATCACTGATTTCACCCTATAACAAATGATACCAACTAGGAATAGTCAAAATAAATTAGAAAATCAATTACATACATAAAACTAAGCACAAAATTAGATCTGGTGTTATTTACTTTAAAACTGATGCCCAATCTTCCTCTTTTATGGAAATGCAGATTATGTTCACATATGCTAATGATAAATAGTTAAAAGTAACAAAACGAATTGAAGGAGGCAGATGCCAAAACAAGAGGGGAATTAAAATTATCCCAGCTCGCTTCGTCGCAGACTGACACTGATACTTGTTTAAATATTTTTTTCAGTGGTATGATGATCAAATTGGGAATATGATGGTTTACCTGAAAATTAAACTGAGAACACAAAAATGTCATTTGTTAGGGAGGGTTTTTGAAATGAGATTCTTATAGTTTGGCAGTTGGAATTGCAAATTCATCTAAGTCATAGGAAGAATTTAGGAAATCATTTTTGAAGCAATATAGGTCAAAGAAAAACCAGAAGAAGCTGGCAAGTGAATTTAGGAGAGGAGAGAAATATGATACTAGAGGATGCACTGTGAAAAGTTTTTGTCATTGTTGTACTAAGAAGCTTAAATATTTGGATGAAAAACTAAATAATACATCCTCTATTATAGGTTTGAAATATAGACTGCCTCAGTGTGGTAAAAAAGTAGTTTTACCAGCTCCAAGAGATAATATAGCTCACTTTCTGGTTTGTGTGGTAGACATGAAAGCAGTTACAGCAATCATAGACAGCAACAGGAGTAATTATCATGCAAATAGGATGAACAGGGCAGCTTTGGGGAAGAATAATGGTGACCCTAGGAATAATTTTGTGGACAATGGTCCAAATGGAGGCAGAAATGAGAGAAGATATTCTAGAGATACGGATGTTGGACATAATGGTAACTTTAGAATAACAACAGCAGTAGCAGATCCAACATGAGAAGTACTATCAAGAACATCTCAACCTGTCCCACCAAAGACTCATCAGTTCACCCTCAAAGATACCTCCCCAGAAGAACATATAAATTACAACCAAGTTAAGACCTGGAAACCACTAGCAGTAACAACAGGGAATCATCTAAGGACATCATTAGCAGAAGCAGTGGCAACAGCAGATTGACCCTCAAAAGTACCATCAAGGCCATCTCCTCCAGTAAGTGTGAATTGAAGACCAAGTCAGAACACACCTAATATCAAGGAATGTTTTTACCCTCATCTAAGAAAATAGATAACTTAGCATCTCCAAATGAGGGTAACATCTACTGTAATGCTTCCAATGAACCTCATCAGCCAATCATAATTAGCAAGCAGCAGTAGCACTCTGTCTTCAGGCCGCAAGTGGCCCATCGGGACCATCCAACCGCAATGTCATCCTCAGTTGAGTATGCGGATAGGAGGGGCGTGTGGTCAGCACACCACTCTCCTGCTCGTTATGATAATTTTCTTTGATCGGAGCCGCTACTATTCAGTCGAGTAACTTCTCAATTGGCATCACGAATCTGAGTGCACCCCGAAAAATGGCAACAGCACATGGTGCCTGGATGGTCACCCATCCAGGTGCTGGCCATGCCCGGCAGTGCTTAACATTGGTGATCTCGTGGGAACCGGTATATCCACTGCGGCAAGGCCTTGGCCATAATTAGCAAGATAGTGCCTAATTAATCTCATCAATGTACAATGCAACCTAACATAAAATTCCTTGAACAAAAATTTTATTTTCATAATGTACCAAGTCTAAAAAAGAAACTAAATGAATTAGAAATTTTAATTACAATTGGAAGTGATCTGTCATATGCAGAGATATTGTGTGATGATGGTGATGATGATGATGATGATGATGCAGTCCCATACACCATGACGAAGCGTAGGGGAACGATGCGGGAGACCCGCACCGCCATACTAGGCAAGGTCCTAGTGGAGGTGGTTTGCCATTGCCTTCCTCCGACCGTAATGGGGATGAATGATGATGATGATGAAGACGACACAACACCCAGTCATCTCGAGGCAGGAAAAATCCCTGACCCCGCCGGGAATCAAACCCGGGACCCCGTGCTCGGGAAGCGAGGACGCTACCGCGAGACCACGAGCAGTGGACATGCATTGTGTATTAATGGACATATCATAAGGTCTTTCAACGTAGAAAGAGTTGTGTTAACACAATTTAGACTTTTGGGTCACTTTTCAAGACAAACATTTAGAGGTGGAAGTAGCTGCATATTTGAAAAACAGAAAATTACTGCCACACCACCAGGCATATGCAATGCCCATAGTTTTGGGAAAGAAGTGTAACTGTCACACATAAAACTTACAGACTGAATGTTTGTATAATAAAGCTTACAGATCATCCTATGGCAACATGAGCTCCTTCTACGAAAGTCTAGCCATAATACAGAAAAATTAAGTGTAAGAAAATCTCATTGTATTTTAATATGTGATGATTTTAACACGAATGTTCTTTCAGAAGACATCAGCCATTTAAGCTTCAAAAATTTTATGAACAGCTACAACCTTGGCTTGGGGGTAACCAGGATAACAAACCATAGTATTAGTTGTCTGGACTAGTAGCCAGTAATGTTAACTGCACAGCATTCGATGAAAATTTAGGATTCTCAGAATCCAGTGCATTAATTTTGCATGTTCATTTCCCAATGAACAAGCCTCCCCCCCCCCCCCCCCAAAAAAAAAAAAAAAAAAAAAAAAAAGAAAAAGAAATTGTGCAGAGAAGAAAGTTCTGCAATAACAGTACGAACACTTTCCTCTTTGAAACGCAGAAACAATATGGGCAAAACATGTATAGGCCCAAAATGTAGACAGCAAATATGGAGCATCCCTGACATTTTTGCTGTTACTATAATTATCATTTCCCTTACAAACAGGATGTCATAAAAGGGACAGAAAAGCCTCCAACTGGATCACACCAGGAATCATCAGAACCTCTCAAAGGAAAGGAGAACTGCTCTTATTAGCGTAGGTGAACTAAGCAGTAGTGAAGAATTTAAGAAATACTTTTTTTAAATATAAATAGATATTTAGGAATATACTTAGGGCAGCCAAATAGCAACAAAATGATAATCTCCTCAAACAGTTGTCAAATAAAAGCACATAATTGTGGAAAACCATTAATACAATCACTGGTAGAGAAAAACAACAAACTGACATTAATCTAAAAGTAAATGGAAAATCATTCTTCAGTAAGAAAGGAAAAGCAGATGATTCAACAGCTACTTTACAAAAATATTGAAAACCTAAGCGACCAACTCAAACATAATTCTCTCTTAAAATTAGAACCAAATTTATGCCCTCACACACTATTCTTATGCTAACACAAGAAACAGAGACAGCACAAATAACTCGTAGCAAAATAAAGAAAAAAATCATTTGCTGGGTAAGATCAAATCCTGTGCTTTCATCTTCAAACTGCAGTAACCTTATCAGTAAACCATTGCCTCACATAACAAACTCCTCATTCCTGAATGGTACATTTTGCAATAAGCTCAAAATTGCAAACATAATACCTGTTCATAAATATGGAAGTAATAAATATCCTAGCAACTAACAAATCTTTGCAGCGCTCTGAATATTTCATAAAATATTTCAGTGTTTAATGATCATCAGGCTGAATTCATTTCTAAACAAAGCAAAAATCTTGTCACCTGATCAGTGTAGAATAGAATATTTGTAAACCAACAAAAGAAACTTACAGCTGTTGCAATACAAGAGTTATTGGTTCTTGCTATGGATTTTGCCGACCAGAAAACTTCCTGCCGTATGTAGACTCTTAAAGGCCTTCGACATGATTAATCAGAGGACTCAGCTGCAAAAGGTGTATTCCTATGGAATAAGAGGAACCACCCATGACTGGGTAAAAAGCTATCAGAAAGAGCAACAGCAAGATGTTGAATTAAATAAAATCAAGCCCTTAGGCACAGCCAGTGCTGCACATTCATCTGCACAAATTATGAAATAAGTTGTTCCATAATGGTCAGTCCTAGGGCCCTTGTTGTTTTTACTTTACATAAATGTTAAAAAAGCACTCGAACCAAATCTTCAGGTTGCCCAAATTATAAATCAGCTCATACAAGCTATATCACTGGACAATATTAATGTTGAATTGGTCAATGAAACTAAATTATTGAAGGTTTGCATAACTGGCAACCTTATTTGGAAAAACCACAGTGGTTCAACTAGCACTAAGATCAGTAAAGCATGTTTTATGATCATCAGTAAGGAATGAGTGTACTGGTAACATTGTATAATGCTTTTCTCCACACAATACTTAATTATGGAATTATTTTCTGCGCTCAAAGTTATGAGACAGCTATGTTATTTAAAATTAAAAAGAAAGTAGTCAGAACAATTTTATTCAAACAACAAAGAGAAACATGTAGATAACTATTTAAGAAGCTGAATATACTGATCCTTCCATGCCAATAAATACTAGAAATACTACATTTAATTAAGAAAAGCATTGACAAACTTGACAGTAATATGGATTGCCACCACCACGACACTGCATCATATAAAATGAAAATTATGTTTCTCTTAATAAAACATTGTTTTTTCAGCATCCAGGTGTTTTTGGACTCTGACTTGTCCTAATGAACAAAAGTCTATAAAAACAGTCATTGCTTAAGCCATTTTCATGCATATCTTATGCTAGCCGTAGAAATAAAAGCATAAGAATTAAAAATGTTTGAATATGCTAGACACATTGCCACTCATGCAGAACATAAGAAATAAAGATAATAAACTATCCAAAGTTGTAGCTATTAGAGCCTCTGCTATATAGATAAAAATATATTAACAATATTATAACATTCCTGCCTGATATTTTTAAAAAGCATATAGTAAAACTTTGTGAAAATCCAGTATGGTATTAATAGTATATTTATGCTGATTCTGGACCAAACAGCTTATTGGTTAAAAAAACTCCAGGATAGAAACAAATATTATATTTTCGCAGTATCCCCCAACCAAACCTCATTTGTCTGTACCAAAAACAACCAAATTATCATTTTCTCATATAAAAATTACAAATTTAATAAATTTTATTCTTTATAAATAAGAATCATCAAACCTCTTTTGGCTATAGTGAAAAACCAAAATCTCACTTTCTCATTTAAAATATGCAAATCTCATAAATTTTATTCTTTGTAAATAAGAGTCATTAAACCACATGTCCCTATACCGAAAATTCCCAAATTCCGATTTATTTTAAAAGTAAAAATCTAATAAATGATTGTCTGTATGAATAAGATCTGTCAGAATTTTCCTATCTATACCATCAATTGAAATTTGAATTAAAAAACTCAATATACATTTTAAATATAAACATTTTATTAACAAAAACATAAATTTCATTCTACATAAATTCAACCAAAGCAAAATGTACACCAAAGCTGGGCTGTCTAAAACTTAGAAAATTATAGTAAAGATTGCACTGAGTTATAGAGATTTAGAAAATTATTTTATGGGAAATGGTCATTCAAATTTAACTAGACAGATCGATTACATTAATAAGAAAAAAATGAAGAAGAGCTAACCAAAATATAAAATATAAAAGAACTAAGAACAGTTTGTAAAACAGAAAATTTAAAGAATTATTCTAATCAATAATCGACATTATTGTAGATCCTATTGATGATATTAATAAATAGAATAACGATAATGCACTGAATAAAAGAATCTTTAAACGAACTTTATCAAATATAGACTTAGAAAAAGACAATTAATGGATCTTATCAAAAAATTTGATGGTAAAATTAATAACGCTAACAATTTTGGGTAAAAAATTTTTAAGTTACCTTCTTAAAATTCATTACATGAAAAATTTAAAAATTATTCTAGAATTAATAACAAAGAAACAATAACAGAAGTGATGCTTAAGTTAATAATAGCAATAATGAAAACTATGTTCAAAAGCTTCTAGTAGTTAAATATGGAGAAACTGAACAAAACATTATCAAATAAATTTACATGGTTTCAGTTTTCTAGATGATGAAGATTCTTTCAAATCAGTTAAACGAATTTGTAGAAATGAATCTGCTATTAATTCAAGAATAATAACTGATGGAATTAATAATAATGGTAGAATTGTTGAGACACAAGTATTTGTTAATCAAATTAAAGAAGAAATCATCACCAAATTAAAGAATATTTTAAAACAAAGCAGAGCAATTAAATTTAACATGTTATTTATTGTAATTTTGAAAGCCACATTGAAATACAAGAATTAAGTTTAAAAACATTAATCCTGTTTTTTAAGTAAATTGATTTAGAATATTATTATAAAAAATCATCTAATAAACTATTAACTGAAATGGAAGAATTGCAAAGAACAAAATCTTGTTGAACTTTATTTTATGTATATAGTTTGCCATTGAATGTTAACAGACACAAGCGAATTTTTCGTTCTCCTTATACCGATTTACCAAAGACAATTAAAAAAAAGCTGATAATTGCGTAAAAATGCGGATCAAAAATGTTTTCTTTATTCAATAAAAACAGCTTTATATCCAGCAAACAACCATGTAGAAAGAGTTAATAATTATAAGCATATCGAATTTGAAACAGATGAAACTTTTGGGAAAAAAGGAATTTACTTTTTCTGGTCAGTTAACAGATAATCCAAAATTTGAAAAGAAATCTAACATTTCAATTAATGTTTATCCTCTGGAAAGCAATGAAGAAGAAAAACTTATTGGATATCCTCTTTACCATACACAATATAAACCAGAAAAACATAATAATTATTTTCTTTCTATCAAAAATTAAAATAATTCACATTATTGTTAGTTAAAAATCTATCTAGATTAATTAGTTCACAAGCAACTAAAGAAGATCATCAAATTTATCTTTGTGATCGATGCTTAAGATATTTTTATCCACAAGAAATTCATGAAAACGATTGTAAAGAACATGAAGAAGTAATAACAGTTAAATACATACATTAATCCTTGTTCCATAGGTAATGAATCCAACGTTTTGTAATGATTTGGAATGAGTCACTTTAAAATAAGTTTTCTTTACACAAAATAATATATATGAAACTACTTCATATCTAAGAAATCTTTTGTTGAGTAGAAGCAGTTGGCATTCAGAAATTCTTTTACTTTGCCTTTAAATGTTGGTTGGCTATCTGGCAGACTTTTAATACTATTTGGCAAATGACCAAAGATTTTTGTGGCAGCATAATTCACCTCTTTCTGTGCCAAAGTGAGATTTAATCCAGAAGAGTGAAGATCATCCCTAGCTGTCAGAATTTTTACTATGGTATTTTGTAAATATGGGTGGATATGATTATGGAATTATGAAAATTTATGCTTTGCTATTATTTTTGAATTGGTTCAGTTATTAATGACAAATTTCTTAATATATATATATATATATATATATATATATATATATATATATATATATATATATATATATATATATACCAAACGAAAGTGCTGGCAGGTCGATAGACACAAAAACAAACACAAACATACACACAAAATTCAAGCTTTCGCAACAAACTGTTGCCTCATCAGGAAAGAGGGAAGGAGAGGGAAAGACGTAAGGATGTGGGTTTTAAGTTAGAGGGTAAGGAGTCATTCCAATCCCGGGAGCGGAAAGACCTACCTTAGGGGGAAAAAAGGACGGGTATGCACTCGCGCACACACACACACACACACACACACACACACACACATACAGACACACCTGTTCCTTGGGTGGGCTCCAGCTATTATTCTGATTACACATTTTTGTGCAATGAATATTTTCTCTCTTAATGAGGAATTGCCCCAAAATATGATGCCATATGAAACTAGTGATTCAAAATAGACATCGTAGGCTAATTTACTGATACGTTTATCACCAAAATTTGCAATAACCCTAACTGCATAAGTAGCTGAACCTAACTATTTCAGATGATCTTTGATATGTTTCTTATTATTCAATTTCTCATCCATGCACACAGCCAGAAATTTGGAGTATTCTGCCTTAGCAACAGACTTCTGTTCATAGTCTATGTTTATCAATGCTGTTATGCCATTTACCATACAGAATTGTATAAACTATGTCTACCAGAAATTTAGTGAGAGTCCATTTGCAGAAAACCTCTTAATAATTTTCTGAAAGCCATTAATTTCAATTTCCTCAGCTGATTCTTGCTTCTTGGTTGTGATTACTATACTTGTATCTTCAGCAAAAAGAACTAGCTTTGCATCTTCATGAATACAGAGTGGCAAGTTGTTCATAGATATTAAGAATAATAAAGGGACCCCAGACTGTACCCTGTAGGTCAACATTCTTGATACCTCCCCAGTTAGAGGACTCTGCTGTTTTTTACAGACTACCTGTACTGTTAATTTCAACCCTCTGCATTCTTCCAATTAAGTATGAATTAAACCAGTTGTGCACTCTCCCATTCATACCACAATACTAAAGCTTACCTAGAAGAATTTAATGAATCAGACAATCAAAAGCCTTTGAGAGATCACAAAATATCCCAATGGGTGATATTTGGTTATTCAATGCATTAAATATTTGATCAGCATATGTAGCATTTTCTGTAGAAAAGCCTTTCAGAAAACCAAATGGTAATTATGTTAGTACTTCATTTTTACAAATATGTGCTGCTACTCTTGAATACATTACTTTTTCAAGAATTTTGAATCCAGCTGTCAGAATATACAAATGTTTTAACTATGGTATTTTATAAATATGGGTGGATATGGTTATGGAATTATGAAAATTTATGCTTTGGCTAGCATAAATTGTAATGGATGTGAAATAAGCTTAAGTATATTCATATAGTTGTAATAATTGAGTCATTGAATAATACTTTATGTCCAAGCAAAATTTCTTCAACTAAATGTATCCCAACTATCCTTGATTTTTTATTTTTAAATATTAGCATGGGACTGGTTATTTTTATTACTTGAATATCTCACACAACTATTAGTATGTGGATTAATTAGAAGGATCACTTCTTTTCATTAACTAATCATAAATGAATTAAGTATTACACACATGAAACTTTTTAGTTTATTCTACTCTTTTTTACCTTTTATTGATTAAAGTGTAGGTCAGTAGACTGGTAGCATGCTGAAAAGCAATTAATTTCTGTTTTTGTAATCTCATAGAAATTTCTAAGTAGCTTCTCGCCTCGTGAGAGATTCAGAATGATTTAATTTAATCTCATGAGTATCGCGATGGCATTGTAAGAAAAAATGTAGTAAATACAAAATCTGTAACACTTATAAATTGGAAATTTGTGATTGCTGCTATGAAAGGAAAATAGGAATGTTAAATTAAACAATTGTGATTTAACGAAATAAGAAATCTAACATTTTGTGAATAATTCTCACAGTTTTGAACATAACATAGAATTGTGTCGTATTTTGGTGAAATACTTGGAAATTAGAATAATCTTTGCTCAGCTCTGTACCAAAAGAATAAAGTATTTATAATAAAATCCTATCAGTAGTCGCATTTGGCGATAATAGTGGAATGATTAAATAAATTCCTAAGAGGAACAGGTTTAGTGCATTTGAACAAAAATGGAAGAAAATAAGAGCCTGATAGCGTAAGATGCTGTCAGAAAGAAGTGCAATTAAAGAAGAAGATGAGGAGAGAAAAAAGACTTGCACACATTCTTATATAAAACAAAACACAGATAATAATGATACGCCACTCACATTATTCTGGGGGTACATATTCGCTGACTTACAGCGAAGTTATTTGAGTTAGCACTTAAATTATAACGTTAGATCATAAGACTCTGATAGAAAAAGAAAATAGTTGTTATCATGTCGCAGGCGGGTAGAATTTTATAAGAAGTGAGACTGGGGGTAAATGTTACCATCAGATCTATCCCCTTTTTTATGCAATGGTTTAACAATAGTGTATTTCACTCTCATCAGGAAAAATGCCATATTTAGTGAGCTACCACATATGTCGCTGTGAATCCTGGTTATTTGTTGGGAAAAAGATTTTATTACTCTGTTGTAAATACCATTAATTGTATGTGAGCTTTTATGTTTGAGTGAATTTATTATTTACCTAATCTCAGTGGGAGTGGTGGGCTGAATTTCAATTTTATCAAAATGCATAGGTATTGACTCTTCCATACACTACCTTGCATTTTCTAATGAATAGCTGTATCCTATTTTCTTTACAACACTTAAAAATTATTATTAAAAGTGCTTTCTTCTTCTGACTTCTTGTTAACGAACTTTCATTGTGTTTGTGATTCTGCCCTCAGTTGGCCTCCTTCTCTTTTAACAATATTCAAAGTTGTTTTAATTGTATTATCAGATCTGCTGAACTCAGATATAATGCACATTCTACTGGACATTTTAATAACTTTTATTAAAACAGTGCAGTAGGTTTTATAATGTTACACTGTTTTGGGATCACTAGATATAAGATACAGTTCCCTTTTTTTTACAAGATATTTTTATGCCTGTGAGAGGTCTTAAAATTTCTTCGAAATATTATAATCATTTATTAAGGGTACATTTTGTAATTTATGCACATACGGCATATTTATTAAAAGGTTTTAACACTTGTCAACCAAACCCTGAAAAATATTATGGAAATAGATTTCAAAAACATTCAACGATTTGATTCAGTTATTATGTTTAACCTTCTAACGGAGCTTATAGAAATCATGTTACATATACTGGCAAAGCTGCTTAAATGTTAAAAGATGAAACTAGATAAATTGATAAAATAAATGGGATAAATATTCCAATGATAATTACAAATGGAGATAACATAAATTTTATAATTTCCAAAACTTGTCTACAGATTAGCAGATTTGATAATACAATTAAATGAATTTGGAATATTGTGAAATAGAAAAAAAACTAAAGTAGATAAAAGAGTAAGACACCGCTGTCATTGAACAGGAAAATATCGAGGAGTTGCACATTAAGAATGTAATCCTAATTATCAAAATCCTAAATGAATTCCAGTTATTATTCGTAATTGAAGAAATTTTGCTGTTCATTTGATTATCAAACAATAAGCAATAGATAATAAAGACATGCTTTCCAAACAATGAACAAAAATATATATCTATTAATAAAATAATGAAGATAGATTAACAAGAAGACTTTTAGATACACTTAAATTTATGGCCTCAAGTACTGTTAAACTGTCTTCTAATCTTACAATAGAATAATTTCGAGAAACAGATATAAATTTTTTAAGGAGAACAATTCGATTTAATAATTGAAAAAGGAGTTTATCCTTAGAAATATATGGATTCTTAAGAAAACATACAAGAATACAATTACTTAAAAAAGAATAATTTTATTCGAAATTTAATAAAGATAATATTTCTGATATGGATTATAATTGTGCAAAATTAGTTTGGAAATAATTCAATGTTAAAAATATAGATGAATATACAAAGTTGTGCAATAAATCTGATGTGGGCTAATAGTGACCAATATTTTGAAAGTTTTAGAGATATAGGTATTAAATCCTATAATTTCGCGCCAGTTTGATATTTTACTACACCAGTATTATCTTGGGATTCTATGTTAAAAATGACAAAAGTTGTACTAGACTAATTGAATGGTATTGATATTATTTTATTTCTTGAGAAAGGTATTCGAGGTGGAATTTCTCAAAGTATTAAGAGATAAAATGATAATTAAATGGTCACCCCAACTGCAAACAGGCGTTGATTTACTTTATTGGGGACATGTTGAAAATGTGTGCCCCGACCGGGTATATGTCTTCTCGGCCATTGACCTTCTTGTGTGAATGACTGAACTCGTATGGGACTTGGTAGATCAATGTGCCATGAGGAATGAGTATGATGGGCAAACATCTATTAGGCGCACTATGAATATAGTGGTGTGTACATGTTGTGAATGTGGGTCTCACGGGGAGTGTGCAAGTGTTAAGTCCCTGAAGACGCACTATCCTCTGTGGCCTTGGTGGCTCAGAGGATACAGCATCTGCCAAGTAAGCAGGAGATCCCAGGTTCGAGTTCCCGTCGGGGTGCACATTTTCAACATGTCCCCAATGAAGTGAATCAACGCCTGTTTGAAGCTAGGGTACCCATATAATTATCATTTCATTCTAGCAAAGCTCCATGGATATCAACAGTAACTGTTGTTTCATATATGTTAAGAGATACGCTAAACCAAAGTAAATATGAAAAATTTTAAGCTGATGAAAATATCAATTTACATTGCATATTTATATGCAAATAATTATATGGTTGGGAAATGTCTCAGATTTTACCCAGTAAAGACTTTGGTTGGCATAAAAAAAATTTTAATGCTGAAAAAGGTACTTAAAATTTCATTTGATAATAAATTTGGTTATACATTAGAGGTCGATTTAGAATATTAACTACTAAAAGATTTATCATGATAAGAAGAAGGAGGAAATAAATTATCAACAACTTTAAATAATGAAGAAGAATATGTTTAAATAATAGTAGTTTGTTACCACATGTTGTTTCTCAATTAAGTGAACAAAAACAAGTCCAATTTTGTTATTTTAAGTTTACATAATTGTAATTATATATGTTATGTTATTCAAGCATAATTTACAGAGTAAAAAAATGTCGAAAATCATCTAGATATTATTAGAAATACATGAATAAATTACGAATAATTTTTAAGGATTAACTATGTATCAAATTCAGTAAATTTATATTAACGAATTAAAGAAACCTTAAGAAATATTTGTCATCAAAATTATTTCAATAATTTGGATAATTTATCACCAGAACAATTGTTTGTAGATATAACTACTCGAGTGATGGTGTTTGGAATATAAAACTAAATTTCCAAATACTTTTTCAAACATAAATTAAAGCAACATTCAAAAAGAATTTTAAATACCTCTAGTAAACTAAATTCATTAAAACCATATGATTCCATCAGTTCAAATTTAAAATCAGTTAATGATTTTTCTGTTATTTCTATTACGGAAATTTTTATTTGACTATCAAAATAAGCTCTATTTTCTTCAATAAAACAACAAGCCTAATGAATATTATATTCAATGTCCAAAAAGAATGCTCTACATTTATATTTAAATTTTTTTACTGAAATATTAAAAAATTACATTACTTTTATTTACTAAACTGTTCTGTGAATTATGAGAACTTAACCATTTGACATACACTTTATTACCTTTCATTTTTAAAATTTTTTCAACAAGGTAGATCTCTGGAAACTTTTTCTTCAATAGTATGTAAAGCGTTCTCGGTATTCTTGCCGCATCAGTTCTGGATAAAATTTCTAGCTTTCAACAATTACATCCATCATCATCATCATCATCGTCATCAGGAGCAACAATCGTAAGTTGCTCCTGACGATGACGATGGAGGTGACCATCTAAAGCTTGAGCACTGACATGACAAGAACACCAAAAATGTTTTACATATAAGTGCCATCGCTAAATACTTCGTTCCCATAGTCTTCAGTAGTTTTTGCTCATAATAAATTTCGTTTTATTTGATTTCCATTAAAATCTTTCCATTTATGTGTGATTGGTTTAGAATGAATAACATCTCCAATTTCAAAAAATTGAGTTGACTGGCAGTAAAACCTTTTACAAAAATTCTTTTTAATTTACCTGTTCTTACTAAATCAACAATTTTATATTTAATTTCAGTATCTAAACAATTCCTTACACAAACACTTATTAATAAGATTTTTTCATTTTCTTTGTTTACATCATTTGGCTTCATTTTTATTGCTGGATGTTTTTTGTTATTATATTCATCAACTAATTCCAAAATTAAGTTTGCCCATTTATAATTTTTATGAATAACAAATTTTGCACATCTTTTTTATTGTGTTATATTAAATCATTTAACAACAGATGCTTTTAATTCACTAAGAGTTGAATAATGAATAACACTAAATTTTTTCATAAATTCTTCGTATTCTTTATTCTTTACCATTATCAGTTTGCAAATTTTTCGACGATCTGGCTATGAATATTTTTTAGAAAAATATAACTATATTTTACCTGCTTTATCTTTAGCCGAAATTGCCCAACAAATTGGGAAAAAACACCTGAAACAGACAATTAGTGTTTATATCCTTAATTTATCTTCGAAAGTCCTTCCAACTTACCTGAATCAATTGCAACTAAATCAGTTCGCCATAAATCATCTATTCCAAAAGAAATTACACTTTTTCACTTAAACTCTTGTGTCATTGATTTATGTGACTCATTAATAATTTGTTCACAGATACTTAGGCCAACAAATTTTTTTAAGCGAATTTACTCAATTTACTTGTACATACTGCAGAAAAACCATGAATTTTTTTCCTTTAATTTGTAGTTGTTAATCTATGAAGATTACCTGTTTCTGTAAGTCTTTTACATTTCAGTAAATATGGTGTGCATTCTTCATTTATATAAAATAAAAAATTGTTAAATTATTTCACCAAATACAATTATCTTTGCATCAACTGGAACAGTTTTAACAGAATCTTTTAATGTTACAGCTACAAATTTTGATTCATGCACTATTTTTATTAATTGGGCACCAGCAGTAATTTTGTAAAGTTCATTTAGAACACTGATCCAAATACCAAAATCAGTAAACATTAAATCTCTGTTCAAATTTTCACCACCAACAACAACTTTTTAAAGAATAAAATCACATTCTTTGTAATTGTGCAGTTTCTGTTCACCTCCAGACACAATAGAAAATTCAATAATTTCTAATCATATACTTTATGATTAAAATTTCTTATTTCATTTGAGTATGAAGTTAAAGCTACTTTAAATA
This sequence comes from Schistocerca americana, assembly GCF_021461395.2. Classification (NCBI taxonomy): domain Eukaryota; kingdom Metazoa; phylum Arthropoda; class Insecta; order Orthoptera; family Acrididae; genus Schistocerca; species Schistocerca americana. Next base: position 592,838,558 of record NC_060119.1, read on the forward strand.
ACTTGTTCAATTTCTGTTTTTGTATTTACTTAGTTCTTGTTTAGTAATATAATTATTAATCTGTGTTAGAATACTTATATATTTGATTTTTGTGACAAGATTTGATGACTTATACTGTAAATAATGTTTGTTAACTGCTTTTTTGCATTCATTGGATCATTTGTATTGGCAGTTCTCCTACCTTTAAATCCAGTACAGCCTATAGTTATTTCAAAAGTATCCATTCATTTCTTTCTGAAATTTTTTAATTACATTAAATACGTCTCAGACTATTGATGACTGAATGTTTTAAATTTTTGATTGATAATTTTACTTAAGTTAAGTCTACTAATTTTTGGTTCTAATGATTAAAAATTTTTAATATTTTCTAAATCAGTATTGAGCTTATTTCGAAAAACATCCTTTTATCACATTTAAAGTATCATTAACGTTATGTCATATGTAATAGTTTTAAATTAAATAGACACAATTGTTCACAAGTTATTTCATCAAAGTTTTCTATTCTCAACTGCTTTTGAAATTACCACAGAGTTATCAGCAAGTCAACAAAGTGCAATTACTTATGGTAATGCAGCCAAAAGTGATGGAAAAAATTCACCTTTTTGTTATGTTTCTTTCTTCTTCATAAGGAATTCAATTACTTTTGGTGTCAGGAATAGCTAGTGAAACAAGTAAATTTCACTAATTTTTTCTTCTATCTTTTTTTGAATATCAGTTAAAAAGGGTGCAATACTAGTTAATTTTCATTATTGATGTTAATCACCTGAAAAGTTATTCATTTATATAGATTAAAAATTAGTAAAGAATTTTTGTAATCTCCAGTTTTCATTCCCAATTCTAACTTTCGTTTTCCGCTGAAGCTTTTTTTTTTTTGCTGCTAGCGAGAGTCACCTGCTTGCAGTCATACTTTTGCAATTAATTGCAGTCTTTTATCAGCTTTAAGTCTTTTTCTAAATCTTTATTGTCTTTATAAAAAACATCATGTTCCTTTTAAGTTTCATCTGGTGGATTAATTCCTTTATCGCCGCTTCCTAATCTTTGTTCTAATTCTATTCCAGCCCCCAAAATCAATATCTTAAAAGATGAATTTTAAATGGTATTTTACTTGTTAAAGTATTAACTAAGCCTTCCCCATATTTTCATTTTTCCAAAATGTATGTGATAGTTTATTCAAAATCCCAATTAAATCTTTAATTCCTTTTCAATCATTAGTAATAAAATTACTGAATTTTTTAGTTAACATTTCATTTATTCCAACTTTCTCGTTATGATAATTTTTATTTCCAGCTAATTTTTTTCCATGGAATATTGCTAATCTATCAATTAATTGTCAGACATGTTTCATCCAAAAACATTCAGTTGGTTTTTATGATCATTTTTTTCTGAAATTTCATTAACTTGTACTGATGAATCATTAAGATTTCTTTCTGAAAATATGGAAAATGTTTTTCAACAATTATTTTTATCAAATAATTAGTTTTCTTTCCTTTATCTTATTTGATTTCGATTACTTTCATAAAATACTGTATTTGTGTAAAATAAAATCCTAGCATACTTTTGTAAATCAAGAGAATTCTGTGCATACATCATCAATACTTCTTAGTTTTTTAGTTAAAATATTCAATAATCCATCTGTTCCTTCATATACTTTTTCACCAATTTTTAATGTATCACTAATTTAATATCTGGAAATTTACAAATATTTTAGAATGTATCAACAGGCCTTAATCCAAAAAATTGTCTTCACCATGATTGATATGTTCTAACATTCTTTCTCTTATATTTATTTTTTAACATCTTTTTCTTTTAATTACATTTTCTTAACTCTCTGTCGAAATCTTTATTTCAGATTCAGTTAATGTAAACTCATACTTTTAGGATTATCACCAACCCATTCACTTTATTCTTGGTACATCATTAAATTCTAATAAATAATGTTGGTCATAGGGAACCATTTATTTTTCAACTTCTCTGTGTTCATCAGTTGCTTTTAAAACTTTATCTCCTATCTGCACTTGGTTGTTTTCGCCCTTTATTACTCTTGTATTAATTGTTCCTTGACTGTTCTACTTCATCTGGCTTTTTGATAACTTCTGGATCGTATTTTACAAACATTTTTAAGGATAAAAAACATAATAACCATTTTCATTTTACATTCATGCTTTATTTTCAGCTTTTCTATGTTCAAAGTTTTTATGCTTACCATTTTCTGTTTAACTTTTTGTGATCAGCGTTCATGCAGGGGTGTAAAGGAAAATTATTTAAAAAATCATTACAGCCATGTTTATTAATGTACATATCTAAAATTTTGTATGTGTAAAGCAAAAGAGTTGTGTTTTAACATAAGAAAACAAAAAAATATGCTGGAATAATATTTTGCCAGAAATCTGAACTTTTAATTTTTATTGTCTTTTTTATGATAAACCATAACTCATATTCTAATCACACAACTAATCAGAAAATTGTATTGTAATGTCCTGAAAAGATTAGAAGGCCACTGAACTACAGTTATTAATTTATGGTACAAATTGTATAATTATCAGAGTTTTTAATGTGCATATCCAAAAATAATTTTTTTTTACATACAATCATCTAAAATCAAAATGTAAATGCAGGTTCATTTTTTTATTTCCATGGAGACAGCAACATGTTGTGAACAGTTCCTGAAAATTTCGTAGCACAGTGCATATACTTACTTAGATAAGGCTTCTAATAATATAAAAAATGTGAAACAGAGGGAATGATGTTTTAAGATTTCCTTCTAATGCATGTATGTGTAATAAGCTTACCTCAATTTTAAAATTCTCCACACTCATACAACAGTCTCATGTAACAGTCGCTACACTCACTGCTGTAAAATTTGTTACCGTTTGACAGTTGGAGCGACACTATCGCCCCAAGTGGCGAGTAAGGTGAACATCAGATGCGTCGTATGCATAATGTTTGTTTTGCATCCATTTCCTACGTAGATTACTAAATATTGGAGTTATTTTCTTGCCTCCAAGGGTCTGTATAGTATCAGAAGGCATGTCTGTGTCTAAAAATGATTCTAAAATAAGCGCAAGTATGGACAAAAACCATGAATCGAGTGGCATGCTACAACACATTCGTGAAGAAATACTTGTGACGTTGGATAGAATTGCAGCTTACCTCGTTGATATCAAAAGAATATAAACACACAGACTCACAAGTAAGGCCGGTATTACACTATCAAATTTCTTTGTCAAAGATTTGATCAAAGATGTGATCCAATATTCCATCCAATATATTTGACAAAGATCTTTGACGTAGGCCGGTATTACACTATCAAATTTCTTTGTCAAAGATTTGATCAAAGATGTGATCCAATATTCCGTCCAATATATTTGACAAAGATCTTTGACGTAGCGCTAGAAGGGGTATTACACTGTCATCAAATTTTTCGTCAAAGTTCAAGATGGCTGACAACAACTTGTAATTAACCGCAGCAGTTCTACGTACTCCAATTGCATTGTGTGCACATGCGGAAAAGAAGTGGGTGGCAAAAATGGAACCATACATACGAGGTTGACAGTCTTAAAAGTCCTGGGATTACAAATTGATAATAAATTCAGCTGGGAGGAGCACACGACAGAACTGCAAAAAGGCCTTAACAAATCTGTATTTGCAATTCGAGTGTTAGCAGACATAGGCAACATAAAAATGAAAAAGCTTGCATACTTTCATTCCATAATGTCATATGGGATAATATTTTGGGGTAAATCTTGAAGTCAAACAAAAGTTTTCAAGGTCCAAAAGCGTGTAATACGTATTATTTGTGGAGTAAATTCACGGACCTCCTACAGAAACCTCTTCAAAGAACTGGGTGTACTAACTACTGCCTCTCAGTATATTTACTTCTTAATGAAATTTGTCGTAAATAATATATCTCTTTTTCCAACAAACAACTCACTTCATACATACAATACCAGGAACAAAAATGATCTGCACAAGTACTTATAAGCACTTACTTTAGTTCAAAAAGGGGTCCACTACTCAGGAACACTCATCTTCAATAATTTGCCAGGAAACATAAAAAATTTAGTTAGAAATAAAGATCAGTTTAAAAGGAGCCTGAAAGGCTTACTACTGGCCAACTCCTTCTACTCCATTGGCGAAATTTTTAGTAGAAACAAATGATGTATTGTATTTGTTATTTCAGCCTAAAAAAAATCGACATGTTCCACATCCACGAGGATCTCCTCAGGACTGATCTATGGAACGAAAAACTAGTCTAATCTGGGTGAAGCCATGGGTTTTACGACGACACGATATAAGCATTCAACAAAACTTGTTACGTGAGCTTACAGTGGCAGACGTCAATTCGTACATCAATTACTTAAGAATGGATGAGCATACATTTCTGTATGTGCTCAATGAAGTGTATCCTCGTATCACAAAGCACAATATTCACTTAAGAACTGCTACATCTTCAGAAGACAGGCTCACTATAACACTCCGATTCCTTGCTACAGGAGAGGGTTATGTTAGGTTAGGTTAGGTTAGGTCAGGTTAGGTCTCCAATCTTCTTAATCTATTTTTTATTCAGGGTGCCTCACGTTGTAAAGCGCCTCATAAGCTTCAGACATCTCTATTAATTCTGTAGTTGTTGGCACACACCAATTGTATTTACCGGCAATGGTTATAAAAACACTACAGACGACAGAACGCTGCAGCGATGCTAGCGCTCCTCGTGGTAACATACCGCATTGCAGTGAACAGAAGACAAGCGATTTCTTTGATCAAATATACGGCCTCGGCCTAGATTTGATCAAATATTGGACGACATTTGTCAAAGATCCCTATTACACTATCAAATATCTTTGACAAAGATATTGGACAAAGAAATTTGATAGTGTAATACCGGCCTAAGAAGCACAGACATGTACCTCTACATGCAAAAGCGATCGACAGCTCATTTATCGTTCAGTAGGCCTACTGTGTTTGTCATTGTCCCTTGTTGCCACAAGTACCGTACGACCTTTGTGTTATTCTAAGTGGGACAAGCAACTGCCAAATAGTGGGTGAAATATGATGAAAACATTATAATGAGCTGATTCCATTACAGTTCACGCAAAACAAAATATTTGAATAATTTTCAAACAATCTGTCAGTGAACAAGGCGCTAACAAAACAACGTCCTCAAAAGATGGAAGCAAGAAAAATTAAGTGACTAACAACAGAAGTGAATGAAATACATACCAAGCATTATGCTTTTGTAAGACACGAATAACTCCAATAATCTAACCACTTCATCGTCAAAGCAGGTCTGTGTTGACGATTTACACGAATCTAGCACTGATACATGGAGAGCTGAACTGGCTGCTTCTCTGTCATAGGACTGTTTTACAGCTTTAGATGGATTGTCGAATCTTTGTAACAGTTTCCTCTTCATCGTCAGTTGAGGTGGCTTATTTGAGATGTCAAACAGTGTGGGTACTGTATTCCACACGAATTTATTATTGTCTGCGTTCATGAACTGGTTTTGTTCGAAATGTAGCGAATAAACCCTAATATTATTGTACAGGTAAACTGGGTCTTTTTTCATAAGGTATTGTCGTCAGCTATTAACTAGCCATTTTCTGATCCTTAAACGAAACATCAATCATTAATACACATGCAGTTTGCAAGTGAAACCTGATGATACAGTTTAGTAACATGGTGGTATATAACTCTCAAGATCCTTAGGAAACCTAAAAAAGACAGCTGTGATGTCTTCCTCCTGTTGTTGCTGCAATTTATCGCGCTACAAACTGTCCCGCTTGTGAAAACCAATGAAGAAATTATAATAAACGACCACTACTTGTTTTCACAATTGCGCCGAACTCACAGTTTAAGTTACCGGCTGCTTGGGGCAACAAAATCGAGGCGAAGTGTTGTGGCTGTTATGTTAGACTGTGCTGATACTCCTCACCCTCCAGGTTTCTCTTCTCTCCTCTTCGAATCTGCCTGGCCTGTATTTGCAAGTAAGACGCTGATCTGTTGGCTTTCTTGGTCCTGCTTTCGTCGATGGTGTAAAATGGTTAACTCACCAGAATCTGTACCAACTCTCGTCAGCACTTAAATTCTGTTATTATTTCCATTATTGCAATATAAAACTGCATCATAGACACTTAGTTTGAGTACTTCAAGTCATTTTTGAACATATAATCCAAATTTAATTATTGAGGCCTTCATTTGCATTTTGTTTCATTCCATGAAGACACTTCCTCAATAAGTCAGGGTTTTCAACCAACCTGAGTGTGGGCTTCATTGCATTCATAACTAGTTCTGGTAATGGGTATTTACGTGTACACATATCACGTCTGTTGTTGAACTTACACCAACATCTTCAGGGCACAGATTCTGCATTGGTAAGTGGTCAGTGGATAGTTTGCGGAAAAAAATTGCCCACTCAGCACGCCTCATTGCCTCTAAATTATGTGTGTTTTTCCTGATAGCTGTCCCTTAAAATAATTGAAGAGAATCAATTTTTTTCAGAGTAAGCCTGACTTTTCCTCCTAATAGTTTTCCATCCTCAAGTACTTCACCTTTCTTCTCTTACAGCAAGCAACAAAGCCTACCACCAAGCCTCTTTTGGATGTTGCCAACACATTCCAACTATTCTATTGTCATCTTGTGTGAATTTTTATCTGTTACAGCTTTGGATGAAGTGTAGTGGATGTGTGTGATGTCCTTAGGTTAGTTAGGTTTAAGTAGTTCTAAGTTCTAGGGGACTAATGACCTCAGAAGTTAAGTCCCATAGTGCTCAGAGCCATTTGAACCATACACAAGTAAACAAACTGGGAACAGGATGTAGGGACAAAGCTGTAAAACACAGTCAAAAATACATGTACATAGTTAACCACATATCAATATCATTTAAATAAGTTTGACCAGTTTAACACCCCCACTTCAAAACATTTAAATCATTTTCTTAAAAAATACCTAGACCCACACAATCCAAACAAACTTAATGTTTCCTTTTTTCTCAATCCCTGTGTCATCATGTCAGCAGGCATATCAGCTGTTTGTAAGTAAACAGACTTAACAACTTTATTGCACACAGTTTCCCTTATAAAATGATGTCGAACATCAATGTGCTTTGAGCTGTTATGATTTGTTGAGTGTATTCTGATTATCATTGAATAATGTGACATACTTATTTTAGCTTATCAGTTCATGTAACAAGTTCCTTAAATAAATAGCCTCCCAACAAGCTTCTGAAAGAGCAATAATATTTCCTTAGCTCTCTGCCATGACTACAGACCCACATAGTTTGAAAATAAAACCAGTGTATGATTTTCTGTCTGAAGCACAATTCAATATTTGCTTAGCACATATCTAGTGTTTTTCAGTATACGAATTATTGAACTGGCGTAAGTAGCTCACACTGAAAGAGATGTTAGGTTTTGTAAGTACTGATAAATACATTAAGACACCAATTAAGGCTTGACAAGGTACCTCACTAGTCTTAGTTTCTTTTTGATTTAGAAAAACAAGCTTCGTTACAGGAGTCATTACAGTTTTACAATCTATGATGCTGAACTTGTTCGACAACTGATCAATATACACTCCTGGAAATTGAAATAAGAACACCGTGAATTCATTGTCCCAGGAAGGGGAAACTTTATTGACACATTCCTGGGGTCAGATACATCACATGATCACACTGACAGAGCCACAGGCACATAGACACAGGCAACAGAGCATGCACAATGTCGGCACTAGTACAGTGTATATCCACCTTTCGCAGCAATGAAGGCTGCTATTCTCCCATGGAGACGATCGTAGAGATGCTGGATGTAGTCCTGTGGAACGGCTTGCTATGCCATTTCCACCTGGCACCTCAGTTGGACCAGCGTTCGTGCTGGACGTGCAGACCGCGTGAGACGACGCTTCATCCAGTCCCAAACATGCTCAATGGGGGACAGATCCGGAGATCTTGCTGGCCAGGGTAGTTGACTTACACCTTCTAGAGCACGTTGGGTGGCACGGGATACATGCGGACGTGCATTGTCCTGTTGGAACAGCAAGTTCCCTTGCCGGTCTAGGAATGGTAGAACGATGGGTTCGATGACGGTTTGGATGTACCGTGCACTATTCAGTGTCCCCTCGACGATCACCAGTGGTGTACGGCCAGTGTAGGAGATCGCTCCCCACACCATGATGCCGGGTGTTGGCCCTGTGTGCCTCGGTCGTATGCAGTCCTGATTGTGGCGCTCACCTGCACGGCGCCAAACACGCATACAACCATCATTGGCACCATGGCAGAAGCGACTCTCATCGCTGAAGACGACACGTCTCCATTCGTCCCTCCATTCACGCCTGTCGCGACACCACTGGAGGCGGGCTGCACGATGTTGGGGCGTGAGCGGAAGACGGCCTAACGGTGTGCGGGACCGTAGCCCAGCTTCATAGAGACGGTTGCGAATGGTCCTCGCCAATACCCCAGGAGCGACAGTGTCCCTAATTTGCTGGGAAATGGCGGTGCGGTCCCCTACGGCACTGCGTAGGATCCTACGGTCTTGGCGTGCATCCGTGTGTCGCTGCGGTCCGGTCCCAGGTCGACGGGCACGTGCACCTTCCGCCGACCACTGGCGACAACATCGATGTACTGTGGAGACCTCACGCCCCACGTGTTGAGCAATTCGGCGGTACGTCCACCCGGCTTCCCGCATGCCCACTATACGCCCTCGCTCAAAGTCCGTCAACTGCACATACGGTTCACGTCCACGCTGTCGCGGCATGCTACCAGTGTTAAAGACTGCGATGGAGCTCCGTATGCCATGGCAAACTGGCTGACACTGACGGCGGCGATGCACAAATGCTGCGCAGCTAGCGCCATTCGACGGCCAACACCGCGGTTCCTGGTGTGTTCGCTGTGCCGTGCGTGTGATCATTGCTTGTACAGCCCTCTCGCAGTGTCCGGAGCAAGTATGGTGGGTCTGACACACCGGTGTCAATGTGTTCTTTTTTCCATTTCCAGGAGTGTAGTTCTCTTGACTTAAAGCTAATAGTCCATTTGCTTTGTCATATTTGATTTCTATGCCCAAACAATTTTTAGCCAGTCCTAAATCCTTTACTTTCAACCCTGACCTTAGCTTACTTTTTAAAAATTCTGTCTCACTTGAGTCATTTGAAAAAATATAAAAGTCATCCACAGATAAAGCTACCATAGTAACTAAGTATTTATCTGTATGTTTTGTAAACAAGCAAGGTTCTAAATCAGATCTTTTGTAACCCAGACACATTAAGACATAAATTACTCTCAGATTCCATGCCCTGGATGTTAGTTTTAAACCACACATAGCCCTTTTTAACTTCAAAACATTTCTTTTATCATTACAAAGATTTAATCCTTCAGGTTGTTGTAAGAAAATATCCTCTTTGAGAATACCATTTAAAAAGTAGTTTTAACATCATAATGTGTAATGTTCAAATCTAGTTCAGTGGATAAAGTCATTAGAAGTCTAAATGTTGAATGCCTTACTGCAGAAGAAAAGGTCTCATAATAATCAATTCCAGGTTTCTGAGTGAATGCTTTTGCCACTAGTATAGTATGATGCTGTACTTCACCTTCACTGTTGTTTTTTTTCTTAAACACACACTTACACTACATGATACTTGCACTTTGTGGAACTTTTACTACTTCGCAGGCATTATTGTATTCAAATGCCTGTATCTCTTCATGTATAGCATGTTTCCGTTGTTCTGCATCAGGTCTACTAGGGGTCTTCTGCATGTTTGTTGGATGCTAGAGCTGATCTGAAGTTCCAGCTGAAAAATAAACCTCATAACCATCAAATCTTCTATTTGGTTTTGCTGCCTTTGTGATCTTCTGATATTTCTCACTTTATCTTCTTGCATACCACATATTTTATCATCTGTTTCTTTCCCTGATGTGACTGCTTCTTTTGAGACATCATGTAAGTCCTCTTTTAATACAGTATCAGAATTTGCATTTTCTTCATCATCCCCCACTGAAGAGGTGCCTTCTTCACAATTCTTTATTTCGGTTTCTGCATCACTTGCATTTTCTATTGTAGTCACATCTCGGCTTATCACAATATTTTTTGCTTCAGGGTCATAGTGTCTACAGCCTTTTGTAGTATTGCTGTATCCCACTAATACTGTATCATTTCTTTAGCCTTTTTATCCCATTTTGATCTCTTGACTTGGGGAACATGCATCATGACCTTGCTTCCAATTATTCTTGGATAACCAATGTTGGGTTTCTTGCCAGTCCATATTCATAGGGTATTTATTCTCTAACTTGAACTCGTTGACCTATTTTGCAGGTATATTGCACTGTTAACTGCTTCAGCCCAAAATCTTTATTCAAGTTTGCCATCAAAGAGTAAACATCTTGCGTTTTATACAACAGTTCTATTTAAGATTTCTGCCAAATTATTTTGTTCTGGTGTTTAGCTGTTTGATAACTGTTGTATAATACAATGTTTTTTTCAACAAACTGTCAACATTCACGTCACACAATTCTTTGAATACTGTTTTGATTTTCCTTTCTTGCTGATTCTCCACCATTTTCTGAAATTCTTGAAAGTTTTCTGAAGTCTCATTCTTTGCCTTCAGAAAATACACAAATACCATTCTGGTGTAATCATCTTCCAAAATGAAAAAATATTTTGCACCACCTAATGACATGACCTCCACTGGTCCACACAGGTCTGCATGTACTACTTCAAGTGGATTAGAGGCTCTAGTGCCTCCAAGTGGAAATGGCTGTCTTGTTTGTTTGCCTTCATTGCATACTACACAGTTTTGCTTGCTAATGTTGATGCTGATGTCTTCACATACCAGTCCTTTGACAGCACCATTTTTCATGTTAATAAAATTCTTTGCATTTAGGTGACCTAATCTTCTATGCCAATTAGCTGCTGTGATCATTCCCAAAAAATCACTTCTTCTGTCAATGTTTAGCTTGTACTCACCATTAAAGAGATCTGCAGTAGCAACTAGTTCCTTATGCCTGTTATAAATATTGCAATGATCATTGCTAAATATAACAAAATTTCCTTGTTCGGTCAACCTACTCAAATAGAGCAAATTTGTAGTTAGTTCTGGAGCACACATAACATTTCTTACAGTAATATCTTAAAAGTTCTTTGCCTCCACTGTTGTTAAATCAACTTCTCCAGAGCACAACACGGACATTTCTGTCTGATTTGCAGCCATCGTCTTTTGAATGTTAACATCATTCACTTTGCTTTGTATCCATTCTTTATTTGCTGTGATATGCACACTGGCACCTGAATCAACATAATAGTCATTTCTGTCAGAAGAACCACTGGAAACATTTGAAGTTTTGTTTTGTCTTGTATCATTTTCACTGATAGGGCACTTACTTTCAAAATGTCCTGCTTTCTTGCATTTATAGCAAACAATGTCCTTCCTGTTTTCGTTTGCCACTGCATTTCCATTTTGGTGAGAAAACATTGGTTTACTTTGCCACCTTTTGTTCCTAAAAGCACTACCAGTCGTGGTGACCTCTTCTTCCATGTCAAGAAGTTTACTTCAGATTGCATCCATTGTGATCGGAATTCCTGAGGGCGCAATTGCCATTATTATGAGAAAATATTTTTCTGGCAATCCTGCTAGCAATAACGAACCAATCCATTCGTCATTAACAGCAAAACCTCTTCCAGGTAATTTCTGACCATTATCTACTATCTGGTTCACGAGCTCATCATTGAATCACATTTTTCTAGACGTGTGGATATCAGTGTTCTGAATAAATTTATTCTTCTCGCAAAACAAGAGTCATGAACCATTGATTTCAGTTTCTTCCACAAATCGACTGTCGTTTTTGCTTCTCTTATGTGCACATATAAGAATGGATCAATCGTAAGAATTATCTTCGCTTTGGCCTTCGATTCTTCTGATGAAACTACTTCTGAGACACACTTCCATAATCCTTCGAGAATAAGCAAATTTTCAATAGCGAACATCCGATCTCCATAGTTGTCATGTCCTTTTAGCTTCGGCACATTAATTAGAAAATTAGTCGCCATATTTGTCGATTCGATCGTATCTTCTTTGTGAACAACAGCAAACTGGTCTTTGAATCATGACACATGTGTTTTAAACAGCGATTCCCGATACTTTTATCGATCGGGTTATCTGTGTATCTGGGCCCATAACCTGTTGAGTTTCCGTGGATATTGAGAACATGATAAACTTGTGCACATTATATAATTTATTTTAACGGTTCACGTTGGTACACGTCGCATGTTAGCTTACACATCCGCAAGTGAACGAACTGGGAACGACTGGCAACAGCATGTAGGGACAAATATGTAAAACACAGTCAAAGATACATATAAATAGTTTAGTATATGTAACACCATACTGGTTCTCAGATTTGGAGAACATCCTTTTTATTTATTTATCTCTTGTTCTGGTGATCCATGTTCTGACACTATCACAGGATATGGAATGTGTCAATTTTACAAGCTTTTGGCCAGAATTTATGGTAATACATAAGCCAAAACAAAAACACTAAATAGTAACTTAGGTCCTACTACACAAAAATACATTTTAGAGATAGATAGAGATTACAAAGCAAAAAACCGTAAACAGTAACTTAGGTCCCACTACAAAAATACATTTTAGAGATAGATAAAGATTACGAAATAATAAGTGTTACAGAGAAATAAATATTGCAAAATATATGTTTACAATAAAAATATTCGGTATTACAAATACAAATTTGGGCATACAGTACAAGAGGTGTTAAACACTGTGGTTCAGGAACTCTTCTAATGTATAAAATTATCCTTGCAATAGGAACTGCCTTAAGGTTTTTTTAAACAAGAGATCATCATCTACCAAACACTTAATTCTTGAAGGGAGGGCATTAACAATCTTACAGCCACTGAAATGGACTCCTTTCTGCACCATACTTAGATTTGGCTGTTCATAGTGAATATCATGTTTCCTTCTAGTATTGTGACTGTGATATGCACTATTCAGCTTAAAGACGGATTTTTCTTTCCTTATGAAGCACATCAACGAGAATATATATTGCGCAGTGGATGTAAGTATTTCAAGCTTCTTAAAAAGATTCCTGCATGTGGCTCTAGGATGGACTCCACACATGATCGTTATGGCTCTTTTTTGTGCACACAGTAGTTTTTTAGCCAGTGGCTGATTTCCCCAAAATATAATTCCAAATGCCATAATTGCATGAAAGTAACCATAATATGCTGACTTCATGGTTTCCGTATTTCTATAAGAAGAAACAATGCGCAATGCGTATGTTGCTGAACTTAGTCTTTTGCACAGATCCACGATGTGGTTTGACCAATTCAGTTTGCTATCAATATGCAAGCCTAGGTATTTTGATGAATCTACCCTGGTTATTGTCTGCTCACCTATCTTCACAAATATTTCCTCATCTTTGGATGTTTTGTGGAACTGAATGTAGTTTGTTTTACAGTAATTTAAAATAAGACCATTAATGTTGAACCAGTTCACTGTTTCATTTAAAACCTTATTTGCCGTTACCTCAAGTTTATCTACTGAATTATCAATAAGTAGTGTAGTGTCATCCGTGAAAATGGTGAATCTACAATATTCCGTAGAGAGAGGAAGATCATTTATAAATATAATAAAAAGTAAGGGCTCCAGAACTGAGCCCTGCCGCACTCCACATGTGATGGTACCCCATTCTGAAGATACTGGGACACCATCTTGACTATCTACTATAACTTTTTGTTTCCTGTTTGACAGATATGAGTCGAGCCATTATCCTGCTGCACCACTTATACCGAGATGTGCAGCTTTTTGTAAAAGAATTTGGTGATTTACACAGTCAAATGCTTTTGTTAGGTCACAAAATATGCCAATCACTTTTAGTTTTTTGTTGATAGATTCCAAGAGTTTGCCAGTAAATGCAAATATTGCATCTTCTGTTGACAAACCTTTCTGAAATCCAAACTGACTTTTGCTGAAGCTATTGTGTTCCCTGAAATGCTTAACTATCCTGGCATCCATTAGTTTCTCTAAAACCTTTGAAAAGCTTGTCAGTAGTGATATTGGCCTATAGGTAGCAGTATCCGTCTTAGCCCCCTTCTTATACAGCGGTTTTACAACTGCATACTTAAGCCTCTCAGGAACTATTCCTTGCTTAAGTGGCAAAGGACTTTACTTACATGGCTGGAACAGTATTTTAATAATTTGTTAGAAATGTTGTCAATTCCTGCAGAGTTTTTACTTTTCAGGGATTTAATAACTCTTTCAATTTCTTGAACAGTGACTGTTTTTACCTTCATGTGTTGTACTGAACCAGGTACTCTAGCTTTCAAAAGATTGATGGCTTGCTTCATGCACCCTTGTAAACCTATTTTTTCTGTTACTGTTAAAAAATTGTTGTTGAATGTGTCTGCAACTGTTTTTGGATCGCTAACAAGATTACCCTCACCTTTGATTTGGATATTTTCACTACAAACTGCATTTTTCCCCATTTCCTTCTTTACAAATTTCCAGGTAGTTTTTACTTTATTGCTCGAGTTGTCAATTTCTGCCTTCAAGCACATGTTCTTTGCTGCCTGAATGGTCTTATTCAGAACTTTATTGTAGATTTTATAGTGTGTAATCCTACTGTTATCATTCGAACTCCTGGCTGCAGCATATAGTTCTCTTCTTGTATTACAAGAGATTTTGATGCCTTTAGTAATCCAAGGCTTGTTTCCAGATTTGAACAGGTTTTCTCTCACTGATTTTTTAGGAAACGCTTCTTCAAAAAGGCTTGTAACTTCATTTATAAATATATTAAATTTTGAATTAACTTCAGCTGTAGCATATACAGGAGACCATTCCACAAGCCGTAATTGCTGATTAAAGGTTTCAGTGGTGTGTCTGTTTATAATCCGAAATGTTTTCCAAATGAAATTTTCTTTTCTTTGTACATTCATTTGGTTTAGAGTGAGGAATTGCCCTTCATTATCAGAGAGACCATTTATAATATTATTCATGGTTAAATTATTGCAAATATCCTTATCTACAAATATATTATCTATTAAAGTGCTAGAGCTGGCAGTTACTCTAGTTGGAGTGTCCACCAATGGTACTAAATTGTAACAGCACATTAAATGTTCAAAATCTGTCTTGTTTCTATTTTCTGTTAAAAGGTCCACATTGAAGTCACCCTTAACAGTGATAGATTTAGTTTTCCTACATAGGTGGGCCAGAAGTGATTCAGTTTGTCTTATAAATACAATTAGATTTCCAGCAGGTGCCCTAAACAGCCAGAACAATAACAGTTGCACTGTCTGCTGTTAACTAAATGCCACACACCTCAAAATGTTGTTCATCACAGTATTTGCTTAAATCTAGGGATGTATATACTATATTATTTTTTATAAATATTGCAACACCATCTTTATCCATAACAGATCTACAGTAACGAGCAGCTAAACTAAAGTTCTATATCTGTATCATGTGGATCCCACTCATAACGTGATGTTCTGAGAAACACGGTATATCAGGCTCACTTTCACACTTGTCTTGAGGCTACATATATTTTGGTGGAATAAAGACAAAGTTTGATTTTTTCTCACCTCTGCATTTGCGTGATGTTTGCTGGGAGTGGCTTTTTTCAGTTCATTAGTTGATAGTATTGCTTGAGGTGTGAAAAACCCATATTGAACACACGAGAGAGATGCTTTGAATCCTCATCTCTCGTGTTACTCGCCATAAAAAACGTTGAGTTTGTTTTCTGTTGCGTGTGGGGCGGGAAATAGTTACCGCTGAATATGTTGTTTTAGCTGTTGGTTCCGCCACTGACGATTCTGCTGCTTTTGAGGATGCTTCTTGTTCTTTTGCTGAGACTGGTCCCATAACGGTACATGGAATTTTTCTGTTCGCTCTCTCTCTGTTCGCAATGATTTCATTTATCATTTTATATACAATGTTTTTTCCTTCATAATTTAGATGCATTCCGTGTTTGGTATGCTGGCATCTGTCCGATTTGCCTGTATCAAGGATACGGTTGAATAAAATATGGCGGCAAGTAGTATGGTTACAAGTGAGTTAGCTCCCAAGAAAAGTAGAATTTTGATGAGTATAAAGTGCATAAAGTGTAGTAAAGTCGTGAAAAATGGAATTCTGTGTGATGAGTGCGACGGTTGGTTACATTTTCAATGTGCAAAGTTAGAAGAAGACAATCTTCCAGACGAAAACAGCGAATGGCGATGCAATGTCTGTCTGAAGAGTAAGGACAATATGGCTGATGGAGGAAGATAAACATGAGGTAAACGCTGACTATAATACTTTACAAGCGTTCTTATCAGTGGTAATTGAAGAGAACCTAGCTCTGGCCAAAGAAAACGAACAACTGAAGAAGGAATACGCAGCAATTAATCAGGAACTCATTAAACAAATTTCCCAAGAAGAGGTTAGTGTCGTGTACACAGAACCAAGCAATCAATGTAGGCCATTAGATCGCCTACAAAGACAATGGCATGCTGTTCCCGTCACAAAACGCGGTCGAGTCTGTGTAAACTTTCCACCCTTGGAAAACAGATTTAGTGTTCTAGCTACAGAAAAAAACATTAAAGTAGACTCACAAGTCAATGTGCTTAACACAAGTAAGGTTAATGAAAGTGAAGTGAGTAATAGGTGTAGCAACAATACTACATCAACTGTCAATAGAAGTGAAATGAATAATGGGCGCAGTAAAAATATTACGTTAACTGTCAGTAGAAGTAATGAAACTGTCAATAGAAGTGAAGTGAATAATGGGTGCAGTAAAAATATTATGTCAACTGTCAGTAGAAGTAATGAAACTGAAAACCACAAGAAAGCAAGCAGCAATTGCAGACCTAGGCCTGTGAAAATACATTTATATGCAGACAGTCAAGGAAGGAAATTAAGGGATATAGTTGAGAACAATTCAAGCCACCATATCTCAGCCACAATAAAACCTAGTGCAAAATTTAAAGATGTAGCAGGTTCTTCACCAGCACAAGCCATGGAACTGGCAGTTTTTCTGGCTGGATCAAATGACGTAGCGAGAAATGAAGGAGAAGACTTCTTGTCCTCATTAAAGAAGAAACTGCAGGAACTACAAAATACAAAAATCCTCATCTTTTCAATACCATTTCGGCATGATCTTCCATCCTGGTCGTGTGTGAATGTTGAAGTGACAAGAGTAAATGAAGAAATGAAGAAAATTTGTAAATACTTTTAAAATGTCTGTTTTGTAAACATAGCTAACTTAGGTACAAGATTTCACACTTTCATGGTTTCCATCTGAATCAACTCGGAAAGAAGTATGCGAGTAATGAAATCATAAAACTAGCCAATGAGTTAGGCATAACAAAAATCGAGAGCTCTAAGTCAATACCACTTAGATTTAAGGAAAACTCTTTTTTAGAGGTAGCAAAGAAGGGCTGAGACCAACAACTTTGCCCAGATTCACACTGGATGACCAGATTAAAGATAAGAATAATATAATAAATATCAGTAACACTAGAGAGAAACATAGCAGTAATGATGAATGCCCCATTAACAAAAACCACTCACCAACTTTGTCTTTCGAGATAGGTTATCTTAATATTGAAAGTATAAGTGGAAAACACATAATTTTAAACGAATTTGCAAATGAGAACTTATTTGATGCATTATGCTTAAGTGAGCACTGGTGTAAAGGAAATGAAATATCATTTCATGTACTAGATGATTTCCACTTAGCAAACAGTTTTAGCAGAGAGCAACATATTCATGGGGGTGTATAAATTTACATTAAGAAGGGATTAATAAATTGTAGTAATGAACTAGATCTAGGGTTTTTGTGCAGTGAGATATATTTTGAAGCCACAGGCATATATCTGGATCATTTAAAAATTGCTATTGTATCTCTTTATAGATCACCAGATGGAAGTCCATTAATATTTTTAGAAAAACTTGAGACTTTACTAAATTTCTTTCTTAGTCCTCAGTGGAAGAAATATAGTATTGTGATTGGTGGTGACATCAATGCCGCATTTGATGTAAACAAAGATGTGCACACTGTAAATGAATTTAAAAACCTGTTACGACAATTCAACTTCATTTTTACGAACTGCAAACCCACAAGACAGTCTGCTTGTCTCGACAACATACTTACAAATGTCAATAGAGAGTTACTGTCTTCAGATGTAGCTGTCTTCGATTTCTCGGACCATGACTCAGTTTGGGTAAAAATAGGTACAGATAGGCCTAACATGGAGTATAAGGAGTTTAAAGAGCCTAAAATAGTCATCACAAGACCAATAACGCAAGAAAAATTGTCTAATTTCATGGTCTCACTCAGTAATTATGACTGGTCACATATGTTTAACAATAATGCTCAGGACTCTGCCAATACATTGTTTGATAGATTATTTCATTATTTCTTAAGTATATTCGAGACCAACTGCCCTCAATACAAATGTAAAGTTAACCCTAAAAGTAACACTAATAGACATAGGGATAAGAGTCCATGGTACACCGCTCAACTAGCCAATATGAAAAGAAGGCTGTTGTTGTATAGAGATTCTTACAGACTTCAGAAAACTGATATGGCTAAACAAAGGTACTCAAGAGCACAAAAGGAATATAAGTATGCTTTAAATGAGGCAAAAAAAACAACATAACCTAGTCAGCATTGAGTCATCAAAAAATAAATGCAGAAAAGCATGGACTATAATAAATTCAGTGGCCAAAAACAAGTAGAAAGTTGAGGTAGCAATTTCAGCAGACGAATTTAATAACTACTGTATAAAATCTGTTAACAAAATTAGGGAAAGCATTGTGAGGCCACAAGAGACTGTTGCTGATCTCATTAAATACCATGATGTAGACTACACCCTAAACGATAAATTCCTTTTAACAGAGGTCACACCAGATGTTGTTTTAACTCTTGTAAATAACTTTAGACCCTCTGATAGTGAAGATATATATGGTATTTCTTGTAATATGTTAAAAAAGATAATTGGTTACATAGTATATCCTCTTACTAAATGTATAAATAGATGTCTAATTGTATGAGTATTCCCAGAAGTATTAAAATTATCTAGGGTAGTGCCCATTTACAAGAAAGGAGACAAAAATTGCCCATCTAGCTATCGCCCAATATCCCTGACACCTATTTTATCTAAAGTTTTGGAATCCATCATCAACTCCCAGTTGTGTGATTATCTGACATGTAATAACATTATTACTGCGGTACAATTTGGCTTTAGGAAGGGCAAATCCACAGTCCATGCCATTGACTCCCTGATTAAAAAAGTGCTTAATGCTTATGAAGGAAAAAATTTTGCTCTGGCTACCTTTTGTGATCGTAGCAAAGTCTTCGATTTTGTGGAGCATATTTCACTCCTCAACAAACTAGTTTATTACGGAATCACAAACCATAAAGTCGACAACATTTTTGAATCTTTCCTCAGCAACCATACACAAATTGTTTGTATTGGTAAACAGAGATCACAGCTAGCTGAAGTTAAGTGTGGTGTGCCACAAGGATCAGTATTAGGACCTCTGCTATTTATCCTAATGACAAACGATCTACCATCCTACATAAATACTCACTCCATTCTCTATGCAGATGATACCACTTTTTTCAATATCAGCTCAGACATTGATATGCTCCAAACTTTGGCAAAAGACACAATATCACAGGCATCAGTCTGGTTCCATGCTAATGGGTTCCTGCTTAATGAGGGTAAAACTCAAAAGATTGTATTTAGTTTGAGCGATCCGGCAGCAGAAGACTTCAAGAATAGTGTTAAGTTCTTAGGTATTGTTATAGATACTAAACTGACTTGGGAGCCACATATTAAATACATTAGTGCAAGGCTTTCTAGAGTGGTGTATTTGTTAAAGAATTTAATAAACCATGTACCTGCGGCCTACGTAAGATCAGCATACTTTCCTTTTTTCAAAGTATTATATCTTATGGGCTTTTAATATGGGGCAATAGCTCACACCTTCAGGACATTTTGGTACTTCAGAAGAAAGTAATTCGAATTATCACAAACAGTGATAAAGTGGCCCACTGCAAACCACTGTTTATCAACTTAAAAATATTAACTGTGATAAACATGTATATTTACACTGTCCTACTGCATATAAAGAGCAACTTATCAGAATACCAGCGTAGAAGAGATGTACACTCTCATGGAACCAGAAATAGTAGCAATCTTGACATACCTTACTACAGATTATCCAAGTCATTGAACAGCTACGAAATGGTGGATTTAATAATTTGCCACTAGAATGGGTAGAAGCTCCATTTGATTTATTTAAAGACAAATTGTTCAGTTGGTTAGCTGCAAATCCATACTACTCACTTCACGAATTTTACGACTGTAAAATATCATAGTGGTACCGATTTGGAGAGTGCAGCATAATTTCTTTAACTGAATCAGTTATGATGCAATGCTTTCATATTATTTCATTTTAAATATTGCATTTTATGTAAAACCTATGTCACATATTGATCTTTAACCCATGTGTATATGCTGTATAACTTGTATATATGTAGCTTGACTTTGTCAATTGCTGTAATACCTAACGACAATAAAATTTCATTCATTCATTCATTCATTCACTACATTTTCCAAACAAAGAACACGTCTGCTTTATTTTAATGTTAGTTTTACGAATTTCTTTATTTACACACGAGTGATACATTATATCATATCTGTGTGGTAATGTTGCAACTATCGTATTTTTTTGTGTACTGCGTTTCAGGAATTTCTTTAGGTCAGTGAGACAGTTATTTGCTTCGTTTTTCGCAATATCATTTGCACCCGCTATACACACGACATAGTCATTTTTTCCCGACATTTTGTCTTGCAAATCAACACCAATAATGTTTTTTGCTGTTGCTCCTGGCTTCACAAAACCTGTTGCGTCGTATTTCGTGTTTTCTTTGAATAGTCTCATCATTTTTCTGCCGTGACTGTCCGTTAAAAATAATACATTACTTTCGTCTTTGCACTGTTGTACGTTTTGATTGATAGTGTCTTTCTCATTACTACGTGCAATAGATGGCATGCTCAATTTCGTACCTTCATTGTTTGCGTTAATGCTGAACTCAGAGCCAAGTTTGTTCAAAAGTTCATGTTCCCTTACCGATGTTAGGCCCAAATCCGCCTCTTCACTCACGGAAAGAACTTGAAATTTGTTTTTAACCACCAACTGTTCGGTGTTTTTACTCCCTCACAACTGCAGCAGCCTCAATGCCCCCACATGAGCCACTATAATTTTTAGAGCGTGCCACACAGTTACTCACTGTCTTCAATCCTGGACATTTTCCTTGTTGCACACTGGTGGCAGTATTTAGACATAATTTCTGCGTTTAAAACTTTACCTGAGTCAGTAACAATAACAGATGCAACTCCAGACAGAGATGTGGACCCTTCTTCATCCAGGTCCCATCTTCAGACACACACAGGTCAGTAACATTTGTAGTAGATTCACTGTCATGAACATCTACCCCAGGATCTATTTCCTTTGGTTTATTTCCACCAATTCCTCCACTGCTTTCTTCATGGAAACTTTGCTAGTATTGCATACAACATCAGACTTTTCTTTATTTATTTATTCAAACCTTGCACAAGGTGGAAGCATGTTCAGAAAAGCACACACTAACAAGAAGGAAAATGAAAATTCATAGCCACACGAATTACAAATTAATTTAAAGTCATCAGCTGTTTCCACCCTTCTTTCTTCAACAAAAATCATGCTTTCCGTATTTTTGCAGCTAACAAATGAATGTGGAAACTATATAGCCTGTCCGCAGCTCGTGGTCGTGGGGTAGCGTTCTCACTTCCCACGCCCGGGTTCCCGGGTTCGATTCCCGGCGGGGTCAGGGATTTTCTCTGCCTCGTGATGACTGGGTGTTGTGTGCTGTCCTTAGGTTAGTTAGGTTTAAGTAATTCTAAGTTCTAGGGAACTGATGACCATAGATGTTAAGTCCCATAGTGCTCAGAGCCATTTGAACCATTTTTTAACTATATAGCCTGGCAGAGAAGCTGTAAATCAGTGTCTCAATCCAGTGGAAATTCATGATAAATATGATTTAAATTTGTATCATTCTGTCTAAGAAAATTTTAAAAATTAAAATCGTCTCTAATTAAATGTTTTGATGTTTTTGAATATGTCTGACTTAAATGAAAACATCTATTCCTTTTGCCTACCTCTTGTACAATATTCTGTAACTGTGTCTTGATTTACAAGAATGAAATCATCAAAAACTAACCTGAATTATCTTCACATTTATCTAATGGAATAATTTCATCATTACTTTCAATAAAAATAAGGACTTTTTCATTAATTTTATCTTTAATTTTTGGCTTCTTTTTAAAAATTCTTGATATTTTGACCGATCTAAACTTTTTGAATAATTGTACACAAGATTATTTTTTTTTTCAATTTCACCACCCTGGAGCTAGAATATATTGCCAATCATTACCTTTGTTTTTCCAGAACCACTTGTTCCTATGATTACACATTAGATAGAATTTGGTAAAAGTTTTCCATGTATTTTTTTAAATTCTTTTCTGGAACCCTTATTTTTCGTTCCCAACCTGTTATTTATTTACATAATTTTTACTAGTATAAATGAGTAGATTATTTCAGTTGAGTGATAATTCGACTGTTCTGAAAGAAGGTTAACTGTTTCAATAAGAGAAACTTATAAAAACGTGTCACTACCTGATTTTTATTCAACTTCTTTAAATCCCACTGTACAGTGGCGCAGAAATAAATTTATCAAAAATAATAAATTAAATACTGTTACAGGAACGATATAAATTCCTGTTGTACAATATAGTTTGAAAAATTTAGAAAATTTTATTCAGTTGAAAAAGCCGACTATTCATATTGAAATTTTCAAAAGAGTTGTTACTGAATGTGGTGTTAAATTATTCATCGATAAAGAAGTTAGTGTTGGGAAAGTTTTAGGATTTAATAATTAAATTACTGAAGCTAATAAAACACTGTTGCTAACTATGTTCCTAAAATCATCTCGTTTTAATTAATTAATGTAAACTTTAATTTGGCTGATGGAATGTTTGTTAAATATAATGCTCATTTTCATAGAGAAACTAATATGATTGCTTTACTTAAACCTAGTGCTGAATTTGGTGGTCCAATAATTTATGAACCAAATCATCCAATGAATATTCCAAGTTTTGATACTATTCAAAATTTAGAAAGAGCTGTAAGTGATGAAAATGATATTTTGATTGACTTCAACAGTGCTTATGTAACAGTTATTTTATAATAAATTTTTCCCATCATAATTCATGAATGAAACTGTGAGTTACAAGTTTTTCTCATTTCCCATTAACGAGAAAACAAAAAAAAAAAAAAAATAAATAAATAAATCTTTCTATCAAGGAAACAGAAATTTATATTAATATTGGTGATGTTTACAGTCATCTTAATTGTTCACATTTTTATTGATGTTATTCACACAGATGATACAGATTTTTCAGCTTATGATGCAAAATTGAATATTAAAGTAATTGCTAATTAAGGTTTAAAATTGTTTGATGTTATTACAATTACAATTAAAAAAGGGAACAATATTTTATCTAGAACATCCATTCATTTCTTCATCAACTCTTATTTGATTAACTTCATCCCTATCCAATGACTGAAATGTGGAAGGAAATATTCATAACAATGGAAAGAATTAATCTAAAGAAAATGAAGTTCTTAATATATTAGAATT
This sequence comes from Schistocerca americana, assembly GCF_021461395.2. Taxonomy (NCBI): domain Eukaryota; kingdom Metazoa; phylum Arthropoda; class Insecta; order Orthoptera; family Acrididae; genus Schistocerca; species Schistocerca americana. The sequence continues at coordinate 592,862,283 of NC_060119.1, forward strand.
ATTTGCTGAATATTTTAAAAATTATATAGAAATTATATGGGGTGGAGATTTAACAGTAATTTTTATTTGTAGTTCCAGAAAAGATCAAGAAGACGTTACTCTTCATTGGACTACTGATAATGATAATAGTACTCTTTCTAAAGAATGTAAAATTGTTCTTAAAACTATGGAAATTCACGTTGCTGAGTTTAAAAATGAACCAAAGTATACATTTGTACCAGGGCAAGAAAGACTTAAAAATCGAAAAATCAAATTTATTTCATTGAACACCAAAGAATTGAATTTGCAGGATTACATGGAAAGAGAAACCTCGAACTGGATGTTACAAACTATTATAATTCTACCGAATTTGATATGCTTTACTTTATTTTCGTTGTTTTTAACACTAATTGAAAAAATAATAATCTGTTAAATGATTATTCTTTATTTGATTATGTTAACTAAGATAACTTATATGCAAAAATGGAAGAAAATGGAAGAAATGAAGTTTCTCCTCAAGGGTTATGGAATTTTAGTAAACCAATTAATTTCTTAAAAGCTTACAACACTTTTACAAGTTTTAAAAGAATAACACAATTAACTAACGATGTAAATGTAAGTACTTCGAATTTTATTCAAAATTATTTTGTCTATTTAAACAATATGGTTAGAAGAATGAATTTTGTAACAACTCAAAAAGCAACAATGAAATTATGTGCATTCTTTAATGAAAACATAGCTAAAAATACAATTCCATATGTCGTTATGTATGGTAAAAATAATTTGTCTTATGATTCACAACACAGAATGCTCACTGAAAATTTTTGATTACATAAATACATAAAAGAATAAAATGATAGAGAGAAGATAAAAAACTGAATACTTTAGATTAACACAAATTAAAATGTTTTCCACCCTTTTTCCAAACATTTTAGTTTTTTGAAAACGTTTAATTTTTTTCTATATAAATAAAAATTAATGCCTATGGTTGCATTGAAATTCTATTAACTGAACTTATCAATTACAGTAATGGTTGTACAGAAAAGTTCATTAAATTATCAGAGCTGAAAAACATAAGTCTTATACCATTTCAAATGCTGATAGTTTGCCTACTAAATTTGGTGATAAAGGTTTATCACTTTTAGATGATAAATATAAAGTTACTCTTTCAGAGTGTTATACTGAAATTGTTACAAATGACAATGATAAATTACATAAAATTGTAGGATTACATTTGCTTATTGTGATAAAAAAAAGATCGTTCAATTCATATTATTGAATTTGAATAAATTTAGAATTTTTTGAATTTTTAAATTTAATTTTTCAATATTAAATTTTAATGAAATTAAAATTTTGTTTTGTGGGTATAGATAGATGTTTTCATAATTGGTTATTGCAAAATTATAATCTTGGTGTCCATCCAGCAACTTTTTAACCAATATGCTCATTGGTTAAGAATTTGTAGAAATATACTACTTATATTCATGTTTTATACGTTATAATATGTATGTTTATATTGACTTATTCCACGTAATATGTATTTTTGTAGCGTATTATCTTGTGTTATAGATATTTTTGTAGTTACTTACTCCACATCGGTTGTACAAGGAACTGTACTGATTTGATCCACAGGACAAATAATAGTAAGTAAAATAAGTTTTATGTGGAAGACACTATAATAGGGACTAATGAAATCTGGCATCCCGTAGTGATGGCTAATATCCAAGGTTTAGCTGTTAAGTGTTTGCTAACAGTGGTAGTGAATTAAATTGTATTTTGCAAAGTTTGTTTTATTTTTTTATTTATTTTTATATTTATTTAATTTTTTGTGTCAGTTAAAGATAGGGAAGGAATGGTAGCAACGTATGTTTAAGGAATGATAGTCATAGGTGCTACTGGAAATATGTCAAAAGGTATTAAGCAGGGGAGATGAATTAGCATGATAACAATTAATGTGTAATTTCTTGGTGATACCTGATCTCACCATTGAAGCAATTCTTGGCACAGAGTTTTTATGTAAATGGAGAGTAAATGTTGAATAGAATAGAATAGAAACTTTATTGTCACATAACATGTCATATACAATCAGATGATTGGGACATAGGTGACTCGTCAGTTTAAAGCTACTTTCTAATTGTAAATATACAGAATAATTACACAAAATGATTTAAAATAATCATGTTGAAGATAAAGTAAAATTAAGAATAAGTATTTACTTAAAGCACTTTCTTAGCACTCAGAATAAAATGTAAAATTGATTTTGCTGAAGAAAATTTTAATTTTGTATCTAATAAAAATGTGTATGAAATGTCACTTTCAGAGAAAATGGGTACAGCAGTGTATGCTGAAATGAATTTGCCATTGAGGTATTTAGCTACTGCACCTGTCACAGAGAAGTCGAAGAGGAAACAGTTAGATTAGAAATAAGGAGGAAAGTTCAGGACATTGAAAGTATAACTGCAAATTAAAAGGATGACTGAGAGAGAATTTTGCTGTAATATCGTAGGGAATTTTTGGACACATCTGGTTTGGTAAAAGACTTTGGGGGGTAAACTACAAGTTAAGGAATATGAACTATTTTTCAGAAAACCATTTGCTCTATTCCATTTGTTAAAAAAGAAGCTGTAAAAATGAAATTAGGGAAATTCTTGAATGGGGTATTATTAAATAGCAAAATGGTAGATAAAATAATCCCCTAATAATTGTAAAATATGAGAAATGGTGGTGTCACAGTTGTGTTACATGCTAGGATGCTGAATGAAATAGTTTCGAGGGAAAATTACAGACATGCTTATATGGATGAAATTTTGCAAAAATTCCACGGTTACAAGTTTTTGAGTTCTTTTAATGTAACTTGCGGGTATTGGAATATCAGCCTGGCGAATGAACCTAGGCCTTGTGCAGATTTTCTACATGAAGGTGATACCAGTACTGTGTGGTATCCTTTAACACTAGAACCACTGATATTTGGACATACCTAGAACCACGGCTGGGTCACTAATGACCCACAATCTTTTCCTTTATTTCCCCTATGTCAATGGGTTATTGTTACTGCCAATGGATCCATTGTTAGAAGCACTAGGAAATTTAGAATGAAATTAACAAAAATAAACAAGGTTTACACAAATTATAATTTTATATTTTAAAACTTACATGTATTTGCTGAGTGTTTTTACTGACTACCATTACATAATGAACACAAATAATAGTCTTTTGATATACATTTGTTGCACACAGTTTTCTCACAGATGTGACACTTTACAAATGATTTGTTTCCTTCACAGGCAACGTGTTTGCTTTTTTTGTCTGTCAGGAATATCTTCAGGTCTGACAGGGATGCTAGTCTCTCTAGTCACTGCGTACTTCTCAGCAAGCTCCTCCCCCAGCTGTAGTATGAAATCCCTGTGTTTCAATTTTTTATCATTTACATAATTGAACAATACCCACCGATTTATCCCAGTTAAATCCAGCAAGTTGTAAAATGTATGAACAGGCCAACGTCTCGATGGTGCTTTGACAGAGTATTTGCGAGCCATTTGGTTAATCATGTCCACTCCTTATTTAGAGCGGTTATAAAACATAACTGTATCTGGCTTCTTTTTTATGCCATCCTCAATCGTCACATAAGGATGCATAGTGCTCAGAATCAGGACATTCTTGTTGCTCTTACCCTGATAAACAGTCAGTGTGGTATGATCTTCTTTCAACAATACCATGCTGTATAACTGTTCTCTTGCCTTCTTGATACAGGCTGGTATTTCCCTGCGAGATCGATTTATTGTGCCCACAAGACACATAGAATTAGCTTTCAGTGTCTCAGAGAGCACTAAGGAGGTAAAAAATTGTCACATGTAACATTTATTCCTTTGTTGAGGTAAGGTTGCATCAATTTTTTTACAATAAAGTCACCAAGATGCTCATTACTCCGAGTATTGTCATCCTTTCCTAGATAAGGGATAGAATTCACAATATATTTTGAGTCTTTATCTGCCCATCTAATACTTTTGTCCTTACTTGTCTGTTTTTGAGGCCATAAACTGCGTGAATCTGCAACGGCACTTTGAAGGAAAAAGCTGTTCGTCGATTGTTATATATGGACCTGGTATGTAGTTAGTCTGTGCATTCGCAATGAACTCATTCCAGATTTCTGGTACCAAAGCAAACTTGTCTTCTCTCAGTCGTTATGATCTTGTGGATCTAATGTCAAATCTGAGATAACATTATCTCTCTGAATCTGTAACGAGCCATTGTTGATTTCACAAAATTATTTCCCCACTTCACTGACCACAATGTGTCTAGTTCTAAGCTCTTAGCTCCAATAGCAGCACGGATGTACAATATAGCTATAAAAGCTTCCAGTTCTTCAATTTTTATAGTCCACTCATCTGAGCTCAGTACACAATGTGCTTCAGTTTCTGTACATTTTACAATATGTTTCAAAATTTTGTCCGTTATCATTAGATGCCATGCACTGTAACAGGTCTCATTCACGTTTTGTTTTGCATGTGGAGATGGTCCTGTCCTATCTTTGAAAACATTCTGTTGTCCATATCTTCCAGCTGAACAGTCACCTATCACTACAACTTTCCAGGTTGTTCAATCAGGTGCTACAATATCGCTACCTGAAGGAAACTGAAGTAGTCCAGAACCCTGGGCATTTTGTTGTCCACGCCAACCTTGAGGACGTCCACTTCCTCGAGTTGACTTAGTCTTTGTGGCAGCTGTTCCCGTAATAGTAGTTATATGTATTAGAGCATGATTTAATATTGAATATATTGCGTAACATTAGAACAAAAAAACACCTTCATAAATGTAATATATAACTTGTAAAAATTCAACACAAAACAAAGTATAAACATAGGTGTTGCAATTGAAATTAGTGTCTATGCAACATATACATAAAAAAATTATTGTAAAACAGACACATAAACAAGCATACCTTTCTCATCAGCATTCAGTAGAACCTTCTCAGGAGTAAGATCGTCTTCTGATGAAGAATCCGGAACTAATGGCGATGGAAATTCTTCCTCAGATAAAGACTCCACCAGTTCAGGCTCAGATTCATTATCTAAAATCTCATTTAGAGCATTTATAATGTCCTCTTCTGTGCACAGAAATTTGGCCATAATATATTCATAAGTTACAAGCACTATCTACACAGACAAAATGCACTACAAAACCTGTTTTCACGGTACAAAACTCTGGGTGCACAATATCTGCATACAAGGTCAGACTTGTTTGAACCTCTCTCCCTCTCGTCCCATGCTGAAAACTGGAACATCAGTCGGAAGTGAAGTAAAAATGAGTTTTGCGATTGTTGACCAAACACACACAAACAATAGGCATGAAGCTACATGAAAAATGTGATTGTTATAGCGACTGCACCATGCGGGTCAGAACTGACCCTTCCGCAGTTCTAGGTGAATCTTCATATTTCTCTTTTATGTTTTCGCCATAATATGTGAAATGAAATATAGTCACTAATTACCTTATTTCATAAAAGTTCACAGAAATGTAACACTCTAAGCAATAATACAAAAGAGTGACAAACAAAGGAATTATCAAGTGGGTCATTAGTGACCCACCCACGGTTCTAGTGTTAAATTTGTTCTGTTTGTAAAGTGTTGGGTGATGAGTTGGTTAATAACATAACTGAATATGTTGAGGACATTGTAGCTGCTAGTTCTGAATGGTTGAGCATTATAAAATTTTGGATGAGGTACTGAAAACCATATACAGAGGAGAATGAAATTGAAGCTAAGCAAGTTTGAATTCATAAAAGGGAAATTTCCTGTTTGAGACATATGATTAATGAAGAAGATATACACCAAGATCCAGAGAAACTAAATGCTATTGCTGAGTTCCTATCAACTAGAAAGAAGAAAGAACTGAAAGCTATGTTTTGTCTACCTGGGTATTATTGAAAATTTGTAACAGATCTTTCAAGCATCCTTGTTCAGAAAATTTACTGAAAAGTGTGGAATTGGACTGAAGAATGTGAAAAGCTTCTCAAAATTTAAAGGAGGAGTTAGTCAACAGTAAATTGCTTTACATTCTGATTTTTCATTATCTTTCTGTTACATAAACAGACTCAAGCTTTTATGATCAGGGGTTTGAAATTTTTCAATTGGTACAAACTGACACAAGGACTGAACATAAGATGATTGCATTTGCAAGCCAAACCTTACATGCCCATGAAAACGAGTATTACATTTTGGAACTGGAAGCTTTGTTAATTATTTTTGGGTTTAGAAAATTTGAGTATTATTTCCTAGAGCACACAACTATAGTATACACAGACCACATAGCCTTGAGTTTTATCCAGCAGTGTAGGTTGAAACACCTTAGGTTAACCAGATGGGCCTTTTATCTCCAACAATTTGATCTGGGAATTCGCTAAATCATAGGAAAAGATAATATCATTGCTGACGTGCTCTCTAGGATACCAGCACGAAGATGGAATGATGACAGAAGGGAGGACGATGGGAGTCATATCAGGTTATTTAATTTACAGGGGCTAAAAGATGAAAAATTGATTAAGAAAATTTGTAAACATGTCAGAAGGAAACAAAATGAGGATCCAAATTTAAGACTAGTTAAGCAGTGTTACAATTCAGATGACAAAGTGAAACAGTATTATAAAATACGTAAGGGGTTGTTGTTCAGGAGGAAAACTTTAGGCCAATAGAAATGGCAATTGTGCTTTCCAGAACAGCATAATAATAAACTGATTAATGACCTACATGAAAGTTGGAACAAGGAAACATCTAGCAAATATTTTTGAGACAGTGGCTTTCTACAGCTTGTGGTGATGGGTGAAGCAGAGGTTGGAAGGGTGTGATAAATGTCAAAGAATGAAAACTATTGGGGTACAATGTAAAGATTTGACACATTCAGTTCTTCCTTATGAATCAAAATACTTAATTACAGTGGATTTAAAACATCCTTCTCTTGCATCTACCCACATTTTTGTAGTATTCAACATGTTTTCCAAACATGTCAAACTGTATCCAGTTAAAAGAGCAAATACCAAAACTGTACTTGAGTAATTAGAAACTGGTTATTTTCACACTGTGGGGGTATCAAAATCACTTTTGTCAGATAATGGACCACAGTTTATTTCAGGAAGATTTACACACTGTATGATGATATGCAAAATTAACCACTTCAGAATCCTTACATATTTTCTGCAGGTCAACTTGAGTGAAAGAGTCATGAAAGAAATTAATCAGTTCTGTAGAATGTATTACAGCATGAAACATACTGCATGGGCTAATCATATACAGCATTTTGAAAACGTTATTAAAAATTTATGAGATGAGTCCACTATCTTTGCACCATGTGAACTTATGTTTGGGGAGAGACTTATTAACATCCATACACAACAAGAGTAATTTCCAATGGTAAATGAATTGGCACAAGATGAGACAGTTAAGCTAGCCGAAGAAATGATGAAGAAGGAAGTCTTAGGGACAAAGAAGAGAGATTATCAAAATGTAAAACCCACTAGTTTTAAGACTGGAGATTTAGTCCTGGTGATGACAAAAGAAAAATCAAGTAATGTTAATGATGAGATTAAGATATTCTTGCATCATAGTCTGTTCAGAGTTATTCACAATGCACATCACAATGCTTATGAATTAGCTTACACTAGATCCAGCAGAATTTTTGGTTTGAAGAATGTGATTGGCTTAAAACCATGAGTACAGCATGCAAAATGTCTGATATTTGATATATAACCATTTAAACTACTTCTGAATTTGGGTAACATTAATCTTGCTAAGAGAATCAAAAACCTATTGATACAAGAATAAACCAATTAGGTAGGGTGTTTGGTGACTTTGGCAAACACGCCATGTGGTAAACTGTGCTTTCCCTAGCTAGGTGTGGCCATTCTTAGTTTCTGTGCACTGGTCTTTACTGTCTAGGTTCTTCTCCCTACATGCTCTTGAAATTTTTTTTCTTTTTTTCCCCCTACCTGGGGTAACACTCCTTACGTAACCGTGGTTCTGCCCCCAACAAATGAAATCCTGGCAATGGATGAGTTAATATATGTTCTTTTAAACATTATGTGGAACATGAGAAAGATGTTGTCTTATACATAAAACACAGTTTGTCACTAGACTACATGGATTTCTTCATGAGAGGTTAATAATCACCCATTGATTTTTCTGTTGTTCATGTTTGTTTTAATATCCAGTTTTCAATAAAACAACAGAAGACAGTAACAAACTTTGCAGTAGCATATTTTAATATGCAGGGAACATCTTGAATACACAGTTTAGTAATATTGCGGTAATATATAAAAGTCATGTGTTCAGTGCAGTTATTTAGGGAGAAGGTTTGTCCAACTCAGTTGAAAATCTGCCAAGCTATATGTCTACAGGCGTCAGTCAGTCAAAGTGAAGTTGAAGTACAGTTGCCTATAATAATATGTGTGGAATGAGGAAGCAAGGTTTGTTATCTGTTTTGCCCCTCAAGTTTCAGAAATTAAAGTAAAATGATGGAAATCATCAGTAAGTCTTAAGTCTGTTATACTATGAAGGATATGGTTTGTCCATATGATTATAATGTGCTACTGTGGAGGGTTATTCTTTAAAGTTAATTTTGTGCTGAGAAAATCAGGTGGTTATTTATTGTTTAATGAGATAATGGTGTACAGAGGTTAGGGAGACTGTCTTTCCATTAGAGTAAGTGTGGCGGATGCATCCCTTTAGTTAACAGAGCTATATACAAAAAGTAATTGGTGGTAATAACAGGCATAAGTAAGTATAACATGTTAACTGTGTACCGATATATACAAGGTTTGGGTAATGAAAGAACCAACGGTCCTACCACATTGTTAGCAATGGTTCCTGCCTGACTCCCAAATATGAGCAACAATGGGTCTGGTTAGTATTTATAAGGGTGATCATCTGGGGAAAACTGGGTGCCATTGGTTTTAAGGACACACAAGTCTTTGAAGTGGCATCCAGTTGAAAGACTTGCTCCAGATTGTGCTGCCACATGTCATTTTCTTGGGTAGCGAAATATCTTTTATCAGTTAGTCAACTTGTAATGGTTTTGTACATTATTTGTGTTTGTGTGTGTTTGTATATTTTATTTGTGTATGACATTTTGTGTATGAGCCCTACAACACTGTATGTCCAGCTGAGTTCATAGTTGTAGATTTCAAGAATGTTTTTGACACCATTCCTCACAAGAGACTTCTATTAAAATTGTGTGTCTATGGAACATCAGATTAGTTGTATGACTGTATTTGTGAGTTCCTGGTGGAAAGGTCACAGTTCATAGTAATTGAAGGAAAGTCATTGAGTAAAACAGAAGTAATATCTTGTGTTCCCCAAGGAAGTGTTTAGGCCCTGTGCTTTTCCTGGTCTATGTAAAAGACATAGGAGACAATCTGAGCAGCCTCCTTTGGTTGTTTAATAATAATAATAATAATAATACTTTATTCAACATTGAATGATTCACTGCAAATGTATAAAAACAGGTTACAATTCTTGATACACAACACAATAGTACATTCTTCTGAATATATCATTGATTAAGAAAATTATTAAATTAAAAAAAAATTGGTTTGCTTAACACTATTTACTTACTTTTTCAGAGCATTTCTTATGGTGGATGTAAGTATGATAAATGTAAATTTTACTTTATGCCTTGTATTGTACTGATGCAAATCAGAACAAATGTTGCACAGTAATCTTTTAACAAGTAATATGGCTTTCAGAATGTTTGCAGATGCTGTCATTTACTGTCTTGTAATGTCATCAGATGAGCAAAAGCAATTGCAAAAAATTTAGACAAGATATCTGCAGGCCACCCGGTGTGGCCGAACAGTTCTAGGCTCTTCAGTTTGGAACTGCGCAACCGCTACGGTCACAGGTCCGAATCCTGCCACTGGCATGGATGTGTGTGATGTCCTTAGGTTAGTTAGGTTTAAGTAGTCCTAAGTTCTAGAGGACTGATGACCTCAGATGTTAAGTTCCATAGTGCTCAGAACCATTTGAACCAACCAAGATAGCTGCACGGTGCAAAAAGAACCAATTTACTCTAAATAATGAAAAGTTTGAAATCATCCACATGAGTACTAGAGGATATCCTCTAAATTTCAGTTACATGATAAATCACATGAATCTAAAGAGTGTAAATTCAACTAAATACTTAGGAATTACAGTTATAAATAAATTCAATTGGAACAGTCACATAGATAACGTTAGGGGGAAAGCAAACCATAGACTTGATTTATTGGCAGGACACCTAGAAAATGTAGCACGTTTGCTTGCAGCACACTTGTCTGTCATCTTCTGGAGTATAGCTGTGCAGAGTGTGATCCATACCAGATGGACCAACAGAGGACATCAAAAAGTTTCAGAGAAGTGCAGGTCTTTCTGTATTATCATGAATCATGGGAGGAAGGGTCACAGGCGTGATACATGAATTGGGATGGCAATCATTAAAACAAAGAAGTTTTTCTTTGTGGCAGCTTCTCCTCATGAAATTTCAATCATCAGTTTTCTCCTCCAATTGTGAAAAACTCTGTTGGTGCCCACCTACATAGATAGAAATGATCATCATGATAAAATAAGTGAAACCAGAGCTCACATTGCAAGATTTAAGTGTTCATTTTTCCTGTGGCCATTCAAAAGTGGAATAATAGAGAAATAGCTTGAATCTGGTTCAATGAACCCACTGCCAGATACTTAATTGTGAATTGCAGAGTAATCATGTAGATGTAGATGTATGACACTGGTAATGAGAGGTTGGCTAAGAGTGTAATCCTTTGGTGAAGCAGTAATAATGGTGTGCTGCATGTTCTATTTCCTTTTCCAATATGGAGAATGATAAGAGAGGAATAAGGTGTTGATAGAGTAATTCAATACAATGAGTCAACAACTAACTGGATTTGACACTGTAAAGGTAGAAAGTTTGACAAATACTAAGTGACATTTTGCAAATGTACATAAAAATTTGACTTTTGAGCTCAATAACATGAGAATGATTTGAGTTAAAGTACAGGACTACATGGAAAAGATTCCATTCTTTTTATATTATCCTTATAAGTAAACTGTTGTAATATTTTAAGAATATATCTAAAAACAAAGATGATGTGACTTACCAAACGAAAGCACGGGCAGCTTGATAGACACACAAACAAACACAAACATACACACAAAATCCAAGCTTTCGCAACCAACGGTTGCTTCATCAGGAAAGAGGGAAGGAGAGGGAAAGACAAAAGGATGTGGGTTTTAAGGGAGAGGGTAAGGAGACATTCCAATCCTGGGAGCAGAAAGACTTACCTTAGGGGGAAAAAATGACAGGTATACACTCGCACACAGACACACAGTACACAGACACAAGCAGACAATTCAATGTCTACTTGTGTCTGTGTATGTGCGGATGGATATGTGTGTGTATGCGAGTGTATACCTGTCCTGTTTTCCCCCTAAGGTAAGTCGTTCTGCTCCCGGGATTGGAATGACTCCTTACCCTCTCCCTTTCGTTTGGTAAGTTACATCATCTTTGTTTTTATACTTACCAAACGAAAGCGTTGGCATGTTGATAGACACACAAACAAACACAAACATACACACAAAATTCAAGCTTTTGCAACCAATGGTTGCTTCATCAGGGAAGAGGGAAGGAGAGGGAAAGACGAAAGGATGTGGGTTTTAAGGGAGAGGGTAAGGAGTCATTCCAATCCCGGGAGTGGAAAGACTTATCTTAGGGGGAAAAAAGGACAGGTATACACTCGCACACACACACATATCCATCCGCACATATACAGACACAACTGTGTTCATTACTGTAGATTTTGCTTATTCTGGAATACAACAGGTAACTATGCAAATTATCAAATTCACATGGTTAGTGTAACTGTGCAATATGACAATAACAGTTAAGTATGAAATTTTATTTCAAACTGTAAGGCGAAATATATTGACTCTACATGAGAACATCTCCAAATGACACAAAAAATGTTAAAATTCTCGGTAACTTTTTTTTTTACTTCGGGTAGCAAATGTATGTAGCCCTACTTCCAGTATCAACATGTGGGCTGTCATCTTCATCACTCTCTTCCTCACCAAAAGTAAACTGCGGTGCAAAACAAGGTACATCCAATTTTTGATGGATTTTTCCAAGAAGAGTCATTCGTATCTGTAACAGAAAATTACTTTCAGCATACTGAAAGCAAATTAGAATAAAACAAATACCAAAGAATAGGATATGAAATATACTATTCACTATTTTATTGTCAGATGGAATGGAGTATACTTTTAGCAACATGAAGTGTACTCTGCCAGTATTAAGTAAATTAATGGGTAGATTCATTTTATGTAACAGGAAGTTCAGTGATTATGTCTTGTTACCAGATATTACTTAAGAGGGTGGTTCAAAAATTAAAGTTACAATTGCTCCACTAGAAGTGGTTTATCCAAGAAGTCAAAGAGTTACACAAAAATAATAAGGCATTAGCATTTGTTCCATCAAAAAAAAAAAAAAAAACACCACGGTCCAGGTCTAGAGGCCACTTGACAACAGCCACCTGAATGTCAGCAATAGTTCCACAAAATGGTGAATTGTTTGGTATGAGATCCAGGCTGTATGGAAGTGTTCCAATACAATATACCAGAAACATTGTACCAAATCTTATGTAACTGAGTCTGTCTGGGATCAGACATATCATGCAACATACAAAAACCTTTCTAAAGCAAACCCAGTCATCTGTTCTGAACCACCTTCTGCACCTGTTCAGACATGGCACAATAACTGGCAGCATTCACAGACTTTCCAGGAGTAAGGTAACCAACCAACATCACACCCTCTATGTCTTAAAAGACTGTGGCTTTTTTCGAGGGCACTGCTTTCTTATCTGAGAGGGGAGATGAGTCTTTATTTCCATGGTATTGATGCTTTCTTCCTCTCACATGTTACATGATACAGCGGCATTTCATCCCCTGTTGATAAAGTGCAGGAATGGAACACTCTCTGCCCAATACCTTAATGAGTGCTGCAGAATCATGATTTTTCACTTCACTTTACTCTTGTCTGAGAGTTGCAGCACCACCCGATGCAGATAAATATTCCAGATGAGCAGTCTTCCAAACAAGAGTGTGATTGTGAAGTGAAGTTGGGGATGTTTTCCTTAAATGCAAAACACTTTGCACTTCAATCACTGACTGTGCATCTTTTCACCACTTCCGTATGGGAAATTATATTTCAAAGCACAGTGGCACAGCTACCTTCATCCTCTGGTTGCATTTAAAAACTTTTACTCCCTCGTCTGTCTAGACCTTTAATTTAAACAGCATTGAGTATTTATACATAATGAGATCTCTTGTTACCTTACTTATTAAACCATCATTTTCCAACTTTGAATGACATTGATGTAGAACAATCCAATTTCAATCAAAAATGAAAGAAATACTGCTTTATGGTTTAAATTTTGTTCTATTTACCGTGTTTTCATAGAACAAAGCTTATGTAAAACACTGAAGATGACACTTGTTTCTTTTTGATACAAACAGAGGTGATTAATGGTGTGCTTTCAGGTGTTCGCCAAACTGTGTTCTTATGTGTATATGCTGTCTAGACTCCAACCAAAATGTAAAGCATTGTTGGTGATGGGTCACTATTTATAGCTGAGTTCAATTCCTGCCTCCTGGCACCAGGTGCACCATTTTGATCCACATTTATTTTTCAAATCTCGCATTGTTATTCAATGAAATGTGCATTCTTTCAGTTTTTTGCAGCTCTGATAGGTCAAACTGACAGTGAGGCCTTAATAAACTGAGTGCTACATCCCAAGCCTTATTCAAACAGAAACTACAGTGCTCAGAAATAGCTGATTTGCTTTGTTGTTTTAACTAGGCTTTAAGATTACTCAATTGGTTGTAAATCTTCTATCCTATTTAGTACCAATGCTTCTGAGTCTCTTGCTGAAAGTTGTTTATGTTCTTCTAGTAAATAGATAAATAACAGATGCAGTACCATGTACTTTATGTTTACTTACTGGTATGTTTATTTTTATCACAACCAAAACAAACAATCACCAGTTTTTTCCTAACAGTACTTCAATGACCATTTAATCAGTAACTCTCATATGATCTAATCAGTCCCCTTTCCTTCATGACAATGTTGTCAGGCAACCAAGCTAAGTAACCTTATAACTTGATGTTCAAGAGAAATGTTACTATCCAATGGTAACTTTTTTACCAGTTACTAATGTCTCTCCTTAAATCTCTTCCACACAATATTGCTTCACGATACACCGATTTCACACACAATATTGTCCCTTAATCAGAGTTTGCGAGTCAGCTACAATAGATATAGATGTTTCTCAAACAATAGTTCATATGGAAGACACAATTCAACTGAGATTGATTCATGTATCATTAGAGCACAGAAGTGCAGTGACAAATATGTATGAAAAGTCTGTGTGCAGAGTCACAATTATGGTTGGTCTTGGTGCTTGTTCTTATTTGAGCTAGGAATGTGGTGTGAAATGTTTTCTCAAGGAATAGCAGATGTTGCTATTTCTAATATAATGACTACAGTGGCACAACATGCAGTCCCACCAATAACATATCCACTGCCATTCCCTGTATAGACTGGGATACTTGTAAAAAGTGCTTGCGACAACAGTTCCAGGCATTTGGGGAGACAGACGTAAACCTGTGCAAGGCTCTCTTTCGGTTGTGGATCTCATCTTGTGTGTATGAGTTGTGTCAGATCGCCCCTTGAAAGAACTTTCAAGTCTTTCTTTTGCTCATATGTGTGAGATACTTTCTACCTATCACTGTAAACATATTCAAATTATTGCTGGCTGTGTGAGGTTCTACCTTTGTCAAATATGGCCAAAACAGTTATACAGCCCATGGGCAACAGAACTACATGGACTTAGTCATCATCATAATTTTGTGACAAATGTTGATAAGGAATATTATGCAAGTCAGATGGTTTGAGATGCAACCATACATCTTCCTCCTGAAACAGAAGTTTGAGAGTGAGCTCTAAAGTGTGATAATCCTATACTTACAGAAGTATTAAACATACCTTGGCCATTTTTAGTTTCAAGGGCTGCAGGTAGTCAGATAAAAATCTGGTCCAAAGTTTCAGAAATCACTTCTTTTCACCCCTCCCAGCCTTCAGTTGGTGCCATGAAAAGTAACTCATTACTTCTGAGTGTAACTCTCTTCTGAACTTAAGTGAAGATGAAATGAACATGAATGCGAACAGTGTGTCAGCAGTAACAGTGTGTCCAAGCAAGTTATATATTAAAGTGTGTGTTTAACTGCTGAGAATGCAGGTGGACATGGGTGCAGTAGAAACAATGGTGAATTTTCAAACAAACATGTATTTCGGTTCTCCCCCTCTGAACACAGTGTCGCGGAGTCTTATACTGTATAACAAGCAACAGATTCCAAATCTTGAACAGTTTTCTGCACCTGTGGCTTACGGCAGCCTAATGAACTATTAACACAATTATTTATAAAAAATTAATAAAATTATTAATTTTCAAAGACAGACTTGGCAGGGGTATATTTGAAGTTACTGCTGGATGAGAAACATAAACACATGCTAGTTATGAATACACCACTTGTGCTTTATCAGATATCAGTGTTTGCCTTTTGGCGTGGCACACACAACACCTATTTTTCAATGATTTTTAGAGAAACTTATTGCATCAGTTCCAAGCTACATAAACTATTTATATGACATAGCACTGTCAGGAGCCTCTACAAAGGAAAATTTGCAGAATCTTCATGCTCTATTTTCTATTTAATAGTATGCAGAGTTAAAGTGCAATTTGGACAAGACACAGTTTCTTCAACCATCTATTATTTGTGTGGATTTTGCAATGTCACATGATGGCATTAAACCACTGCATCAGCATATTGATTGTATTGCCACACTGCCACATCCCATGTCCATCAAGAAATTACAGGCATTTGTAGGCAATATTGCATACTACCACTAATTGATACCATATGCTGCTACTGTGGCACAACCGGTCCATGCTTTTTTATGTAACGATGTTCCTTTCCAATGGCCATTCAAATAAGCTGCAGTTGGCTCCTTGTTTGGTCACTTTTCACCCATGGACACATCTCAGTCCGGCCTGGTGCCGTACTTGCTAAGTATGTGGACAAATGAGAATGCTGAAATGGTTATGCCTCTAAAACCTTAAACCCAGTGCAACAGCATTATTCTCAGATAGAGAAAGCTTTAGAAATTGTGTATGCTCTAAGAAAGTTTCATGATTTCTATATGGGTCTAAGTTTCACCTGATCACAGACAACAAACCACTGATGTCTCATTTTAGCCTTTCAAAGTCATTGGTTGACAAAGCCACACACTGCTTTACAGTGTTGGGATCTTTTACTGTCGTGCTACAATTATGAGATACATTTTCAACCTATAGTGCAACATGCAAATTCTGACAACTTATTGCATCTGCCGATTGGTCTGGATCCAAAGTTTGATGAAAAGGAACTGCTTTATTTACATTTAGAAGTGGAAGCTCAAAAAGTTGTTGATGGTTTTCCTATTAGTAGCATTAAAATTGCAGCCACTGTAGCCACAGATCCTGTCTTATATAAAGTTGTTTCTTCAGTGCAACATGGCTGGCTGGACAAACCTCCATCCTGATCCTTTTTAGAAATTGTTTTGCATTACAAAATTATCTTTCTGCTTGAGATGGAGTTCTACTGTTAGCTACAGAGGAAACCGCTCCCCAGGTTATAGACCAGTGTGCCCTTCAGTGTGAGGTTATGTGTTGATTACACGTGGAATACTTGGGTGTGTTAGTTAGCTTGCAGATATGTTTTTGGCCAGGCACTTATGAGGATATAGCACATGTTGTTGCTGGCTACCCACAGTATGCCATCCATCAGGGAGCCAACAAGGCATCTTTGTCACCATGGCGAGATCAGTAGCGTCTTTGGGAATGCATTCATGTAGATTTGGTGGGATCTTTTTTGAATTTCTACTGGCTTGTTGTAACAGATACTTAAACCATGTTTCTGTCTACTTCTGCAGTGACAACACTTTCAGCTCTATCAAAAGTTTTTGCAATGGAAGGTCTTCTGTGTATGTTACTTACAGAAACAGCCCCAGATCATACCTCAGGAATTTGAAGAAATTTGTAAAAAAGTGGTGTTTGCCAAGGCATGGCTCCTCCCTTCCATCCTCAATGAAACACAAATGTGGAAATGTTATGGTGTAAAGTCAAGCAATGGCATGCCAGTCAGGAACCAGAGAAAATAGAAGGCTGTAACAAGAAGTCAGCAAATCACATGCTGACCGGACCTCCCTCCAGGATGACAATGTGACAGCAGCAGTCCCTATGTGAAGAGGACATAAGTGCCATGACTGACTGGTGACAGCCCAGTCCAATAGCAGCTTCAAGATTAGCAACTTTGAGAGCAGTGTAAATGCTAGTCATTTTGCTTGTACTCTCTATGTTGCACAGACTTGGGTATACTGAAGAAGATTGATTATTTCATATGTTGCCCTTTGCTTGTGACCCATCTGTGTAATTGTCAAAGTTAAGTATATTAATTTTTCTTATTGTAATAAAACTCATTAACATGACTTGTTTCATTGATTGTCTAGCAAACCAAGTATGCAGACTTCCTAGACACTACGTATTAGGTGATGAGGTGAATGAAAACCACAGTGGCAACCCAGGGCCTGGCTGCCACAATTTTGTTTTGTCAAAGAGTTTTGTGTTTTGATGGCACCTTAATTCTACCTTGTCTTTTCTTTGCAGTGGTGTGTTTACATGGTTTAACAGCATCTTATAGTGTTTCTTCTATTCAGTGTTGTCAGGGGGCATTGCAGAAGTTTTCTTTGCTTGTGTGCTTATTTTTATTGCTTGCTTGTCTATTTATTGCATTTGCCTATTCCAAAATGAGCAACCCACCACTTCCACCCCCTGATCAGGCACCTCAGCTGCAAGTGACAGATGCAATGCAGCTAACACAGATGTTTCAGTTTCAGACACAACAGCTACTAACCAATCAAGTGACGAATGCAGCATAAACTACAACTGTAGTTCCTACATCTACATCTACATCTACATCCATACTCCACAAGCCACCTGATGGTGTGTGGCAGAGGGTACCTTGAGTACCTCTATCATTTCTCCCTTCTATTCCAGTCTTGTATTGTTCATGGAAAGAAGGATTGTCGGTATGTCTCTGTGTGGGCTCTAATCTCTCTGATTTTATCCTCATGGTCTCTTCACGAGATATACGTAGGAGGGAACAATATACTGCTTGACTCCTTGGTGAAGGTATGTTCTTGAAACTTCAACAAAAGCCCATACCAAGCTACTGAGCGTCTCTCCTGCATAGTCTTCCACTGGAGTTTATCTATCATCTCCATAACGCTTTCACGATTACTAAATGATCCTGTAATGAAGCGCGCTGCTCTCCATTGGATCTTCTCTATCTATCCGAAAGCCACACCACCTTTTTGCCAGTTTAATGAAAAAGAAGAGGAATGGCTCAAGTGGTTGCAACAGCATGAAGCCCACATCATTGTTCACAAAGTGTCAGGTACTGTGAAACTTCATGACTTTTTGCCAATGGTAGGAAGTGCCATCTTTCGCCTCACTCAGATATTGTTCCCTTATGCCACTCTGAGTGAACTTTCTTGTGATCAGGTTGTAGGTTCTCTAACTAACTATTACAACCAACAAGTGAATGAGGTGGCAGCTAGGTAACAATTATTTCATTGTGAGAAAAGGTCAGAACAAACTTATCGTGAATGGGTAACAGATTTGCAGGATGTGGCAAGGAAATGCAAATTCAAATGTGCTTGTGGTGCTTTATATTCAGATATTAAGTTGAATGATGGAATCATGTACAATGTAACTAATGTCAAACTTAGAGAACAGATTTTGATATAGTCAGATCCATCATTTCAACGGGTAGTGCAAATTCTAGATCAGTATGATTCAGGAGCTGTAGTGGCTAATACACTGGAGAATCCACCAATTTGTCAGGTTGAGTCATCCCTTGCTCATGACTGGCCCAGTAGGCAGCAACAGCCCATGCACACCATGCTGTGTGCACAGTTTTCTAAATTGGTGAACTGAATTAAGTCATGCCCTATGTGCTATTCACAGCACAAATGCCAAAAATGCTCGTCCAGCCAAGCCCAGTGTTATGCTTGTGGCAAGAAAGGTCACTTACAATCCATATGTTTGCAACAGAACAAACACAAGAATTCTGCCCACCCACAAAAATCTAGTCACAAGGCCCACGTAGTCAATGCAGTGTATTTAAAGCCTGCTGCATTCATTAGCAAAACTAGCAATCAAACAGTTTCTCCAGTGCTACACAAGTTCAACAAACTTTTTGTTCATTTGCTTCTTTGTGGAAAATGTGAAATTTCAGTTAGACACGGGTGCATCTTATACATTGCTAAATCATCACACATAAGAACTGTTAGGCTCCCCATGCCTGTCTAAAGCTTGCACACACCTGATGGCTTATAATGGACGAGACATTCCCGTTCTCAGAAAATGTACTTTGCCTGCCATATTTTCGCTCGACATACATGAACTGTTACTTTCACTGTGTTACAATCACATGATTGTGAGGACATATTTGGCCGTGAATTGTATGGCTTTAACATTCAGAGCAATGTAATGTCAGTGACTGCATTACATGCCAAAGGCAGAACTCTTTTCTGGAGTTGCACATATTACTATGAATGACAATGCTCAGCCAAAATTTTGCTGGGCCAGATCTGTTCCCACTGCATTACAGGACAAAGTCACTGCTGAACTTAAAGAATTGCAAGATAGCAGAGTTATTGTGCCAATATCAGCTAGTCAATGGGCAAGTCCACTGGTTTTGCTCCCCAAACCTTCAGGTCACATTCGCCTCTGTGTTGACTTTAAGTCTACAGTCAACCCACAATCTGTCATCAATACTCATCCATTGTCATGCCCAGAGGATCTCATGGACAGATTAGGCAATGGTTGCTACTTTTTAAAAAACTGATTTGCACGATGCATATCTTCAAATATCACTAGATGAAGAATCTCAAACCATGTGTGTTGTGAACACTCATCTGGGCTTGTTTAAATATTTGCATTTATCTTTTGGCAGTGCTCCTGCACCTGCCAGTTTCCAATGGTATTTGGAACAGCTGACTGCCTAAGTACCAAACTGTTCAAACTATCTGGATGATATTGTCATAGCAGGTTGTACACCTGAAGAACACATTGCAAATTTGTGTGCTTTGTTTTTTGTGTTATCTGATGCAAGACTAAAGTGTAGACTGGACAGGTGGGATTTTTTTTAAAACCTGGGTTGCAGTATATTGGTCATGTCATAAACAGTCAAGGCGTACATCCTCTTTAGTCACATTTGTTAGCCCTACATGATCTCCAGTTCCTTGCAATGTCACAGAATTGCAGTCAGTCAGGAAAAATGAACTATTACATTTGGTTCATACTGAATGCTGCACAAATTGCAGCTCCATTGAATCGCTTGCATTGCAGGAATATCCCCTTTGTTTGGACAGATGAGTCTAAGAAGCTTTTCAGAAAATTAAAGATGCATTGTTCAGTGATCGATGCTTGGTTCACTTCGATCCTGAAAAACCAGCTGTGTTGCAAGCTGATGCTTCCTCTATTGGAATTGGTGTAGTGCTTTCATGCAGATTTGGTGATAAAGACAGACCTATTTCTTTCTCATCAGAAATATTGTCCAAAGCTCAGTGTAACTATTCTCAAATAGAGAAAGAGGCATTGGCTATTGTGTATGGTGTCATCAAATTCCACCACTATTTGTATGGCAGCAAATTCTACTTAGTAACTGATCACAAGCCATTGCAGTCCTTGTTTCATCTGATGAAGCCAGTTCCTGTATGAACTGCCAAAAAAGTGCAATGATGGGCTTTGTTGGTGTGTCAATACCTGTACGAGATTGTGTATCGTCCGACAGCTCAATATGGCAATGCAGATGCACTGTCATGTCTTCTGATTGGCCATGGTACAGACTTTGATGCTTCTGCTGCATATTTTTGTCACATTGATGCTCAAGGAAAATTGCGGAGGCCATGGCAGCTGATTTAGATTTGAACATTTTGCTAAAATACATTTGCACATCTTCACCTTGCTCAGTGCATAGCATAAAGAACTCTGTAATGCACCAATACTTTGCACGTTGGCGTAGCCATGCTATACAGCAAGGTGTGAGAGTTGTTCAAAATGACAATGGACAGTTACAAGTGTTGATCCCCAATGCTTTGGAAAAAGATGTGTTGCAGTTACTTCACCAAGGATATTGGGGGATTGTTCATATGAAACAGAATTATCTTGTCAATACCATACTTGGCAGGGTATGGACACCTAAATAGACCAGATGACATCACAGTGTCAGGCATGTGTGGAAAATCAGTTCACTCCACCACAAAAATTCTCTTTTTGGCCTAAGTTGCAATCACCATGACAATGTGTGCACATAGACTTTTTGAGTCCTTTTTGGATCATTTGTTCATTAATTGTGGTAGTTTCCTTTTGCTGTGGCAATGAACTCAACATTATGTAGCACAGTTCAGGCATTGTTCTCTACCTTTTTCCTTGAAAGTTTTCCTGAAGTCTTAGGTCAGACAACAGCCCTCAGTTCACGTCCAATGAATTTGAAACTTTCTGTGAATGCAATGGCATATGGCATCTAACTGGTGCACTTTTCCATCCACAGCCAAATGGCGAAGTGGAACATTCTGTCAGAACCTTCAGGCAGCAGATGGCCAAATTCACACCATACACACTGCAGATCAACCATTGCAACTGTTTCTTGCCTCCCATCATTCGCATCCACGAGATGGTCCATCACCAGCGCAATTGCTTCATGGCCTTGCCATCAGACACTACTTCACCCTCCTCGGTATTTGGCACTAAAGAAAGGCCACAAGCATTGCTTCATGTTGCATGATATTGTGTTTTTCAGGGTTTTTAGTGGCAGCAAATGGTGGGCGCAGAGTGCGATCCTTTGTTGACTTGACACAAACATATATCTCATTTTAGGCCCAGATGGATTGCAGTGCCGACATCACAATCAAATTTTCCACTGTCCTGTGCACAGTAATCCTTCTGTATCTCTATCTATTCCCCCAGATTCACGAATCCTGGGGACAGCGCAGCCAGAGCCACCAGGGGCTGTCATTATGCCACTGCAGTTGACCCAAAAGAGATGGAGCCTTCACTTCCTTTGCCTCCTCTTGTCCTACCAATGGAGCTGCACCCACCCACACCACAGCAGCTGATGCCTTCTACATCAAGGAATGGATGGGCCACAGGAGGTGGATGCATACCCTTCTGGGTGTTTTCTGGGAGATGTTTCCACCATAGCGAAGGTTGGATGACGGGTTATGACTAGAAATCTGATGTTCCAGTCCATCTGAGGGTCCATGCTCCTGCCTCCCCTCCTGTTGTTATGCTCCATATACGACGATGGTCCATTGTTTTGGGTGGGAGGAATGTTACGGTGTAAAGTCATGCACCAGCACACCAGTCAGGAAAGAAAGAGAAGAAAAGGCTGTGAGAAGAAGTCAGCCAATCACAAGCTGACTGGACCTCCCTCCAGGATGACAATGTGACTGCAGTGTCCTCTATGTGAAGAGGACATAAGCATTGTGACCTACTACTGACAGCCTAGTTCAATAGCAACTTCAAGATTAATGAGTTCGAGAGCAGTGTAAACACTAGTCATTTCGCTTGTACTCTCTGTGTAGCACACTCTTAAACCACAGTGAGTGCCCTTGCCTTCTGTTATAGGATGACTGGAGCGGGTGACATGGTCAGGGTTGTAGGACGTGACACTCGTGTCATGGTGGAGACGTGCTGATGTACGTAGCCTGGGGAACATGACGCCATGCTTGGTCAGCGGCTGCGCAGGCGGTAGGAGGTTAGCAGTTTGAGGCCCGGCCTAGCTCGCCTCCTGCAGACACTGTGGCTCGTGATGACGCCGGGAGTCACCGATGCAGCAGTGGACAATGCCCTCCGCTGGACAGTCCTCGGGGATAGCGTCACTGATGATGACGTCGTAACAGTGACCGAACGCCCAATTGGTCGAACTGATGCTAACACCCACCTCTGATGCCCTTAAGTAGTGCAGACCGCTGCTGAATCTGCTGGTTATGCGGCGCCATGTTTATTACAATGTTCTCGATGAGTTGGCTAATGCAACTGCACCACACGCGGCCCGTGCCTGCGTAATTCTGCTAATGCTGCATTCTGTCTGTTGATGGCTGCCGCGCACGTACACACATACCAACGCTCATTGCAAAACTGTGTCACCTGCATAATGCACCGGTCAGCCTTCGTCCACTGTCTGCCGTGAGTCTGGCGCATCACACACTGAAACACGCTAAATCACAATTTCGCACCATATTTCCTAAAAATAATCCCTTGTCCTCTACAATTCCTCCCTCGTATGAAAAGAATTCGTTCCCAAATTCAACCAAAAAGTCAAAACAACTACAGCTCACTTCACAAACACCACAAAATGCAATTGATTCAATATTTACACTGTCTTCATTCACTTCTATCCTCAGTCTAATCTTTGTTCATAAACATTACTCAGTGTTCTGCTGCAGTGCCTCACAACCGTTCAGTGATTTTGTCTGGACCCTTAGGTAAAAGGTTGGAAGGGGCTTGATTTGGGCTACCTTCCTCTTGAGCCGATAGTACACTAATCTTATGCCAAAGATAAAACTACAGGTGGTGGTGGTTGATGATCCAATAACTAGTAAGCGTTGCTTATGCTCATTATGGTACTCATGCACTTGTTGAAAAAGATGTTCCATAGTTATATGTCCAACCTGAACTGCTAGCATCCGGTCCAAAGAGGTGAGCAAAGTTGGGTCTAATGTGCTATTCAAAAGAATGAGATTCTCTTTCATGATGAATAGCACCGGTTGGTCGGGTACATAGATCAATGTGTGTTTATGTTCATGATTGTAGCTCCAGTAATCACGGCTGGTAAGCAGAAAGTTGGCCCTGAAATGTCACACTGTGTGCCATTAACTAACATTCCCTGCCCCTGCAGTTCTATTCTTTGCGTACTCCCTTGCTTACCCTGTTCATAACAAATGGAAATAACGACTGTGTTTTGCATTACTGAAAATACCCAATGTGGATCCACTTGCTGAAAGAACTGCACCGTGCCTGCTATAATTTCCTTAGGGCACTCTGCGACTGGTTCTTGACAGTGGAATAGAGAATACTCACAAGATTTGGGAACAGTGTGTAACAATTTCACGGGGCTGATGGTAACTGGACCTGTTCAACAATGCAGCAAGTCTTGTGCAGTGAGGAACACATGAGCTTGTCTGTTACATCCCACTAACAGTATTTCCCGTATGGTTAATTGTACCAATTTCTGCAAAATTTCTCACTTCACTGGATACGTATGCAAGGCATAACATTCAAATTTACAATCCTTACATATTAATGGTATTATGATATGAATTCTCATACCCATCCGCGTACTGGTAACAGTGGCCATTTTGTAGTACAGAGATAAGTGTTCATCTGTTAATGTCGTCAGTAGCTCCAGGGATGTGGCAATTCCGATTGAACTTTCCGTAATCCTTCCTGAAGTTGTTCCGAAGGTAACAGTACCGGGGTTGGGTGCCTGCACATTGCATGCAACAAAGCCTCCTGTAGTTCTGTGGTTTCTATGTGTGCTCCGTAATACTATCAGCAAGAAAACAGAGCAGCTTAGGGATTATCAGCTGGGAATCGATGTTATCTGACCAGTACTTGATTATACCCAAGTCGTGATTGGTTGTGTCAGCTGTGGCCTTAATGTGGGACATCGAGGTCACGGCCAAAGCTCACAGTTGGCATGTATTATTAACTACATCTCTCTCCAAACTCTCTAATTGGGTTGTGTGAAGATCTAGCATTCTCTGGTTGCTATTCACATTATCCCGTACCTGCCATAGCATTTCATTAATACTTTTAATATCTTCTGTGTCAATGGTCCCAAAAACAGTTTCTAGGATACAGCTACCTGCATCTAACCATCCCGTTTTCCTATGGATGTGCAGGTTTAACCCTGCAGTTTGCTGCAACTGAGCTTGTAAGTGTGCAAAAGCTGATCGTACTAGCTGATATTCCACCTTTGTGTCATTAAACCTTGACTGATTAGCCACCATGGAATGAAGTTCATTAAATGTATCCTCTAATTTACAGATTTCGTCTTCAACTGCTCAAATATCGCAGTCCACACTTAAGGTCTATTGATGTTAAGACATAATTATGTCCGCTTGTCATGAGAACAAAACACCACTTGATATAGGACATACCTTCAAGGTTTCGGCTAAGTTGCAACAGAAAAAAAAATAACTATGCTGAAAGATAGTGCACACCTTCCCTCTTCCCTCTTCAGTGCAACCCATGACACTGGAACTGCTGGTCTTACCAGAATGTCACGCCTCCCAAGGAACAAAGGAAAAACAACTCACATTAGCTCTCCCTTTTTACGCGTGGCCTAAGAGCATAATAGCATGTCTGATCACTTCCACAATTAAATTGGTTCTCTTGTTTATCTACCCCTTTCTTATTCTTTTCCTTAGATTCATCTTTCTCTCCACTAGACGTTACTGTAGATAATGAAGGAAGTTCCTCAAAGTTCCCCTTGAAAGGCCTAATTCGGCTCACATGCACAATAGTAGGGCGAGTTGGAAGCTGTAATTTTACTTTCACCGGTGATGTCATCTCGATCACCTGGAAAGGACCTTGATAACGGGATACAAATTTTTTTATTTTGCCTTTTGGCACTTACGGATTAGCCATCAGCACCCATTGTCCTACATGATATTTGGGTAAAGCAACCTTTCTATTGTGCACTTTGTCCTGTCTCTCTAATGCTTTAGTGTTCATTTTTTTCACCTGCCGCTAGATTGTTTTCAACTTTGTAGATAAATCCTTAACAGCCAAAATATCGGTTCCTGGTGGGGTCTTGAGCAATTCAAACGGAGATGGCATCTTCTGACCGAACAGTACATCATATGGAGACAATCATGTACTTTCATGCACTCTTGAGTTACACGCCGCAGTTGCAAATGCCAACAGGGTATCCCAATTGTCATGTTGCAAATTAACATAATAACTGAACATCTTAGCTATTGTACGATGAACTCTCTCAGTCCAACCATTAGCCTGCGGGTGTAATGCACTCGTTCTCAATTTCTTTACATGCAACAACTTGCATAACTGTTTCATCAAATCAGACATAAAGTTTGTCCCTTGATCTGTAATTATAGTTTCAGGTGTTCCGAATTTCAATATCCATTTATGTACCATGGCATGAGTCACTGTTTCGGCTCATGTTCTGGAATAGCTGTCATAGACACTAAGCGTGAAAAATGATCTATTATTGTTAAAGCATAGTGATTACCCACTGGTGTTTGCACAAACAGTCCCAAGACATATAAGCCAAGTAATTGAAAAGGTCTATCTACTTCCGGTAGTCATTGCAACACAATTTTCTGATGACTCAATTCCACCCGTTGAGCACACGGAATGCAGTTGTTTACATACTGATTGACATCTTGCCTATGTGTTGACCACCAATAACTCTGTCCTACCCTCCTTTCCATTGCTCTTTGACCCAAATGACCAGAAAACATTGAATCATGTGCTTGTCTTAAAATTTCCCTTCACAATTTTTCTGGTACGACTATGCGTGGACCGTTCCTAGTTTTTTGGTACAATATCTCATCTTCCACGATGCGCTTTTGCTGCAAGGTAAATCACTGACAACCTGTGTTGGTGATTTGTGCCTCCTCCCATTCGTTCTCATTTATTCCTGTGCATTCCATGGCGCATACTTTACGATTCAGACCATCCGCGTTTCCGTGCAATCTACCCGGTCGATGAATCACTTCAAAATCGGACTCACTAAGACGCAAAGCCCACTTAGTTAATCTACTCACTGGGTCTTTAAGCCCTAACAACCACTTAAGTGCTGCATGGTCAGTAATCACCTTGAAACATCGTCCATACAAATAACAATGGAAATAGGTTATTCCAAAAATTAATGCCAATAGCTCCTTCTCGGTTGTTGAGTAATTTTTTTCTGCACTGTTTAGCTGTCTGGAAGCATATGCTATAGGGTGTTCCTGCCCATCTATTTCCTGAGATAATACAATACCCAAAGCAAAATTGCTAGAGTCACAAGATAATATGAACTGTTTACTAAAATCTGGAAAAGCCAAAACCGGACTAGATGTTAACAAATTTTTTAACTTTTGAAAAGCTGGCTGGCTGGCTCTGAGCACTATGGGACTTAACTTCTGAGGTCATTAGTCCCCTAGAACTTAGAACTAGTTAAACCTATCTAACCTAAGGACATCACACACATCCAAGCCCGAGGCAGGATTCGAACCTGCGACCGTAGCGGTCTTGCGGTTCCAGACTGCAGCGCCTAGAACCGCACGGCCACTTCGGCCGGCCTTTTGAAAAGCCTCTTCGCATTCTGCTGACCAGTGAAATTTTGCTCCCTTCTTCAACAACTGCATGAAGGGCCTTGCAATTTCAGCAAATTTTGGAATATACCTCCTGTAAAAATTGGTGAGACCTAAATAAGACTGCAACTCTTTTACTTTTGTAGGTGTCGGAAAATTCATTACCACCTCTACAAGTTTTGGATCCATGCGGACACCCTCCTGTCCTATAATATGACCTAAATAACAGACTTGTTGCAACGAAAAATGACATTTTTCCATATGAAGACTTAACCGCGCTGCTTTCAGATGATCGAAAACTTCGCGTAAACGGTGCACATCTTCTTGCACGTCCTTTGAGAAAACAATTATGTCGTCCAAATATACCATACACTGATTAGGTTTCAGCTCTCATAACACACTATCTAGTAACTGTTGGAAGGTTGATGGAGCATTTTTGAGTCCGAAAGGCGTTCTGCGGTACTGAAAATGACCTGTATGTGTTGAAAAAGCTGTCTTTGGTCGGTCTTCTGGGGCGACCTCCAATAGGTGGTACCCGCTTCGAAGATTGAAGGTCATGAAGTACCGACACTGACCCAAATTTCAGTAGTATTAGGCATTGGGTATGCATCTGATACAGTTTGTTGATTCAGGAAATGATAATCACAACAAAAACGATATGCCTTGCCCCCATCAGGTGATTTTTTTACCCACTATTACAACAAGAGTGGACCAGGGACTACTATTGGTTTCTATTATCCAGTCCCTAAGCTGTTGATTAATAAATTCTTCCATGACAGGCTGTAAACTTTTAGGAACACGATATGGACGTTTATACACCGGTGCTTCGTTCCCAGTGGGGATGTAAATGCTGAACTAATGGTGTGGCAGGCAGTGGACCATGAGATTTAAATAACTCTTTATATTCCGTCTAAAGGTTCTCCATGACTTCTCTGTCTTGCCCTTCTAAATGTGCTATTTTACCCCTCAGTGCGGACCAGCTGACAGACTTTCCCGGCACTGTGTAATCTGCTGCGAAATCCTTATTCAATTCACCTTCCCCTATTATCTCCAGATTTGCTATTACAGTACCCCATGCTAAATTCACCTCTTCAAGGCCAAAATTATCAATACTGACAGGCACAACCTTTTTTTCTTCTATCTCCCGCAAGAAGGACACGCTATGGCGCATAAAACACTTCATTTTATCCAGCGGCTCATTCTCAGACAAAGGTTCAATGACATACAACGAATTTACTGGCACGCTAGCTCCAACATCTGCCCAAATTATTTTCGCTGTACCCTTCAGTATAGTATCCCATGAGTTAACCCTAAAGGACCTTGTACACACTTTAGGTGGCCCACCCGATGTCTGGGTGGTTCCTTGGGACAGTAATGGTTTTTTGGCCGCAGAACCTAGGTGAAATTGTATTCTGTCCAGTTCTACTGTACGCCGTTCTAGTTTAACTTTTGCATGATGCACAACAAGGAAACCCAATCCAAGTATGACATCATAGCTGCTGCCGACAACTGGAAGAACTTCTACCCTCACCTGTAAATTCCTCATTTCCACTCGGAAGTTTAACACCGCTGAT
Organism: Schistocerca americana; assembly: GCF_021461395.2. Classification (NCBI taxonomy): domain Eukaryota; kingdom Metazoa; phylum Arthropoda; class Insecta; order Orthoptera; family Acrididae; genus Schistocerca; species Schistocerca americana. The sequence goes on from NC_060119.1 coordinate 592,891,346, forward strand.
CTGAGTGACTTCACCTGTCCCCCACTCACGCCACTTAATGCCCACTATGGTGGTTTTAATTCTACTTTACCGAGTACATTTCTACTCACCACAGATACCTGAGACCCGGTATCCAATAAAAATTTGCATGGTCTGCCCCTCAGCAAGCCGGTCAGATAGAAGTCTGCCACTGATTCTGCACTAGCATTAATCCTTACCGGGAATGTTGTACAGTGGACACACCACCCTCTGTCCCATTTAACTGAGAGGGGTGAGGCCCACCTTGCGGTTTCCTGTCATGTTTCTGCCAGGACCAATTGCAATTATGCTCCTGATGACCCCAACGTCTGCATTTACTGCACTGCACTTCCTTGCAATCGTGTCTAATGTGTCCCATCCGACCACATCTGAAACATTTTATTTCTGCATTAAACACTGCTTTCCTGTTCTGCGTCTTTGTTACTGCTTCAACTTCCTCTAACACCTCAGTGATTCTGACTGCCTCATTGAGAGTCTTAGGGAATTCCATCCTAATCTTGCGGGAGGTTTCTGGTTGTATTCTCTGCAAAAATGCGTCTAGTGCCCTCTGTTCAGCTTCCTGCAGAATGGATTCATTACCCTATCAGAATCTGTTAGCTCATAGGTATTAACATTAATTTTTCGAATTCTATCTACAAAAGCTTCTATTGATTCCCCTTTCCTTTGATACATTCTATTCAATTGTTCCCGATAATATCTAGACATATTTTTCCTCCGATACCTTACCAGCAACCCTTTTTTGAATACTTCAAATGTCCGAGCATCCCTTAATTCTTCACGGCATGTAACGCACGCTCTGGCATCCCCAGTTACTTTCAACTTAGCCACATGCAAAAGTGTTTCTGCACCCCAATTTCCCAATTTAGCGGCCATGTTAAGGTTCTCAAAAAAAATCATAACATCCTCCCCAGCATTTCCCAAGAAAGGGGTGAACAAAGACACAGCGTTAGTGTCAAGAATTACTGCATTAACAGGAAACCATTCATTGCTCACTTCTTTAGACCAAGCAAGCTCTATCTCTAATTCCGGCACTCGCTCAAGTAGCTGCTGAATAGCCACCATGGCTGACACAGACTGCTCCATCACTACCAGCTATCGAATCAAGACTACAGTAAGCCCAGAAAGAAGAACAGGAAGGGAAGATGGACTATGCTAGAGGTTCAGACAAACCACCAAACGAAAAATTGGCACTTACTTGTCATGTTGCAGGAGTTGCTTCTCCATTGTTACCCTTCTCATGTGCCACATATCCTCATCGATTACCAGCCACAATTTCCTCTAAATCCAGGGAGAAGACCACTACTATCACCAATTGTTACAGGGGTATGTGATGCACAGGTTGCTCGACTGACACCACTTGTAATAGGATGACCGGAGCAGTTGATGTGGTCAGGGTTGTAGGGCGTGGTGCTCGGGTCGTGGTGGATACGTGCTGATGTGCGCATCTCAGGGAATGGGACGCTGTGCTCGGTCAGTGGCTGTGCAGGTGGTAGGAGGTTAGCAGCATGAGGCCTGGCCTAGCTCGCCTCCTGCAGACACTGTGGCTCGAGACGACACATGGGAGTTGCTGGTGCAGCAGCGGGCAATGCCCTCCACCAGCGTCACTGATGGGGACAATATAACAGCGACCGAACGCCCAATCGGTCGAACCGATGCCGACGTCCACCTCTGATGCCCTTAAATAGTGCAGGCCGCTGCTGAAACTGCTGGTTATGTACAGCACCGTGTTTATTAAAATGTTCTTGATGAGTTGGCTAACGCAACTGCACCACACGCGGCCCGCAACTGCGTAATTCTGCTAATGCTGCGTTCTGGCTGTTGATGGCTGCCACACACGTACATACATACCAACACACACGTACATACATACCAACGTGCATTGCAAAAGTGTGTATCCTGGATAACGCACTGGCCAGCCTTCATCCGCCGTCTACCGTGAGGCTGGCGCATCACGCACTGAAACACACTAAATCAGAATTTCGCACCGTATTTCCTAAAAATTACCCCTTGTCCTCTACAATTCTTTTCCATTATTGCCAATGCATTCACAACTGTATCCCCTGGTGTGGGTGCCTCCTTCAGTTGTCGGGGACCGAGGTGGGACCCCAGCTCCCACACCACCACAGGCACCACCTCCACCGCTGCTGCCTCCATCGCAGCCAGTGTCACCTGTTCAGCCACTTTCAATGCCACCTCATTCAGTGTGGTAGGATTCAGATATGGAAAGGAAGCCATGCCAACCTCAACTGTCCTAAGATAACGTCTCTCACAGGGGGGCAGGTGCTGCAGCTGTCTGCGCTTGCACCGCTTCTGACCCTATGCACCAGTGGCAGCATGTTACGTGACTCAGCAACCAATGTTGACAACAGAAGAAATAAACATGAGCACAGTGCTCACTTTCTCACAAAGGAAGAAAAATAGTTCACACATTAGGTTTGTGCTTAATTCAGCCACCAGTGATCACCTGGCCTTCTAGTACAACTGCAGTTGCATGTGCATCCTCTGTTAGAGCTAATGGCTATATAGGTCAGAGCACAATGCTCTGCTGGCCATTTGTGTGTTGTATGTTCATTATCTCTCACACTTTAACCAAAAAAAAGAAAAAAAAAAGAAAAAGGACAGTCATGACATTGAGTAAGCATCTGGTTCTTCAAATAATTGTGTCTTTTTGCCAAATGAATCATATCTGCAAGGCAGCGCCAATGGTCACCTAGATTCCTTTACTTGGAGACACCTGTTGGTTGGGGCAGTTATTCACAAAAACACTGTCCTACCTCAGAGATTCACTGTGGACCACAAAACCTTGCTGTGTATGACAATGGTCAAGAGGTCACTTGTCAAGGGAAAGTGAGAGAGAATGTACAGCATGCAAATGATAAAGACTAATCTGTACTGTGAACTTTGTTAAAGTTGTATGCTGTGATAAAATATAAAATGGAATATATATAATGGAGGTGAGGTGAAACACACATGTCGTAAAGAAGCAGCACGTGGATTTGTTTTGTTGTAATTGGAGTTTGAGATTTCTAGCTGGTATGGATTCTGTATCTTTAAGAAAGGATTCTGCTGCCTCAAGACACAGCAAGGTTTGCATTGTGTCTCTAGCAAGATAGAGTTGTATCCTGTATGCCGAATATTAATTCCAAAAACTAAAAACACAGAATTCATAGGCAATGTTCACTACCTCATATTCTCTCTCTCTAGTATAAATGATTCTACCCATATACAAGTGAATGGTAGTGAATTTTCTGCAAATTCTCTTTTGCATGGGTTCACTTCCACTCACTCCATTGTAATTCAGGCTTTAGGTGCTTAAAATTGATATCTGCAAACTCCAGATTATTCCGCTATAAGGCACTGTGTGAGTGATTTGCTGAGTCACGTACTAGTCAGGCAGGTAATACAAATAAGTTATCATGACCACAAAAACATTTATGTAGTCCATCTCCATATGATACCTGAACAATGGCAGGCATCTTATATTCCAATTTGTAAGGTAGTTGTAAAAGGAGTTGGAATGGAGTTGGAAATGTGGTTTATAAGGAAAGTTGTTGTGGGCTCATGGAAATGATACTCTCAACAGATTTTTGGACCGCTCCACCTGTCTTCACCCTAACATTAAATACCAAGAAAGTTGAAAGGGATGGGATACATCCATTCTTGGATGTTATGGTACTGTCTGACACAGTGTTCACCAAAATCTGACACACATTATCTGCATGATAAGAGCTGCCATCCACCATACCAATGCAGTGACATCCTTAGGACTCTGGTTGTGCCATTCCAATGTGGATAGTTTAACCCACAAACTTGCACATTTTATAGTTGTTTTTAAGGAAAATGGATACTCTGAGAAGCAGATTCATCAGGTTATGAAGTTTGGACCATCCCCAGAGTTGCATGAAGAGAGCACAGATTTTTGGCCTTTATTCATTATTCTGGAGGCAAATAATTTAATAGTGGAAGAATTTTATGGCGTTTTAACATTAAAAGTGTGTTTTATCCACCTTACAAGATTAGGGCACTACTTGGCTCTGTGGAAGATGATTTGTGACTTAGCAAGCATGGCACACTTAAAATTCTGTGTCAGTGTGTGAGAGTTTCATCAGCCATTCAATTCACACAGTTCAGGTCAGGTTCACGGAACATCATCACAGTCATGCAAGGCTACAGTACTAAAAAAATTGGCAGTAGTGGAACATTGCTTAAATGAAGGACATGGGATGAAATTTGATGAGACTGTGATAGTGGCCAACACTTCCAGTTTTTGGAACAGTGTTTATAAAGAGGCAATTGAAATTAGATTGGCAGACAATTTGGCTAACAGGGACAATGAATTTCCTCTTAGCAAGATGGGAACCCTATACTATGCTGCATGAAAACAGAATATTCTTTGGTGCAACCAGTCCAATTGATTGTAATTGGTCTTTGGTAAGGGTATGGTCCAATAAGACATGTTGAAACTTACCCTGAAATTTTTTACACAGGTAGAAGACAACAAAAGAAATGCACTGCCAAAATTTAGAGGCACTGCTAAGTATTTTGTAAAAAATTTTGAAGTTACACATTTTTGCCGCATGAAGAACAGCTCATAATAGCAGTTTATAGAGCCCTGCCTGACTAGTACGTGACTCAGCAAATCACTCACACAGTGCCTTATAGCGGAATAATCTGGAGTTTGCAGATATCAATTTTAAGCACATAAAGCCTGAATTACAATGGAGTGAGTGGAAGTGAACCCATGCAAAAGAGAATTTGCAGAAAATTCACTACCATTCACTTGTATATGGGTAGAATCATTTATACTAGAGAGAATGGAAGAGAATATGAGGTAGTGAACATTGCCTATGAATTCTGTGTTTTTAGTTTTTGGAATTAATATTCGGCATACAGGATACAACTCTATCTTGCTAGAGACACAATGCAAACCTTTGCTATTCAGTGAGGATTATTTTGCATGGCGAGCACACTGTACTTGTTGGAATATGCAAAATGTCACAGGGAAGGAAGAATTTAGGTGTCTCAATTTGTATGGAAGTGTGACACATGTGGAGATCATGCACTTTACACAGAATTGCATCTCCATCTCTCCTTAGCACTGTTCCAAAATTTTCCTTGTATGTCAGCTGCCATTTTTCCCTGGCTTCTCATTACCATTGAGGAGAAATTTATAAACAAAACACTAATTACTGACATCAAACTTCATCTCAAGAGATGATACTGCTAGCGTTTCCACTACGCACGTAAGGTCTAACAATCATATTCCCTTAGAAAAAAAAGGTCTTGTGGCAAAGCACATGGTTCAAATCCCACATTAAACTGTGGGTCTCCATTTTCTGATCAGGTAACTGGGCTAGTTTAGGGACACATATGTAGCTACAGTGGCATCCAGTTGAAAGACCTGTAAGAAGCCTACCAGGTACACCAGACAGAATTCTCTTTCTCTCATGCTTGTTAGCTTGTTTGCTCTGGTGAAGACCTGCCTTAAAATATACAAAAAAATTGAATAACTTCATATCAACAGTCCAATTCTTGACATGTAATTCTGATAAAAGTGGCTAGCAGAAAAAATAAAATCACAGCAGATTTGATGTTACAGACGACATCCATCAATGATGACTAGTAATTTATTTAAATGAAATGTGTCTTGCAGTACTACATTTTATAACGGTTCCTGTAGGCCATTTCTTATAATAATTTTTGAATGTTGCACATCTGACTGTCAGTGAAACAGTTCTTTGTGTATTCCCTGTAATCATCTCAAAAAAGTGAAGTGTCTATTGAATGACAAAAACAAACATTTTTCTTGCACCAGGCACGCCAGACAAAGGAAAAATGATGCAGCAGGCACTTCACAGCGACCACTAATCTTATTTAGACAGAACTGGGATGAAGTGAGAAATGGTCCCAGCTGTTGTTCTGCATATTGCACTGCATACCATGCATACTTGATCAAATTCATAAAGAGTGGTGAGGAAAACTGGTAAAACACAAATGACTCAAGTTTAAGAATACTGTTCCACTGATGAACCTGAAATGAGAGAGAGGTATCGGAAATTATGATGTCTGATAATTTTCTGAAAAATGTTTTCCACTGTCGAAAAAATTATCAAGAGGTTGAATTGCACTAGTAGTTCCAGGTGGAATCCACATTACATCTACAGAGTTTTTGTCATCCTCAACAAAAACAGAATTCTCTTTCTCTCATGCTTGTTAGCTTGTTTGTTCTGGTGAAGACCTGCCTTAAAATATACAAAAAAAATTGAATAACTTCATATCAACAGTCCAATTCTTGACATGTAATTCTGATAAAAGTGGTATGAATCCAACAAAAGCAATGAATTAGTTTATGCAGCTGGTAGGAATACGTTTTGAACAAAATGTTGTGACAAAGTGATCTAGGATAATTTCACTTCCCCTCTTGTTTTGCCATCTGCCTCCTTAAATTCGCCCTTTTTTTTTTAGGCGGGGACGTTGATGAAAAACAAAAACTATTACAAAAATGCACCAAATCCACAGTCTTGGAGATATGGCAATGAAATTTTGTACCACGCTTTACATGAAAGTAACACATTTACATATAAAATCCTTTGATTATATATATTCAACTTTTTTTAATGAAATTTTAAGTTTTATTTTCAAAAAAATAATGTATGTTCCTTTTTTTTCAGAAAGTATTCAAGAGATTTCTACAAAAATTTCTCTGTTTCATCTCTTTATATGTTGTAAGCTTCTCTCATGTGGTTTTTGGTATAGGCCAAATAGTATAATTTTTTTAATTATAATTCCACAAGTACAATTTTAAATTCATGCAAATTTCCAAGCACTTTGCCCCATATCTCAGCTTGCAATCAGAATTTCAAAATTTACTCTTGAGGCAATGTTTATTAGGTTTACAGAAATATGTGCACACAATTTCATAATTCTAGCATTCATAGCGTGTGAGGAAATGGTACATAAACTTAAAAAAAAAAAAACTTTTCAGGAAATGCAATGGCTTTAAGAAAGAAAGGTTAGTATTGTTAATTCATCTTTTATTTACTTCTAAATCAGTACTAAAATATTGTTAACAGTTCCCTGACTACAATTATATTAAAGAAAGTGACGTGAAAAACGATTTTACTTCTGAAAAGTCGTATTTTAGTGGATGTAACATATTTGATACATTGGATCTCTGTGACTACATTTCACATGCCTGTGAGCAAATAGCAGTCGGCTACATTCAATATTGTTGTTAATTGTTTCAACGTTATTTTATTATTTTTAGTGCGCATTTCACAGCTTTAATAATGGGACAAGCATTTCTAATGCTTTCTATACAAATAAAACTTCGCAAATGTGATTTAAAAACAAAACTCTAAATATTATTGACAGGTCTATCCGATTCAAAAATAGTTCAGCTTCTGGATGAGGTCTTTGACGCTAATTGTTCTGACATTGAAACTGATGATGATGATGATAATGATGGTGATGATGCTGAAGTTCACATTCAGGGATCGCAACTCACAGCATCTGAAGAAGAACATGTAGTTTCAGACAGTGAAAGTTCAGTAGTGCCAACACAAGCTCATGAAACTCCATCACCTAGAGATCCAACGCAATGCTGGCGCCACAGAACACAGTAAATAATGTTATTAGTAATTTTAATAGTCATGAATGTCAATTATTGCAAAACAATAATTTTTAAGCAATATTGTTCTTTCTGTTTCAGATTTTCACCCAGTATCTCAACTGCCACAACGTTAACATCATCAAGTTCTGACGTAGAATCTGGCAGTACTGGAGTTTGGAAACCATTTGAATAGTTTAAGAAGTGTAACGCTTCAGGCTCTCTCAGCGAGATCTTGACATGTGGAATAATCGGGTCTACTGCTGGATGTTTGTGTCACTCTGGCACAATATATTGACCATGTACCTCATTGCCTTCTTCAGGTGCTACCTGAGACTGCCGTATTGGAGGATCTTGTCCAGAATTTATGCTCGGAGGGCGCTGGGTGCTCTCTCTGCCGTCCGCTCCCGCCTGGCGCTGCTTGTAGTGTGTTGTCTCTTCCCCGGTGCTCCCTCGATGTCCGTGGCCGACTTGGTCGTCATCTGTGGCAGCTGTCTGAGGCCCGCCCTGTGACGGGCATTCCGTTCATGGTCCGCACCCGCCTGGTGCTTCTCCTGAGGTTTTGGCCCTTCCCTGCTACTCCCACGGATGTCTGCACCTAGCTCGTCCACCATCTGTGGTCATGGCAGCTGTCTGGCGCTGCACCCGCGTTTGGCGCTCTGATCATGGTTTGTGCCCACTTGGTGCTTCTCCTGAGGTGTTGGCACCTCCCTGGTGCTCCCACGGACATCCGCACCCACCTCGTCCACCATCTGCAGTCGTGGCGTCTGTCAGAGGCCCGTCCTGCGTCAGGAGTTGTGGTCACAGTCTGCGCCCACCTGGCGCTGTTCCTACGGTGTTACTATTTGTTGAGGAGTTTCTTGGTTCCTTTTGTTGGGCCCTGATAAGCTCCAGAGCCGGACTCCACGCCGAGCTGAGCTGGTAACTGCTGTCTCAGTTTATTAGGTTGTCTGTGACCTTGATCTCGATGGCCTCCATTATAACACTGTCCCAAAATCTTGGAATCTGTGTCACAATTTTGGTGTTGTTGTAGTCCATTGAGTGACCAAGCTCCAGACAGTGCTCCGCTATGGCAGATTTGGTTGCCTGTCCGAGTCTGGTGTGCCTCTGGTGTTCTTTGCACCTGACGTCCACCATCCTCGTTGTCTGGCCAATGTATGATTTCCACACTGGCACAGGATGTTGTAAATGCCTGGTTTATGTAGCCCCAGGTTGTCCTTCACACTCCCTAGCATTGTGCCACCACCCGGCACAGAAGAATGGAGTCTTCAAACATTAGTTCACAGGGCTTGGGCTCTGTCGGATACAGAAAGTCTGGCCACAGAGATAGAACATCTACAGCTTGTGTTCAGCAGAAATGGATACTTGTCCACAGACATCCAAAGGGCACTTCATGCTACCAGCGAACCACAGGGTACAGAAGAGGAGTCAGAGGAGGCGAAGAAGGTGGCACACCTGCCATACGCTGGACCTATTTCTGCAAAGATCAGCAGAATTCTTTTAAAATATGATATAAAGAGTATCTTCTGTCCACCCTCCAAATTTGGGACAATGCTAGGGAGTGTGAAGGACAACCTGGGGCTAAGTAAACCAGGCATTTACAATATCCCGTGCCAGTGTGGATATCATACATTGGCCAGACAACGAGGATGGTGGACGTCAGGTGCAAAGAACACCAGAGGCACACCAGACTCGGACAGGCAACCAAATCTGCCATAGCGGAGCACTGTCTGGAGCTTGGTCACTCAATGGACTACAACACCAAAATCGTGACACAGACTCCAAGATTTTGGGACAGTGTCATAAAGGAGGCCATAGAGATCAAGGTCACAGACAACCTAATTAACTGAGACAGCGGTTACCAGCTCAGCTCAGCGTGGAGTCCGACTCTGGAGCTTATCAGGGCCCAACAAAAGGAACCAAGAAACTCCTCAAGAAGTAGTAACACCGTAGGAACAGTGACAGGTGGGCACAGACTGCGACCGCAACTCCTGACACAGGACGGGCCTCTGACAGCCACCACAACTGCAGATGATGGACAAGCCGAGCGTGGACGACCGTTGGAGCATCAGGGAAGTTTCAACACCTCAGCAGCAGTGCCAGGCGGGTGCGGACCACGAACGGAGTGCCCGACCAAGGACGGGCCTCAGAGAGCTGCCACAGATGGAGACAAAGTCGGGCGCGGACGTCTAAGGGAGCACCAGGGAAGAGACAACACCTTACAAGCAGCACCAGGTGGGTGCAGACCGCGAACGGACCGCCCAATGCAAGACGGGCCTCAGACAGCTGCCACAACTGCAGATGGTGGACGAGGTGGGCGCGGATGTCCATGGGAGCACCAGGGAGGTGCCAACACCTCAGGAGCAGCGGCAAGTTGGCACTGACCATGAACGGAATGCCAAACACAGGTGCGGCCCCAGACAGCTGCCACGACCACAGATGGTGTACGAGCTGGGTGCGGACATCCGTGGGAGCAGCAGGGAAGGGCCAAAACCTCAGGAGAAGCACCAGGGGGGCACGGACCACGAACGGAACGCCCAACATAGGGCGGGCCTCAAACAGCTGCCACAGATGACGACCAAGTAGGCTGCGGATGTCGAGGGAGCACCGGGGAAGAGACAACACGTTACAATCAGCGCCAGGCCAGCGCGGACGGCAGAGAGAGCACCCAGCGCCCTCCGAGCATAACTACTGGACAAGATCCTCCAATACGGCAGTCTCAGGTAGCACCTGAAGAAGGCAACAAGTTACGTGGCCGAAATATTGTGCCAGAGTGACACAAACATCTGTCAGTAGTACCGATTATTCCACATGTCAAGATCTCGCTGGGAAAGCCTGAAGGGTTACACAGAAGACTCTATGGGGAGGAGATGTACCTTAATATCAAGAAGCTGGGTAAGCTACAACAGAGGAAGGGGAGGATGCTGAGTTCTCTCAGTTCCCTTCTGAGATCCCGAGAGGGGGATGTAATTCCTGTCTTCGCCAGGTTCAAGCATCATGTTAACACCAGAACTGTGAACACAATCAAACACTATGCTAGCCTTGCACTGGTAAGAGAAAGAGTGTGTGACATGAGCCACCGCCTAGATGTCACGTCCAGGGAGTTGCTGTATCTCAACCTTTCCATAGCAGCTACGCTGACCCGAGAAGACTGGGACCAGGTTAATGGTGCCTCCTGGTCCTTGGCTGAATGCACCATGAGGAAATCAACAGCATGTCAACAGGCCAAGTCTGAGCACCTTAACAAGAAGGTACAACAGGATGGGGACACATGGACAATGGTCAACCTGAGTGACAAGCAGCTCAATGAGGCCACCTCAAAAGCACTCAGAAAGGGCCTCAACTTTGCAGTGACTCCAGAAGCATACCTGTTGCAGCCTTCGTCAGTTTGGTTGAGCAGATCATCTACATGCTACCTTCCAATGTGTCTGAAGAGATCCGCAGGGAGACCTGCAGGGCACTCACCAGGACAAAGCCCCCCCAAATCCAACATCTCGAGCAAGGAGATTGTGGCACTCAGGCACCTACGGGAGGATGACAGCATTTTAGTTCTGCCAGCTGATAAGGGTAACTCCACGGTCATCTTAAACAAGTTGGAGTATGATAGGAAGGTGCAACAACTTCTGGAAGACACTGCTTACAAACCACTAGATGGCAACCCCACTGACAAGGTGGAAAAGAAGACCCAGAAGTTGCTCAAGGAGACAGGTCTACCTGAACAGGTCATCATAAAGCTTCATCCCAAAGCACCTGTACCACCCAGACTCTATGGAGGGGGTCTCCTTCGACCTACTGTCAGTAACATCAGCGCAGCAACATACCTCACTGCACAATACCTGAAGAAGATATTGGCACCATATGTGGGCAACTGTGCACACCACATTTGGAACTTGGAGGACTTCCTAAAACGGCTAAGGCAGCTACACACTGTGGACTCTGACATGGTCAGTTTTGATGTGATGTCGCTCTTCACACTAGTGCCACTCACCGATTCACTCAATATCATTGGAGAGAAGTTCGATGGTGCCCTGCTCGACCTGTTCAAGCATGTCCTGACCTCAACATATTTTCTTTACGGGGGCCAATTTTATGAGCAAATGGAAGGAGTGGCAATGGGCAGCACTTTATCACAAGTGGTAGCCAACCTTTTCATGGAAAGGTACAAAGAGGAGGCACCTGCATCAGCCACTTACCAAACCAAGTGCTTTATTAGGTATGTTGATGACACTTTTGTCATTTGGCCCCATGGCAGGGAGAAGCTAGATGACTGTTTGGAACATCTAAATTCACGCCACCCAAGTATAAAATTTACTATGGAGCTAGAGAAGGATGGACAGTTCCCATTCAAGGGTGTCCTGGTCAAGAGGAAGGCAGATGGCACTCCGGGGCACAGTATGTATCGTAAGCCCACCCACACTGACTTATACCTTCTAGCCAGTAGCTGCCACCACCTGGCACAGATGAATGGAGTCTTGAAAATATTAGTTCACAGGGCTCAGGCTCTGTCGGATACAGAAAGTCTGGCCACAGAGATAGAACATCTACAGCTTGTGTTCAGCAGAAATGGATACTCCTCCACAGACATCCAAAGGGCACTTCATGCTCCCAGCCAACCACAGGGTACAGAAGAGGAGCCAGAGGAGGCGAAGAAGGTGGCATACCTGCCATATGCTGGACCTATTTCTGCAAAGATGAGCAGAATTCTTTCAAAATATGATATAAAGAGTATCTTCTGTCCACCCTCCAAAATTGGGACAATGCTAGGGAGTGTGAAGGACAACCTGGGGCTATGTAAACCAGGCATTTGCAACATCCCGTGCCAGTGTGGAAATCATACATTGGCCAGACAACCAGGACGGTGGACGTCAGGTGCAAGGAACACCAGAGGCACACCAGACTTGGACAGGCAACCAAATCTGCCATAGCAGAGCACTGTCTGGAGCTTGGTCACTCAATAGACTACAACAACACCAAAATCGTGACACAGACTCCAAGATTTTGGGACAGTGTCATAAAGGAGGCCATAGAGATCAAGGTCACAGACAACCTAATAAACCGAAACAGCGGTTACCAGCTCTGCTTGGTGTGGAGTCCGGCTCTGGAGCTAATGAGGGCCCAACAAAAGGAACCAAGAAACTCCTCAAGAAGTAGTAACACCATAGGAACAGCACCAGGTGGGTGCAGACCGCGCCCGCAACTCCCGACGCAGGACGGGCCTCTGACAGCCACCACGACTGCAGATGATGGACGAGCCAAGTGCGGATGACAGTCGGAGCACTAGGGAAGTGCCAACACCTCAGGAGCAGCGTCAGGTGGGCACGGACCGCGAACGGAGCACCCGACAAAGGACGGGCCTCAGAGAGCTGCCACAGATGGAGACAAAGTCGGGCTCGGATGTCCGAGGGAGCACCGGGGAAGAGACAACACCTTACAAGCAGTGCTAGGCAGGTGCAGACAGCAGAGATAGCACCCAGCGCCCTTTGGACTTAAATACTGGACAAGATTCTCCAATACGGCAGTCTCAGGTAGCACCTGAAGAAGGCAACGAGTTACGTGGCCGAAATATTGTGCCAGAGAAACACAAACATCTGGCAGTAGGCCTGATTATTCCACATGTCAGTTTAATAAGTATTTAAATGAAGATTTTTTCAGTAATATGGCAGAAAAAAACAAGCATAAAGTATGTTTCATCACATGGAAAATCTTTCAATACCACCCCATTTGAGATAAAGAAATATTGGGCTGCAAGTATTGTGATTTCACTTCTCACTTTACCTAAGATTAGGATAGGATTGGAACAATGTACTAGATATCCAATGGTTGCAGAAAACATCATCAGAGATCATTTCTACTGCCTTAGAGCATCTCTCAATGATGTTGATGACAATGGTGCCAGTGACAATGAAAAAACAACCGACAAATACTGGAAAGTAATACCAATGTTGTCAGTGGTTAGAAAAGGATGTCTGCAACATCCTCATCCAAAAATGGTTTATATTGACGATTAAATGGTGCAGTTCCATGAACAAGTCCACATGAACAATATGTTAGAGGAGAACCACAACTTTTGTGCCTGAAAAACTTTGTATGTCTTCATCAAGAGGACTTCACTTAGATTTTTTTATGTATGAGGGTGGAACAGATTGTTCAAAGCTAACAAATGTGAGATGTTCTGAAAGTATGGTGTTTTTGTGCTTTACTTCAGAAAGAAACTGTTTCAAAAAGCTTCATACTTCATAAGAATATCCTGCAACATTTTTAAAAATTTGTAAAAGATTTTTGTAATTTTTTATTTGTTACATTTTTAACAATTTATATTTCAACAAGAACATGTAATGAAACAATTGTAACAATTTTGTGCATTTTCTAGAATGAGAAGGAATGTATGTCTTGCAAATAAGCAAAAATAAAGTAACATCTATTGCTTCACTGTGTGGCAGATTTTCTTATTAGCAGCCCAAAGTATTGTATATGATACATGGAGTGCAGCAGTGTGTAAATATTAAAAAAATTAGTCATGAATATTTTAGTATTAGTGGTCCCAACCAACTCATTAAAGCTTGTTTTGTTCGATTTAGTGTATAACTCTGACTTCAGGTCTCTAGAGGTTAATTTTCAGGCACTCTGGATGCGATTTCAACATTGAAACTTTGGTAATTTATTGTCCATGCATTGTACTAACAAATAAAAAATAAATCGAAAGTTGACATTTTTGGTCAATTTCATCAATGTCCCCCCTTAACTAATTACCATTAACTTATATGAAAATAATCTGCATTTTCATAAAAGAAAGGTTGGCCATCAGATTTAAAGAATTTAACACCAGATATAATTTTTGTGGTTAGTTGTATGCATTTAATTGATTTTCTAATTTATTTTGACTATTCCTAGTTAGTATCTTTTGTTATAGGATGAAATCAGTAATAGTTTCGTAACATAAATTCTATTGTTGACATATAAACAAATATAAATTCTGTACTAAAAATAAACATTTGGAGAAACAACTAATTGTATCCTTAAAGGATCTACTTGGCTATAATCAAAAGCATGTTAGCAAAGCCAGCCCTTAATTAATTCTAAAGTGATAAACAATTTGGTCAAAAGTATTTTTTGCATAACGATATATGTTAATTTCAACATTTAAACAAATAATTTGGCCTAAACCTTGTAGTAGCAGAAACTGTTAACAGGAACAAATTTTTCAATGTATTCAGTTAATTTAATGAGTTAAGTTTTAATTGTAATTTCTGTAAATTGGTCTTCGAACAATGTAGAGTTTCAGTACCCATTATTGTGAGGATATTTTTGGTCCTTAACAGTCAGCCCACTGCTGAGTTTCAGACGAGAAACCTCTGTTGGTTAGAACAACGACAATGCATCAAAATAACTATGAAATAAGTGTGAAGGAGATATCAAGGTGGTAAGGTAATGACCAAGGTTTTCTCTTCTAATCATCAATACTTTCATTACACGTCAAACGTACAGGTCGAAGACTAGGCCGGAACTGAGGTCCCGGAAGTATACAGAACAAAGATCAACTCGAAGACATAATACACATATGATGTTCTGACCTATCGTGATCCGTGGATTGCGCCACATAGCCCCCCCACCCCCCTGCAGTATGGAGTACGTAACCAAAGGTGGGGGTGTTGGCAAGATTTTAAGTGTGTTACAGTGAGTCCCTCCGCATCTAATGGTACAGGCCGCGTGTGGGAGGAGAGCGTGGAGCAAATCCTGGAATGCTGATGCTGAAGTCTTGAAGTGACGTTTGCGGTCATAGTCGTCGGCCGGTGCGGGATCGCTGGTCTGGAAGGGTGTTGTCGGCAGGGAATGTAATGATCATCTTTCCACTTGGCCTAATGTAAGCACGTAGGTTGCCACACGTAGCACTTCGAGAGATTCTGAAACGCTTCGCTACATGTTATGATACACCACCTAATGAGTCATACGAATCATCACACGCAAGCAGCACTAATGCGGTATCACCACTAATGATGACAGATAAACCACAAATGTCATTAGGATGAATGTAGGTAGAGAGCTCGTAAGTGGCGCCTGCTAACGGAGAGCTATGCTGAGCCGGTGGGGTGGGGAAACCATAGCATGGTGAGGGCGGAGTGCTGCGAGTAGAGGGGTGAGTGTCAGACAGTGAGGTCTGAGTGGGCATGGCAGGAACCTGCGGGCTGCACCGATTAGAAGAGCAGCACAGTGTGCTGTCGCACGAAGATGGAACTGTTATATTAGAGCCCTGGGAGCTGGGGCCTCTGCTATGGGAGCTGGGAGGTGGAAAACTCCGGGAATAAGTGTGGGCTCATTGACAGGGCCGGTGTAGGTGTGAGTTTACTCAAATCATGAGCAGAGGAAGAAGGCCGAGGGTGGCCAGAGAGCGTGGTCTCTTCAATGGTGGGTGAGGTAGGGGAAAACTTGACGTGAGCAGGTTTAGCCCTGCTGAGGGAGACAGTAGTTACTGAGCCCTTAATTATGATGTCCATTGTGTTACTGGTTTGCTTGACAACTCTGTACAGGCCTGTGTAAGGGGGCTGTAACGGGGCTTTTACAGTGTCGTCGTGAAGGAACACAAATTTGCAAGTGTCGAGTGCCTTGGGAACATATGTGTGCAGCGGAGTGTGGCTGGAAGGGGGCAGGGGTTGAAGCTTGTTACAGTGTAACATCACCCGTTCTACCAAGGACTGCAGTTCGGACGGTTTAGTGGCTGGAGTAGAAGCAACAAGTTCGCCTGGCAATGTAAGGGACTGGCCGTAGACGAACTCGGCCACTAAGCCTTTAAGGTCTTCCTTGAAAGTGGTCTGCAAACCAAGTAAGATGAATGGCAGGGTTTCCATCCAAAGGACGGCTCATTGACAGAGCCGGTGTAGGTGTGAGTTTACTCGAATCATGAGCAGAGGAAGAAGGCCGAGGGTGGCCAGTGAGCATGGTCTCTTCAATGGTGGGTGAGGTAGGGGAAAACTCGACGTGAGCAGGTTTAGCCCTATTTAGCCATCTTAAGCATCCTATGCCAATGTTCCACGAGGCTGTTGCTTTGGGGGTGGTATGCTGTTGAATGAATTTCCTTGATGCTGCATAGCCTACAAAGAAGACTCAAATTGATGGCTTTGGTCAGTCGTCAAGTAAACAGGGCAGCCAAAGCATGAAATCCAGCGTCTATGAAGGATCGTGCCACTGATTTGGATGTAATATTGCGTAGCGGGGCAGCTTCCACCCAACGAGAGGTTCTGCCTATAATAGATAGCACGTATCTGTAACTCTCGTAGGGGTGAGGGGGCCCACCAAGTCGATGTGAATGTGCTGGAAGCGACTGGGAGGAGCGGTGAAGCTGTCTAGTGGGGGTGATGTGTGTCGCGAAACTTTATTTTGTTGACATGGAATGCAGGCATGGGCCGAGGCTTGGCAGTCACAATGCATGTTGCGCTCTGAAATAAGTCCGGTAGAGGCTCTCACACCTAGATGAGCTAAGTTGTGTAATTTGTCGAACACTTGTCTCTGTAGAGGTTTGGGTATGAAGGGACGCAGCGTACCAGTTGATTCATCACACCAAACCTCACCTATGACACAGAGAAAGGTGGATCGCACAGGTTTGAGTGATGAGCTGTGATCGGAAATAAGGTCCATAGTATCTGTGTCGGCAGACTGCAGCTGAGGCAACTTAGAGAGGTCTATCAGAGTTGTGAGAGCACCGACATGAGACAAAAAACCTGTGACCACATTATCTGCACCCTTGATGTATGGTATTTCTGAGGTAAATTGCAATATAAAGTCCAAATGACGGAAGCGCATAGGTGGAGGGTCAGTTGGGGGGTTCTTTACAGCAGCAACTAAAGGTTTGTGGTCAGTTAAAATGTAGAAGTCCTTACCATCAACCTCGGCGCAAAAGTGTTTCACAGCCTCATAAACTGCCAAGAGCTCCCTATCAAAGGCTGAGTACTTTTTTTGAGCGCCATTGAGCTTCTTAGAAAAGAACTACAAAGGAGAGGTAGAATCTTTGATAGTTTGGCTGAGGACAGCACCTACTGCGGTATCACTGGCGTCCGTGGTAATAAAAAATGTAGCGTCCAGATGTGGGTGGGCAACAGTCACTGTGTTTGCTAGTAGGTGCTTCAGTTTGTCAAAAGCTTGTTCCATGGCAGGGGTCCAGGGGACCAGGTGGATACTGGTCATACTTTTGCCAGCAAGGGCGTCTGTTAGGGGAGCCTGAACCTCGTCTGCAGCAGGCAAGTGCTCCGTATAACAGTTAACTGTTCTGATGAACCTGCGTAGCTCCTTAAATGAGTGAGGGTGTGGAAAATCCAAAACAGGTTTGATTTTATCCTCGGGAGGAGTGAGGCCCATAGCTGACATGATGTAGCCTAAGAATCTTACCGAAATCTGGTGCAACTGGAGCTTCTTATTATTCAGTTCAACACCGGCAGTGGTAAGAGTGCAATCTGCAAATGTTCCTTGCTCTTTTGCAGAGTAGGACTGAAAATAAGAATGTCGTTCAAGTAAACAAAACAAAAATCCAGATGAAACAACACCTTGTTTATGAATCTCTGCCAAGTTTGTGCAGCGTTGCGGAGGCCAAAGGGCATGAACCGGTACTCAAAAAGGCCAAAAGGTGTTGTAACAGCTGTCTTTTCAATAACCTCTGGTGCCATCAGAATTTGATAATAGGCCCTCCCACAGTCCACTACCGAGAAATATGAGCATGGTTAAAATCCACGACGGTAGGAACTGGGTACTTGTCTATCATAGTATGAGAGTTCAACTTAGTATAGTCACCAACCACACGCCAGGTGCCATCGCTTTTTGTGATGAAGGGGATAGGAGAGGCCCAGCATCCAGCAGATGGTTCGATGATGCCAGCTGTTAAGAGATCGTCTATTTGTTCGCGAGCCACTTTCATGAGTTCTGGCTTGAGACGGCGTGGTCGGCAAGAGAAAGGTGGTCTGCCTTGCAAGCAAAATTTGTGGACGGTGCTGTCTGTAACCTCAGAAATGCGCAATGCGGTACACGAAGCAACTGTCTGTGGTATAGTGTGCGTGGTGGTCGCTAGGCTGGGTTGTGACACAGATGGTGAAAGTTTGCATAAGTGCCAACTGTTGGGTGGCTGGGAGTAACAAACAAGGGAGCTTTGCAAAACAAGGTTGGTACACTGTTTATTAGTAACTGAAGGTGCCGCTGTCAAGCTTGGTTGCAGTAGCGGGCACGAATGAACAGCTGATGGCAGTAAATCAAAAACATTAACCTGCGCCTGGGAAGTTAGCTGCCCAAGCGAGGTGGGGGATGAACATGCGCTCGAATTAACACAGCTAGAGCTGGTGGGAGCGCGGACACTGTACAGTTTATGTGGCACACGGTCACAAATGCACTCAGGCCTGGGAACACTGTAGTGGCACCGATTAACCTTGTGCGTTGCCGAGGTGTCGTCTGCTGCAAGCTGCTGCCGTGCTGAAGATAACTCGTTACTTAAGTCGCTGAGGCGACGACATAGCTCAAGTTGTTCCAAGCGCAGGCATGTAGACTCGACACGCTCCGTGAGCCACTTATTTGTCCATGACAAGAGATCGGAGGAGGGGTTATTACACTTCTGAGCCAGGTGGACCTGTTTAACAGTACTATTGACACTCGACGAAGCACACGGGATGTGTTCCTTCATAGGGTGGTAGAGCACTGTGTTCTTGACGAGGTCAGGCCACAATTTGTGGTGTTGTAGAAAGTCGATGCCCAAAATGGGATCATCGATGTCAGCCACCAGGAAGGACCACTTCAGGTTGCACTCAGGCAAGAGGGACACTGCATATGAAGTAGAACCTAAGCACGACGAACTAGATGAGTTTACAGCACTTAGGACAGTTTTGTGTAGTTGTATCTTTTCGGTAACAAGATGAGATGGAAGCAGGGAAACATCTGCGCCCATGTCAATGAGAAAGTTTGTGCCAGAGTTCAAGTTGCAGACATAGACTCGTCCATTCAAAGCATTAGTATTGGACACAGAATGGAGTGTGCGAATGCGCCTGTTGTTTACGTCGCAGGAGGTGGCACCGCTGCCTACCTGCTGTTGAAGTTTGGGTAGGAGCATGGTGGTTTACAATTGCGTACTTGTTCCCCGAAGTTTGCATGGAAGAAACAATATTTATGGGTGGACATTTGCTCCAGCGAGTGATCAGACGGCGGTGGCCCAGAATCTGCTGCAGTCAGATGTGTTGTTGTTGTGCGGATGTGAAGGTGCCGGTAGTGCAGCAAGCTTGACAGACTTAGGTTTAGTGGGGTGTCCAAGTTGAGGCCCTGGTTGTGGTTGGAAAGTGGCGTAGCTGCCGGAACGCTGGGCACAGTGTTCACGTAGTAGAGCAGAGTAAACTCGGGCAGCGGCACAAGCGTTTGCTATTTGGTCTATCTTTGTAAGCGGAGATGGCTGTTTGGACAGGCAGAGGCAGCTTTTCCGTCCAAATCTTGGTGAGCATGGCATCTGGCATGTCGCATTCACTGACAAGAAGTTGAAGGCATCGCCACAGCTGGGAAAGAGATCTGTCGCTGAGGCGTTCTTCATAGACGTGCTGTTGAACGTTTTCTCTTTTTGTCTTGGAGACACGTTCCAGTATTGCTTGTTTAGCCATAGTGTACTTCTCATTCTGAGGAGGTGACTTAACCAGGTCATAAATTAAGTGCAGAGACACTGAAAGTTTGCTCGACCAGGTTGAACCAGAATTCCAGGTGGGCAGGTTTGAATGCCGGAAGTTTCAGTAGATTCGACGAACTGGCGGTCGAAGAATGCAAGCAGCCACTTGCGGACGCAGGAGTAGGTAAGCCAAAGTTAACTGTGTGTCGTGAGGGCAGTAGAGAGGAAGCAGACGTGCCGGCTGTGTTCATAGTAGCTGGAGGGGAAGCGAAATCTGTTAGCAGGAAGCCCGGCGTAGAGCGAAGCGGGACCGGTTGTTGTGGTGGAAGGTCAAAGTGGTCATGGCGGTTGCTCGACAGCTTATTATGCAATTGGTCCTCCACATCTGCAGCGAAATTGCCCATCACAGAGTCACTGATGATCTTGGTGGAACCTGACGCGCTCAAATTACTGCACTGATGAACACTCGGAGTAACAGGCTGGCGAATGTCATTCATGTAGTGTGCAACCAGTGCAGAGTGATGCACACATGGAGCTTGCACATTCAAAAAGGCATCCTGTTGTGGCACATTATGAAAACTATGCTCCCCACTATTTACGGTACTTGCATTAAAGTTCGGTATCAGTGTGTAGTGGTTTCTTGTACTGCTGTGCGGCGAAAACTGAAGCACTTCGGAGCTAACAAAGCTGGAGTCAGACACCGCTGGCATCACATTCAAAACCACTGCACCTGACGAGGTCCCTGGGTTCTCTAAGCTATAGGACTGCGGAAATCGCTGTGCGCTGTGCGGGATTAGCTGAGTGGTCTAGGGCACTGCAGTCATGGACTGTGCGGCTGGTCCCGGCGGAGGTTTGAGTCCTCCCTCAGGCATGGGTGTGTGTGTTTGTCCTTAGGTTAATTTAGGTCATGTAATGTGTAAGCTTAGGGACAGTTAAGTCCCATAAGATTTCACACACATTTGAACATTTTTTTGACTGCGGAAATTCACGTCGGGCACCGACTACAGCTGACATGCTTGAATTTAGTTGCTGTTGCTGGTGAAAACCGGGTGGTGGCAGCTTGTTGTAGAAGGCCTTTGTGTAGTGGACAAAGGTCCATGCAGAACACGGAAGCTGGCGCTGTAGTCACTTTGTACTCGGTTTGACGGATTATTCGAACTTCGGGGTCACCACTGAAGGAGATATCAAGGTGGTAAGGTAATGACCATGGTTCTCTCTTCTAATCATCAATACTTTTATTACATGACAAATATACAGGTCAAAGACTAGGCTGGAACTGAGGTTCCGGAAGTATACAAAACAAAGATCAACTCGAAGACATAATACACATATAATGTTCTGGCCTATAGATCCATGGATCGACACCACAAGTGTTACACAATAAGGCCATGTGTTAAAACAATGACAGTGTCTGCTCCATACATACCTTTCTATTCTTAAAGAACTGTGAACTTTGTGGTTAGATTTTTATTGCTCGTAGATGTACAACAGTAAACTATTGAGGCAGTATGTAGATGTTCGCCTGAAAACTATTAAAGAGGCTTTTCGAAAGTTAAACAATAGTGAATGGGCCATATTGAATGTGTATATGTGGGACTTGTGAAAAGTGAAAGCAAATAACTGTGAAACGCAAATGTGCACCTGTCGGCTACTTCATTTACAGTAGGCAGTAGTGCACTTCCACCTACTATTTTTTTCAGCCATTACATCGAAACTGAGGACAATCAATGAAGCACTAAAGCAGGCGAACCGCTACATGTGGTGCCCTGGGTAAGGGCTATTGTATGTGGGCACTATAAACTAGAACTCACAAACTTTGTCAGTTATGAGATCGGGTGGTTTACAGTGATTTCAATGGAAGAGATAATACAGCAAATCAGTGCTAGGGTTTCATGGCCACAGAATGACAGCAGGCAAAAAGCAAATGGGTTCTATGGAAGCAGCCATTGAGAATAGGAGCAGTACGCAGGTGGACACAGCTGACCGAGATAAACAAGATGCCTCACCAAGAGAGTTACAGCTTGCAGCAGACGACAAGTCGAGATGACAACTACACCAAAGCAGCAGCAGATGAGTAATTAAAAACAAGGTAATTCATTGCAAAAGCTGTTTTGTATTAAGTGATACATAATGAGTGATCATAACAAAACAAGACAGTGTGACTGAGAACAAAGCTGTAGAGGTTAAGTTTTCAAGAGAACAGAAAGACCTAAGTGGGACTGGTTCTGTAGACCCTAGTAGTTAGGGAGATCAGACATGAATGTAGCTTTGAAGGATGGGGACGAAAGTCCAGTAAAGAGCAAAATGGATGAAAACAGTACTGAAATGTATGAGGTCGTTGAGGTTGAGGAGGAGGAATCTATGAGCAAAAGTCAGCAAGAGCAAAAGTGTATGGCAGACGGAAAAGGGGAAGTGATGTTAATTCAAATTATGAGTAGTTTGAATAGTATGAAAATTAGTAAGAAAAAAGACTTTAATAGGGTGGAAAGTAGTGTGAAAGAAGACATTGGTAGGGTGGAAAAGAAAACTGATTGCATTAGAACTTTCATGGTTACCTTAAAGGATGAACTGAAGAAAGAAATTAAAAATGAGATTAAGGTAGTCAGCTGAAATCTTTCCAAATCAAATAGGAAGGTTGAAGTGGCAGTTAAAAATTGTGATGGAAAGATAAAGAAAGTTGAGAAGAATACTAATGAGAAATTAACATTAATGAGTAGTAAATGTGTAGAAGAGAGAAAGAAGCTTTGTGATGACTATAGTAGGAGGCTTCTGAGAAACAGTGTAAAGATAAAGTCCAAGTTGCCAAGAAGTTTTGTGCTAACAACAGGGTTAAACCTGAGGACCAAATTGATCAGATTAAAAATGATTTAGAAACTGAGATAGAAAACAAGTGTGTAGTAGTGGTAGAGCAAAAACCAGTAAAAGTAAATGAAAATGTAGCTTCAAAATTGACTAAAATGGTGAAAAAGGTGGAAGAGAAACAAAATCTAAAGCATAGAGAAAGTGACAGTGGGTCTGATTCTGACAGCAGTTGTAATGATAACAGCAATGATGAATCCAGTAGTGATGAGGATGAGGTGTTTGAATTTATAATTCATAATGACGGCAATGTGTAAAGTGAAGACAGATTAAAGGAGGGGAATGTTAGGCCAAGGAAGAATTAGAGTTCGAGAGTGGTAATGAGGAAGAGGACCATGCTATCTGTCATTTGACTGTGTCTGATAATCATTTTGACAGGCAGGATGATAGTTTTTTCAGGGAAAGTATTAATGAGGATTTGTTGTATGAAGAAGATCACATGGTAAGTAAAAAGAAAGTGCATCAACATGTAATAACAACAAGTGTACAATATATACATCTTAAGTGTTTACTGGACAGTGGTAGTAATTTGGATGTCATGTCACAGGCATTTTTTGAATCTATAAAAACACAGAGGCTACAGTAGTGATGCAGGTGTCTGAAATAAAAATTATCGGTGCTACTGGTAAGATATCAAAGAGTTGAAACAAGATGTACTATTAACTGTGGAATGGGTGGGACAGCTATTGGAGTGTAATTTGTTGGTGATTAAAAATCTCAGCATTGATATAATATTTGACACTAATTTCATGAGCAACTAGCAAGTAGGGGGTTCAACATTCCGTGTTGGATTCATTATGTGGCGATAATGCTTACCCCAGCTGTCTGTCCCATTTTTCATGTTTCCCTAGGCTGTCAAACTCTTCTCCTGTCCTGTCTGTAGTTCATAAGTGAAGCAGTACCATTCCATCTTCAAATTTCATATGATTTTGTACAGCAGGATACTTAAGTATAAGAATATTTTAGAAACGGTTTCTCCAATATTATTTATATACAGGGTGATTATAATTAAAGTTAAACTTTCATAACACTGTAGAAATAACATCACTGGTCAGAATGACATCAGATTGCAATGGAATATTATCAGAGAAGGTAGAAAATGTATGGCAGAAGAAAGAAAATAGTGTGCAAATTGATCAATAGATGGCGCTGTATGTGACAGAATATGTAAATGAAAACACCTGTCAAGCGCACGACCCATTGAAGTTGGTACAAACACACCAGGTACACAGCTTCTCCTCCTTCCACATCTACGATGTTTGCCACGTCTGTCTCAATGCAGGATCAGGCTCTGCTTGTACAGCTGTATTACAAGAATGATGACTGTGCACACATTGCTCTACAGAAGTTCCAGACACTGAAGGGTTTGGAAAAAGGCGTTGATTTGATGACTGACGTGGGTCTGGAGAAAATGATTCATAAATTCAAAAAGATGGGTTCTTTTGGTGTGCGTTATGGTAGAGTGAGGAAACAAATTGATTTGACATCAGTGGAAGCAGTGGCCACAGCAATCCAGGGGGAGACTAACGGTGGTGTGCAAATGTGTAGTGCATAGTGAATTACCTTAACATTGGACATATTTGTGAGCACGGTCCTTCTTTGCTATCCATTCAAAATTACCCATGTGTGTGAGTTGCCTTCTGTTGACCTGCCAGGAAGAGAGACCTTTGCTTTAGAATTTCTTGCTCACATGGAAGTGGACAATGATTTGCCATGGAAGGTTTTGTGGACAGACGAAACCACTTCCATTTGACAGGATATGTCAATACACATAACTCTCGAATATGAGTAATGGAAAATCTGCACACAAATCAACCTGTACCACTTCATCCTGGAAAGGTCACTGTGCGGTGCGGGTTTGCAGCATCATTTATCATAGGGCCATATTTTTACAAAGAGACATGTGCTTCCAGTCCTGTTACCTGTACACTGGTAAGTGCTATGAGTGCGTTTTGTGCAACCACATCACACCAGCTCTCCAACAGCATGGATGTGTGGATGGGATTATTTATATGCAAAATGGCACACATCCACTCATTGAAAATGCAGTTAAGCAGCTGCGGAAGTGCCATTTCGGAAATACTAGAATTATTAGCCACCATTTCCCTACAGCCAGGCCATCCCAATCACCTGATCTTAATCTGTGTGACTTCCGGCTGTGGGGCTATCTGAAAGATGTTGTGTTCAGTGTTCCGATAGCAAACTTAGCTGCATTGAAGGCATGCATTGCGTAACACATTCTGAATGTGGAACATGTTTTTCGCCAATCACACAGAAGCTAATAATCAAATTTGATTTTGATTGATGCTTTTTAGGCTGTTTTGGCCTCAGGACACTTTAAACCAATGTGAGTGATGCTTTTTAAGTGGTTTTTGGCCTCAGGACAATTAAAAACTGATTTTGCCCATCCGATGAGATATGACCTTGCTGTTTTTATGGGTTTATGTAAATAACAGTATCACACCTGTACAACCATGAACACTGAGTAGTACAGTTTGTTTAGTGTCAAACGTGCACTTTAGGCATTGTTGTATGATTCATTTGTCATTTGTAGTCAACCACTATTACATTATATGATGCTTACAGCGCCATCTATTGCTACATTTTGTAACTATTTATTTTTCTTCGGCCATATGTTTTCCCCCTGCTCTGATAATATTCTGTTGCGATTTGATGTCATTCTGGCAAGTGGTGTTATTTTTACAGTGCTTTGAAAGTTTAACTTAATTATAATTACCCTGTATATTATGTTGTGTAAGTTATTAGTAATGGAATCATAAGAGGATGGGAGAAAATAAATTGGTACCACAGTAAAAGGATTTCCGTCAAACAAAGATGTAAGGTAAACAGAAAAAGAAAGTTGTCAGCATATGTGGAGGATAATTGACATCTGAAGTAATTAGCTCATGAGTGCAGCAGCAGCAGCAATATGCAGTAAAAACCATCTTGGATACCAAGTTATTAATATTAATTGTGGTATAATACAAGTGTTTGTGTTCAGTGAAATAAGTATATGGAGATAATTATCTACCCACAGAAGTGTCATGGTACACTCTTTTCTAACATTAAGGAATTCCAACTTTAAGCATCATTGCCTGGAATAATGTGTGGAAAGAATAAGCAAGAGTTGCATGTATATCATCCTTCAGGCTAGAATCTTAAGCAATTTGATGGAATACAAGGAAGTAATAATTTTTCTGAGTGATAATTTCGTCTGATCGGCAATGAGAGTTAAGTTTGCCTTAGCATAAGGATCTGTTATGGTGAAGTGTTTTTCAGTAGGGTCAATTTTGTATTGGATAAGCAAAGCAGGTGTTTATTAATTAGTTACTGAAGCAATAAGGAAATAATAAAATAATGAGCAATGTTAGGGTCTTAATGGTTAGGGATCCTGTCTTTGCAGTAGGGATATTTTTTGGGAATGCACTCCACTAGTTAAAGACATAAGAAATTAAGTAAAAGAATGGAGCTGAAAGACGTGCTTGAGTAATGAAAAGATAACAGTATACAAACAAATGTGGAGTAACTGTAATGATGATCTAATTTTGAACTATGTAACATTGGGTACTGGGTATATTGTGCAAGTCATGACACTGCAGCTGGGAATGAGAACTTAACAGAAAGAACAATATTTTAGTGAGGCACAAGTCATATAATGTTGCATTATTAGATCTACAGATTATCTGAAAACTTCTATTTGTGCTGAGGAATTATGAACTTAAAGCAGTAATACTGGAATGAAGAACAATATGTTTCCTGACTAATGAGAACTGTGATGTTAGAGTGATGTGAATATTTCTGACAGGTCATTTGGGATTTTGTGAGGATTTAATTTTCTGTTTGAATGAGAGTGTGGCGGTTATCGACTGCAAGAGTCGACCGCCTCATCTTTGAGAATGAACATTTTTGAAAACTGTTGATCTCAGTGTGTTCCGAACTTTGTATTCGAGTGGATGTGTTTGTACCGACATGATCAAAATAAAGTTAATTCATTATAAACGAGCGAATACTTAATGTTGGGTTCACTATTACCATACGAAACACCTTGATTCCCACACTGGTGACCCCAATGCTCACAAACGCTTCTTACGATGCCAGAAATGTGTACTGGAACAATGCCATGGACAAACAATGTAGCAACCCTTTGTCGGATTTCTACGTCCATTGACTTCGCATCGCGCCGCATCTGGATGCAGTGTACAGGAAGTGTAATTAGTGTGTAAATTTCTGACTCTTGTATGAATTGTGCTTTTTGGTAACTTTTGTCACCTTCTCACACATCGACAATGCGACTGAGGCGCACACGTCGTCCTTCGAAATCCGCTCAACACATCGGTAATTTCACTTCCGGACTGTGCAGTACTCCTTGCCGATTAATTTGGACAATTTTGAATCGCTTTTGTGTAATGAATTAACTCTGTGTAGTGCTTCAATACCAGACAATCATGCCAAACAATGGACTGCAAAAAACAGGGATTATGTTGCAAATCCCAGTTTGCACGAACCCCGAACTACGGCTAAATCCCATGCCTGGTCGAATTCACAGGTACAATTTCATCTAGGACATCCTACTGATCAACGACAATGCACTAATTACACCAACGACAATGCTGGCTGTTTCTCAGTGCAACACTGGACATGCCACGCCTCCCTCTACGCAGCACCTGAGCCGAACCGACTCTGCTCGACCGCTACCGACAGCGACGTCACGGCTGCCACCTGCTGGCTCTCTGACCTCGATCCAGTCAAAACAAACAGCTGCAGCTGCACGACATATGATCCCACTACGGCTACTGCACCCGCATCTTGTCAACAACTCGCCGACACTATGCACGCTTACCGCCTGGCCGTTCACTACTCGATCGCGCCCACAACTTATTCACCCACCCCAGAAGATGATTTCAGCCGTATCAATGCTTCATACAGCAGTGAACGTGTTCTCACTCCACTGCCGTCAAGTACTGAGTTCTGCATTTGCGATTGCATACACCATCTCTTCTACTCGAACTGTTATGTCAATACTGTGCTGCCGACCTTGTCTTGTACGCCAGGTTACCCTTTGATAGAGATAGATTCTGGTTTCAACCCCATCTTACTCAGTGATACACAGCAGACTGCTTCACGATATACATTTTCGCCTGAACAACTGCAACAGCTACATGAGCAAATTGTGACATACAACTTGTTGGTACAAGATCAGTTACACATGCTGCAGCTGACACCGACCGAGCACGACATGCAACAAGATGCTCCTGTGATTGTTCTGCCTCCGACTGCTGATGATCCTTTGCTGTTACTACCACCTACAACTAATACCCTGATGATCACGCTACACTGATCTATGTCCAAGATGTCACAACTGTCATCAAACCCGTCGCCTCAAGTGGAAATTCTACGTTACTGATGTGATACATGCACAACTTATTTATGCCGCTGCCACCTTTCCTTGGTAGTTCCAGACACTTCGTTTCTGTACCGCTGCATTCCAGTGCTGCTTGCTTTGCTGTCCTCTTCACTACCTCCGCAATGTACGACCAACACATCTGCCATTTCTGCTTCGACGAGTGAGCATCTTTCCGCTCTGACACACAATCGTGCAGCAGTTTCGCGTGAGCAGCTTGCAGCCTTACAACTCCACCGCAGTGCTGACAGTGACAGCACACACACAGCTCCAGTTCCATCGAACTGTGTCGCCTCTCCACCATGGACCAGTAGTTCATTCGCCGATTCTACTTCTTCACATTCACATTACGTGTTATCACCTTCCTGCTCCGAACATGGTTTCGCCGACCACGTCCGCCTTCCACTACCTCTCGCCGTCGCCATGCCTCATGCACAGGGCTAGCGGCCTCGCCCCCTACCTTTGAACATGGCTGTTTTGCACATCAAAACACCGACACTATCAACTCTGCTTGGAGCATCGTGCCATCTACCGCTGTAACACACTCACCGTCCACGGACTCTGAGGTGATGCTTCCGTCTACACCGAAGTCATTCACCACCAAGGTCAGTCATGTGCAGCTTGCTGTTTTCTCCCCTGCTGTGACATCAAGCGCCTCTATAACTCCATCATTACTGCGAGTGTTGCTCATCCGGCATCTCTGCAACCTGTTAAGCCACAAAATGCTTGCTCCTTTATTTCATATGGCCAATAACAAACTGGTACTGGACACGTTGCACTTACCGCAGTGCTTGCCGGCAAATACGTTGGCAATACATCGCAATGCATCTTTGATGTACTCCGCGTCTTTGATCGGATCAAAACCCCACTGCGTCGCACGGCCTCGGCATGACAATGTTCCCCCCACTGACACACTGCCACCTTCTGCTTCTACTGTGCCATCAGCAGCATGGCACGGTCAACCTGTGGACACCTTCTGCGCCTCCTTCCCTCTGCTGGTTGTGCCTACCAAGACATCGAGAAATGGTCCAATCGCGCCTCGCACTAGCGCCTGCCATGACACGATTGGTCACGCGCACCAGTGCCATCAGCCGGCCGGTTGCACACATGCCTCTCATCATCCTTACCATGCTCTGCACTACCAGCAGGGGCTCTGTGGCGGTTATTGACTGCAAGAGTTGACCGCCTCATATTTGAGATCGAACTTCTTTGAAAACTGTTGATCTCAGTGTGTTCCGAACTCTGTATTCGAGCAGATGTGTTTGTTCCGACATGATCAAAATAAAGTTAATTCATTATAAATGAGCAAATACTTAATGTTGGGTTGAATATTACCATACGTAACATCTCAATCTTCACAAGAGTAATGCTCAGAGTTGAGTAGAGGAATGGGGTGATGATTAGGTACAACTTCCATCCCTGTAACTTTGATTTGAATAGTACTTTTGTTATGTGATGGTGACTCTATTCTTTTCTCACAACATAATGATTAGTAAGTCTATGCTACTGCAAATCTTGAGCTTTTGCTATTTTGCAAATGGGAAAGAAACGAAAATCTTTCAAGTTTAACAAGTTTCAGACAGTTTTGTCTTAGATTAATGTTTAGTAATGTAATGTGCACTTCATTGTAAAATTTTAACAGTCAACTCCTTTTGTACTATGGTCAATTTTAGTGCTCATTATTCTAATGTCATGAGAACTATGTAATGTATCTTTATATGATGTAATGATTATCATTTGCCATTAGCGTTGAACATATTGTTTCTTATACCTGAGTCAGAAGTAAAAGTAAGTGTACTAAAGTTGGGCATTTGGTCTAATTTTTTCATGTACTGTGGTGGAGGAGAACCATCTCCAAGGGAACTGATAGCAGTGCATTTCCTTACTAACTGCCACTTGGACCCGCTGAAGGCATGGAAAACTTGGTGAGAAAGTGTGTAAAAGCTCATTAAAAGTGTAAAAGTGCTTGAGGAAAATACTAAACATTGAGCAACTGAAATTTTCTATCTAATTTGCAGTGTAATTTAGTTTTTTGCAACCCACGACAATTTATTTTGTTGAGCAAGACTGCACTTATACAAAGTGGTATTTGTTTTAAAATGTAGTCTTTGTTTACCCAAAAAGGACATCACTTAGGATGAAGATGCGTAATTGCTCTTAAAAGTATAACTTGTGGATATTTTGTGCAATTGTACAATACACTGTATGTAAATATGTTGTGTGGGGACTTTCACATGGAGAGTTCATGGAAGTATAAATTTGAAAAAAACATATGTACTGTATTTTTTTATAAGATTTCTTATGTAAAATTTTTTTGTGTGGATTTTTAGCCAAATTTCTGGCATCACTTGTGGTCATTGAATTGCTGAGTTAGCTATTAGCAATATCTATCTGGTCCATCCAATGAGGAGATGATGTGAGGAAACAAGATCAATCAATCAATCAATCCATCTCTTTATTCATCCGTTAACAATAATCAATAATCATTGTGTGGATGTAGTCAATTACAATATAGTTTCTTATTTTTAATTTGTTTCAAAAACCTGAATAATAAATACAAATATTTTATATCACTATATATATATATGTCTGCTTGTGTCTGTATGTGTGGATGGATATGTGCGTGTGTGCGAGTGTATACCTGTCCTTTTTTCCCCCTAAGGTAAGTCTTTCCGCTCCCGGGATTGGAATGACTCCTTACCCTCTCCCTTAAAACCCACTTCCTTTCGTCTTCCCCTCTCCTTCCCTCTTTCCTGATGAGGCAACAGTTTGTTGCGAAAGCTTGAATTTTGTGTGTATGTTTGTGTTTGTTTGTGTGTCTATCGACCTGCCAGCGCTTTTGTTCGGTAAGTCACCTCATCTTTGTTTTTATATATAATTTTTCCCACGTGGAATGTTTCCTTCCATTATATATATATATATATATATATATATATATATATATATATATATATATAAAAATTACTTTTCCATATTCAGATATTCTTCAATGCTATAAAAACTATGTGTTAGTAAAAACTGTTTAAGATCTACCTTGAATTTACGAAATTCTTTGATTTTCTTTATTGTAGAAGGCAATGTACTAAAAATTATTTTGGGCTGGTAGTTTACACTTTTTTGGTAGAGTGCTCCTTTGTGGGTGTCTCTGTGAAAATCATCCCTGTTCCTTGTTTCATGGTTATGAACCTGGTTATTTAATGTTGAAAATTCCCGGTGAGTTTTCAGATAGCATACACATTCATTATTTTAAATTCTTTGAATATTTCCTTGCATGATACTCTGCAGGGAACCCCTTTCATTATTCTAATAGCTGTTTTTTGAAGTTTGAAAGCTTGTGTTGCCGTACCTGTATTTCTCCAGAAGATCACACCATATCTAAGCAAATGTTGCAGCATTTCTGAAGCATTCTTAGCACTTAGCACCATTTACTTAATTTTTTACTCAAAACTTCTAGATGCTTTTCCCATCTCAAGTGGTCATCCACCCATATACTGAGGAATTTTGTGGACAGAGTTTGTGCAATAACATAGTTCCCTAACTCAGCATTTACTCTTATTCTAGCTTTACTTTTAATATTACTGAAATTCATCAATACCGTTTTACCCTTATTTATGATCAAAGCATTATCACTAAACCATTTTCCTGTCTCATTTATTGTCCTAGAGACACTCTGCTGTAGATCGTCCTCAGTGTATACTTTTATAAAAATGCTAGTGTCATCAGTGAACATCACATCTCTGCAACTGTCAGATGGTTTGGCAAGTCGTTTATGTACACCAAGAACAACAAAGGGCCTAACACGGAACCCTGGGGCACTCCATAGCTAGTTTATTTGAAATCTGAAAGATACTCTTTGCTTTCATGACATATTTGTACTCTCTGTTGTCTGTCAGTGAGATAAGACTTGAACTATTTGAAGGCAAGTCCCCAGACATAACATTCTAGTTTTGTAAGTCATGGCTGATTAAATCAAATGCTTTAGATAAATCTAAGAATATTCCACAGCTTAATTCATTCTTGTCCAAGGCATTTAGAACCATTTTCATGAATTGGAAGATTGCCGTTTCTGTGGATCTGTTCTTTCTAAACCCATTTTGATCATTAGTCAGTATTTTATTTTTATTCAGGAAGTCCCAGCCTTTCACACATTACTCTCTCGATTACTTTAGAGAAACCTGACAATAATGACACTGGCGTATAATTATTTGTCAGCTGTACTATCCTTTTTCTGAAGTGGCTTTATTATGGAGAGTTTTAGTTTTGATGGGAAAACCCCAGTCCTGAAAGAAGTATTAATAATGTCAGGTAGGTGAGTACCTATACTGGTAGAACTGTTTGATTACCTTGTCTGGAATTCCATCGATACCACAAGACATTTTAATAATTTTTGTGCTTAGTTGTATGTAAGTAATTGATTTTCTATATCTTTTGTTATAGGAGGAAATCAGTAATAGTTTTGTAACATAAATTCTATTCTTGATGTATAAAAAAATATAAATTATGTACTAATTATAAACATTTGGAGGAACAAGGACCTATTTGGCTCTATTCAAAAACATGTTAGCAAAGCCAGCCCTTAATTGATTCCAAAGTGATTAACAGTTTTGTGAAAAGTATTGTTTGCATAATGATATATGTTAATTTCATCATTTAAACAAATAACTCATCCAAAACATTGTAGTAGCAGAAACTGTTAAAAGGAATGAATTTTTCAATGTATTCAGTTAATCTAATGAGTTAAGTTTTAATTGTAATTTGTGTAAATTGAACTTCGAACAATGTGGAGTTTCAGTACCCATTATTGTGAGGATATATATGGGCCCAATTCTTGGTCCTGAAACATTCAGTCTATGGCCAAGTTGCACACGAGAAAGCTGTGTTGGCTAGAACAACAACAATGCATCAAATTAACACTGAAATAAGTGTTACACAATTTCGCCATGTGTTAAAACACTGACAGTGTCTGGTCCATATGTACCTTTCTATTCTTCAAGAACTGTGAACTTTGTGCTTAGATTTTTACTTCCCGTAGATGTACAACAGTAAACTACTGAAGCAGTATGTGGATGTTCACCTGAAAACTATTAATGAGGCTTATCAAAAGTTAAACAATAGTGCACTGGCCATATTAAATGTGTATATGTGGGGGTTGTGAAAAGTGAAAGTAAATAACTGTGAAACGCAAATGTGCACTTGTCGAATACGTCATTTACAGTAGACAGTACTGCACTTCCACCCACTATTTTTTCAGACAGTACGTTGACACCAAGGACAGTCAATCAAGAATTACAGCAGGTGAACCACTACTTATTCTTTCCCATTTTTTCAGATTTTGATATGTTGATTACAAGATTTTTGTTATAATCTGCCTTGCAGTTCTTGAAGGCAGATATACAGCTGCGGAAACAGTTAACCACTCATAATTATCACTGGCATTATTGTATATGAATGTGTCATTGTATTCATTGACTGGGCAACCAACCCTGTCTTTTTTCACCCCAAAATGATAAAGTGTGGTGTGCAAGCAGTTCTTTCACGAAATATGACTGATCAACATTATAAACAGCAGTTGTGGGAATAACAGGAAGTTTCATCTTTACATCAGCTATGAATTTCTCTATAGCATTGTCTATCACTGGCAACTGAACTTCATGTTTACATGATGTAAACTGGGTAATTTTGTGACTTCCTACTCTGTACGATTTCTTGAACCTGATTAGCCAGGTTGACAAAGCCTGGAAATTAACAATGTTCATGTCAGTTGCAATTTGGAGGTCCTAGTCTCTTAGATCTACATTGGTAATGGTGCATATCCTCTCATGAGCAATTCTAAATCTTTTCAACTGTTTTTCATTCAGATGGTTTTGGGTTTCCACTTGATGCGTACTTCTTTGTTCATGTAACTCATTCTTTCATCTGTACGACTCACGCTCCAATTTTATGAAACAAAAACAACTTTGCACACTGCGTTCATTTAACCAATATTTCACTGCCTTTTCTTTGTCACTGAAAGCTGTTGCAATACCGGTATATGTTTTGTTTATGTTTGGAAGGTATTCTTCTTCAGAACTGCTACTGGCACAACAGACATTGTCTAAACCACAATTCATGGAATCATCACAGTTATTTCCTATTTCTTCTAATGTATCCACAATTTCAAATGAAATGTAGATATTATTCAAATGAATGTCAAAGGAATCAAATAACAAATGACATGTATGTTTGTCCTTAGTGGTAGTGATTTTGGCTGGGAACCACAGTCTTCATATTTCATCTTTGCTAAATTGTGAACTATTAGCAGGCATGCCTTATGAAAGCACAATAAATATTAATTCAGCTTTATCTGTATTGTCAATTCTTACCACTACATGCAAAAAGCAACTGATAATTTGTAATAGATGTTGGAAGGCTAATTTTAGGAAATTGTGTGTGTGTGTGTGTGTGTGTGTGTGTGTGTGTGTGTGTGGGCATGCACATGTGCCTAGCTGTGCATGTGCATCTGCCACTGGAGCTGGCTGTTCATCTTCCTGAAGGGTGCGCACTTACTAAATGTGCTGCTCTTCTAGAATATTCCCTATTTTCTCTATCAATCCTATCTAGTTCTGAACGCAGACTGGTACTCAGGTACTGGTCAAAGAGGTGTTTTGTTGTCTACTTTCTTTGTTGATGGATTACATTTCCTGAGGATTCTTCCATTGAATCTCAGTCTGGCATCTGCCTTTGCACAATTAGTTTTATTTGGTATTTCCACTTCAAATTGCTCTGTACACACACTCCTAGATATTTTATGGAAGTAATTGCTTCCAGTTATTTTCTGTAATTGCATAATCTTACAATAAATGGTCTTTCTGTCCATGTATTCACAATACATTACTTTTGTTTGTGTTGAGGGTCAGTAGCCACTCCCTGCACCTAGTATCAATCATCTGCTGGTCTTCCTTCATTTCGCAAAAATTTAATAATTGCTGCTTGGTGACAGTACATGGCCACATGGGCAGTGTGGGCAGTTATGGCAACACTCGGTAATGTGCAATAGCTGTAGGGACTGAGATGGGACTATGATAGTGATGTCCATTATGGCTGGCAGCTCATTCCCAGAACCTCTACTCTCTTGCCTGCTGCATATGTTGGTTCAGAGCATGTGGTTGTCAGTTGTCAGTGTGACATTAGCACACTGCACATAGGAATATGGTTTTAAGAGTTTCAGAATACTTGGAGATGATTTGAAAATCTTGCCACG
Organism: Schistocerca americana; assembly: GCF_021461395.2. Taxonomy (NCBI): domain Eukaryota; kingdom Metazoa; phylum Arthropoda; class Insecta; order Orthoptera; family Acrididae; genus Schistocerca; species Schistocerca americana. The sequence goes on from NC_060119.1 coordinate 592,927,086, forward strand.
GGGGGTTCGGCAAAGAAATGGCAAAGGTATTAAGGACAGGGAGACACAAACAGTTAACAAACAATGAATAGGAGGGTATTCCTGAGACACACAACACACAATCACTGGGTAGGATAGTTAACTGGTGTAGGATTGTTAGGAATTATAATTCTTGCATTCACAATAAAAGTGTAATACATGGTGTGTGTGTGTGTGTGTGTGTGTGTGTGTGTGTGTGTGTGTGTGTGTGTGTGTGCGTGTGTAAAATGAAGCTGCAGTGTGATAAGAGATGTGTGAAGAGTTAAACAGACAATGCGACTTCATGCAAACGCTATATAATGAAACACTCCATCACACTCAGACGAAAGACAGTAGACTAGTGTAAAGGCAATGAAGGGCACTAGAGGCTGCTGAGCTTTTCTGTGAATTGAGGGCAGGGAATAACAAAATTGAACAGCACAGTTGCAGGTACCTACTTTTCCATTTTAAGTACTGGTACTGACTATAAATCATGTCTCTAACTTTCACTTCTCTATTTCATCTTAATGGTTTGCTGACTGGGGGGAGGGGGGGGGGGGCGGGGGAAGACGAATGTACTGATTACAATAGATGCTTAGCTCAGGGGCTAAGCTGAAGAGCGAAATACGAACTTTCAAATGTGACACTCCACATGAGGGAGCAGAATCAGTGAGCTAATGAAAATAACAGCAGGAACCTCTGTTTGTACAACCTCCACAATGTGACAAAGAAACCATACACCCATTACAGGTGTGCAAACCATACATAAAACATTGAATATAATAATAATCACATGAAGAAACAAGAGCTGGGGAGCAAGGTGGGACAAGACATCTGGTGATGTAAATACTTACTCATTCCAGAGTAAAGAAAGGCAGGAGGCTGGCCTTGGCAATTTATCAAAGTGCAGAAGGGTGTCTACTCCCATTGCTTACAAATAACTGCATTTCCTACATCCTGAATATTATACACACATTCAGCAGAATGAAGATGTGAACAGCTGCAAAGTGAGATGAAGTGCACCCTAACTAACATATTAGAAACAGTGCCAGTTCTGTTAATGGGATGTCATACCATGGGAGGATCCAAAGATGCAGCTTAGCAACACTTATGTGCTAGTAGTCACAGAATCATATACAATAGAACAAGTTAAAGAGGTTAACAAGGTTACATTCCCAAATTTGGGCTCACTGCTGACACAATGACAGCAAGGATGACAGAGTACATGATGAATCATAACAGGAAAACAGAAACTGAAGGACTGCTACAACCTGCTGGAAAACACCATGGCTGTGTCAACTTCTGAAAGTTACGAGGTCATGGAGGATTAGTTTTCATTTTGTGACTGAACATCGTCGACAGCTCAAAAAAATTAGAGATTATCATGCCTAATCTCATGATCACAGGGCATAAGGGTGCTTAGACCAGGACATAGCTAGAAGGTGCGAGGGTAGAAGTTTTCTCTGCTTCATTGCGCACTTTAGCGTGTGAGGATTGACTTACAATGGTTCCATGAAACCACAGATGGGAATAGCACTGGTTTTCCACAATAATGCTTCATTATATTGACGTGCATGATTACAAATTGGTCTGCCAACTGTATTTCAGTGTTTACTGGGGATGTCAGACATGTAATTTTGTATGGCCCTTCATAGGGTGGGGAGAATTTATTTGTTTTCTCTTTTATGATCATTGTGTTCCATAACAAGACCCGATCACATGGTGGATACTTGAGCAGCACTGTTGCTTTACTATCTCTCTGAACTTGTCTCATGACACTTTTGTAAATGCATTTGAAAACTGCTTCCCCAAGAAAATAGTTAAATATTCTCGTAAGAAACCATGTAACAAACCATGGCTTACTAAGGGTATAAAAGTATCTTGTAACCGGAAAAGGGAAATGTATCTGACAGCAAGAAAGAGTAGTGACTCAGAAACTATCAAACATTATAAAAACTACTGTGCTATATTAAGAAAAGTTATTAAAAAATCCAGAAGTATGTGTATCATGTCTGAAATCAGCAACTCTGATAATAAAATTAAAACAATTTGGAATATTATTAAAAGAGAAACAGGTCAACCAAGAGCACAGGAAGACAGTATTACCATCAAATTGAATGAAAACTTTATGAACAAAAAGTCAGAAGTTGAAAACTTTTGTAAATGCATTTGAAAACTGCTTCCTCAAGAAAATAGTTATATATACTCGTCAGAAATAAATATACTCATAAGAAACCATGAGTGGGACAGTGCACAAATGGTTTAATTCGTACCTCACTGGAAGAGTGCAGAAAGTTGAAGTAAGCAGTTCTCATAATATGCAAAGATCAGCACATTCCTCAAACTGGGGAACTATCAAGAATGTGGTTCCACAAGCGTCGGTCTTGGGTCCTTTGTTGTTCTTAATATATATTAATGACTTGCCATTCTATATTCATGAAGAGGCAAAATTAGTTCTCTTTGCTGATGATACAAGTGTAGTAATCACACCTGACAAACAAGAATTAACTCATGAAATTGTCAATAATGTCTTTCAGAAAATTACTAAGTGGTTCCTTGTAAACGGACTCTCACTGAATTTTGATACGACACAGTACATACAGTTCCGTACAGTAAATGATATGACGCCATTAATAAATATAGTCCTTCATCAGAAGCATATAGCTAAGGTAGAATATTCAAAATTTTTAGGTGTGTCCATTGATGAGAGATTAAATTGGAAGAAACACATTGATGATCTGCTGAAACGTTTGAGTTCAGCTACTTATGCAATAAGGGTCATTGCAAATTTTGGTGATAAACGTCTTAGTAAATTAGTTTACTACGCCCATTTTCACTCATTGCTTGCATATGGCATCATATTTTGTGGTAATTCATCACTGAAGAATAAAGTATTTATTGCACAAAAGTGTGTAATCAGAATAATAGCTGGAGTCCACCCAAGATCATCCTGCAGACATTTATTTAAGGATCTAGGGATATTCACAGTAGCTTCTCAGTATATATATACTCTCTTATGAAATTTGTTATTAACAACTAAACCCAATTCATAAGTAATAGCAGTGTGCATAACTACAATACTAGGAGAAAGGATGATCTTCACTGTTCAAGATTAGATCTAACTTTGGCACAGAAAGGGGTGAATTATACTGCCACTAAAGTCGTTGGTCACTTAACAAATAGTATCAAAAGTCTGACAGATAACCAACAAGTATTTAAGAAGAAATTAAAAGAATTTCTGAATGACAACTCCTTCTACTCCATAGAGGAATTTTTAGATATAAATTAAGAAAAAAAGAAAAAACCAAACAAAAGAATTATAAAAAATTTAAAAAATAAAAAATAAAAACAAAAGAATAAAAACGTTGCTATATTAACTTAATTATGTTGTTAAATTAACTTAATTATGTCATGTATTGGAAAATTTGACTCGTTCCACATCATTACGAAATATCGTATTCATGATCCATGGAACTAGTATTAATCTAATCTAATGTAATCTACAGTTACTTTTGAGTTACCCTGCTGTACTTTTCATCAACACATTTTAAGTCATTGGGCTAAACTCTTCATTTCCCCCAAATCAACACCCAGAAAGAATTTAACTCAAAGAGAGAACTTACGGTGTCCATATCTTACTTTTCAAGATGCACTCCCCACTAAATCATGAATTGTACTGTTATAAGCGGACAAAATGTATGGCAAATACATATCCCAATCGTTGTATGTCTTGTTCACATAATAAAATAACATTTTTACAATCATTTCATGAACTCATTATATTCTGTCATTAACTTTAGTGTGAAAGGGCATTAGTTCTGCACTTATTAATTTTTAAAATTATTAATTTTTGAAATTATACATACTTGTACATATAAAACGGTAACATATGAGATTTTCCATTAATCATACAGTTTAGATTAGATTAGATTTACTTTCATTCCAATTGATCCGTAGTGAGGAGGTCCTCCAGGATGTGGAACATGTCAGAAAAACAACAATACACGACAAATATTTACAACTAAAACAAATAAGCTAATGTACCATTCCATAGGTCCCAAGTGGAATGATCGTCATTTTTTAATGAACACTAAGAATCATTTGACAAATACTAATGCACAGAATTTAAAATAAAAAAGTTTTTTATTTATTTATAAGGTAATAAATATGTAATACAACTACTGTAGTACTTATTTGCAATGGACACATTACTGCACTGAAATGGTGCAGAAGTTAGATTATACTTACACACACACACACACACACACACACACACACACACACACACACACACACAAATTTTCAATGAACACATTGCTGCACTGAAATTGTGCAGAAGTTATGTTGTACTTATACACAAATCAGTTGGTATTACTAAGAACTTCATCAATGGAGTAGAAGGAGTTGGCCACCAATAAATCCTTTAGGCTCCTCTTAAACTGAATTTCATTGGTTGTTAAGCTTTTTATGGCTGCTGGCAAGTTATTGAAAATGTGTGTTCCTGAATAATGCACACCTTTTTGTACAAGACTAAGTGACTTTAAATCCTTGTGAAGGTTATTCTTATTTCTTGTATTGATTCCATGAATTGAGCTGTTGGTTTGAAAAAGTGATATATTTTTAATGACAAATTTCATTAAGGAATAAATATATTGGGAAGCAGTAGTTAGTACCCTTAGTTCCCTAAACAGGCTTCTGCAGGATGTTCTTGAGTTCACACCACATATAACTCTTACTGCACGTTTTTGTGCCCGGAAAACTTTAGCTTGGCTTGATGAATTACCCCAAAAAATAATCCCATATGACATTATGGAATGAAAGTAAGCATAGTATGCCAGCTTTTTCATTTTTATTTCCCCTATGTCTGACAAAATTCACATTGCAAACAGAGATTTGTTAAGACGCTTCAGCAGTTCTGTGGTGTGCTCCTCCCAGTTGAATTTATTATCAAGCTGTAATCCCAAGAATTTAACACTGTCCACTTCTTCTATCTTCTTGTCATCATATGTTAGACATATACTCTTGGGTAACATATACTCTTGGGTATATTTTTATATAAGTACAAGGAGTAAATATTTAAGATGCCTAGTCTTTTGAAGCAGTTTCTTCATGTTTTTCTTCTTAATATGATCCTGACAGCTTTCTTTTTTTTAAATATGAACACCCATGATAATAGCATCATGACTTACAAAAGGCAACACTAAGAGTGTGACTGAGGCTACTGCCACTGTCTCTGCTGTCGTTTTGGTAACTGGAACCAATACAAAATCGCATGAAAAATGCTCAACAATGGACATAATATACTTGTTTACCTGCAGAATGGGTCCCATAATGTTGAACACAACAATCTAAAATTACTCCAAGACTTCAGGCAAGGTTTGCAACAGTAATTGTGGCCTGATCTACAAAACTTTCACGATAACATAACCATTCAATATGTTCTTCAAATGTTTGTGAAAAGACAATGATACTGTCTAAGTAAGCCAGACATGTGGTTTGTTTCACGCCCCTTAACAATAACTCTGCAAACTACTAAAATGCAGTGGATGCTTTCCTCAAAGCAAATGGCATTCTAAGAAATTCATACAACTCTGAGAGCCCTAAAAATGCTGTTATATGCCTGTCTTGAGGCACAACAGGAAATTAAGGATATTCTCATTTCATACACTTTATACACTGCTTGATATAGCACATAAGTGATAGTTTTCTTACCATTAACAGGGTTTCTGGGCAAAATTATTATAGATGGGTCCCAGGGGCTAGATGATGGCTGAATGATTCTGGAGTCTAAGTACTGTTGAATACTTTCTTCCACCACTGATAGGAGGTGATAGGGCACTTGATACCATTTTTGCCCTGTCAGACCAGCATTCCCAGTGAAAATTTCGTGGTATGTCCTGTTTGGCAAGTATTACCTCTCCTCAGAAAGTCATGCAGATTCCTCCAGTATCACATACAAATATAAGAGGGTTGAATGAAAAGTAATGCCTCCACTTTCATTAATTGGGTTTGGATGGGAATATTTTAATAAATCAAATTCAGAAATAATTCTTAGAATGTGATCTTTAATTACCAATATTCACTTTTCCACATAATCACCAGCCAATTGGATACATTTCTGCCAACGATGAACAAGTTTTCTGAAGCTGTCATGGAAGAAGTCGACACTCTGTTTCTGCAACCACAGTCTCACAGTTCTCTCAACGTCTTCATCAGAAGCATAATGGTGTACCCCAGATTGTCTTTTATTATCAGGAACAGATGGAAGTCAGACAGTGCTAAATCTGGACTGTGCCAAGTGTGTACGGTGGTGAGATTCAGTCTCTGAAGTTCTGCTGTGGTGGCATGTGAAGTGTGTGGTTTGCCAAGCAAAGCAATAATGTGACCCAGACGTTCTTGTGAAATGCCAATAGTGCTTACAATTTCTGAGTGATACGATGATTGTCCTGAATCAATGAGTCAACATTTTGCTTGTGAAACTCAGTGGTTGCTGTCACAGGATGTCCAACTCTTTGTTTGTCATGCAGGTCAGATGTTCCTGCCTCAACATCTTTAAATTTACTTACACAATGACACAAAGTGACTGCACATTGCTTAAATCGCATTGACCAACCATCTATGGAGGGTTCCATACTTTACACTGTAACAACACAACCATTCAATGCTAAGGCTTCCTGCCAACTGGAGCTGTAGAGAAGAGGCTACAGAACAAGCCAGTACCTGCCTCATACCAATTCTGCCAACTGTTGAAGAAGGTGGAGCCATTACTTTTCAGTCAACCCTCGTAAAAGTCTTTGATTTGATACCGATAAATGTGACATTTTTTCTTGCATGCAATTTTTATGATGTTACGTGACTGTATAAACTTCCCCATGGGTAATGACTTCTGCTTCCTATTCTTTTGAAATTTTTTAAAGGTCTTCATATTCACCATTGACTGTAGAGATTGTTTATGTCTATGTCATAACTGCAATTTTAGCATTAAGGCTGGTGGTACTGGAAATAATTTTGGTTCAACACATTTCAAACTTCAAAATCCTTTGAGATATATGCATTAATCATCAGAACTGAGCCTTTTCACTGTAAAAAATACAGCAGCATTGAAAGGGCATGAAGGTCTGAACATCATAAAATAAAGTAAATTACGTGAAATATTGCCAGTGTTCACATTCTTACATAAACTGCAGTAAATTGATTTTATTACACACTGTTTGCAGTGAAAAGGCTCTGTTCTGATGATTATATGTACAAATGTCAGAAGATTTTAAAGTCTGACATGTGTTGAAGCACAGTCTTTTACTGTGCCATTTCATAATGGCCTTAAGCTAAAACTGCAATTGTGAAATAAACAAGCTCTACAGTCAATGGCAAATATGATATTCTACAAAAAATTCAAAATTACTGTGAAACATATAATGGAGCTGTTTTTTTTTCTTTCCCCTCATAATGTAATAACTTCAAGTTGAACAAATATATTTCAAGGAAGACGCAATACATGAAAGTCACAGATCAAGTAAACAGAGGAAGAGGTGTGTACACTTTAACAGTTATGATTTGACTCATAACTGAGTCCAAGTCCAGTAGCCACTGCTGCATGGCTGGCAGACAGTGCCGCATGTAGAGGATGCGCGTAAATGTGTGGCAGCACTTTGAAAGATCGGCGAGTCACAACACTTTTCCTCCCTTTGAATTTTTTGTACAGGTCTTGATGGAGGTGGCCTGTAGATTGCTAACGTCTATAGGTGTTGTTTGACTGGCCGTTAAGTCTCGAGGAGGAGGCTTCCCGTACGGACGGAAATGTCCCCGATGATAACGGGTCGAGATGACAGGAGACATGAGGGTTGAATCTGCTGGGGCCCCATGCACCAATCAGCCCATTGTGGCAAGTCCGGTTGTTATAACAGGAGACATGGGCAATGCGTCCACATCCGTAGGAGAAGGAGGCGAGTAGAGTTTCTCTGACAGATGATGTTCATCTGGTTCCTGCATGGGCACGTCTCCTGGTGGCATCAGTTCTTATGCTGGCTCCGATATGATGGTGAGAGGACTGCGTTGTGAGTAATGAGAGATTCCAGTATCCCGAGTGTCAGGTAGAGCCGCAGGTGGTGTAGCGGCATCCGGAAGAGGCATTGCCAGCACACAAGGACGAAGCTGGTCTGAATGACGCATTGCAACACCCGTACCTGTCTGGATTTCATACAGGCGTTGGCCACAGTGTCGTAAGATGCGGCCAGGACTCCATTTTGGCCTCCTGCCATATCCCCGTACTCGTGCAAAGTCGTCAGCAGTGAACTGGCCAAGCGAAGGCACCCGCAGCCGTGAGGTGGAAGGCCGCAGAAGATGAAGTAGCATGCAGGGCTGTTGGCCATGTAAGAGCTCAGCCGGGCTGTGATTGCCCATGCGGGTGAAATCGTAAGAAGCCAGAAATTGGAGAAGCACATCATCAGCAGAAGAAGTCAGGATTCCTCGTCTGAGCCTTAAATGTACGGACCAGTCATCCAGCCTCACCGTTTTGACTGTGGATGGAACGAAGGGGCTGTGACATGCATGACACCGTGACGGGCACAAAAATCCGCAAAATCGGAAGAGGCAAATTGTGGACCATTATCAGTAACAAGGGTAGAGGGAAGGCCTTCCAAAGAGAAAATGCGAGCTAGAGCATTGATGGTTGCCGCGGTGGTAGGCAACGTGCAACGGACAATGAAGGGAAAGTTAGAGAAGGCGTCAATAAGGAGAAGCCAATAAGTACCTAAAAAAAGTCCCACGAAATCAGCATGAATACGCTCCCAGGGCTTCTCAGGTGAAGGCCACAGTGACAAAGATGCCTTCGGAGCGGCGTCCTGTGATGCACAAGGGCCGCAGGCAGCGACCATGTGTGTGATTTCAGAGTTGATGCCTGGCCAGTACACATGACAGCACACCAGAGATTTTGTGTGAGAGACACCCCAGTGCCGTTGGTGAAGGAGGTGTAAGACCAAAGCATGCAAAGATGCAGGTACAACAACACGCGGCAAAGCATTGTTGGTAGAAAGGAAGATAACACCATCCCTATCCGTGAGGCGGTAACGCAAAGCATAGTAGTTCCACAACAGATCAGAAGTCTTAGCAGATGGACGATCTGTCCAACCCTTCTGAATACAGCGTAAAACCCAGTAGGGGGTAGGGTCAGAACCCGTAGCAGCTGCCAGCCGGTCCTCGGTGATGGGGAACCCGTCCAGAACCCACTGCTCGGCAACACCCAGGTAGAAACACAACAGTTCGTCCCTATCGAATGCCAGATCAGGACCCATGGGAAGGCGAGACAGTGAATCAGCATTTGCAAGTTGAGCTGTCAGCCGGAAACGAATCTCATAATTGAAATGAGACAAGTAAAGAGCTCAATGCTGGAGGCGGTGTGCAGACTTGTCGGGAAGTGACGTTGATGGATGAAACAAGGAAACAAGTGGTTTGTGATCTGTAACAAGATGAAATTTGGATCCATAGAGAAAAACAGCAAACTTATGAAGAGCATAAATAATAGCCAAAGCTTCTTTTTCAATTTGAGAATACTTTTGTTGGGCATCCGTGAGCGTTTTGGAGGCATAAGCAATGGGTTGTTCAGAACCGTCAGATAAACAGTGCACAAGGACTGCACCAACCCCGTATTGAGAGGCATCCATGGCAAGAACAAGATGTTGGCCATGTTGATAAGTAGCCAGGCACAGGGCCTGTTTCAGCATAGTCTTCAATTTCTGGAAAGCCGCATCGCATGACGCGGACCAGTGAAAAGGCACATTTTTATGCAACAGGTGATGCAACGGCTGAGCCACCGAAGCAGCAGACAGTAAAAACTTGTGATAGTATGCCATTTTCCCCCAGAAGGCCTGCAGTTCCTTAACAGATGTAGGGTGAGGAAGGGCATTGATTGCAGCGACAGTTTGCTGAAGTGGACAAATACCATCCCAAGAGAGTTTAAACCCCATGTACGTGATAGATGCCTGAAAAAATTTGGATTTCTGAAGATTACACTTAAGACTGGCAGACTGTAAGACATGAAAAAGTGTGTAGAGATTTTGAAGATGTTCGTCAGTGGTGGAACCAGTGACAACAATGTTGTCCTGGTAATTTATACACCCAGGGACAGTGAGCAATAATTGTTCCAAGAATCGCTGAAAGAGAGCACAGGCGCTGCAAGCCCAAATGGCAATCGTTGGTATTGATAGAGGCCAAAGGGCATGTTAAGGACCAGAAACTGCCAGGAAGCAGCATCGAGAGGAAGTTGATGATAAGCTTCTGACAGGTCAAGTTCAGAAAAATACTGGCCTCCAGCAAGTTTAGTGAACAATTCTTCAGGTCAAGGCATAGGGTAAGTGTCGATAAGGCATTGAGCATTTACAGTGGCTTTGAAATCGCCACAGAGACGAATATCACCATTTGGCTTAGCAACGACTATGACAGGAGAGGACCACTCATTGAAAGTGACAGGAAGCAAGACCCCTGAAGCAGTCAGACGATATAGCTCCCGTTTGACCTGATCACAAAGGGCCACAGGAATGGGCCGAACGCATTGGCCATTAGGCTGAGCAGTGGGTTTGAGCGTGACATGAACTTCAAAGTCGTTTGCACGGCCTAACCCAGGAGAAAAATGGGACGAAAATGTCATCGACAAGGAATCCAATCGAGCATAAGGAATAGCATCAGAGACGATATTGACAGAGTCATCCATGGAGAACTCAAAAACACGAAAGGCATTGAAACCAAAAAGATTCTCTGCATTACTGTGGTCGACCACAAATATAGGAACAGTGCGAATGACAGATTTGTAAGATACCTCTGCATTAAATTGTCCCAAGAGAGAAATCTTCTGTTTATTGTAAGTCTGTAATTGCCTAGTGACAGGTGACAGGATTGGAGAACCCAACTGAAGATACGTCTGAGAATTGATGATAGTGGCAGCAGAACCAGTATCCACCTGCATGCGAACATCCCGACCAAGGATTTGGACAGTGAGAAATAACTAAATTTTTTATGTTTGCTGGAAAACTATTGAAGATGAGTGTTCCTGAGTAGTGGACCCCTTTTAGAACTAAAGTAAGTGCTTTTAAGTCCTTGTGCAGATCATTTTTGTTCCTGGTATTGTTTGTATGAACTGAGCTGTTTGTTGGAAAAAGAGATATTTCATTAAGGAGTAAATATACTGAGAGGCAGTAGTTAGTAAACCCAGTTCTTTGAAGAGGTTTCTACAGGACGTCCATGAATTTACTCCACAAATAATACATATTACACGCTTTTGGACTCTGAAAACTTTTGTTTGACTTGAAGAGTTACCCCAAAATATTATACCATATGAAATTATGGAATGAAAGTAGGCAAAGTATGCAAGCTTTTTCATTTTTATGTCACCTATGTCTGCTAACACTCGAATTGCAAATACAGATTTGTTAAGGTGTTTCTGCAGTTCTGTGGTGTGGTCCTCCCAACTGAATTTACTATCAAGTTGTAATCCCAGGAATTTAAGACTGTCAACCTCATCTTTCTGCTCTTCTTCATACTTTATGCATATGCTGGGTGGAAACCTCTTGCAGGTTCTGAATTGCATACAGTGAGTCTTTTCGAAGTTTAATGTCAGTGAGTTGGCTTTAAACCATTTATTAATAGCCATGAAAATATCATTAGCAGATCTTTCTAAACAAAATAAACTCTGCTTCTGGAGGTGTCACTGATGAGAGATCATTAATGTACACAAGAAAAAGCAATGCCCCTAAGATGGATCCTTGTGGGACATCACATGTAATTTCTTCCCGTTCTGATGATGACTGATGACTTAATTCACTAGCCCCTTGCACTGACACCCTTTGTTTCCTGTTAGCGAGGTATGACTTGAACCATTTTGCAGCACTGCTCATGACACCATAGAATTCTAACTTATTTAAAAGGATGTTGTGGTTCACACAATCGAATGCCTTTGACAAGTCACAGAAAATACCTGCTGCTTGTAACTTGTTATTTAATGAATTAAGCACATTTTCACTGTAGGTGTAAATAGCCTTCTCGATATCAGAACCCTTCAGAAATCCAAACTGTGTTCTTGATAATATGTTATTTGTGGTCAGATGGTTGAGAAGCTGCCTGTACATAACTTTTTCTAAAATTTTTGAGAATGCTGCCAAAAGTGAAATAAGTATGTAGTTTGATGGTATCTCTTTATCCCCCTTCTTGAATAGAGGCTTAACATCTGAATATTTTAGCCAGTCAGGAAATGTCCCAGTTGTAATTGCTGGTTACACAAGTAACTCAGAATTGTACTAAACTCACAAGAACATGCCTTAATTAACTTTGTTGATATTTCATTGTAACCACTAGAATGCTTTGTTTTTAAAGATTTTATTATGGAAGTTATTTCTTGTGGTTCATGGTGTGGGTTCCTGTTGTCATGTCCTAGTTCATGAACCACGGGCAATGTATGAGTGGCCAAGTAAGTGGTCCTGACAGTCAGGATACCAGTTACATTGGAATAAGGCTGGGCATCTCAGACATATTCTGAGTCCTGGTCACCTTTGTGCTCAGACGGCAAAGACTACCAAATCCACCGGTTAGTCCCTCAGCCGTTAGGGGTAAAACCCAATGGGACCCGGGGCAAGTAAGGCTAGCAACCTTCTTCCCTGGGACTTTAAATATGATGCTGGCAATAATCAGAACAAAATGCATCGGACCTTTGGAGGTGACGGAGCCCCACCTCCAATTGACAGACCAGGGACTCATAAGATACAACTCGGCAAACGAATGGTAATGAGATGGGGAGCTATTAATATCAATGGGGGCTACTCTGGGAAGAAGGTAGAGTTGGCAGAGGCTGCAAGTAAGATGGGGTTGGATGTTTTAGCTGTTAGTGACATTCGGGTAAGGGGTGAGAAAGAAGAGGAAGTGGGAGAATACAAGGTTTACCTGTCAGGAGTCAAAGCAGGAATCAGGAAAGAAATGGAATCCAGCGTAGTTGCAGTAAGATACGTAAACGAACGACTGATGTGGATTGATTTGACAGTGTCTAACAAGAAAATTAGGATTGTGTCAGTATATTCTCATTGTGAAGGGACAGATCAAGATAAGATGGATAGTTTTTACGACACATTCAGTGACATAGTTGTTAGAGTAAAGGACAAGGACAGTGTTCTGCTCATGGGTGATTTTAATGCCAGGACTGGAAATCGAACAGAAGAGTATGAAAAGGTTATGGGTAAATTTGGAGAGGATATGGAGGCCAACAGGAACGGGAAACAACTCTTGGATTTCTGGATGGGCTTAGTAATCACAAACTCATTTTCTAAACATAAGAACATTCACCGGTATACTTGGGAAGGCAGGGGAACCAGATCTGCCATTGACTATATAACAACAGATCAGGAATTCAGGAAGGCTGTGAGGGACACACGTGTATTCAGGGGATTCTTTGATGACACTGATCACTATTTAATCTGCAGTGAAATTGGTATTGTGAGGCCAAAAGTGCAGCAGGTCAGGTGCATATGTAGGAGGATAAGAGTGGAGAAACTTAAGGATAAGGAAATCAGGCACAAGTACATAACGGTGATCTTAGAAAGGTACCAGTTAGTTGAATGTAGGCATTACAGTCATTGGAAAAGGAACGGACAAGGTACAGGGACACAGTACTAGAAGTGGCTAAAGAATGTCTTGGAACAGTAGTATGTAAAGGTAGGATGAAGCAAACAGCTTGGTGGAATGACACAGTCAAGGCAACCTATAAAGGAAAAAGATGGCGTATCAAAAATGGCTACATACTACGAGGTGCATTCAAGTTCTAAGGTCTCCGATTATTTTTCTAATTAACTACTCATCCGAAATCGATGAAACTGGCGTTACTTCTCGATGTAATTGCCCTGCAGATGTATACATTTTTCACAATGCTGATGCCATGATTCCATGGCAGTGGTGAAGGCTTCTTTAGGAGTCTGTTTTGACCACTGGAAAATCGCTGAGGCAATAGCAGCACGGCTGGTGAATGTGCGGCCACGGAGAGTGTCTTTCATTTTTGGAAAAAGCCAAAAGTCACTAGGAGCCAGGTCAGATGAGTAGGGGGCATGAGGAATCACTTCAAAGTTGTTATCACGAAGAAACTGTTGCGTAGCATTAGCTCGATGTGCGGGTGCGTTGTCTTGGTGAAACAGCACACGCGCAGCCCTTCCCGGACATTTTTGTTGCAGTGCAGGAAGGAATTTGTTCTTCAAAACATTTTCGTAGGATGCACCTGTTACCATAGTGCCCTTTGGAACGCAATGGGTAAGGATTATGCCCTTGGTGTCCCAGAACATGGACACCATCATTTTTTCAGCACTGGCGGTTACCCGAAATTTTTTTGGTGGCAGTGAATCTGTGTGCTTCCATTGAGCTGACTGGTGCTTTGTTTCTGGATTGAAAAATGGCATCCACATCTCATCCATCATCACAACCGATGAAAAGAAAGTCCCATTCATGCTGTCGTTGCACGTCAACATTGCTTGGCAACATGCCACACGGGCGGCCATGTGGTCGTCCGTCAGCATTCGTGGCACCCACCTGGATGACACTTTTCGCATTTTCAGGTCGTCATGCAGGATTGTGTGCACAGAACCCACAGAAATGCCAACTCTGGAGGCGATCTGTTCAACAGCCATTCGGCGATCCCCCAAAACAATTCTCTCCACTTTCTCGATCATGTCGTCAGACCGGCTTGTGCGAGCCCAAGGTTGTTTTGGTTTGTTGTCACACGATGTTCTGCCTTCATTAAACTGTCGCACCCGTGAACACACTTTCAACACATCCATAACTCCATCACCACATGTCTTCTTCAACTGTCGATGAATTTCAATTGGTTTCACACCACGCAAATTCAGAAAACGAATGATTGCGCACTGTTCAAGTAAGGAAAACGTCGCTATTTTAAGTATTTAAAACAGTTAACATTCTCGCCGCTGGTGGTAAAATTCCATCTGCCATACGGTGCTGCCATCTCTGGGATGTATTGACAATGAATGCGGCCTCATTTTAAAACAATGCGCATGTTTATATCTCTTTCCAGTCCGGAGAAAAAAAATTCGGAGGCCTTAGAACTTGACTGCACCTTGTAGAACGCAGGTAGACAGAGAAAGGTATGTTGAAGAAAGAAACAAAGCCAAACAGATAATTGCAGCATCCAAGAAGAAGTCTTGGGAAGGCTTTGGAAACAGGTTGGAGACTTTGGGTCAAGCTGCTGGAAAACCATTCTGGAGTGTAATTAGCAGTCTTCGAAAGGGAGGTAAGAAGGAAATGACAAGTATTATGGACAGGTCAGGAAAACTGCTGGTGAATCCTGTTGATGCCTTGGGCAGATGGAGGGAATATTTTGAAGAGTTGCTCAATGTAGCTGAAAATATGATGAGTAATGTTTCAGATTTTGGTGTACAATGGGATAGGAATGATGACGGAAATAGGATCACACTTGAGGAAGTGGAGAAAATGGTCAATATATTGGAGTGCAATAAAGCGGCTGGGGTGGATGAAATTAAGTCAGAACTCATCAAATACAGTGGAATGTCAGGTCTTAAATGGCTACACTGGATAACTGAAATGGCGTGGGAGTCGGGACAGGTTCCATCAGACTGGACGAAAGCAGTAATCACACCAATCTTTAAACATGGAAACAGAAAAGATTGTAACTACAGAGGTATCTCTTTAATCAGTGTTGTGGGTAAAATCTTCTCATGTATTGTTGAAAGGAAAGTGTGAGTATTAGTTGAGGACAAATTGGATGAAAATCAGTGTGGGTTTAGGCGTCTTAGAGGTTGTCAGGACCAGATCTTTAGCTTACGGCAAATAATGGAGAAGTGTCACGAGTGGAACAGGGAATTGTATCTATGCTTTATAGATCTAGAAAAGGCATATGACTTCCTAGAAGGAAGTTATTGACTGTTCTACCAGATTATGGAATAGGAGGCAAACTTTTGCAAGCAATTACAGGTCTTTACATAGATAGTCAGGCAGCAGTTAGAGTTGACGGTAAATTGAGTTCATGGTTCAGAGTAGTTTCATGGGTAAGACAAGGCTGCAACCTGTCTCCACTGTTGTTCATATTATTCATGGATCATATGTTGAAAACAATAGACTTGGTGGGTGAGATTAAGATATGTGAACACAAAATAAGCAGTCTCGCATATGCAGATGACTTAGTTGTGATGGCAGATTCGATTGAAAGTTTGCAAAGTAATATTTCAGAGCTAGATCAGAAATGTAAGGACTATGGTATGAAGATTAACATCTCCAAAACGAAAGCAATGGCAGTGGGAAAGAGATATAAATGGATTAAGTGCCAAATAGGAGGAACAAAGTTAGAACAGGTGGACGGTTTCAAGTACTTAGGATGCATATTCTCACAGGATGGCAACATAGTGAAAGAACTGGAAGTGAGGTGTAGCAAAGCTAATGCAGTGAGTGCTCAGCTATGATCTACTCTCTTCTGCAAGAAGGAAGTCAGTACCAAGACTAAGTTATCTGTGCACTGTTCAATCTTTCGACCAACTTTGTTGTATGGGAGCGAAAGCTGGGTGGATTCAGGTTACCTTATCAATAAAGTTGAGGTTACGGATATGAAAGTAGCTAGGATGATTGCAGGTACTAGTAGATGGGGACAATGGCAAGAGGGTGTCCACAATGAGGAAATCAAAGAAAAACTGGGAATAAACTCTATAGATGTAGCAGTCAGTGCGAACAGGCTTAGATGGTGGGGTCATGTTACACACATGGGAGAAGCAAGGTTACCCAAGAGACTCATGGGTTCAGCAGTAGAGGTTAGGAGGAGTCGGGGGAGACCAAGGAGAAGATACCTGGATTCGGTTAAGGATGATTTTGAAGTGATAGGCTTAACATCAGAAAAGGCATCAATGTTAGCACTGAATAGGGGATCATGGAGGAATTTTATAAGGGAGACTATGCTCCAGACTGAATGCTGAAAGACATAATCAGTGTTAAATGATGATGATGAAATGATGATGATGAGTTATTTCTTTTGGTGAAGTGAGTGACATATTCAAGGACCTGAAGCTATTTGTAAAGGCTAGTTTCAGATATTCAAGGGCATTATTTACTGACCCTGACAATCCCATTCTATCACTAACAGATATAAAGTACTTGTTAAATAGATTTGCCACACTATGCCCATCAGTTACTTGCTCCTGTTCCTTTCTGGTTCTACCAGTCTCCTCTTTCACTATGTCCCATATTGTTTTTATTTTGTTCCACAACATTGCTACCTTCTTCTCATAGTGCATTTCTTTAGATGTCTGAATTACTTTTTTTAAATATTTTACAGTATTCCTTGTATTTAACTAAATCATCAGCATTGGAGCTATTCTTGGTCGACAGATACATTTTCCTTTTTGTCTTACAGGAAATCTTTATTCCTTGTGTAATCCGTGGTTTTATTATAGACTTCTGTTTAATTTGAGTAACTTTTAGAGGAAAACAGTTTTCAAACATGGTACTGACATTGTTCATGAATGTGTTATATTTTTCATTCATGTCATGAGCGCTATAAACACCTTTTCAGTTCATATCTTTGAGCAGTTTTCTAAAACTCTCAATTTTTGGTTGATTGACTACTCTCCTGTACTCAGATTTAGCATTCTTGAAAATCTGCTTAGAATTTACATCTAAAACAAGGAGCTGCATGTTATGATCTGATAGTCCATTTATAACAGGTTTTATGATATAATTTTGTTCCTTTGATTTGTCTATAAAAATGTTATCAATGGCTGTCCTTGAGGATTTAGTGATCCTAGTTGGAAAATTTACAGTGTGAGTTAGATTGAAAGACAACATTACTAACTGCAGTATATGTTTACTGGAAGATTGCATTAGAAAATCTGTATTAAAGTCAGCAGCAATCAAAATTTCTATGTTTCTTCCTGTTAAATAACGCAAAAGATCTTCTAGATGATTTATGAATAGATTATAATTTCCTGCAGGTGCTCAGTAAATAGTTACTATTATATAGGATCTGTTATGGAACTCTACTTCTGTTGTACTTGCTTCTAGATGCTGCTCTAAACAGAATTTATTAATGTCAATGTTTTTCAATTTATGGCAGTTTTTAATAAATGTGGCAGCTCCTCCTCCATCCATAGCTACTCTGCAGAAGTAGGAAGCTAGCTTAAATCCTGAAATGTCTAACATATCTATACCAGTGGTCACTTGTTGTTCAGAGAGGCAGGTTATGTCAATTTGGTTAGATGAATTCGTTTCATCGATAAAAATGAGTAGTTCATCAACTTTATTTCTGAGTCCTGGAATGTTCTGGTGTAATAAAGATAATTGATACTGAATACTAATGGGATTATAACTGCTTTGGCGAAGATGAATTGGCTGTTTCCGATTACTTTCTGTTAAACATTGTTTAAATGGAGGCTGTATGCTAAAATCTGACTCCTGTTCATCTGTTTTCTCAAATGGAGTGTGTCTGCCAATCTCTCTTAAAACTCGATTTCTTTCCCCCTTCCCTATCCTAAAAAAGGCATCCCTCTGGCACCTGTGACCACTGGTATTTTACCACTTGTGACAGTGTCCCCCCTTAAGTTTTCTGCAATCAGCCCGGACAGTTTTCCCTTCCCTTTCCTATTGAGGTGAAGGCCATTCTAGTGTAGTCCCATCTATTGACAGCATCCACAGGAATCAAACCAATATGGAACCCTATATCCATCCTAAGCAGCCACTCCATCTCCAAGTTCACCCTCCCTACAGAAAAGTTCAAATGAGGCCGATCATGGCATCTCAACACAGCCACAAATCCCACACTCGTATGCTTCGTTGCTGATGCTTTCTTCACCAGGTCACTCTCTATGAAATATTCAGAGTCTCTGTCAATGCTATTTCCCGGACTACTCACTATAACCACGGCATCCTCCTTTGTGAAATCCTTACATAAAGAACCTACATCCTCTGTTACCTGACCCAGATCTGCACTAGGCTTGAAAAAGTTTGTGACCTGGTACTCTGGACCTAGATTTTCCTGCAGTAGTTGGCCAACACCTCTACCATGGGAACTAGCAAACAACAGAACTTTCTTTCTCTTTACAAATTTCCCTACCTTTTTCAAGTCCTTGAAAGCTTATTGTGCCCTTTCTACAGCTTCAGCTACATGAGGCTTATCCGATTCTGACTGAGGCAACAGGTCAAATCTATTTTCAAGATTTATGACAGTACAAGGAATAAAGATAATTTTATGCTTCCTGCCCATAGATTGAAATTATATGCTCAGTCTACAACAAAACTTAAAGGCGAAATCATTCTAAACATGTAGTTCCATACAATACTAAAAAAGAAGTACATGAAATTCTTATACACAAATGTTATTACTCATTAGAAGAGTTCATGCAAGATGAACTGATCATTTGAGCAGAATCCAACCGCAAATTAGCATTATATTGTGAAAAAAAAAAACAAATTGTCCATTATCAAGATAGATATTTACCTATGCTGGAGAATAAGAAAATATAGATACTACTACATAGACTAAATATAGTTTTAAAAATTAATATTAGATTCTGGTTTCTAATTTTTGGCATGTCTCGTGTACCATAATCACATGATTTGGAAGTGTATGTTATGAGACTAATAAATCACAATTCACAATTCACATTGATTGCATAAAATGCGAACGTACATATTTTTGTATGTAAAATTTCCATATCTTTGTATTTGTCAACAGTTGAGTCAGTTATGGATTAGTAAGCTGCAAGTTCATGAGTTATAGTATGACCTGTTGTGCTGAGTTCCCATTTGGTTTTGGCTGCAAAATATTTTGTTAATATTTGTTTTCCAATGTAAATTTAATTTGTGTTAAATAAAGAAAATAAATCAAGTGATGAAGAAACAGGCATAATCAGTGTCCAAACTGCATTATTCAGCCTGATCATAAGTACCAGACATGAGCATTGTTATTTGCAGCAAGATAGAATGCTTTACAAGCAAGATTTTCTTCAAGGAACAAAAAGAAAAGGTAATGAGCGCCATTATTTCTCACTTAGTTATCAGCTGCACATTCATGTAAGCTAAAACGGTGTATTCATTTTGAACTTTATTTTTCCAATTATTTGTTTGGCATTAGACAGGAGTGTCTCAACCCCAACTACGAAAACTTAATCTCTTGGAATTTCTTTCCTCCAACTGGAGGTTGCAACTATTACCTTATACTGGCCAGTATAGGTAGCTACACGTGAAATTTCAACCCTTAATCTCAGAACTACCTGAACACAATGGGACACACATTCTTCCATTTATGGTCTCAGTCTTGCAAAGGCCCTGTTCCACACAAGCTTGGTGATAATTTAGAACTTCATTCTGGGTGAGTGAGTCAACCAGGAAGATCATTATATATGTGGTGTCTGGTCTTTTGGACATGTCCAAAAGAACAGACAACTCATCTGAAAGAACAGGCACCACATATATAATTAATTAAGCTGCTGACAACCAATGATCCCTTAGTGCAGATACACACCAAGTTCAAAGTCTTTCAGGAATTAGTGAGATGCAGTGAGTAATCAGGCTAATGAGCAGGGACACTGCATCAGTAGTGTCTGGTATAGGTTTAGAAATTTGGGTCTGATGGGAGGCACAGTTTGTAGCTGTGGTGACCACTGTGTCTGGCTGGCATAGTGGTCAGCACAAGATGCAAGGTAAGCAGCAGACCCAGGTTTGAATACTCATCCAGCACAAATTTTCAACTTGCCCCACTAAGATAAATCAATGGCCATTGGGAGCTAGTGCCCTTAATTCCATTGTGCCAGGAATATAATGCTCTCAAGCTCCTGAATTTTGGCTGTCACAGAGAGAATTATTACAGTAATTCCACAAACCATTGCAGGGATGCTTGCTTTTTACACCAAGATACGTGGTTCAGTAGAAACTTGGAAATTAAGGCCTTTTTTCTTGAGTTGGTCGAGACTGTGTAGTGCTGTCACTGCCAAAACAGTGAATTGCTTCACTGAATTGGGGAGTTTAACACCTATAGTCAATAACAACCTGAAAATGGCACAGGAGATCAATTCCCAGGATGACATCAAAATCCTGCCTCCTTTTCCTTAATGCTTCCATCTCAAACTCATATTTTTTCCCTGCAGTTAATAGTTTCACATGGCAAGTTCCCATAGCTTAATTATTTCTGCCCCTAACCTACTAATGCAGCAGGAAGGAGGCTTTAACATCCAGTCATCACCAGGGGGTAAAAACATTATGCTCACTTGAGTGCCTGTATCAATCAAGATTCTACACTCCTTTTATGAATTTTCTGAAGGACAATAACATTTGTCATCTCTTTCAATCAATGAAAATTAACAAAGTTCATTGTTCCTAATGGGGGTGCAGAGGGGTGACTATACTTGCCTCCCTCCCCCCTCCCCACCCCTCTCCCAGCCATTTCCCTGATTAGGTCCCACACTACATTTGTAGTACTGTAATCAACACAAGATTATATGAGTCCTGTTTGCAAATGCTATGAAATCTTCTCCCATCCTGTGTATAAGCATGGGTAGTTGGTCCTGGTAATACCTCACCTCATTTTGTATGTGTACCTCTCTGCTAACTCATTCACTGACACATCAAAGCTTTCTGTATTTTGTAATACATGTACTGTCTCCACTCAGGTACATGTGTCACTCAAAAGCTTCAGGTGCACCACATTCAGCAGAAAGCCATCTGCTCAACAAAAATAATGAACATCAGAGACACTTCTGTAAGAAAGTAGGCACATTCTCTGTAGGTTTCACTGATAATGAAGGGTTAAAAGTAATGAGAGGGAAGCTGCCCACTATGTTAGACTGTGTGTTGGCAGTGCTAGTGTCAGTTTCCTAGGCCCCTCAGGGGTAGCCTGAATTTTGAATCTTTCTTTGGCATAGATAATTGTTCCAGTGTCTGCTTGAACTTCTTCTCTATGTCACTATTCTTAAGAGTGAGTTTATACATCTGCTCTTGCAAAATCCTAATGGGGTCTTCACTATCACTTTCTGTTCCACACTCTAATTGTAAGTGCGCAGGAGGCATTGTTACAAATAATGGGATGAAAACTTAATAATTAACGAGAATATGATAAAGTAAGGCAAAGAAACATTGTCCTCTGGAGGTCACACCTGAAAAAGAAAAAAGTTATCTGATTCATCTCAGCTGTTGTGTTTTTGTTGTCTTCCACTGGCAGAGCAGTGACAGGATGATTGAAATGTGTAGCTAGCAACATGTACTTGTGACGACAGCTTCGTGGTACTTTGTGGTGTCATGCAGTGACAATCTGACGATCCCTGACCCTCAAAGAGACAGGGATACAGTGGCTCTGTCAGTGTTGAAGTTTGAACCCTTGAAATTGAGGCTGGAGGCAGGATGCACTGCTGGCAGGGACACGGTGTGGCAGGGAGGTTGTGGTTGCATCTCAGCGTGGCTGATGCATGGGCTGCTACCTGGTGGGTCCCACACAAGCACACTGGTGATAAACATGTGGCAGCCGCCTGGTCATCTATCAGCAGAGGAACGTGCATGGTGAGACAGGCAGAGGATCTACGCCCCACAGTGTCAACCAACAAAAACCAGACACAGGCAGGCCAAGCATAGGCCTACTCCATACCTGACCAATGACTACATGCATATGGTGACCTCCAGCTTGAAAATATGTTAGTTCAAGGATCATAAGGTGGACACTCATGCTAAACTTATTTCAGTTTTGTGTAGGTACAGGGAAGGATGAGGAGGTGGGCATTCAACCAGGACAGCTTTAAATGATAACAGGAAAATGAAATAGGTAAAAAGCATGGTATACTTCAGTATATAGGGTGCAAAGGGAGGTAGGCTAAGTTACAGTGGACTGAAGTCTGGAGCATTAGGAGTGTAAAGGAAGGTTGTGTTTGTCAGGTCAGAGGCTGAAAGCAGAGAAAGCGCTCCTTCTTGAACCAATGCTGTGCCCACATCCCTCAGAATTGCATGTGACCATCTTCCCACAGTTCCATTTGTTGCTGTAAGCAATAAGTGTAAACTGCACCTCACTAGTAGCCCCTAAGTGGTACAAGGTAACCTTGGCCTGCAACATAGGTCAGTTCCAGTGCACACATCATGGGAATATTTTCATGAGCAGACAACAGCTCTGAGCAAGAAAGAAAATTTAATAACTCAAGATCACTAACAAAATGCTCCAGAATTTCTCAAAACAGGTGGCTATCTGCGCAGTTCATTTGAACTTAGCAGATCCTTTATTTCCATTTTATTTGTTGGGCACACTCTGAAAATTCTTGGGAATAAGCTGACAATATGATATGGTCACAAGCGGAATCCATGGGTTAAAATGTTGGCTGCCAGAAAAATAATCACTTGTACAGAAACCCTAGACAAGAAGTAGAAATCAAAAAATAAATTAAAAGAGTATCTTATGAGCCACTCTTCCTATAATTTATCAGCATATTTCACTTCTAGGATAAAACACTACTGTTTATAGTACACATGTAGTTAACTTTACCAGTGTATATTGCTATCTGAAATCAATTAAGTTATGTGTGTGCTTAATATTATGCAGTAGATAAATACAGCAATTGAGTAGTATAAGAGGCAGGGCAGTGAATTTTTTTCAAATTAGCTGCTTTTCTTCATTACATATTCATACCTGCAATATACCACAGTTAGCAGTTATCATTATAAATAAACTGCCATTCCTATGCTATTTTTCTGCTGTTCTTTCAGGCCCTTGCATGACAGGTTAGGGTCAATCTGCAGTGGTACATTACCACTTTTCACCAAGAACATTTGTAAAAATATACCAGAATAATTTTAATTTAAAAATATTCATAATAAAATATATATGCATGCTTATTTTAAAGCCCGCATCTCGTGGTCGTGCGGTAGCGTTCTTGCTTCCCACGCCCGGGTTCCCGGGTTCGATTCCCGGCGGGGTCAGGGATTTTCTCTGCCTCGTGATGGCTGGGTGTTGTGTGCTGTCCTTAGGTTAGTTAGGTTTAACTAGTTCTAAGTTCTAGGGGACTTATGGCCACAGCAGTTGAGTCCCATAGTGCTCAGAGCCAAAAGCTTATTTTAAAATTATTAAAAAGGATGGCTGAGTACTGTAGAAGCAAAAGACAAAACTTTATTATAGTTTCCATAATAAAAAGAACCATTTTGAATCCCTGCACTATGTTTTAGCACTTGTATCAGGAAAGGAAAGATTGGAATAGGGATGACAAGTGGTGTTTTGAGGAGCAGTGGTAATGGAATTTGTGGGTTAGTTCGCGAAGATGTGCACTGTGGAGGAATGGGTGGTCAGTGGCATTTGATTTGGGACAGGGTGTGTAGCATGGAAGCCAACCTAGGGGCAATGGGAGAAAGGTGAAGCGTAGGCTCAGTAAGGAGGAGGGCAGCCTGATGTGAAAAAGCATATGGAGATAGGGATTAGACTGATAGGAAGGCTACATGTAAAGGTGAATTTTTTTGTCTGGACAGGAGAGGCTCCTCCTGTTGTGCAGAGAGAGGATTGTTAAATAGTGAGGAAATTGTAGAATTGTTAGAGTCAAGTTTGTGGGACATATTGGTTATACAGAGATATTTAGTACAAATGAGAGGAAAGGGAAAATTGGCATGTTGGTGCACAATTTGAATAGCATAGTGTAAGTGTATGTTGTAAGCATAATGGAGTTCATTTTATTCAAGATAAAGAGCTATTCAGCAGAAGCAACCACAAAGTATATTATGTAAACTAGATAACTGCATATCTTACAGAGGTCTCTGTAAGGATGTTGGAATTCTTACACTTACACTCCACAATAGTTAATTCTTAGTGGTTTTAGTTTCTCTTAAATAAATATCAACTGAATTATGATTTGCACAATGACAGTACAAAACACAAAAATAATTTTCATTTAGACCTGGCCTCCCTGTCTAGGTGCTGGAATGGAGCATGTAGTCTAATATTCAGGTTTTCAATGAGCTCCTGTCTAACATAAAGCAAGAAATTAGGAATCCCCACCATTAGAAAGCAAATCAAAAGCATACATGCTTTGCCACATCTTGCACAAATCATGTGATTGTCCTGGCTCCTGAAGCAAAAATTCTTGTTAACTACCTGACAAGTAGCAACATCATTCTAAAGTTACGTGACAAATAGTAATATGTTATAAACTTGTTTTCTGCTCTTACAGATATAGGTAATAATTTTCTTCAAAAACTATCAGTGCACTGAATTGTAAGCAGTGCTGGACATCTAAGTGTCATCTCTATGAAGGCAGCTGACAACAAACGACAAAGTGGCATGAAGTGTATTACATACTGGGTATGCTAAGATCAGCATTTTAGCACAACTGCACAACACAATTAGGGGGCACATAATCTATATCACCTACATCATGTCACCTATATCACCTGCATATAAGGAAAGATTATGCAGCATATTTTTCATTCAGGAACTGAATCTGAATGTTGCTTGTTTGTAAGAAGATACATATTATGCTGTGTAAATTGATAAATAAAAAATTTATCCCAGATGAGATGAGAAGGAAAGACTCTTTTCTTCTCATCCTGTACAGTAAGTCTCCCTTGACCTGGGGTTCTGGGGACCTTTCTGAACCACATTATTTTCCCCAAACCTCTCTAGTCCTTTTTCTTCACCCCTATTCCTTCTCCTTCAACTCTTCTGCCGGAAGAAGGAGCCACTGGCTCCAAAAACTTGTAAAAATTAAATCCTTTTGTGTGTGTGGTTCCCCTGCTGCCACCTGGTGAGTAGATTTTTATCTGTCTATTTACATTGTATAATCAATAATTGATTATTTCCATTGTTATGTTATGTCTTGTGCAAGAAGAGAATCATCTGCCAGCATGTGTGTCAATTTGACAGCTGCATATTTGTGACTTATCGAGTCTGTGGTTTATCATTCTGCCATATTACTCCCCACATTGGCCAGGATCCCATGACTCTCATACAAATATGTAATTAATACATTAAGGAGGCTTATACTTAACATCTACGCTTATGCAAATCTCTGTGAAGTGCATGTTGGATTTCAATGGCAAAAAATAAACAGCACACAAGGGGACAAACAAATTGTTTGTTTGGCCTTGTAGGACTTTACAGGCAACTCACAACCTACATCAAGCCACCAAACAAGCTTGTTTG
This sequence comes from Schistocerca americana, assembly GCF_021461395.2. Classification (NCBI taxonomy): domain Eukaryota; kingdom Metazoa; phylum Arthropoda; class Insecta; order Orthoptera; family Acrididae; genus Schistocerca; species Schistocerca americana. The sequence continues at coordinate 592,953,217 of NC_060119.1, forward strand.
CTGCAATATAATAATCTACATAGTCAGTGCATAAGAGCACCATGGGCTGTCAGCAGGGTGATGATTGCTGCAGCTTTCCTTAGTGCGCCAGCAGAGAGAGGAACACTGAAGTTGTGCTTCCAACAACAACATTGGTCTCAGGAGTGGCACTGTGTTATCTTCTCAGCAGAATTTGTAATGGATCATTATTATTCTTTTTTTTCTTCATTCTTTTCTTTTTATACATGTAAGCCACATATAACCAATGGTAAAAAAAGGGGGATACATTCTTCAATTGATTAATTTCTGTATCTTCACCTTTTTGTCTCTATAAGTGATAGCAGGGGATGTATGATGAGCTCCACCATGCCAGGATTATTCAAAAAATGTTTATTCCAACCATACATTAAAAAGTGTTATAAAAGTTATTAGGAAGACCAAGTTTATTTACATATATTTATATCAATAACCCCATCTGTTCATCATTTCACCCATGCCGAGAATCTTGCATCAAGAGGATCGAAGCAGACAAGAGGAATTTGCGTGAGCAACAGAGAGGCTATTGAGAAGAGAAGAAGTACATAACCTTAAATAATGAATATTGAACTTAAATGTATTGACATAGAAGGTCTGTTGATATTAGTTCCAGTTAAAGTTTACCCAGGATACTTGTAAATTCCAATTTATTTCAGTTATTCTTTCCAATTAATTTTCTTTAATTATTCAAGCAGCAATTATTAACCAGTTTCCATTATATTATTTGGGCATTGACAATTTCCGATATTTACCTCTGAAGGGAAAAAAACAAACACCATGGTCTTTATCAAGGCATTTCAAAATGTTTTACCTCATACCTGGACTGAAGCCCAGAAAGTTATATTTGTTGTTGAATACACACAGGGTGACATTCTGCTTTGGGCTACGGACAGGGTGGAACGTTTCCACTACTATGAACAGTTTGAGAGAGCCTTTCTGGATAAATATTGGTCTGAGGCCATACAAGAGAGGCTCAGACATGTAGTATTCAACCCAGCTCTGCTCAATAGCAAACATGGATGCTTAAGGGGCTATTTTGAAAAATATTCTAATGCAACCAGATACTGGATGAACTGTATCTCAAGTAGACTGCTGAAAATTTTAAAGTGCCATCTTTCTGCCCACATTAACGAAAAACTCACTACCATTCTGGAACACGACACAGAATACTTTCTTTTTACTGCACTCAGTAGATTTCATATATGAAGAGAGACCAGTACAACCCAAGCTTGTTAATACGCAGATAGTGCCACAGAGATTTACGGACCAACAAGTGAACAACAGATTCATAATAAAACATGGATGGCACCCTTACCTGACACAGACCATGTAATGGTAACGGTAAAGGTAATCACAACAGCAATTGAGAAAGCCACGGATCAAAGGTGGATATAAAAGAAATGAGCAAAAATTTAACAAAAACAACTACAACAGGCAAGTAGTGTATGGCCAGTCTTTGCAATATGTACAAACACAAGCTACTGACAATAATCAACTGATCACTTGGCAAACACAAAACAATACCAGACACCCAAATAACTCACAGTCAGTGGGGTTCAGCCAGCAAAATAATGCGCATGTGCCGAATAATGTGCAAAGGCAAAGAGACTTTCAGTTGAGATCCTCACAGGATACTAATTGGCATAATTAAACACTGACAGTGGATATAGTAGAAGTTACACCTAGCTGAGAGAACAATGCCACCACAACACTGGAAAACTTGAATCGGTCATTGGAGGCCCCCGTTTCGTGGCTTTGGTGGATAGTGGGGCATGAGCTTGATCAACACTTGCTTTATCAGATACAATCATGGAAGCGAATAATGCGCATGTGCCGAATAATGTGCAAAGGCAAAGAGACTTTCAGTTGAGATCCTCACAGGGTACTAATTGGCATGAAATGATCTGTATCAAGGTAATGAGGGTACACAGAAAGACATGACAGAAGTCAAAGTACAAGCTACTATTAAAGCCAGAATATTTGACCTTGATGTACCCATTGTGCTTGACACAGGTGCCATGACTAATTTGATATCACAGGGATTCTTTCAAGAACTGAAGAAATGTGGGCTTATACCCACAATGTCAGTGCAAAATTGCAAGGTATAAACTGCCACTGGTCAGAAATTGAAAAGAGTCAAATTACAAGCCTTAATTCCGATACATGTAGGACAGTTTTCTGTAAGGTGCAATTTTTTGATGGTAGAAAAATTAATAGCATGTGTGTGTGCATGTGTGTGTGTGTGTGTGTGTGTGTGTGTGTGTGTGTGTGTGTGTGTGTGTGTGTGTAAGATGAAAAATACTGTATAAGAAAATAAGACGTAAGGAAAACAGGGGCAGCATGGCTTTATATAGTTTTTTTGATTCAGTATAGGGGATGCGCTTCATAGTCTTCCGTTCTTCGAGATACACACTGCAGTCCCAACTCCAGATGGGATGAGGTCCAGAGCAATTCACACACTTCAATAAAGATAAGCAATGGACACCTTCATGGGTGGCCTGACCACACCTGCCACAAGTAGCTTCTCCATGACACCCAAGAGAAGTACGCCCAATGCGCTGACATTTAAAACACCAAATTGGGTTGGGTACATAAAGACGCATACTTAAGTGAAGGAAACCTGCCTTAATACACTCAGGAAGTTTTGTGTTATTAAACTTTAGGATATAGGACTCAGACTTAACAAGAACCCCATCCACCCTCTTCATGATATTTTACACGTCAACTATTCCTGCTGGAGCCCACTCACCTTTCAGTTCTTTTTGGGAATGTGCACCAGATCCCTGCACATCATAACACATTTGGTGTAATTCAAGGTGGTGTGCAGCTCAGTTTTGATGGCATATTCCCCAAGGGCTTGCAGATTCTGTAGATTCTTGGCTTGTTGGGAACTAGTCCCATTATGCAATTGCTTAACAGATTTCAAACTGCCAACAATGCCCTCGAGGCCTTTGTGAATACAGAAAGAGGAAACTTTCTCAAAGCTGCCCTCTTTCCTTTTAATGATTAAAAACACATTCTGACCACCAGAATGTGCTCTGTTACTAGTCATGATACTTTCATATTTCACTCCTGAGTCAGGAGGATTGGCTACACATGCCCTCTTGTTGGACTGGGTGTTGGTACCTACCAGCGGTCCACCCTTTCCACTGGTAGGAGGCAAAGAAGATTTTGAAGGATCCTTCTCGGTCCCACAAGCAGCTAGGGAACTAGAAGGCCACCTAGACAGAGTCCCGCATGCCTAGGTGAGCCTTATACAACTGAGGTGTGGCAGGTTGCCCAGAGGCTATCCGCTAACAGCTGTTCCACCTCAACAGCCATGCATCTCATCAGCGCGCAGCATAACTTGAGATTGAGTTTTTTTTTTATATGGGTTTATTCCATCCTCACGAACTGGGAAGTCAAGCCGAGATCTCCATTCCCTGAGACACACAATGTTCCACTGCCACACCGCATGGTGGTTACTGAAGCATGCCCAGAACTTACAGTGACAGGGGACTAGCAGCAGCACTTACCAGTCCCCAGCTCAGGAACCCCAGGGTCATCACGCCCGTACCCAGCAAATGAATGCTGAGCCCCTGGAGGCAATTTATAGCTGATAGTTTAATCAGTATGGATAAATTTAGGACATACCAAGTACCAATTGATATAGGAAAAGGTCAATGTCATTCCACTGTAAATAACCAATTATTTGTAATAGACCAAATCAGGGAAGTTCTAATAGATGTAAAACTGAAGTTACTCATGACTTTGAAGTTCAGTTGGTAAATCCCATATTATATTTGTCAATACATACAATAACAAACAGTCAACAGCCGAAGAAGTAAACATCAACACAATGAAACCTTTTGTTCTACCTCATACCCAAAACCATGGACAATGAGGGAAGCAATAAGAAAAGAGATTAACAGGATGCTTGAATGGGGCGTAATACAGCCATCATTTTCCTTTTATTGTAGCCATATTTTGGCCGTGAGTAAGCCAGATGGCAAGGTACACTTGGTCCTCAGTGCATGTAACATTAATAAGATTATTTTACCAGTCCAAACACATCCAGACAATTTAGAGGAACAACTCCGGTCCTCATATTGGGAAATAAAACTACAAGAAGAAAGTTGGAAGTATACCACCTTCAGATTTGGGGGCAGGAGCTTTGGATTTTAAGTATTACCATTTGGACTGAACATAAATGCAGGTGTATTTATCTCTGCACTGGACAGAGTGCTAGGGCCAAAACTTTTGAGTATGGTAACAGTGTATGTGGGTGCCCTTTTAGTCACTACAGCCACTTGGGTAGAACACTTAAGATTAATTGAACCAGTTGTGAGCCACTTTTATGAATATAGAGTAATAGTAAATCTCAAGAAATCTAATTTTGGATAAGAAAAGGCAAAATTATTAGGACACATAATCTCTTTGGAAGGCATACTGCCAGATTCTAAAAAACTTATTGTCAGTAGGAACTGTACTGTTCCTCAAAACAAGAGACAATGAAAGTCATACTTAGGCCTAGTCTCATTTTTGAGGAAATTCACCCCTAACCAACGTTTGAATAGTGATGCTTTACCCAATCTTCTCCAAAAACACAGACCTTGGTTATGGGACAAGCAATGTCAAACCAGTTTCAAGAACATCAAGCAAGTCTTAATTAAATGCTAATATTTTAACACAACCAGACAAGAAGTATGATGATAATGTTTGGTTTGTAGGGTTTGTGGGGTGCTCCACTGCAGGGTCATCAGCGCCCGTACAAAGTCCCAATTTTTACACAGTCCAATTTTTTACACAGTCCAATCTAGCCACTGTCACAAATGATGATGATGATGAAATGATGAGGACAGTACAAAAGCCCAGTCCCCGAGCAGAGAAAATCCCCAACCCGAACGGGAATCTAACCCGGGACACAGTGATCCAGAGGCAGCAATTCTAGCCATTGGACCACGAGCAGCAGACAGGCATGAAGAAGGATTTTTGTTTGTGCACTGAAGCATCTTCTCAAGGTCTGGGTGCATGCCTTTTTCAAATGGTAGAAGAAGAGGGAAATCTCATCCCTAAAATAATTAGCTTTGCCAGCCGCACCTTATCTGAAGATGAATGTTCATATTCAGCCACAGAGTTGGAGGGTTTGGCTGTAATTTGGTCCTTGTGGTATCATACAAAAACACACTGTGACCATCAGTCCCTATAACTTTTGTTAACTTGTAAATTACTACTCTGACGGATAGCCAGGTGGTGTATGTATTTTCAAGGATTCAATTTTGAAATAGTGTACATAAAGGAAACCATAACATAGTAGCTGATTATCTTTCTCAATTACCACAAGGTTTAGAGGAATTCAATGTTCTTTTAGAGAAGGAAGGTGAAATAAGAGCTATGTTGATGGAAAACAAAACACTCTGAACATATTATATCCGCGTGTGTAGACACATGGAGCAATTACAGCAGGAAGACACATGCTGGATTAAGGTAAGAGTAAAACTTATGCATAATGGTGATGAAAAGTTAAAAAGGTTTCTCACTATGCACAAAGATGTTCTGTTCCACAGGAACCATCCCAAACAAGAACAATTGTGTTTACCAGAGGAATATGTGGATGATTTTATCTTATACACACACAATACTTGGGGCGTTATGGCACTGCAAAATGCACTGACAAAATAGGTAAGTATTGTTATTTCAGCAACCGTAGATGAAGAGTATTACAGGTAAGAAAGTGTATTGTTTTCCAGAAAGCATCACATTCTAACATCTCAAAACAGATAGAACAACATCCCACTGTGGCTAATAAGCATCTAGAAAAGGTATCAGTAGATATGGCTGGACCCTATCCCAAAGGTAAGGGGGGAGTAAAATATATAGAAGACTTGCATCATATTTTCACAAAATGTATAAAATTATATGCTATTCAGAATATTACAGCCAATTCAATTATAAGATGAACTGAAGAGGATTATTTTGCAAGAGCAAGAAAACCAGAAGTCATGTTAACAGATAATGCCTCATATTTTGTTGAATGTAAATGGAAAGAGTTCATAAATTCCGGCTAAATCAAACACATTTTGCTGGTCACTGTGATTGAGCGGTTCTAAGCGCTTCAGTGCGGAACCCTGCAACTGCTACGGTCGCAGGTTCGAATCCGGGTGTGTGTGATGTCCTTAGGTTAGTTAGGTTTAAGTAGTTCTAAGTTCTAGGGGACTGATGACCTCAGATGTTAAGTCCCATAGTGCTTAGAGCCATTTGAACCAAACCCATTTTAGTATCCAAATTTCATCCCGAGCATCCCCCACGGAAAAGGTTTTTAAGGAATTCAACAGGTTTGTAAGGACCTATATACCTCATACAAATACCAAGTGGATGAATATGTCACTCCCTTCTCATAAGCTGTTAACAACATTCCCCATACATCAACTGGATTTACACCAAATGAGCTGATGTTCAATAGCAAACAGGTAGACAAGTGGGAAAAACCTTTGCTCAGAATACAGATAATGGAATTATCACTGGATGATAAAATACAGCAAGCAGTTATCAACCTTGACACCTGCGCTAAATATAAATGAAAGGATTATATGACAGAAAGCTGAGACATACAACATAATTTTATATGAGATAAAAGGTGTTACTTAGAACACTTCCCAAATCCACAAAAACTGGAATACTGAACTGTAATTGGCAACTGCTATATACTGCACCATACACTATTTCTAAAATCCCCTACCTGGGAGCGTACAGACTGGTACACATGAACACAGGTAAGGACAAGGGCCTTTCCCATACAAAGACTTGAGGATGTTTATATACTGAAGAAGGGCTTTATACCTTCTAAGTTGTACACATGTATAATAATATTAGATTTAGGATGCTGGAAAATCACATTCCAGAGTTTATGTTGTTAGTTGATAAGCATAATTTTTGTTTGTGTTTTTTCTTATATGTCAAATGTGTAAATGATAAGATGAGTGGATGTAACAATGAAGAATTTTACTTTTATGTGTCTAGAGACAACGATACTTTAAATACAGTGCTTTGCCTTGCACATAGCCCAGCTGTAAACAAATAAATGAACCTTTGAAATGCACAGTAGAGCATAATGCAATACACAACTTGCTGTGACATAAGTGGTATCAGAGCAACACAGCACATGTGCATTGGCGAGCAAGCTTGTCAACAAATGGCAAGCATGTGCATGCCAGACAGACACAGCTGGGAGTGTTGGAGCACCTAAAACAAACAAACCCTATGAGCTACAGCCTGCACTAGCATTTGTAAAGCCTATTGCATAAACAGGGACATAGAAAATTAAGAGAGAGTCTATACTACAACTATGACTAACTGCACAATGCACAAATACAAAGATAAGCTAAGGGATGATATACATGGAGAGGGAGCCTAAACTATGAGATATTGACTGAATTTATGCTACTATATACATTATATCTATATGTGTACAATATTTACTAATTTAAGTAGCGAAATACATGCACAAATCATATTTGTAGGACCAGAAAAGGCTTGCTGCAAGTAAACAAGTGAGTCCAGTATAAGTGGCAAACTGAATATGTAATGGATCACATTATTTTTTCTCTTCATTCTTGGCCTATAAAGCCAACTGTACAGTAATAAGTTATTTCATGGCAAAGATAATGGTTTCTTAGAGAAGAGATATGCTCTTCAATAGAGTAATTTCTGTATCTTCACCTGTTTGTCTCTATAAGTGGTAGTGGACGAACATATGACGAATTCTGCCATGCCAGTATTGTTCAAAAATGTGTATTCCAACAGTACATTAAAAAGAAGTGTTATAAAAGTTACTAGGGATACCAAGTTTATATATAGATATTTATATGAATAACCCCATCTGTTCATCATTTCACCCATGCTGAGAAAGCTGCATCAAGAGGATCAAAGCAGACAAGAGGAATTTGCATGAGCAGCGAAGGGGTGATCCAGTAACAGCATTGTCATAACCAGCTCTGTGCACAATGGAGATAACGAGAAGAAATATGTAAATTTAAATGATGAATGTTAATTTTAAAATACTGACATTCAAGGTCTGTTGATATTAGTGGTAGTTAAAATTAAGCCAGGATATGCATACCTTCCAATTTCTTTCAATTATTCTTTTCAATTTCTTTTAATTATTCAATCAGCAATAATTAATCAGTTTCCATTATATTATTTTGAACACCCCTATAAGGTAAGTAGAGACGCACGTGTGACATTGAATAAGTTTTTTGATAGCACTGACCACATACTGAAGTGAATGAATGCATGGTTGAATATATGTAAAAGGTATTAGTAGCCATTGAGCCACTATGCACTTATCTATGAGGATTTAATTTTAAATTAGTATTAAGTTTTTCTTCCAGGGAATGATGCATCGGCACATCCTAAAGTGAACACAGATAAATGCTTGTAGTCTGTTAGGTACCATATAAACATAAGAAAGGACCACACCACAAGATAAATATAGTTATAAGTTCAGGATATGTATGAATGCAATAGTGTGAAAGTATGTGAAGAGGAAAACAGTTGCAGTACATCACATATCACAATGCTGAACTAAGGATGAGCACCATCAAATAATCAAGGGGTCAAAACCAAACTATTGTTAGTGTCAGCTACCCATGAAAGTGTCAAACACCTGATTTATATTGAAATTTTTATGCATGTTTGTTATTTATGTTAGCACTGTTTTACACTCATTGTACGGAACATATTGTATTGATGATTCAACTCTGTAGCGTCAGCATATGAAATGGTTATCCTTTATACAATGAACATAACAAGTGAATATTAAGCTGCACTTTTAAACACTGAATAAGTATTTGATATGATTGGTATCATCAGATTTGAGTTGTGTTTATAAACAACAAACTATTTTGTTCTTGGGATTACAGTTAGGTCTAGTAATGAGACGTAAGCACATAAATGCCTTCTGTGAAATTTCCTCAACCCTGTAGTGTGTAGATCCTTCCTGGACAATGCTAGAGCCGCGAGTCCATGCATAGTTACCTGAGTGGTGCATAGTGTCTGTTGTCATGACTATTGTTTACTTCCTTATATCTCTGAAATTGATAAACAAGCTCCGACAAGAAGTCATTGTAAACTGAAATGAAATGTATGTCAGTTTATGCCATAAAGGAAAACAGAATCTATTATTGTATGAATGTTATGTGAAGAATGTAAAAACAAATGAGAGTAAAAGGTGTACTCATATAACTGGAATTGAACAGTGAAACAAAATTGTAATTTAACAAAACGTACTAAAACAAAATGACAAGCAGACTATAAAGCATGTAAAGTGATGATAGTGGCATGTCAGCAAATGAATATGATAAGTGTATTTTGCAATTGTATTTGTATTTTTTTGTTATGTGTATAGTATGTGGAAAGAACACTGCAGAAACTTTATGTAATGCAAATGCATGGAAGACACTCTAAAACACAGTGCAAAAACATATGATACCTGGCTGTAAAGAATTAAGTGTGCATGTGATATAGGTGGGTGTGCATGTGATAAACTAAAGATGACAATACTTTGTGTAACATAAATTTTCTGTCCTCAACAATTTCGTAAAAATATGAATTTTCTGTGCTCAACAACATTGTAAAAGTGGCAAGAAACTTACCTTGTCGACATATGTCGGATGAATGGCTGGAGTCCCCACTCAATAAGTGAGAGCAATGAGTTGAAATAAATTCCTCAGGCAACTGATACGGAAACCATTTGTCACCGCATTGAAGATTTCACAACGTATCATGCTGCTGAACATGAACTTCATGAATTTCTGCAGTGATAGCTACTGTAAATGTACAACATGGACACTCTGGGTCTCATTTTGAACACGTGAGCACAAACTAAGATGGTAACAGATGTCAAGCTGTGCGTGCATGCTTCACAAGCTAAACACTGTGCAGATACTGACTGACAACAATGGGACTAAGCAGTTACATCAGGCACTTTATTATGAAGGAAAACTTATGCATTTATGTGTTAAAGCAAGCTGACATGCCCATATAAATTGATAACCATACAGGATAACTCCAATGGCCAAAAATAAAGGCTATGCCCATACCGGCCAGGGTTATCAACCCTCAAAAAGGGAAATAAGCTCAGACACTGTGCACCTCTGTATGACATCAGTGCACAGTGGGGAGTAATTGTAATGGATCATTTTTTTTCTTTGTTCTTTTCTTTTTATACATGTAATCCACACATAACCAACAGTAAAGTAATCAGTTATTTTGTGCCAGTGATAATTTTGTGATACAAAAAAAAAAAAAAAAAGGAGAGATATGCTCTTCAATTGATTGACTTCTGTATCTTCACTTTTTTGTCTCTATAAACAGTAGTTGGTGGACGTATGACAAGCTCCACCATGACAGTATTGTTCAAAAAATGTGTATTCCAATGGTACATTAAAAGGAGTTATAAAAGTTACTAGGAAGACCAAGTTTATTTGTATTATTTAAATCAATAACCGCACCTGTTCATCATTATGCCTGCATCGAGAATCCTACATCAAGAGGATCGAAACAGATAAGATGAATTTGCTTGAGCATTTGAGGGGCTATCCAGTAACAGTATTTTCATAATCTCTCTATGTACAATGGAACTTTTGGGAAGAAAGACGTAACTTTAAATAATGAATATTGAACTTAAATGTATTGACATTGAAGGTCTATTAGTACCAGTTAAAGTTCACCCAGGATATGTGTAGCTTCCAGTTTATTTCATTTACTCTTTCCAATTAATTTCTTTAATTATTCAAGCAACAATTTTTAACCAGTTTCCATTATATTTTTTTATGCCCCCCCCCCCCCAATATATTCTATCACTATTCCAGTTCCAACTCTGTGTACAGAATCACAATGGACAGGTCCATGTATGGAGGCTACAAGGAGGATGAATGTTACCAGACTGCTTTCATAATTATGGGCCAAAAACCTAGCATGATTGTATGGTATGATATTGGTTACACAAACTGATCACCTGTGGTTTGCATAACTGACAATTTAGAGAGCCGGTGTTACATCCCTAATATGTTAAGACTGGTGACTGTGCCCTATCTGCTAGGTCTTCATGGCATTATCTTCGAAAAGGACAAGGCAAGAGTGTATATTACCCATGCTAACCCAACATGCCTCAGTAAGAGGGTGTGCAACTGTCCCTCTCTGGCATGTTTGCCGCAGATCTCTTGTCCACTGAAAATATCTGGCCACGTGTTCCTAAGAGACTGGCATGTTTCTACCCTAAACACACTATGACTGATGAGCTCCGTCATAGATTTGAAGCAGCACGTAGTACTTATCTGTCATTTCAGCTCAGTTTGACTTGACACCCAGCCAGGTTAGATTCACTGTTGCTGGTAAAAATAGCAGCTCCATGTGCTAAATTTCAAACCCAGTAAATCATCATACTGGAAGCTCCATGAGTCTGTTTGCAAATGATGTGGCTGTCTAAAGAAGGCAGCAAGGCCAGAAGATTTTACTGAACTATAGGAAGACCTGCAGAGGGTTGATGAATGGTGCATGGACTGGCAGTTGACAATGAATGTAAATGTAAGTAACATATTGACATTGTGCATAAATAGATGAAGAATCCACTACTGCACAATTACACTACCAGTGACAAATCACTGGAAACAGTAAGTACCATAAAATACCTAGTAATAACCATCTGAACTGGAATGTCCAGATAAAATAAATAGTAGGAAAATCAGATGACAGGCTGAGATTCATAGCAAGAAACTTAAGGAACCATAATTCACTAACAAATTGAGTGGATTACGGAACACTTCTTTGAATGATTCTTGAATACTATTCATCAGTCTGGGACCCTCATGTAGTTAGATCAATAGAAGAGATAAATATCTGAAAACTCAAGAAAATCCAGTGTTAGATACTATGAGAAAAACATAGTGCATCATGGAGAGGTTTACAATTGAAATTCTGAGAGTGTGCATTCCAAGAAGTGCCAGGCCCCATATTACTTCCTCCCACATACTTACTGCAAAACACAAAGAGAAAATTTGAAAATTAGAGCTAATATGGAGGTTCATTAACAATCATTCTATCCAAATACCGTTCATGAATGGAACAGCTAAGAAGTGATCAAATAGTGGTACAAAAGGTGGCTTGTAGAATGTAGATGTAGATGTACACCAAAATAAATATTTCATTTATTGTTAACTGAACAGAGAGTGTTTCCAAAATGGAGGCATTAATAGAATTTAATTTGGACACATAGTCTGAAACAGGAGTCAATTAGGAAACCTCTAAATTGAAAATTACAATTCTAAAGTAATACACAAAATTGCCCCTCACAGTGGCTTTCCTTCTAATTTACTAGTTTATGTTTAGTTGGTGGAAGTACAAATAATACTAATCTGTACAGCAACAGAAATTACAAATGTGAAAGTAACTGTCTCTGCTACATATGCGTGACTAAACCACTGAACCAATTTTAATGAAATTTGATATGGAGATAGTTTGAACATGAGGAAGAAAGTGAGTAGAAGAAAATATTTATTAATCTGAAGAATATTATGCATCTTACGGAAAATATTTACCATTTGAAAATATCATTTGCCATTAGTGGTTGATATGTTCTACGTAATACAATTCAACATAATGAATACAATTCTTATACAGTCTTCAACATGTTTAACCTACACTTCCATAGTAAAATTATTAAATGCAAAGGTAATTCTATTTGTTCCATTTTAATGACTAAGTAACTCAACCAATTTTGATGAAATTTGGTTCAGTGATAGCCTGATCTCTGAGAAAGAACAACAGCTACTTCAGAAAGGTAACTAATAACAATTATAAAAATTTGATTTCTAGTAGGGAAAAGTATGGAATTTAACTTTTTTTCAAATCGATGCTATAAACCATGCTAAAAAATTATTCAATTTTTTGCCTAATGTACACATTGTATAATGTATAGTATTTCAAAATCACAATTCATGGGTGCAGGAGGGTACACACGTCATGAACTAGGCTTATCCAAATAGACAATGTGTGAGGGGACCTGACGTCATTGCATGTACAATTGACAATAGTTTACTAATTCACCATCACATAACAAACTATGTGAGTGAAGCCACATGTAAGAGCTAGTACTATGTGAATGGAAAGTGTTTCTTCCAAAATTTTGAAAAGTTCTTGAACAATTTACTTCAATTTTTTACACAATACTCTAATAAACGTTTTGACAGTCACAGACTATACATATATATTAAGACACAAAGGAATTACAGGCATTGTCTGCAAGTGAGTATTGACAGAAATCAATGAGGAAAGTTGAAAATCTGTGTTGGGCTGGTATTCGAAACTGGGGCTCCTGCTTACCAGGCAGGTGCCCTGACCACTAGGTCATCCCGGCAGCAGTGGTCATCGCAACTGCACGGAATACTCTAGCACAATGCCTGTCAGACACAAATTCTCAACTTATCCACACATTACTAATGTAGTGCCCCTTGTGCATTAGCCTAATTACTCAAAGCATTTTGCTGATTCCTATAAAAGTTCAAATCTGGTGTGCACCTGCACTGAAGAGATCATTGGCCATCTCATGTTAATTATATGTATATATATATATATATATATATATATATATATATATATATATATATGTGTGTGTGTGCTGAAGACACCAGATATATATATAAAAATGTAAATGTTTGTTCATTCAGAATCATATTTTTTTTAAAGTGTGTGTGTGTGTGTGTGTGTGTGTGTGTGTGTGTGTGTGTGTGTGTATATGTGTGTGCATGTGTAAAATAAGGCAAAGGCAACCACTCACCTACAGTTGACTGGTTTGTGGAGCACAGTAAGACATGTGTTACTGTACTCCCCGCATTGATCCACTATATCTGAGTGGTGCCTTCTCCTTATTTTACATACTGCTCCATCCAGGAACTTCCATTAGTGTCATAATTTTTATATGGCAAATGCTGTGAGCAAAAGTCTCAAAAGTTCTTGATCAACTTGCTTCAAAATCTTACCCACTACTCTAATAAATATTTCAGATGGAAAGAGGCTGTGTGTGTGTGTGTGTGTGTGTGTGTGTGTGTGTGTGTGTGTGTGTGTGTGTGTGTGTTCATTCAAAATCATTTATCTCCAAAAGTTCTTCACTGAGTGTTTTGAAATTTCGACGCAATGGGGCATTAAAATTTGAGCATATTTTTATATAACAACTGGAGTGCCATATGGTATGTAGATGCATATATAATAATAGAGGGTATATGCTGTTAGCAAAAACCTCAGGTTTGTATGTTCAAAATCTTAAATCTGAAAAATTTTCCACCAATTCCTTTGGAATTTTGACGCAACATTGTACACTCCTGGAAATTGAAATAAGAACACCGTGAATTCATTGTCCCAGGAAGGGGAAACTTTATTGACACATTCCTGGGATCAGACACATCACATGATCACACTGACAGAACCACAGGCACATAGACACAGGCAACAGAGCATGCACAATGTCGGCACTAGTACAGTGTATATCCACCTTTCGCAGCAATGCAGGCTGCTATTCTCCCATGGAGACGATCGTAGAGATGCTGGATGTAGTCCTGTGGAACGGCTTGCCATGCCATTTCCACCTGGCGCCTCAGTTGGACCAGCGTTCGTGCTGGACGTGCAGACCGCGTGAGACGACGCTTCATCCAGTCCCAAACATGCTCAATGGGGGACAGATCCGGAGATCTTGCTGGCCAGGGTAGTTGACTTACACCTTCTAGAGCACGTTGGGTGGCACGGGATACATGCGGACGTGCATTGTCCTGTTGGAACAGCAAGTTCCCTTGCCGGTCTAGGAATGGTAGAACGATGGGTTCGATGACGGTTTGGATGTACCGTGCACTATTCAGTGTCCCCTCGACGATCACCAGTGGTGTACGGCCAGTGTAGGAGATCGCTCCCCACACCATGATGCCGGGTGTTGGCCCTGTGTGGCTCGGTCGTATGCAGTCCTGATTGTGGCGCTCACCTGCACGGCGCCAAACGCGCATACGACCATCATTGGCACCAAGGCAGAAGCGACTCTCATCGCTGAAGACGACACGTCTCCATTCGTCCCTCCATTCACGCCTGTCGCGACACCACTGGAGGCGGGCTGCACGATGTTGGGGCGTGAGCGGAAGACGGCCTAACGGTGTGCGGGACCGTAGCCCAGCTTCATGGAGACGGTTGCGAATGGTCTTCGCCGATACCCCAGGAGCAACAGTGTCCCTAATTTGCTGGGAAGTGGCGGTGCGGTCCCCTACGGCACTGCGTAGGATCCTACGGTCTTGGCGTGCATCCGTGCGTCGCTGCGGTCCGGTCCCAGGTCGACGGGCACGTGCACCTTCCGCCGACCACTGGCGACAACATCGATGTACTGCGGAGACCTCACGCCCCACGTGTTGAGCAATTCGGCGGTACGTCCACCCGGCCTCCCGCATGCCCACTATACGCCCTCGCTCAAAGTCCGTCAACTGCACATACGGTTCACGTCCACGCTGTCGCGGCATGCTACCAGTGTTAAAGACTGCGATGGAGCTCCGTATGCCACGGCAAACTGGCTGACACTGACGGCGGCGGTGCACAAATGCTGCGCAGCTAGCGCCATTCGACGGCCAACACCGCGGTTCCTGGTGTGTCCGCTGTGCCGTGCGTGTGATCATTGCTTGTACAGCCCTCTCGCAGTGTCCGGAGCAAGTATGGTGGGTCTGACACACCGGTGTCAATGTGTTCTTTTTTCCATTTCCAGGAGTGTATTTGAATTAACACATGTTTTTATATATATCTACTGGAGCACTATCTACAATACATAAATATATATGTAATAATTATAGAGGAAATCTAAAAATGTAAATGTTTATTTTTTCAAAATCTAAAATTTCTGAAATTTCTGCACTGATTGTTTCAAAATTTGACACAATATTTCATTCAAAGATGCACATGTTTTTATATGACTACTGGAGCACCACATACAATAAATAAATACACTACTGGCCATTAAAATTGCTACACCAAGAAGAAATACAGATGATAAACGGGTGTTCATTGGACAAATATATTATACTGTAGCTGACATGTGATTACATTTTCACGCAATTTGGGTGCATAGATCCTGAGAAATCAGTACCCAGAACAACCACCTCTGCCCTAATAACAACCTTGATATGGCTAG
Organism: Schistocerca americana; assembly: GCF_021461395.2. Taxonomy (NCBI): domain Eukaryota; kingdom Metazoa; phylum Arthropoda; class Insecta; order Orthoptera; family Acrididae; genus Schistocerca; species Schistocerca americana. Next base: position 592,969,421 of record NC_060119.1, read on the forward strand.
GCACTGGGTCAAACAAAGCTTGGATGCTGTGTACAGGTACAGCAGCCCATGCAGCTTCAACACGATACCACAGTTCATCAAGAGTAGTGACTGGCATATTGTGACGAGCCAGTTGCTCGGTCACCATTGACCAGACATTTGCAATTGGTGAGATATCTGGAGAATGTGCTGGCCAGGGCAGCAGTCGAACATTTTCTGTATCCAGAAAGGCCCGTACAGGACCTGCGACATGCGGTCATGCGTTATCCTGCTGAAATGTAGGGTATCGCAGCGATCGAATGAAAGGTAGAGCCATGGCTTGTAACACATCTGAAATGTAACGTCCACTGTTCAAAGTGCCGTCAATGGGAACAAGAGGTGACTGAGACGTGTAACCAATGGCACCCCATACCATCACGCCAAGTGAAAGACCAGTATGGTGATGATGAATACACGCTTCCAATGTGCATTCACCATGATGTCACCAAACACGGGTGCGACCACCATGATGCTGTAAACAGAACCTGGATTCATCCAAAAAAATGATGTTTTACGATTCGTGCACCCAGGTTTGTCATTGAGTACACCATCGCAGGTGCTCCTGTCTGTGATGTAGCGTCTAGGGTAACCGCTGCCATGGTCTCCGAGCTGATAGTCCATGCTGCTGCAAACATTGTCGAGCTGTTTGTGCAGATGGTTGTTGTCTTGCAAACGTCCCCATCTGTTGACTAAGGGATCGAGACGTGGCTGCACAATCCGTTACAGCCATGCGGATACGATGCCTGTCATCTCGACTGCTAGTGATACGAGGCCATTGGGATCCAGCACGGCATTCTATAATACCCTCCTGAATCCACCTACTCCATATTCTGCTAACAGTCATTGGATCTTGACCAACGCGAGCAGCAATGTCACGATATGATAAACCGCAATCATGATACGTTACAATCCGACCTTTATCAAAGTCAGAAATGTGATGGTACGCATTTCTCCTCTTTACATGAGGCATCACAACAACATTTCACCAGGCAATGCAGGTCAACTGCTGTTTGTGTATGAGAAATCGGTTGGAAACTTTCCTCATGTCAGCATGTTGTAGGTGTCGCCACTGGCGCCAACCTTGTATGAATGCTCTGAAAAGCTAATCATTTGCATATCACAGCGTCTTCTTTCTGTCAGTTAAATTTCTTGCCTATAGCACGTCATCTTCGTGGTGTAGCAATTTTAATGGCCAGTAGTGTATATATGTAACAACAATAAGTGAAATATAAAAATGTAAATGTTTGTTTGCTCATAACCTAAAATCTCTGAAAGTTCTTCATCAACTGCTTTGAAATTTGACACCACTTCGCATTTGAATATGTGCGTGTTTTTATATAACTCCTGGATAAATAATAAATAATTACAGGTGAAATCTAAAAATGTAACTGTTTGTTTGTTCAAAAACTAAAATCTTCTAAAGTTCTTTACTAAATGTTTTGAAATTTGACAGAACACACACACGTGCCCATGCCCATGCCCACACACACACACGCACACACACAAACACACACACACAGGCATAAATGTAGTTAGCAAACAGGAAAGTTGTGTTTATGACTTATCGGCCTATGATTATAATATTAGTACAGAATCTGAATTTGCAATAACAATAAACAAGGCTCAGTATTAGAGAGAGGCAGAATAGGAGATAGATAGAGGTTGGGAGTAAATTGATATAGATAGAAGAAAGGAGAAAATGGACAGAAAGACGAGGCAGGAAGAGATGGAGAGGGGTAAGAGAAGAGGTGCAGTGAAAGGGAGGAGGTGGTGATGCACGGAAAGAGAGGGAGAGAGAGGGGGCAGAAGGAGATGGCGAGAGAGAGGGGGAAGGGGGGGGGGGGAGGAGATGGACATGTATTAGAAACACATGCTTTCTCTTTCCTTTATTTTCCATTTAACCAGACTGAGCCACAGCAATGCATGTATGGGGAGCAGCTAGTAAGGTATAGATGTATGTTATAAAAGGGGAAATGGTGTTAGCAAAAAACTTGAAAAGATTGACTTCAAATTTGTCTACAAAACTTTAACAGCGATGGGAAGGATCTTGGGTAAGAAGTACCTAATTTCAGGGTGTGATGATAGGTAATCACAGCCCTGACAAGTTACTCCAGTTCAGAGAGTTATTGGGTGATGAAGGGGCTGTCCTTTGTAGCTGGATTTTGGGGTTGATGCAAGGACTGGCAGTGTGTGGGGAAGTGGCAGACTAGGTCTGACGGATAATGTCTGTCTGTGAATGGCTATGTGAGACCTACAGCTTACCAGGCAAAGGAGTTTTTGTCACTGCAGGTACACTGTCCCCAGATGGTCAGGCTGTATGGAAGGTGTAGTGTCCTGCAGTCAGCAGGAAAGAAATAACAATCAAGTTTGAACACACTTTATTTCACTAAAGCACTTTCTTTGTATGCACTAATTTCCAAATGCAAGAACAACAAGGAACACAATTCCTGTGGTGACAAAAACCAGAGAAGAGTACAAGACAATGAAAAGAAATAATAACCAAAATACTACTCTACACAATTACAAAGTGGCATTACACACAACAAGATACAATATGTATTGAAGGCTATGGTGAGTGTCTACTAGGCTAGAGCCAGTGCTGTCCTTGCTGTAGGTACACACTGCTGGTCTGACTCTGCTGGCGTGCTTATAACACCAATTCAGCGGAGTACTACATGAAGTCACATTAGTTCCAATTGGTGGATCTCTGTCACAAGGCTTTTCACAAAGCAGTGCCATGTTTATGTGGAAAGTCTGTTGATGTTTACATCCACTGGCCATGTTTTGATCTGAACTCTTGAAGGGAGTTGGCATGTAACATTCCAGACTTATGCTTACCACCCCTGCATTATGTATTACTAGATCAATTCTCTTATATCTCCAGCTATAATTAAATTCAATTACTTTTCAATAATAGTGAAAAGGCTTTTAGAAGAATAATAGCAATACCAAACAACAGTAGTTACAATATCCTTTGTACAATAAACAATCAAAATCAGATTTTTTTATATATATATATATATATATATATATATATATATATATATATATATATATAATCTGATTTTGATTGTTTATTGTACAAAGGATATTGTAACTATATATATATATATATATATATATATATATATATATATATATATATATGGTAGATGATTGTTGCAGTGTCTGTGTGTTTATGGATTGCATTTTTTCATATGACTTGTCAAGCCAATGGCAGCACGGCATCTCTTGCCACAATTGTCACAAGTGTATCTGGCTGCTGAGGCAGGAGGAGTGGTAGCATTGTGAAGCTTTTTCTGCCTTGACCTGTCTAACAAGCCTTCATCATGCTTCAACATTCCAGATGATATATCCTCACGTCACTCTGGTCTCATGCTAGCCCATGCCTCCCATCTGTTTGTGTCGATTCCAAAGCTCTCCATATCTCGTTTACAGGAGTCCTTGAACCTCAATACAGGATGTCCTATGGGTCCTTTGGCTATAGAGATCTCTCCAAGTATTACCTCATGTGGTAATCTGTCAGGATCCATACAGTGGATGTGTCCCAGCCAGCAGAGTCGTCTCTGCTTCAAGATAGCTGAAATACCATTGCAGTTAGTTTTAGATAGCACAGCTTCGTTGGTCACTCGGTCCTTCCATGTTACTCCGAGGATGGATCTCAGGCACTGCATGTGGAAATCATTAAGGTGACGTTCTTGTTTGGCATAGGTAGTCCATGTTTCCAATGCATACAAAAGGATGCTGAGGACGCAAGTTTGATATACAAGAATTTTGGTGGTCAAAGAGAGTTTGTTATTTTCCAAACACAAGTAGAAAGTTTGCCAAAAGTTGTCGCAGCTCTTCCAATGCGAGCATCAATTTCCTTGTCAACAGACATGTTTGATTCTATAGTAGATCCAAGGTAGCAGAAGTTACCTACGACTTGCAGAGTAGTGCCATCTAGTGTGATATTCAGCTTTGTATTAGCACCCTGAACCATAATTACGATCTTACTGCTGTTTACACTCATCGAGAATAGGTGGCATGCATGACTAAATCTTGATACTAGCTCTTGCAGCTCTTCTGCGGAGTTTGCGACAATTGCAGCATCATCAACATACAGATTAAGGAAATTAATATTTGTACAATGTTTAGATAAAAGAATAATATATTTCATTCTCATCACCTGTCAATGGTAGGAATTAAATCTCGAGCCTAAATAACAAAATATAGATAACTGATTGTTTAGCATTGGTAGAATACTTATTTCTGCAATTTCAATATTAATATAATTTTTATGTGTTTAGAAAATGTCTTAAACTTGTTATAGCAAACTTGTTCAGGAGTGTTTGATAATGTTGTCAAACTATTTCCTATTATAATTTATGTTTTGCATTATTATAACCAGTAGTACATTGTAGGAAGAGTATAAATACTCGGCCTTGAGTATTGTTAGGGTAGATGAGTGTTGGTCCCACAAGAGGACAGATCTGTGTGTACAGTTGAGATAAGTTCTTGGTGCATGATTCAGGTTTGGATTTACAATAGAGCAACTCATGTGCCGGACATAGTCTAAAACAGCATGTTAGAACAATACAGATGGATTATTTCAGAGTGTTAAACAGTTTGATTTAATATCACAAAAGGCAGGATGATATGTGACTTTATATTTGTACTTTGTTGAGTATTAGTGTTGAATAATGCAATGGACCTCACACACACATTTCTATCAAATGACTGCATCTGGATTATTTAATATTGCCAGTGTAGTATGTGCTCCCATTGGTTAGCTGTAGCAGTAAATAGAAGGCTTATTACACTGAAGATTGATCATGAGCTCATAAGATATAGGTTTTGAAGTGAATAAATCTATGTACTTACTTTACTTCAGTTGTGCCCTACATCATTGTAGTGAAATACATTATAGTATCCTGTATTTATTGAAAAGCATATCTTAGCTCATGTATGCAGTCTTCAAGGGACACCGAAGGACACCAAAGATATTCACAGGTACTTAAACCATTTTTAACTACTCACAAACCGATTAACCGATATGGTGCCACTTTGACATTTCCACTTTGACATTTCTTCCACTGGGGTGGGGGGGGGGGGCGTGGGGGGGGGGAATTCGCAAAACCACAAACATCCATAGGAGTTGGGGCATCCTGGTCAATATCCATAGGGGCATCTGGTGAAGAGGCAGCAGCTGAGGCAGAATCAGAAGTGGAGGTTCAATCACAGGGCAGTCGGCGTCAGGCACTGGCAGCTAACCCGGGGCATCATGGTGCACCCAGCGCACCTGTGGATGAGAGAAGATCCACACCCAGACCTCCTGCCCAATACAGAAGGAGTGCACTGGAGTACAGGCAGGAGGGTGAGAAGTCTCAGGTACAAGGACAGATAGGGGAGAGTGGAATGGTCAACTGTGAAGTATCTCCATTGGACTTTTATCGGCTTGGGGGCAGTGTGGAATGTAGCCAAAAAAGAAGGATAGCCTCCCCCAGATGGTGATGGCATAGCAGCTTATTGAGCTCCCATTGGCAGCACAGAATTGCTTAAATTCATTTGAAGTAATTTGTGGACTGTTATCCATAACCATCATTTTGGGGAGGCCCTTGACAGCAAAGAGGTGCAGGAGAATTTTGATAGTCTCAGCAGAAGTGGTGTTCATCATCCGGGATATGTAAGGGTATCACAACCCGGAGTTGATCAGGATGAGCCATTGGGAACCATGAAATGGCCCTGTGAAATCCAAGTGGAGACATTCCCATGGAGCAGCTGCATCTAGCCACAAAAAATACTGGCACAGGGGTGCTGCTTGATGTGATTGGCATGTAGTGCAGGCCGACATGAGAAAGGCAATGTCTTTATCCAATCCATGTCAATAAAGCTGTTGGTGGGCCAGCTGTCTGGTGAGGATGATTCCCCAATGGCTACCATTGAGGAGATCGAGAACATGGCACGCAATGCATGTGGGATGACTGACCCAGGGAATGTCTGAATCACTGCGCAAAAGGATGGCACCACTGCAGAAAAAGAGACTGTGCTGTGCTGTGTACTTGTCCATCAATGGAATGTGAGGCTTCTATGTCCTATCGTGATGAGCCTTTGGGTCTGCATGAAGCTTGACATCTATGCGATCTTTCTGCAAAGCCTGACACACAACACCAATACAGCCCATTCAGGTGCAAGCCTTGAACCTTGCTTGCCAGTGGGGGCACTCTGATCATTGGTGAATCTAGAAACAGTCTGGACATGATGGAAAATGTGTGAAAGACTTTTTGACATGGGTTGGACCAACAGACCAGCAAGACTTCCGCTTGTCACTAGGCAACTGGCAAGCCACAAAAACAGCCAGATTAAGACATGGCAGTTGTAGCTGGTGAGACCTAAAAAAATGTATGAATGATTAACAGACAGGTGTTGACAGACAGGTCCTGTAACTTGAAAAGATCAGCCTGAAAACCCTCATCTGGTGTGTGAAACACCACCATATCACAGATCGACAAAGAGGCATAAGACTGCCTGCAGGCAATGTTAGCGCACCAGAATTTGCAATCATGGGAGAGACCCTGGAGCATTGTAACCCATCCCGATATTTCTGACTTGGGGACTTTTGACAAGAAAAGAATATATGATGGGGAGAGGTGACATGTATTTATGCATCAAAGTACTCAAAAAGGCAGCCCTTAATATGGGCAAACATGGGGTCTTGAAGTGACTGCTCAGGGTTCAATTGTTGAATTAAATGACACACATTGGACCAACTGTTGCTAAAAGAAAGCCCAACTTCAATTTTTGTCATGGATCCCATGTGCCAGTAAATGTTGTTCCAATCATTCAACATAATTTGACCATGGGTCAACAGACCTATCAAAAGCCAGAAAGGTCAGTGGAGCTATGTGCAAAGTGTCAAATTTACCCATGATGGAATCAATTCTATGAGCTACATATTGCAATGCTGGGGAATGAGAGCAATGTTCTGATCGTGTGAGCACTGCCTGAATCTGCTGTAGAGTTTATGTCAAGGGCTGAAGAATGTCCTGTAAGGAAAATGAAAATCCCATCATCACTGCCAATAACTGTAGTGTCCTGCAGTCGGCAGGAAAGAATTAATGATCACACTTTTGAACACACTTTATTTAACTAAAATGCCTTCTTGGCATGCACTAATTTCCAAATGCAAGAACAACAAGAAACACAACAATTCTTGTGGTGACAAAAACCAGAGAAGAGTACAAGACAATGAAAAGAAATAATAACCAAAATACTACACTACACAATTACAAAGTGGTGTTATGTCCAACAAGTTACAACTTTGTACTGAAGGCTATGGTGACAGTCTACTAGGCTAGAGCCAGTGTAGGTATTGGTCGGAGCTGTCCTAGCTGTAGGTGCACACTGCTGGTCTGACTACCGGTGTGCTTAAAACACCAGTTTGGCAGAGTGCTACTATGAAGTCCCATTAGTTCCAATTGATGGAGCTCTGTCACATGGCTTTTCAGAAAGTAGTGCCATGTTTATGTGGAAACTCTGTTGATGTTTACATCCATTGGCAATGTTTTGATCTGAGCTCTTGAAGGGAGGTCAGCAGTCTACCTTGCTTGTCTGCTGTGTGGGCCCTCTAACTGATAAGGGGCCGCTATGACAGGATGTGAGTTTTTGGTGTGGGAGGGGTGGCAGCTGTTGAAATGTAGGTACCGTTGGTGGTTGGTGGGTTTAATACAGACAGAGATGTGGCTGAAGCCATCAAAAGGAGAAGGTCAATGTCCAGGAAGGTAGTACCCTGGGTTGAGGAGGACCAGGTGAAGCATATGGGAGAGTAAGTGTTGCGATCGTTAAAGAATGAGAATTGGGTGTCTGGTCTTGAGTCAAGATCATGAAGATGTTATCCATGAACCTGAACCAGACCACAGGTGAAGCATATGGGAGAGTAAATGTTGATATCATTAAAGAATGAGGATTGGGTGTCTGGTCTTGAGTCAAGATCATGAAGATGTTATCCATGAACCTGAACCAGACCAGGGGTTTCAGGTTTTGGAAGACTAGGAAGGTTTCCTTAGGCCAAAATTCTTTTAGCTGGGGCACAATTAACATCTATAATGGTACTTCTTGGATTGACAGTATGTATAAGTTGAATGTGTGAGGTTATTAAGGGTGAGAGGGAAAACTGATTAAGGGAAGAGGTTCGGACAAGGGCCTAAAACTTTAAGCAGGGTTTGAGGTTATGTTGGACTTCGGGGATGGGATCACTCTGGCATGGTCTATAGATAGAGGAGATGATTTGGACACAATAATTTAGTTTAGTTTCTGTTTATCATGTATTTTTGTGAGGAAGTATATTATACTTGTGTACTTTATGATGTAGACTAGCGTTTACTAACTTATTCTTAAGGATTTTTACACAACTTTGTTTAAATCTTGTATTTGTGTATGACTACCAACCAGTTGTCCACTATCACGAATGACCACTGCTTAACTGTGGCCAAGAGCAAAGTGGACCACCCTGTGGCACAACATGTGCTGAACATCATATGCTTGATGTCAGTGGGTGCTTCACATGCTGGGCTATCTGGATCCTTCCCTCCATCACCAGTTCTTCTGAACTACACCAGTAAGATATACGCTTACAACACATTCTCCACTTCCACAATTCTCCTAGCTTCAACCTACAGTAACCCTGTGTACCTCCACCCTCTGCCCAACTACTTCCTCACCCTCTGTCCCATCATCTTCCCCCTATTCTTGTCCCATCACCCTCACTATGTGCCGCCATTTGCCAGTGCATATGAGTGTAAGATGTGCTGGCTTGTGTGAATGTGAGTGCATTTCTTTTCTGAAGAAGGCTTTGACTGAAAGCTAAATGTGTAACAGTCTTTTTGCTGTGCCTGTCTACAACTCAAAGTGTCTTCTGTATGTTGTGTAGTAATCTATCCTTTTTCTAGAATTGGTCATAAACACAGACATAGGCTATTATTTTTTAAACAACGATGTACATCTTCTCTGTTAAAAGTATATAATTTGCTGTTTTTTCTTCCTCACAGTCAGTTCTAACAGAAAATCTGTATTTCAGGAGAGTTGCCTTATGTTCATGATCAGAATACTACAATGCAGTCTTGAATCACCCAACTTTATAATGGTAGCCATTCACAGATTTAAACTATGTGCAATAATGTCATTGAAGCTACTATCCTCACAGTATCAATCCAGATGGGTATGTCTCTCTCATACCCCACATATCAATGATCCCAACCAATTTATTCATTCATTTTAAGTGACTTCAATTTCCAATCAATGTTTTGTTGGCAATAGCCAAGTTTCAAGGTAGATATTCAAATACATTGGGACTGATTCATTATTTGAGTGCTTTTTGCATGGTTAATTGTATATGTTACGTGTTCACGAACTGGTAGTTCATAAAACCAGTTTATATTCTTACCACACCATAAAAAAAGTACCGTGTAAAAGAAATTAAAGAAAAACTTAAAAGCAATAAAAATTAAAAATTAAAACAATGGAGTCTTTTTCATTTATATTCTATATAATTTTGAGGTCACACTGTGAATCTCAAATTTGCATCCTGGCACAATTTCCAGGGTTACCTCAGATTAGAATATATAGGCAAAGTCCCATACATCTTAAGCAACTGTGAAGCATTGCAAAGTTCACTAGAATAGTATACAGTTAACATTCTATGAGTTGTTTTGCATCTGTTAATGTGTACCTGGACTTTTTCTACATAACTCAGGACTCGTCCTTATGATAGGATCTGTGAACATGCTGAATGAATGGATACAGCAACTAAAAACAGGTATCATCAAAACAGGCTACAGTATTAGTTCTGCCAGATGTTTCAACCTGTTCCTTTATATTTTGCCTCATTCTGCAACACTGAAGGCTCTCAACATAATGTGATCTTCAGAGTGTAATTTATGTTGTCATTAAATAGTAAAATTACATTACATACACATTCAGGAATTGTACTAACCTCTGGCATTATTTGTGAAATGATTACAATCAGACGTGTTTCAAATGTATCATCAAGAGTAATTTTGCCTCCTCTGGCAAAAAGATATATGCCACCTATTTGTTCATCAAAATATTTTTCATTTGTATTTTCCTCAGGACAGAGTCTTACATACAATTTCTTCACTCCTGTTATCTTCCTATACTTGTCCAGAGCCACTGGTAGGACTTCAGATATTAATGTCCGATCTTTTTTTCTAACCATTATTTCCACATCTATTTCCAGCATCTGTATATTGAAACTCATAAAATTCTTCCATAAATAATCTTAAAAATGCATTTAAATGTAATATTTACTAAAACATAATATCATGGAGATAAATGAGAATTGCATAGTAGTATATACATCACTGTTATATGTAAATTTACAAAGCCCATGTATATATATTACGCTGGAAGTAAAATTATCTTGCTGCCCACCACAGAATCACAAAAAAACAACAAAAATTAAGACAAATACAGTAAATGAGTAAAAGGGCAAGGTAGATTTCCAGAGTTTCTAAAGCAAGCAAGAGTTCTCGTTTTGCTGAAGAAAGAGAATACGTAAGATATTGGAACTTCTTACAGATAAGCAGCTATAGTGTTAACATTTAGAAATATTAAAACTGATTGTGAAAGACAGGTAACATTATTTAAATATAATGCCACTGATAGTAACAAGGAGGTGAGCTATTCCTGTATCAGTTATGTATTGCATGCACCCTATTTTTTAAATTTTTTATTTTTATTTATTTATTTTAGCTGTTAATAATTGTACATATTTTTAGAACTATCTGCATGGGGTTATGAATCTGCATGGGTTAGGGGAAATTGTTTTATACTTATTAGTCTGTTTTAAAAATATGTTATGTTAATAAGTTTTTTATTTAAATAATTATTTTGTGAGTTCTAGTCTTGTGTGTGTCAAATTTTTCCATCAATTTCAAACATTTTGATGACTTACAACAGAGAAATGTGGTAGTGTCAGGATAAATTCAGCTTCTCTTCACATGAGTCCACCGGTACATCTGTTTCTCCTATGACCTCTCATGAAAAGACATCAAAGGTAAAAATGACAGAGAAACATGCTCACGTGGGGACTTACCACCAACTGTTCTTACCATAAAACTTTCGCAAGTGGTACAGAAAAAGTGGGAAATAGCACGGTACCCTCCGCTGCATACCAGACATGAAAGTGGGTTAATATTGCATTGTCATCGAGTTCTAAACTACGCTGAAAGTTCCATGTCTCTAACTCATTGGTAATGATAGTAGTGAACAACATAACCTCCACCACACAGCAGACAAGAAAATGAGTTAATACTACATTGTCATCCAGTACTGAGCTATGTTGAGAGTTTTAAGTTTATAGCTCATTGGGAAATGATAGTGGTAAACAATGTACTCTCTGCCATATTGTCACAGAAGAAGCTGAGTAGCACAGTCACTGTAACGTAGTGGTTATGATACTAGATTGTTGTATGGCACATTGCGCATTCAAAACTCACCTGAACTGTAAAATTTTAATTTCTATATTTAGTTTGAGTACATTCTTGAAGTATCCACAAACATCAAGAATCATTGTACTGGAATGTGCTGTAACTGTATACATACCATATGTGTCCTGTCCAGAGGCAGTTCACTCTGTGCTCTTATATGTGCAAGTGCTGAATAAACCTTCATTAACTGAAGTTAGTGTTCGTCGTTCATCTGATTACACTTTCTTCTACGTGACATTATTCTGGTGGAGACACTGGGTGTTGGAACTTGTGATAGCACACATTATTGACGACACAGTGGCTCCCATCAGGCTACAACAGTGCCGCTGTTTACATTGTGAGAAACCCGAGTTCGAGCCATATTCAACAGATCACAATCTATCGGAGACAGAAGAAGAGGACATTACGATGACACCAACTGTATGCCACCACATGAGACATCCTTCCAGGTTCTCTGGTGATGATGGCTATGATCCAAACAAGTGGCTGAAGGTATATGAATGTATAACCAAATTGAACAAATGGGATGACACCGTGTGTTTGGCTAATGTATTTTTCTACTTGTAGGGCACTGCCAAGCAATGGTATGAGAACAACGAGGAGAAATTCACAAGCTGGGAAGTATTCCAGGTGGAACTACTCAAGTGTTTCAATGATACACAATGACAAAAGTGAAAGGTTGCAGATAAATTTAAGTGCAGGGCACAGCTTCCAGAAGAAATGACAGCATCTTACATTCAAGATGTCTTTGAGCTGTGTAAAATAGTGGATCCTAGAAAGAAGGAGGAAGATAAGGTTGCACATCTCATGAAGTGTGTTGCTGAGGACATGTACCAAGCCCTACTCCTGAAGAACGTTTCGATAGCAGACGATTTCATAAATGGTGCCAGTATATCGAGACAATGTATAAAAAAAATTACATGCAAGAAGTTTGAACGACTACCAAACATGGTATCGATGTCTGTGATGGAGGAAGAAACTGATTTCACAAGTGTTCTTCATCAGATAGTGAGAGAGGAAGTTCAGAAGGCACTTGGATTGCACAGCGACCAAAAACTGAGACACTTCAAGAGGTCATAAGGGAGGAAGTGGAACAGACATTGAACCCAATCTCTCATCCTTTATTTCCCTTTAAAATGGTAAAAAAGCAGAGACCCAGGTGAAGCTACATTCCTACAATGCTGCATGAGGAACCTGTTTGGGCACCAAGGAAGACTGATGTCTGGAGGACAAAGGACAACTAACCAGTATGATTCCACTGTGGATGACCGGGACATGTGGTGCACTATTGTCAAGAAACACTGTGGATATATGACGATGCCCATGCCAGAAGAGAGCAGACCCATCTTAGCTGGCACCAACTATGGGATGACAAAGATGAACAAGAAGATATGGGCACAGGTTGACGCAGGTCACCATCACCGCAAGCTAGCCACTGGAGAGGACGCTCCCTAATATGCCGATAAAGGTGTCCATCGCTGTTTAGAAGCCTCAGTCGATCGCCTAACCATCACATCCTGGAAAACTAAAGGGTGTGATCTTCCTTGGAGGTGATGCCGCCAAAGAGAAAAATCCTCCACCGTCAATCACTACAAAAATGATAGGAAACTATGTTGATATCCTCATGGATGGCTGACCAGCCCAAGCTCTTGTGGACTCTGGAGCATCATATTCAGTCATTTTGGAGGAGAAGCACCATCACCAGTAGCAGAAAACTGTATTTGTCAACAACAAAACATCTCTGCTAAAAGTGGCTAATGGGAAATACGTCAAACCTGCAGGAAGATGTGTCATTCGTGTGGTTACTAGTGGCCATACACAGCCCTTAGAATTCATCATCTTACAAGAGTATAGTCATGATGTTATTCTCAAATAAGACTTTTTGATAGCTTCTCAGGCAATTATAGAATGTGGTCGCTCAAAGATTGTGCTAGACAAGATGAGATACTGTGGACAGGAAGATGCGCATCTGAGTGTGTGGAGACAATGTGTGCTGGATCATTCCTGCAGTCAGCACTAGAAAGGTAACTGTCATGTGTCATACCATGCATCAACCCATGGATCTTGTAGTGGAATGTAAGAGATGCATACCACTGAAGAATAACTTGGTCATTCCAGCCTCAGTTGTCTCGTTTAAGAATGGATTTGATGAATTGTGGACAGTTAACTGTCGCCGAGAACCGCAAATCCTTCCAAGATGCATGTGTGTAGCAAATGCTGAGCCATTAATTGCAGAACAACTGAGCGTCATAGAAACCTCCCATGCTGAGTCTCTTAGTGAAATCAGTGCTATCACTATGAGACGAGGTCATCTAGCTCAACTATCACCAAATCTCACTAAGGGACAATAGAAGAAGCTACTTGCCATTCTTCAAGAGTTCTCTCAATGCTTCAATCCACAGGTGAAGAGCAAATAGACAAATCAATGGTGAAGCACTGGATTAGCACTAGAGACCATCAACCAATAGGCCAACAATGGAATGTCAAATAATTCACAATGAGGTAGAGAAAATGATGAAGAATGACATCATTCATCCTTCGCAGAGCCCATGGTCATCACCAGTGGTTCTTGACAGGAAGAAGGATGGCAGTTAACGCTTTTGTGTTGATTACAGGAACCTTAATAAGATAACTAAAAAGGATGTTTACCTTCTTCCATGAATTGACGATACACTAGATTGTCTGAATGGGCTACATTTTTCTCAACCATGGACATATACTCAGGATACTGGCAAAATGAAGTAGATGAGGCTGGTCATGAGAAAACTGCATTCATTACCCCTGAGGGCCTGTATGAGTTTAAGGTAATGCCATTTGGTTTGTGTAATGCACCAGCAACTTTTGAATGGATGATGGATAACCTTCTAAGTCACCTGAAGTGGACGATGTGTCTTTGTCATTTAGATGACATTACAGTGTTCTCAGAGACATTTACTGAATACATAAAAATACTGAGGGGCCATTCTTAAGGGTCTCCAACAAGGTGGACTGAAACTTAATCCAAAAAAGTGTCTCTTTGGAGCAAAAGAAATAAAAATACTTGGACACCTTGTGTCAAACAAAGGTGTGCGACCAAACCCAGAAAAGGTGAGATCTATAATGGAATTTCCAGTTCCTAAAAGTAACAGAGATGCGAGAAGCTTCCTTGGATTATGTTCTTATTACCATTGTTTTATCAAAGACTTTTGTATCAAAGCCAGGCCACTCCAAGAGTTGTTAGAAGCTGATGCTAAATTTACCTGGAGTGGTGCTCAACAAGATTCTTTTGATGTGCTGCAAAAAGCTCTGACGACTGACCCTGTACTTGATCTGTATGATGAGAGAACACCTGCAGAACTACACACAGATGCCAGTGAGAATGGGATCGGTGCTGTTCTGGTGCAAATTTCAGACAGAAAAGAGAAGGTTATAGCTTATGCTTCTATGACACTTACAAAAACTGAGAGAAACTACTCAACTACAGAAAGAGAATGTCTGGCTGTGATCTGGGCCATGTACAAATTTCCACAGTATCTCTATGGAAGGCCATTCACAGTTGTCACAGACCATCATTCACTTTGTCGGTTGACAGGTCTTAAGGATCCTACATTACGACTCACCAGGTGGGCACTACGTCTTCAAGAGTAGGACATTACTATAGTGTACAAAAGTGGAAGAAAACACCAAGATGGCGACTGTCTCTCAAGAAACCCTGTGCAAGACCATCAAGACTTTGATGAAGATAGTGACTGTCTCACTGAACTCCAGGATCTCTCTGCTGAGCAGAAGAAGGACACCAAGATATCTCAAATTATGCTTGCCTTAAATCGGTCAGAGGATGTGAAAGGACAATTTAAGGTAGTTAATGGATTACTTTGCAAGAAAAGATTTGATCCATTTGGAAAGAGATGGCTACCAGTGATTCCTAAACACATGCACTTAGATGTTCAACAGAAATTCCATGACATACCTGAGGCCAGATCCACAAGAGATTTTTCTGGCCAGGTTCTTTTAGGAGTGTCTGTCACTATGTGTCATACTGTCGAGAGTGCCAGAGAAGAAGGGCAGTTCATCAGAAACCATCCAGCTGACTCATACCAATTGCACCAGCCAAAACACCTTTCCAGCTATAATGATACAGCCTTCTCCAAAATTCATATGAAATTACTGATACCACCTTCTTTTTATATGCATCTGGATAGTTATTGGACAATTCAGTGCTTCCCATGGCCTTGTTCACACACATGGCTCTGAGCACTATGGGACAACTTCTGAGGTCATTAGTCCCCTAGAACTTAGAACTAGTTAAACCTAACTAACCTAAGGACATCACACACATCCATGCCTGAGGCAGGATTCGAACCTGTGACCGTAGCGGTCTCACGGTTCCAGACTGCAGCGCCTAGAACCGCACGGCCACTTCGGCCGGCCATGGCCTTGTATGTGTGTCTTTATATATATCATTCTGTCCTATTTGATAGAAAACTTGATATTCATTGTGAAGGTGTACGGAATGTTCTAGAGGAACGTATATTGTCATCATTATCAAGAGATTGTTGTCATTAACAAAATTACGTACAAATGCTGGATTGAATGTATAATAAAGAAATTGAAGGGATAAATATTTGGTGGAAAATATTAAAATGCTGTGGAAGTGTTGGCATAGGTGGCCAGTGCCTCTAATTACCATAATTACAATCAAGTAACAAGTTAACACAAAGAACCTCATTATCTTGAGAAACTGCTTGAAAGTTATTAGCAACTGATGTATTTTCATTTGTCATCTATTCTTATATCTTGTTCTGTAATTAATATTCTTTGTAATTACATTTCTAATTAACTCTCCAATTGTTGACATCCCATGGTTTTCCAATTGCAGAAATTAAGGCCTTATTTGCACGTTCCACTTATTTAATCAGATAAAGCATGAGCTCTGTATTATGGTTCAAATGGCTCTGAGCACTATGGGACTTAACATCTATGGTCATCAGTCCCCTAGAACTTAGAACTACTTAAACCTAATTAACCTAAGGACATCACACAACACCCAGTCATCACGAGGCAGAGAAAATCCCTGACCCCACCGGGAATCGAACCCAGGAACTTGGGCGCGGGAAGCGAGAACGCTACCGCACGACCACGAGCTGCGGACAGCTCTGTACTACCATTACATATTAGGAACTAAATCCAAACTGTAATTAATTACATAACTAAACTAATACAAGAGACATTATTGTAATTAAAGTTCAGAATGATTTTCTTATGGAAAACTAAAGATATTACTAGACAAGATTGCTATTCAAATATTGTATTTTATACCTTTTTCAGCTGTAACATCAGTTTCATTACATTTTGTAAATTTTAATTGTAACACTGAAATTATACAAAATTAATGATGGAATATTTTTGAGCAATTGTTAAAATTCTTTATATCAGAAAGCAGTAAGGCTGCAAGTTTGTTGTTGAGTAGTTGTGGAGTTGTTGCTGTTGAGCCTGCTTGAGAGTCTGTTTGTCAAAGAGATCAGAGAT
The DNA here is from genome assembly GCF_021461395.2 of Schistocerca americana. NCBI lineage: Eukaryota > Metazoa > Arthropoda > Insecta > Orthoptera > Acrididae > Schistocerca > Schistocerca americana. The sequence goes on from NC_060119.1 coordinate 592,986,433, forward strand.
GTCTGTGAAGTGCTTTGTTTAAACATGTCAAGAATGCAGTTCTGTTGTCAATAAATAATGAGAAGTTTCAAATTTATGTTCTTTCATCAAAATGAACTCCAGGAAAAAGTTAAGTAATTTTAAGTAACGATCAAGAAGAACTGTAGCATCGTTACACAGTGTACTGGGATTGACCTCCTTGGATGATTTTCAATGTCTGCTAGTGGCAATAGATGGATTATTGTTTGCACTGATTATCTGATGTGCTATCCCATTACAAAATCTGTGAAAACAGCCGAAGCATTCGTGGTAGTCAAATTCATCATAGAAGACATTGTATTAAAACACGGTACCCCAAGGTAATTAATTATGGCTCAAGGAAAAGTTTTTCAATCGAATCTTGTGATAGAGATAAACCATCAGTGTGGGGGACTGATGACCTTTGCTGTTTAGTCCCCCTTAAACATCCCAACAACCACCACCACCACCACCATCAGTGCAACATTACTCATCACATGACAACTGCCTATTTCCTGCAAACTAACGGGCTTTCTGAACGCCTTAATAAGACCTCGGCCGACATGCTATCAATGTTCGTCAATGCTGAGCAGAGCAACTGGGATGAGGTGCTACCTTTCATGACATTTTCCTACACCACCACCAAACAAGACACCCACTGGATTTACACCATTTTTTGTGGTGCCTGGGCATGAGGTGATGACGATGATGGACACTGTGTTTCTGTTACATCCTGATGATGTGGACAATGACTACATCGGCCAGGTGTTAACCAGACCTGAGGAATCTCAGCAATTAGCTTGACTCCACATGCTGCAGGCTCAAGAAAACTATCACTGAAGCTATGACGTTAGCCACCGACCTGTTGTCTACCAGCCTGGTGACCTTGTCTGGATCTTCACTCCTGTTCAGAAGGTTTGTCTCTCTGAGAAGGTCCTCAGGCGCTACTTTGGACCTTATAAGGTTGTAAGATAGTTGTCTGATGTTACTTATGAAGTTGAAGATTTCGACCGCAACACAAGATGACAAAAGATCAGAGATACGGTCCATGTCCTTCGAATGAAGCCCTGCAAGGATCCTGCAACCCAGGGTAAATTCGAAGCTCCTGCAACAGGCAACAGGCGGAAAAGTGATGAAGAGTGTAGTGGCAAGGGAAATTCTAAGAAGATCACCACCAGGGTGAACATTAGTCATCGGGAGTCAGAGTATGCAGGAGCAATGACTCGTTCACGGACTAGGAGGACATAACACTGAAACACTGTTCTCTTAAGGAGGGAGCAATGTCGCAGAAGAAGCTGAGTAGCACAGTCACTGTAATTTAGTGGTATGATACTAGACTGTTTCATGGAGGGTCGTGAGTTCAAAACTCACCTGAACTGCAAAATGTTAATTTCTATATTCAGTTCGAGTAAATTCTAGAAGTATCCACAAGAGTCAAGAATCATTGTACTGGAATGTTCTGTAACTGTGTATATACCCTATGTGTTTTGGCTGGAGGCAGTTTGCTCCGTGCTCTTGTATGTGCAAGAGCTGAATAGAACTTCGTTAAGTGAAGTTAGTGTTTGCCATTCATCTAACTATACCTTCTACTATGTGGCAATATACCAGACAAGGAACTAAGTTAAAATTGCATCATCATCCATTTCTGAGCTACATGAAAAGTTTCAAGTCTCTGGCTCATCATGTAGGTGGTTTAAAATCAACTGCAAAATTTGTAACAAACAATGAGACGAGTAAGTGACCCAGTAAAAATGTGTTAAAAAATAAAAAATAGTTAAGTGTCACTAACAGTACTGTTTTGAAAAGTAGTGTTGTGGAATCTTGATAACTCTTACAGTGTCACAAGCATATTTTCCTTAACTGTCCAAAACATTTTACACTCTAGAATAAAATACTTAAACAAACAATATAGAATCACTAACAATAACTGGAAAAGCTAATATTTAACTAAATTCAATCTCAAGAACATTACCAGCATTTTAAGAAGTTATTTACAAACAATAATATACCTACCCAGTTCCTCATAATCCTATACATGATATCAGTTTGCATAACCTTACAAATTTGTCTTCACACCACAAAATTAGCTTATAGTCTCATATGTCATTACAACACAAGATTTTGTATGAATCTAAGTGTTCTCACAGCATATTAATTGATCCATAAAACTACAGGATATGCCTGTATTCAAACTTTGTCTGCAGCTAATATTTTGGCTATAGACGATTCAACCACCTTCAGAGAGAGGCAATAAGACTGACAGTTAAACATGGCCATCTGCCTCATGTACCAGATGGTGAGCCAACTGTGTGAGAGAACATCACAAATTTTAGTGAAAGGAATACCACATCCACAACAGAGATGCTACTGTGTCACCCTCTGTCAAGGATGTTGTGTGACAAGCTCTAGCCAGTGATGGATTCCACATTTTATCAAATGTATTTCAATGACTTTGCTGAAAACTGAAGCCCAGAATAATTAAACAGATGTTAAAATATGGATTTCTTTTTATCCATAGCATTGTCTGCCTATATACTCATACAGCCAAGACAAGTTCACAAGGCTGAAACAGGCAAGTATAGCATCGAAGTTCCAAGTAACATTTTTGAACTATAGATATTTTCAGTATACAACAGACCACATTGATAGGTATCCTTCACAGAGATAGCAGGTGTGGCTATCTTTGGTGTCAGTAGAAAAATAACCTTGAAATTATATTCAGAGAAGATACAACATCCTTTTGAAGAAAGATTTCCTATGAGTGGTAGGAAGGCCATGGACTTGGAACTTTCCTCTTCAACTTCATGAGGTGGGGCATTCATCTTTTGTTTGAACTGCAAAGCCTTGCAGTTCTTCTGTAGTGGGTAGCCATTATCTTCAAAATATTTTTACACATATTTGGATTCTTCCTGGAGATCATACATGCTCCATGTATAAGTGTATTCAGGACACCACTGGTCTACGCATAATGACGATAACTGTGTTATCTCAGATACAAATCTTTATGCACTTGCTTTTGAAAGACACATGTCATCAGTTTTATGACTAAGATATCAAATAAAGGGATGCATTCATGATTTTCATGACCCATGTTAAACTAAATGTTCCTATCAATGGAATTGAGATGATCCAAAAGTTTATGAAGTTTTTACTTGCCATGAGGCCACACTACAAGAGTTTCACTCATGAGACTCAGCATTTGATTTGCTTAAAACTAGCAATTTTAATCTAAACATATAGTCAAGGTTATTTTTCTGTCAGCACCAGATACAGCCACACTCATTGGTTTGGGGAAGGATGACTTGTCTCTGTAGAAGATGGGAATGTGTAAGATTATTTATTAGTGTGATTTGTTGTATATCAAAAATACTTTATGTACAGTTCAAGAATGTTAGACAGAACACTGATGCTACACCTACCTAGTACAGTCTGATAAACCTGCTGTGGCTGAGTACTGGAAACAGGCTGGTCACACTATATACTATGAAAATGTCCAGATTTTAACATCTGTTCCGTGGTTTTGGGACTCTGACTTTGTGTCACTGAAATATGTTTGAAAAATGTTTTAAATCATCAAGAGGACGGTTTTTGTCTTGACAAAATGTGGACCCTGGCACTGGCATAACTCCAGTGATACTGTCTCCATGTCAACTAGAACATGTGTCACAAAGTCCTCGACAGAGTGCATCATCTCTGTCACAGGTATGGTATTTCTTCCACTATGATTAGACATGTGTTCATATACGCTTGGCTCACCCTGCTGGTACATAAGAATGGCAGGACCACTTCATTGTCCCACTCCTCAAGAGGTGGCACTGCCTTGGATAATCTCAAGGAAGTCTCAAGTTGAAAAAGCTTCTACATCATTGCTGTATTAGTCAGCATCACTATCGCCCTGTGTTGTCTCGGTATTCGTCATTTCCACTGTTGCTGTGAACCATCACTATATTCATCACCATTGACTACACCATTGTCATGTTCCATCTTCATTATCATCACCCTTGTCCTTCACCACCATCACCTATGCCATTGTTCAGACAGCCACCTTTGTTATCCTGCCGTCAATGCCATCATCTGCATCATTGCCTGTACTGCTCTACAACTTAGTACAATCATACCATTTTTTTATCTTACTGCTGGTTACCTTCATAGTCATTGATGGATAATACTGCCACCACCACAGTAACAATCGTATATTCACACTAAACCTCACTCTTACTACTACACACTCCTTTACCCCTTATTCAGTGTCCCCCATCAGTTCTCCCCACATTTCCTGTATACTGTGACATTAGGGCATCTCCTTCAGTTTTTCCACCATCTCTTTGATTTTTAGTTTCTGCAGCCCCACTCGCTGCAATAACTCAACTTCCACTACACAGGCAGCACCAGCCGGCAACAGCAACAAACTCGTCTCCACTGGCTTCAATTGTGCTATTTACACGTGATGCAATGTTAACAATTTTTTGGAAATTTGTGGTAAGTACCTATGGGACCAAGCTGCTGAGGTCATAAGTCTCTAGGCTTACACACTACTTAATCTAACTTAAACTAACTTATACCAAGGGAAGCACCCACACCCAAGTGTGAGGGAGGACTCAAACTTCCGACGGGGCAGTCACACGAACCGTTACAAGGCACCCTAGACCACATGGCTACTCAGGCAGCAATGTTAACATTATCAGGTTCTATTAGACTCTACAAGCATTGTAATTTCACCAGCAGAACTATGATCCAGATAAAAAAAATCCCATTGTAATAAAACCCAAGCCAGCAACCACCCAACATCCTCCAAAACCTCATACTAAAAGCTCCCCAAAAATGACACTGTACTGGTACACAACCAAATTCTGTAAAAAACAAATCACGGAATCCTTACATTCTTTTGCCATTATTTAATGTACCCATCCATCTAATCAATACACCATTCCACCATAACAACTCCCTTCCTCCAACTCATACTATAAACAATTTAGCCATTTTGTTACTACTAGAATATTTAAGCTTTTGATTAACTCTGTATAATCTAGTCAGCATAACATATTCTCAAAACCACTCCCACTTCCTATTCTCCCATATGAATTTCCTCGTACTGTCACTGTACCTTCTGCAGCAAAATCTTTTCCAGTAACCATAGGCCTCACTACCTTCACATGTCAACTTAAACACACCACACCTACATCAAAATCAGCTCCTTATTCACACACCCACCCACCCTCTTTGCCTGGAACTAGTCATCAAACTTTCAGAAGATAGTACCACCATCAACAATGCATCAGCACGAAGAGGATTACTCTTGAAGCCCTCATCATCACAAAACTATCACAGTTTCAGTTTTATTAACCTTCTACTATTTTTAATGTTGTATCACCACATTTTTATGTTTAAAGCCTGTATACTGAAGAGTGGCCACACTGCTGCTGCCAGCCCAATCCCAGAAGGAAGGAGAGGATGGGGGATGAAATGAGCATAACAACTAAATAAACATTAAAATTAAAAAACACTGCTTCACCACTAGTCTTCCCAGCATACTCTTAACATGGCTGAATGGTTTTCAGCCACAAATTAGCTTGATTCAAAGTTTAGTTAGGGCGAATTCCCACAATTTTAAGGAAAATGTTTTTTTTTACATGGAAAAAGACATTCTAGCATAGGCGCACAACGAGGACAAACCTACTTGTCTAAAATAAATACCACATCTTAATAATAAACAGCAGTAATATCTTATTTTGATTGAGATATTCAGATAAATATATCTATAAACCTGATAACAGCTGAGAGAGCAGTGTACTGACCCCTGACCTGTCCACATCGCACCTGAATGCCACCAGTGCAAGGGATGAGAGAGTGTAGCTGCTGCCATGGAAATAAAGGATACCAGTCGCTGTACCAGCTGCCAGATACATAGTAATTTAGTTTTCATCTACATCCACACTCCGCAACCCACCTGACAGTGTGTGGCGGAGGGTACTTCGAGTACCTCTATCGGTTCTCCCTTCTATTCCAGTCTCGTATTGTTCATGGAAAGAAAGATTGTTGGTATACCTCTGTGTGGGCTCTAATCTCTCTGATTTTATCCACATGGTCTCTTCACGATATATATGTAGGAGGGAGCAATATACTGCTTGTCTCCTCAGTGAAGATATGTTCTCGAATCTTCAACAAAAGCCCGTACCGAGCTACTGAGCATCTCTCTTGCAGAGTCTTCCACTGGACTTTATCTAACATCTCTGTAACGCTTTCACAATTTCTAAATGATCCTGTAATGAAGTGCGCTGCTCTCCATTGGATCTTCTCTATCTCTTCTATCAACCCAATCTGGTACAGATCCCACCGGTGAGCAGTACTGAAGCAGTGGGTGAACAAGCGTACTGTAACCTACTTCCTTTGTTTTCGGACTGCATTTCCTCAAGATTCTTCAAATGAATCTCAGTCTGGCATCTGCTTTACCGATGATTAATTTTATATGGTCATTCCATTTTAAATCACTCCCAATGCCTACGCCCATATAATTTATGGAATTAACTGCTTCCAGTTGCTGACCTGCTATATTGTAGCTAAATGATAAAGAATCTTTCTTTCTGTGTATTCACAGCACATTACTCTTGTCTACATTGAGATTCAATTGCCATTCCCTGCACCATGCGTCAATTCGTTGCAGATCCTCCTGCATTTCAGTACAATTTTCCATTGTTACAAGCTCTCCATATACTACAGCATCATCCACGAAAAGCCTCAGTGAACTTCCAATGTTATCCACAAGGTCATTTATATATATTGTGAATAGCAACGGTCCTACGATACTCCCCTGAGGCACACCTGAAATCACTCTTACTTCGGAAGACTTCTCTCCATTAAGAATGACATGCTACGTTCTGTTATCTAGGAACTCTTCAATCCAAACACACAATTGGTCTGATAGTCCATATGCTCTTACTTCGTTCATTAAACAACTGTGGGGAACTGTATCAAACGCCTTGTGGAAGTCAAGAAACACGGCATCTACTCGTGTCTACGGCCCTCAGAGTCTTGTGGACGAATAGTGCAATTTGGGTTTCACACGATCGTCTTTTTCAAAATCTGTGCTAATTTCTACAGTGTAGAGTTCTAGTCTCCAAAAAAGTCATTATACTCGAACATAATGCGTGTTCCAAAATTCTACAACTGATCGACATTAGAGATATAGGTCTATAGTTCTGCACATCTGTTCGATGTCCCTTCTTGGAAACGGGGATGACCTGTGCCATTTCCCAATCTTTTGGGATGCTACACTCTTCTAGAGACCTACGGTACACCACTGCAAGAAGGGGGGCAAGTTCCTTCTCGTACTCTATGTAAAATCGAACTGGTATCCCATCAGGTCCAGTGGCCTTCCCTCTTTTGAGCAATTTTAATTGTTTTTCTATCCCTCTGTCATCTATTTCAATACCTACCATTTTGTCATCTGTGCAAAAATCTAGAGAAGGAGCTACAGTACAGTCTCCCTCTGTGAAACAGCTTTGGAAAAAAACATTTAGTATTTCGGCCTTTAGTCTGTCATCTTCTGTTTCAGTACCATTTTGGTCACAGAGTGTCAGGACATTTTGTTTTGATCCACCTACCACATTGACATAAGACCAAAATTTCTTAGGATTTTCTGCCGAGTCAGTACATAGAACTTTACTTTTGAATTTGTTGAACGACTCTTGCATAGCCCTCCTCACACTACGTTTTGCTTCATGTAGTTTTTGTTTGTCTGCAAGGCTTTTGGTATGTTTATGTTTGCTGTAAAGTTCCCTTTGCTTCCATAGGAATTTTCTGACTCAGTTGTTGTATCATGGTGGCTCTTTTCCATCTCTTATGATCTTGCTTGGCACATACTCATCTATTGCATATTGTACGATGGTTTTGAACTTCGTCCATTGATCCTCAACACTATCTGCACTTGAGATAAAACTTTTGTGTTGAGCCATCAAGTACTCTGAAATCTGCTTTTTGTCACTTTTCCTAAACAGAAAATCTTCCTATCTTTTTTAATATTTGTATTTACAGCTGAAATCACTAATGCTGTAACCGCTTTATGATTGCTGCTTCCCTGTTCTTTGTTACCTGTTTCAAATAGTTCAGGTCTGATTGTCACCAGAAGGTCTAATATGTTATCGCCATGGGTCAGTTCTCTGTTTAACTGCTCAAGATAGTTTTCAAATAATGCAATTTTTTAAAATTCCACTGGATTCTTTGTCCCTGCCACCTGTTATAAATGTTTGAGTCTCCCACTCTATATCTGGTAAATTAAAATCTTCACCCAAAACTCTAACATGTTTGGGAAATCTACTCAAAATATTTTCCAAATTTTCCTTCAGGTGTTCTGCCGCAACAGCTGCTGAGACAGGTAGCCTATAGAGACATCCAATTACCATGTTTGAGCTTGCTTTAACTGTGGTCTTCACCCAATTATTTCACATTTCAGATCTCCGTCAATTTCTTTTGATACTATTGCACTTTTTATCACTATAAACACGCCTCCCCCCTTCACTGTCCAGTCTCTCTCTGCAGTATACATTCCAATGTGAGTTTAGAATTTCATTACTGTTAGCATCTGGTTTCGGCCAACTTTCTGACCTAGTACTATGTGGGCATTGTGACCATTTATTAATGAGAGTAGTTCTGGGACCTTTCTATAGACACTCCTGCAGTTTACTATTACCACATTAATATTGTCATTCCCTGTTGCAATTTGCTTACTGCTAACTTGTTGTGTCTCAGGAGGTGTCCTGTCGAGCCTAGGGAGGGAATTCTCTAACCTAAAAAATCCATAAGTACACTCCACATGTACTCCGCTACCCTTGTAGCCACTTCCTGCATGTAGTGCCGGTCTGCGCTATTCAGGGGGATGCTAAATTTCTCCACCCGATAGCAGAGGTCAAGAAATTTGCACCCCAGATCTCCGCAGAATCATCTGAGCCTCTGATTTAAGCCTTCCACTTGGTTCCAAACCAGAGGACCACGATCGGTTCTGGGAAAGACACTACAAATAGTTAGCTCAGATTCCACTTCGAAGGTGAGGATTTACACCTTCAACAACTCCGCCAACCACCCATATGAACTGAGGATGACCTTTGAACCCAGATGGCAGGAGTCATTGGTGCCAACATGAGCAAAAATTTGCAGTCGGGTGCACCCAGTGCTCTCTATTGCCACTGGCAGGCCCTCCTCCATATCTCAGATGAGACCCCCTGGCAAGCAGACAGAGTGAACACTGGCCTTCTTCCCTGACCTTGCTGCTATTTCCCTAAGGGGCTCCATCACCTGCCTAACATTGGAGCTCCCAATCACTAATAAACCCCTCCCCCGTGTGCCTGCTGAAGGAGTGGCGTGACATGTCCACTCACAGTCAGAGTAGGCGATGCCACACAGTCAGCCTCCACATTGATCCTCTGCCTCGTGCGAAGCAAACACCATTGAACCTGCCACTCCCCTTGGGGAGAGGGTGGCCCAACCATGCTCATAACACGTGAAGATGTCTTGACAGTAGGGACCATGGGTGAAGCATGTAACACCTGGGGTGTACCACTGATGCACCAGACTCCCCACTGCTGCTACACTCTGAGGCAGCAGCCTGAAGACGGCTGACCATGGCCATCAGCACGTTCAGCTGTTTGTGAACAGTGGCCAGCTCCTCTTGTGTCCATACACAGCAGTCACACATCCTATCCATCCTAAGGAATCAACAATTTACTGTAGGGAGTTAAGTAATCAACTTTTAACTAGACTGCTAATTCACTAAATGCAGCTGATAGCTGACTAAACTGTGGTTACTAGACACTTCTTGTTGGAAACAATGAAAATAAGCACTAACTGTCTCTGGACTGTATTCAAAACAAACACAAAATGTATGGAACACTATTACTAGTACTCGATAATTAAAGCTTCCTAAAAGCAAAAACACACAGGAAAAGAAGTGACAAGTAAGAAAAACACAGTTAATACTTAATTTACGTAGCTTTCTGCACAGGAGAAGTGAAGCAGATGGCAGTTTCTGTTTCTCATGTATATCTGTGCGAAAGTGAATTGTACTTGTGCATTTTATGGTGCAGATTAGTGCAAAAAGTAACTGTTGACATACCTATTTTCAGTAGAGAAATTTATTTCTGTTTCAAGAACTAGCAGATCATTCAATTTTAGTCTGTAGTGAGAACTTTGCACAGCAGATTTTTATGTTTGTTTATTCTCTCATTTATATTTTGGGTACATTCCAATCTCAGTAGCACCACAGTTGGGTAATTTTCTCTGCTGCAGGGGCCTGTTTTTACTTCCTCAGTTACTCCTTATGGTTTGTTTGTATTTTTGAGACCCTATTCAGTTTTTTTGTACACAGTGTGGTATTGACAGGGGCTGTGCTTGCTTTGAGTCGACACAAGGAGAATTGGCTGCTTTGGCCACAGTCGACAGGCTTTTTTTCTGGCTACTGCTCGATGCAGTGGGCACATCAAGGTGCTGGTGACAGGACCTTACACATCCTTGGTGGTGTTGGAATCTCCTGGTGACCAGGTTGTCACTGCATCTTGTGATACACAACATCTGACCAGTTCGTCATCATCTGTGTCACTGGGCGGAAGATGAAAGATGGACTGGGCTACACTGCTGGCTCCTTGTGCCTTAGCAACAGGCACAAGGTCATATCCAGTGTTGATAATACTTCTGAGCCAACACAGGATGCCTCTCCTGTTTGGCCAGTGGGCAATTTTCCAGCCCAATTTGGACGAATGCTTAGCATGGGTTTATTAATCACTGGGAGGATCAGCATTAGGCAGTTAACAGAGCCCATGAGGGAAATACTACAAAGGGCAGGAAAGAGTGACTGTGAGTACTCAGTTTGTTTTCTGGGAGGTCTCATCCATGATGTGGAAGAGGCCCTCCTGGCCACTGTTGGACAGACTGGGTGCAACTGACTGCAAGTAGTGGCACATGTCAGCATGAATGACACCTGCCACTTGGATTCTAAGGCCATCCTCTGTTCCTTATGGCAGATGGCTGACTTGGTGAAGACAACTAGCATTGTATGTGGTGTAGGCTAAACTATCTGCAGCGCTGTACCCAGGGTTGATTGTGGTCCTCTGGTCTGGAGCAGAGTGGAAGGTCTAAAGTAGAAGATCAAATAACTCTGTGATGGTACTGGATGTGAATTTCTTGACCTCCACTATCAGGTGCAGAATTGGGTTTGCCTTAATAGGTCAGGCTGCACAACATGCAGGAAGCAGCTATGTTTGGCATGCATATGGGCATTTTTTAGGTTAGAGACACCCCCCCCCCCCTCCAACCCTTGGGGTCACAGACAAATTGCCTGCGCAAAATCACAGTTACTTTGGCCACAGTGTTCTCAGAGAGTGTTTATCCTTGTATGTCAGATATGGAAAATGTTATTATGATATTAGTAAACTACAAGAGCAACCAAGGAAAGAACCCAGAATTAGTATCACGTATTGCAAGTTATAGTGCACAGATATTATTAGGAACAGAAACCTTGTTGAAATTGGAAGTGACTTGTTGAAACTTGAAGTGAATAGCAACAAAATTGTAAGTCCAGAATGGAATATTTATTGTAAGGATAGGTTAGTCAACAATGGTGCTGGCATATTTATTATAGAAAAGAATTTGATAATATCTAGATGGTTTCGTTGATAAGGAATGGGGATTAATCTCGATAAAGTTGCGGTGCCTCTGGCATGAAGCACCATGTCTTCGAACTGATGTTCTTTGACTTTACTTTTAATTCACTTTGTCTATGTCTCACTGTATGCCATGTTCAATAGCTTTTGTTGTATTTGCTTTGTTCAGTCTTAAAACAAATGTTCATTCAACTGAAAAAGTGTGTTATTATGGTTCTGCACCAAGTAATGCCCACAATGGTGACCCTGGCATCATCATGGTGTATTTGGAAATTATTTTGTGCTTCTTTTTATCATTAACAAATGTCGTCTGCCAGCCCACATTGTCCTCGGAGCAATGGATCTACCAGTGTTGTTTTGTCTCAGTGCCTTGCACCCTATTAACTGTGATTGCATTTTTACTACTGTTCCTGATGTACATTTGGTTAAAAGTGAACAATTACCTGGCTCCAGCCATGCTGGTGACCACTTAACTGTTGCTGGCCCACTATGGCCATCGTCAAATGCTACTATACAGCAGCACCTGCTGCACGGAAAGTGCACGCCGTTTAGTGACATCGTGAATGATAACCATGTGAAGGACGCTGTGTTTCATGCTTCAGCTAAACAGTCACCTTCGGTTTGGTTTGATGTACCGATGAAGTTTGAGAACTGTAATTCGAATGGTCATGCCCATGGGGTTGCACATTCTTATATGCCTGACGGCATTCCAACCCCCCACCCCAACTGCCCACGCCACCTCAGCGACACCACTTACCTCCACTGCTCCACTTTCACACCATGCTTGCCTTCCACCCGATCTCATAACGCCACCGGCCATTTCATCTGTGCCAGTTCCAAGATCAGCCCCCTCTTGGCTGCATCGCAACTGCCTTCTGCCTGTTGTTGCAATGGCTTCGGCCGTTACTTCCGCACCATGCCCGCCTCCAGGCCTGCAGTTGGGACACATTGTGCTGCCAGTTGCACTGGCTCACTCCACATCATGTGCTGGCTGCAGACGCTCCACCACACAGACCTCGAGCAACGCATCATCCACCGCCACTGCACTCCTGGCGTCGGGGGGCTTCCTACCCTGCTCACACAGATCTTTGCCTCCCTGTACTGCATCAACATGTGTTACCCAACAGATTTCCTAAGCTGCCTGCATTGCAAAAGGACAGTCCTAAGACTTGATTTGCATTGGTGGATCATTTACTGGATATCCACGGGATTTTGGATGACGATACACGTTTCATCTGCCTGGTGAGCCACCTCCATGCTCATCCAGACCTCATCAGTGGTCTGCTCCTCTCACCACCCATGCCACACAAGTGTTTAATGGTAAATACATTACTCATTGAACGCCTTTCTTGCCCTCCAACAGAGGCTATCCACCACATCATCCATGATGAGCACCTTGACGACCTCACACCTTTGCAGCTTTGGCTGCGCATTCGTGCATTAATTGATGACCAAGTTCTACCAGACACTGTGCTGTGGATCTTGTGGATGGTCAAGCTTGCATTGGACCTACAACTTCACCTACTGTCTCATGTAGCAGACCCTCCCTATGTTCGTCTATGCATGGCCGATCAGGCCCACGCAATCATTCGTCACCGACACTGTCTGTCAAGGATGACATTGCCTTCACTTTCACTTATCATGCCTGCACCTTCAGTTCCACACCCTGCCAGTAGGGGTCAGTGCATGTGCCTCAGGAGCTCAGCAGCCCATCAGGAGATGCCTCCTGGCGACCTACAGGAGGTACTCCCTGCGACCTCCTGACAGCAGTCGACCTCGCCCGAGCAGCAGCCCGAACAATCTCAGGTAACAATACAGTCAGCTATGTTCCCCGCCCTCTCCACACCACCTCACTTCCAAGCTTACCAGCTATTCAGGTACCATGCAACGTACAGGGACACCACTCTCAACAGTCGCGTGCTCTGTGTGCACCAAAACGACTCCAGCGGGCGCATTTAGGCGCCATATCCCCCCATGATCATCGACCCTGCCTACCTCCCAACGCCGCACCACTTGCTCCAGTGGCACAACACCTCTATGTGATGGTCCTGTCATCAGGCACACAGTTTCTCATCGACACTGGCGACAATGTCACTGTTATCCCAGCCAAGCTAGCGGGCAACACACTTTCTCCTGCTAACCTCTCTTTGATAGTAGCAAATCACTTTCCTATTGCAGTCCTTGGCTCCATCAAGATGTTGCTTCACCTATCACTGGTCGTGACCTTTCCTTGGTCCTTCCACATTGCTGATGTGGATCAAATGATCAGGTTGGACTTTCTATACCACTATGAACTTTTGCCAGGCCTGTAGGCTGCAATGCTCTGCCACACATCTGGTTCTACCGTTCTGCGCTCTAATGAGTTCGGCATGACTCCACTCTCTGCCTCCTTGGCTACACTTTCCACACGTGCATCTCTGCTCGAAGCTACTACTGCACATCTCTCTGACTTGGTGGTCATCCACACGCAGATCAACGGGCTCCTCACACATAACGAAGAGTTATGCACACGCATTGCTGCTGCCTCAACTGCATTGATTCGCACACGGAGTACTGTTCACAGTCTGTCTGCAGAGCCAGGTCTTTCAGCTTTGTCAGCCACCTCTACTGCATCTTCATTCTGCATTGCTCCTAGGTCAAGCTTACCTTCCCCTGCTGCCTGTTCCACACCATCGCAGTTGAAATTGCTCCATGGGATCCCTCGCATCGTGTGGCTGCCACACCACAGCCTCCATTGTTGTCTGCCTCCATTGCCCTGCCCATGTCACTCTGGCCTGGCATGGAAAAACATGTTCTCACTTTGTGGGGGCCCCCGCGTCATGTGGCTGCTGTGCCATGCCCTCAGTCGTCGTCTGTAGCCGACACCCCACCCACGCCATTCTGGCCCGGCAAGGTCAGTGAACCACCGTCACTCATGCCTCCCCTACCACCCCCTTTCCCCCTCCTCCCCCCCTCCCCACACCTGCCTCCCTTCATGGGTTTTGGCAATTAGCAATGGCACTCATCACAGAATCTGCACCACAGATGTCATAAGACTTGATGTCAGCTTTAGCTTGCAAAGTGCTATGAGTGAAAGAAATTGTTCAGGATTTATTGGCTTCAGGCATACTCCGACCATCAGACAGCAACTCGTCTTCACCTATCCACCTTGTGCCTAAGGAGGATGGTTCACTGCGTGTCTGTGGGGACTACAGGTCCCTTAATGCTAGGACAATAATCGATAACTACCCCATCCCTCATATCCAGGATTTCACTCAGTTATTGCATGGCTTGAAGTTCTTCTTGGTCTTAGACTTTTCATAGGCATACCTCCAAATTCCCATGCTCCCACCTGATATTCTGAAGATGGCCATCATTACATCCTTCGGTCTATTTGAATAGTGTTCTATGCCTTACGGCTTGAAAATTGCTGTGCAGACATGGCAATGTTTCATTGATTCAATTTTGCTACCTCTGCCTTACACTTTTGCCTATTTGGATGACATACTTATCTTTTCCTCTTCAGCCGAGGAACACAAATTTCATCTTGACACAGTTTGTACAGCTCTCACAGCAAATAGTGTGATTATTAGCGGCGACAAATCCCAACTCTGCTTCGCATCAGTTACACTCCTTGATCATACGGTCTCAGCCGACACCCTCTGACCTACGGATTCTCATGTTGAAACCATTCTCGCACTGTCTCTTTCTGAGGATTACATTCAACTCCAGTGCTTTCAGGTTATGGTAAACTTTTATTGATGCCATATCCCCTGGGCTGCCTCTGTCCACTCGTCTCTCCAGTAAAAATACCACGGGGAGGTGAAAGTTGGACTAGACTCAGTCCATACTCAATGCTTTCAACAATCTGAAATTGGCCATCATGAAAGCAGTCATACTCGCTCACCCTGACCTTGAGGCCTGTATTTCTATCACTACCAATGCTAGCGAGTCAGCTGTGGGTGCTGTCTTGCAACAGCTCACCTCGGACTCCACGCAGCCACTCTGTTTCTTTTTGAAAAAACTAACCAGGAGTCAGTGTACATGGTCAGTCTTCTCATGGTTTATGAGGCAGTCAAATACCTTAGGAGTGACATGGAGGGGCGTCCTTTCACTATCTACTGCACCACTTCTGACACATGGACTTCAGTTGAAAAAATTCTTCAGACGTCTGTTACATCTGTGGTGCAGAAAATGTTGTAGCTGACTATCTGTCTCATTTCTTGGTGATCTCCACAGCCTTGAACTTAGATGAACGGGCACACCTTCATACTGAGGACACCCAGCAACTGGTTTTGGATGATGAGTCGTCGCTCACCATCAAACCTCTTACCCTGCACAGGTCATTGACCCCTGTCCTCTGTGACATCTCTACTGGTTCACCCCACCCCTTGATGCTGTCTGCCCTCCGGTGCAGGATCTTCGATGCTTTACACAATCTGGCCCAATCCAGGACATGGGCAATGACAAGACTAGTGACTGAACATTTCGTCTGGCCAGACGTGTGACGTGATTGCCATTCCTGGACACGCGTGTGTGTTCCTTGTCAACATAGTAAAGTTGGCAGACATGTGCAGCCTCCTTTAGGACAGCTTGATCTCCCCAAGGTCCACCTGCGGCATATACACATTGATGTGGTTGGTCCTCTTCCCCCTTCCAAGAGGTACAAATTCACTTTGTCTGTGATTGACCACGTAACCCATTGGGTTTAAGTGGTTCCTCTGGCTGACATTATCACAGAGACTATAGCTCGTGCTTTCTTATCGGCATGGGTGGCAAAATTTGGCTGCCCCCTTTCACTTACTATGGACCAGGGATGACAATTTGAGTCCTTGCTTTTCACTTGTCTGTGTGAGCTGTGTGGAGTAGCAATATTTCACATGACGACCTATCATCTGGAGGCGAATGGCTTGGTGGAGCGATGGCACAGAACTCTTAAAGCTGCACTGATAGCTTTGGTCCAAGGCTCTTTCTTGGCTCTTATTCAGCATCCATTCTGCCCACAAGGAAGACCTGAATGCTTCACTGATGGAAGTTTTATATGGAGAATTTCTCATCCTGCCAGCTGAATTCATTGAGGACACACCCCCAACCAACATAATCAACCTTCTGGTCCTGGTAGAATGAGTGTGTGTGCATGTCGTGTATTGGTACGTAGGAAAAACTGTAAGCGCCCGCAAAAGATGTATTTTGCTACGCTGGAAGGCGAGAACAAACTATAAAAAAATTCCATTCAATTTTTTTTTTTTTTTTTTTTTTTTTTTTTTTTTTTTTAATAATAGAGAGATTCTGTCTTTAGTTCTTGAGTGAAGAAGACGTATTTTTGTAAGATGTGTGTGAGAAAATGTACGGCGGAAGAAGATGAATATAACCAAAGACACCGGATGTATGCCAAGAGTATACAAGCAATTTGTTTATTGCACAGCTGGCAACCTGGTGACATGAGATTGAGAAAGCTATGAAACCAGTTGTGTAAATTATTCAAGATGTTATGACAGTGTATGATATTTTTTTTTGCATGTACTAATTATTTTCAAATTTTCATGTGCAACGTCATGACTGGAAGCAAAATACACTAGAACCAAAAATTCTTGTGGAAAAAACCAATTCAAAAAGAAGCAAAAAGAAACCGGAATTTGTGAAAATTTTGGAAATCCACTGCTTGTTTCATCACAGCAAAGGTAGGACCGATACACAACCGCTTGCTTAGCTATGCTTGGTAGTGTCTCCCGTATAATAATTAGAAATACCTTTCCTTAATTTCCTTTCCTAAATGCATTATAGTGAATTTTTCAGAAATTTTACGTAATGAGTAGCGAGAGAAAAGTTTGAAGTTTTTGTGTCATAACATTTCGTGCATCAGAAAAGAAGCTATTTAATGCTTGACAACACATAAATTGTATGTTTAAATTCACAAAAATAATATATTTCAGTTTTCTATTTTTCAAAATTTTAATTTTAATATTCAAGCAAAATGGCACAAAAATCAGTTTTCATTATTGCTGACAATGGCGAAAACGCAATGAGCCAAAATGGCGTAAAATTGCAGGGTAGAACATCTGAAGTATCAACGCCATGTCTTCCACACTCAGAAGTATTAAGTAGTTCAGATATGAACATAACCGAAGTTACAAGTGCTAGTGAACTTTCACAGAGTTCTAACTTTGATGATACATAGATGACATTAGATGAAACTACATCATGTATCTCCGCCAGCAACATTCTGTTTGCACAGGAAAACATGGAAAGTGCAGATAACACGATTTTTGATGACACTTTGCCATCACCCATCATACGAAATTCAAATGTTGGTTTGCAGAGCACAGTTGTCAACAACCAAAGTACATTAGATAGCAACCAAAACAGCACACTTTCTGCTATACTTCAAAAGCTCAATAGCTTGAGCACAGAAATAAAAATACAAACACCAATTACACCAGTTTGCAAGCAGACATACAAAATACAAACACCAGTTTGTGTGCAGAAATAAAAAATATAAACACCAATTTGCGAATGGACATAAATACAAAATTTGACAGTTTGTCGCAAAACCTTACCATAGTAACACAAGACATAAACCTCATAAAACAAGAGCAAAAACAAGTTTTAAGAGATTTTCAGGATACAGCCACACAGCAGATCAGTGATTTGACAAAGAATTTTCGCGAGGAGATGAATGTAAAATTTAAAGACATGGAAAAACAGCTAAAACAAGATTTACTTTCCAAAGTTAACAATGACATTATGGGTATAAAACAGAAATTAGGCACTCTTAACGAGCAGAATGATACAGTAGAGCAGCAAATAAATGTGATGAAAGACACACAAATGAACCTGGAAGCTACACCAACACAATTAACTTCCGCAGTAAAGAACATCTCTACCATAGTAAACAAACTGCACAAAAATTACAAAAATATACCAGCAGCTATTGATGAACTCACTTTAAAAGTAGCATCACTTGAAATCGAATCAGTCTGCGCAAAAAAGGAAAGAGATAAAATTAATAAAAATTTATCCGACGTAATTTCACAAGCTGAAGTAGGTAATTCAGACAAAACCAGTACCACAGTGGAAAAGGTAGTGAAGGAATGTAAATTAATCAATGATGTAGTTGAAAGGGTTATTCAACAAAAGGAAAATGACATTATTGACAAAGTGAACACCAATTTGCAGGCTACAGAGCACAGGATATGCAACTACTTAGGTGAAACTGATACAGAAACACAAGTTGTACATATAAACAACATGCCAGCCACAACAAACCAAAGTAATGTATGCACACAGATTGTTGCAAACCCTACAAGCAATGCCAATAATAATAACAGACCACAAAGTGCAAGTTTACATGGCATGACACGAGAACCAGTAACTACGAGAAATGTAAATAATTATGACAGCTATGTAAACACAGCACAAAATGAAAACAGCTTGTCCACAATATTTGCTGATGAAGTTCTGTTAAGACACCGTCAATTTCCCACAATTACGAGTGAAGGTAAGAAGATGAATCCTGTTGTATTTATTAATGCTTTTCGACATGTGTTTCCTAGAAATTGGACGCAAGCACAAAAGATCAGGTTTGTTGTTGGGTACACGCAAAGTGATGTACTTTTGTGGGTGACCGAGGTAGCTGAGCATTGTACCACATATTTACAATTTTAATGGGCAATTCCTGACAAATATTGGTCAGAAGCCGTACAGGGGAGACTTAGATGAGAGGTTCTTAACCCCGCCGCTTTTAAGAGCAAATATGGTAGCTTACGAAGATATTTTGAGAAGTATCTCAACAAAACATGCTATTAGACGAATGCTATTTCTCATGTGGATGTTTTAAAAATTTTAAAAAGTCATTTGCTATCACACATTTGTGAAAAATTAATTACTACACCTGAGCATGACTCAGAATATTTTCTATCCATTTTATATTCAATTAACCTAATATATGAAGAGAAAGTAGTAACAAATAGGGCATCAGACAACCAAACATCACAACAACATAACTTGAATGGTCAATACAAAAAGCCAGACACAAACACACAGCAAAGCTGGTACGTGTAACCACAAGGATACAGTAACTGTTTTAATGGATACAAAATGGAAATTGAAGTAACAAAAGATTTAAACAATACTTTCCATATAACAGGAATGATTACCATCCACAAGCTAATTTAATCACTCCTCTCAAAATTATGCACCGCATGTAAATGAAAACAGTCAGCCGCATCGCTGGCTGGTGAGCGGCATCAACAATAACATACAAAACGCCAAACCGCAGATGACCTTTGTGCAGCAAAACCACAATATAGCAACATTTCACAACAGCCATATGAACACACGAGAAAACATATTGCGAACTGGAAACGATACACACTGGAGAAACAATCACATTGTACAACTGACAGAAGTTGTCCGTGTACCAAAGCAGATCAGACTACACCACAGGAAAACCTGAATCGGCTGTAGTTGAGCCCCATACTATAGACCTTATAAGTGATGGAGGCAAACCACATTTGCAAACATGTTTCATAAGATTTGATGAACAAGGAGACATAAAAGACGATCTATACCAACATGAACTAAAATCGGCGAAAAATACACTGAAAGAACAAGTGCAAGCAGTAATCAGAGTGAAAATTTTTGGTATAGACACACAGTTAGTACTTGATACAGGGTCCATGACTAATTTAATGTCTGAAGCATTTTTCACTGAATTAAAAAGACGGAATAAATTTCCTGTTCCGCCAGTGAAAAACTGCAAAGAACAAACTACTACAGGTGGCAAAACCAAATTAGTAAAACACCAAGCTCTTATCACCATGAACATTGAACAATTCTCTGTGCAGTGCAATTTTTTAATAGTAGACAAACTTATAGTCAACTGCTTGATAGGTATGCACACATTTAGAACCTATAAAATTCAAGTAGACATAGGTAATAGTAAATGCCATTCTTTGTGAAGGACCAAAGATTTTCTATCAGCCTAATTACCACACGGGAGAGATATGACAAAGTAAACCCAGAACCCCATGTCACTGTACAGTATTCACATCCCACCATGTATTTTGTGAACAAATGTGATAATGAACACGAGAACGACACTGAAGTTAACCAGGAATTAGTAGAACAAAAATTGAATGAATCAAATATTCTAGATGCTACACAATGACAAGAGCTTTCTGACTTACTTTTTAAATATGCAAATGTTTTTAATAAGAATCCAGGAGTAAGTTTTGGTCCCGAGACAGTCAGTCCATGGCTGACTTTCAGATGACGAACCTGTGTTGGTTAGAACAACAACAATGCATCAACTTAACAGTGAAAGAAGTGTTACACCAATAGGTCATGTGTTAATGCAATGACAGTGACTGTTCAGTTTATTTGAAAGACTGTGTACAGTACGGTTAGGCTTTTACTGCTTGTAGATGTACAACAGTAAACTATTGTAGCAGTATGTGGATGTTTGCCTGCAAACTGTTAATGAGACATGGAAAGTTAAACAATAGTGCATTGGCCATATTAAATGCTTATGTGGGGGGTTGTAAAAAGTGAAAGTAAACATCTGTGAAACATAACTGTGCACCTGTTGGCCTCATTATTTACCATAGTCAGTGTCCAAATTACAAACCCCATTTTTCAGCCAGTGTAGCAATGCAGTATGTCGACACCGAGGACAACAAATGAAGAAAATGAAACAGGCAAACCACTACATTATTCCAGCAGCAGTATATTGTAGATTGCTGGAGCAGTAACAGGTATGTAATGACTGTAAAAAAGCGTAAAAAAGTATAAGTTATTCCTGTTGTCAAGAAGGGTAGTAGGACAGATGCAGAGAATAGTAGGTCTACATCACTGACATCAATCTGTTATAGAATTATGGAACATGTTATATGCTCAAGAATTATGTTGTTTTTGGAGAACAAAATTCTTCTCCATAAAAAATCAACATGGATTCCATAAACAGAGATCTTAGAAAACTCAGCTCACTCCATTCCTCTATGAGGTTCATTGCACTGTAGAAAATAGCACTCATATTGATGCTGTGTTCCTTGACTCTGGAAAGCAATTGACACTGTCCTGCATAGCCATTTAGTGAAAAAAAACACAGGCTTACTGAGTATTAGTCCAAATTTGCAACTGGATTTAAAGACTTTGTTAACAGAACAAGATCAACAGATGCAGATATAATTTCCAGAGTACCTGAAGGAAGTGTGATAGGACCATTCCTGCTTACAGTGTACCTAAGTGATCTAGTAGAACACATTGGAATCACTTTTAAGACTCTTTGCAGATGATGTGGCTGTCTATAAGAATGTAGCAATGCCAGAACACAGTATCAGTTTGCAGAATGATCTGCAGAGGATTGATGAATGGTGCAAGTTTGGCAACTGATCCTAAATGGAAATGAACATAACATATTGTGCATTCATAGCATAAGAAATCCACTATTACACAACTACACTACTTATGACATCTGCTGTATACAGTATCTACCTTAAAATATCTGGGAGTAACTATACAGAGCGGTCTTAACCCTTTCACTGCTCTAAATGTATATATATGCTAACCATTTCAGTGCTCCAGGCGTATATGACTTGCTATGAAAAATATTTAAAGCAGTTCCCAGCTAGAATCAAATACATGCGTATATTGCCTATTAGTCAGCCAGTGAGTCAGTGATGATTATTGTAAAAGTATGTGGTCTAATTGTTAGAATACTGGGAATTATGCAATTAACTTACTGAATGTTAAATTCTCTTTAGAGGTCATTGGTATTGTAGCATTACCTAGATTATGTGCTGTGCTTTCTACAATATTAAAAAAAATGGATCTTCTAAATCAAGATGATGATGAGGAATTCCACTAGCCCCATCCAGCTGATTATAATTGGACAGATACTGATGCTGATGGGCCTGTAGGCGAATCCATCACCACAGGTATTCAAAATATTAATGAACCAGCAAACACTGAACCAGTACATGCAGATCCAGATTTTGATCTTACCATCGCTTCTTCCTCCGATTTCAAAGAAGAGCCTGAGCACATGACTGACAAATCTATTAAAAGACACAAAACAGATAATTGTAGATGGAAAGAGACTGATTTGGACCCCAAACTGTATAATTTCGGTAACAGTCCTTCCAGTTCCAAAATCGCCACTTTTAATGAATAATCTGCTGTATATGACTGCTTCCAAGATTTTTTAAACCAAGATATTGTAAACTACATAATTGAGCAATGTCATTTATATTATGAGCATCTTTGCAATGACTACAGCGAAAAATTAAGACTGCAGCATTGGAAAAACTCAAATAGTGATGAAATTTGTTGTTTCCTTGCAGTAAACTTTCTGATGGCTCATTTGATAAAAAATGAAATAAACAGCTATTGGACCAACAATCTGTTATGTCTACTCCAGTATTTGTGCAAATCATGGCAAGAGATAGGTGCCCTCTGTTACTAAGAATGTTACACTTCTTTGATAACAGTGAGGAGCCTGAAGATGTCAAAATCTGGAAAACTTGGGGAACTGACGATGACCTAAGAAAAGCATTTCCAACTGCTTTCCATACTTTTAAAAATTTGTTCATTGATAAAAGTTGAGTTACCTACAATGGTCATGTCTTCCTCAAACAGTACATACCATCCAAATGCCATAGGCTTGGCATAAAGTTTTTTTGTGTTGTGTGATTACAAAACTGGATATATTGTTGACTTTATTATTTAAGTGGGTGCAGCAAAGGACACAAAAAAATAAATTGATTTTGGTGTAAATTCTGGAATACATAGAAGCATTGTTCTTACTTTATTAGAACACCACCTTGGTAAAGATCATAAAATGTATGTTGACAGCTGGTATATTAGCTCAGTGTTATTTTCTTATCCATATGTCAGTGTGACTAATGCTTGTGAAACTATACAGAAAAATTATAAAGCTATGCCTGCTTTAACAATAAGCTTAAAACAGATGAGAACATGTTTATGTCAATAGATAAACTTCTTGATCTCACGTGGCAGGACAAGTGTGAAGTCAGGGTACTTTTAACACTCCATAAAAATGAATTACAGCAACTGACAAAACTGACAAAAGCACAACTGAAGTAAAAAAGAAAACCAGTTTTCATCATAAGCTACACTGAAAATATTAGGACTGTTGACAGGAGCAACATAACGTAAGTTTAGTAGAATGTGTTTGAAAAACTGTGAAATGGCATAAAAAAGTATTTTGTCATTGGGTGGATCTGTCTCTGCTGAGGGTGCCTGCATTATATAAAACTCAAACAGGAAGAAATATCCCAATATTCAATTTTCAGGAGACACTCATCCAGGAGATTCTAGACTATCTCCATCAATAGTAAACAGAGCACCACCATCGAAGGAGATCAGCTGATGATGATAATCCCTTACCCATGACCAAGCATCAATTTATCTCACTAACCCTAAGAACATCAAGGATGAAGACTGCCCAGAGAAGGTGTAGTGCGTGTGCAAAACATGACAAATAAAGTAACTTCTGTATAAAATGTAATACAACTTTATGTTTCATATTTTGATTCAAAAGATACTACACTTTGAATTTTTACTAATGTAATAATTCATGTACTTTTTTTCTCCTAATAAATACCTTCCTTTTTTTTAAAAAAAAGTATTTTTCTATAAAGTTTAAAAAAATTTACATGATAATAATTCATTTTACATCTTAAATTTTTCTAAATAATAAAAATAGACTGCTAAGGTCATATACATACATGCACCTCTTGAAAATTACACACGCATAGCAGGAGATTGTTCAGACTAAATACACAGTAAAAGGGTTAAGTGGAATGACCACATAAATCAGACAGTAAGAAAAGCATATGCCAAACTGAGATTCATGGGAAGAATCTTAAGGAAATGTAAATCCACAAAGAAGTGGCTTAGGCACTCGTTTGACTAATTGGTGAGTATTGTTCCTTATCCAATTCTCCTTAGAAGAGCTAGAGAATATCCAACAAAGAGTGGTATGTTTCATCATGGGATCATTTAGCCAGCCTGAGAGGATTATAGAGATGCTCAACAAACTACAGCAGCAGATGTTACAAGTGAGGTGCTGTGCACTAAGGTGAGGCTTACTACTGTAATTTCAAGAGAGAACTGTCTAGGATAAGTCAGACACCATAATACTTCCTCCCACACATATCTCGCAAAAGGATCATGATGAGAAAATTTGAGAAATTAGAGCTAATGCAGGAGCTTACCTGCAACCATTCTTCCCATGTGCCATTCACAAGTGGAACAGGGAAATGGGATGCAGGAATCAGTTAGTGGTAACAGAAGTACCCTCTGCTACACTTCATTAGGTGGCTTGCTTAGAATGATTTAGATGTAGGTGTAGTACCAGATGGCTCATCAGTGCCATCATCCATGGCTGGGTATTATCCATAGAAGAGACCATGATATACAGCATGTAAAAGGTGCGAAAGGCCTTGGGGTAGTACGTCCCAACTACATTGCAAGCCACTGTCCACCATACTGCACAGACCTGTCAAGAATCACCTTGGTAAAAATAAGTCTGTCAAATGGTTTGGATGTCTAAGCAAAACTGTTGTAATTCTATGTGAGTTCAATGAATTTGGTTTATTGTTCAAGTTATGTTGTCAGTTTCAGAACGTTCTCATACTTGTAACTCAGAATGCCACATTTATGCTATCAGAACAATAAATCTACTTCATAGACAATACTCATGTCAATTTGTTCTTTAAATATTTTGTTGAATAGCTTATTTTTAGTGGAAACATTTTGTGTAGACAGCAAACATACACACATAAAGAAAAAATTTTGCATCATCCCGGTTCCCATAACTCGTGAAGATAGACATTGACTGTGGATACTGTATCATAGACACAGTCCCTTTGACTGTTCAGAGATGTCACTAAACCCACCAAAAGATGTAAACAACCATGCACGAAAAGCTCCTATTACACAGAGGGGGTCCAACAGCCAATCAGTTCCAGTCATTCCACCAGGAAGGAAGTACATGGCTCGTGTTGTTTGTAGTTCAACCATGCCTAGACAATCAATACCATTGTTCGATTGCATCCACATTGTTACTTTGTGCCAGGAAGGGCTCTCAACAAGGGAAGTGTCCAGGCATCTCAGAGTGAACCAAAGCAATGTTGTTTGGACATGGAGGAGATGCAGAGAGACAGGAACTATCGATCACATGCCTCACTCAGGCCACCCAAGGGCTACTGATGCAATGGATGGTCACTACCTATGGATTATGACTCGGAGGAACCCTGACAGCACTATGTGGAATAATGCTTTTTGTGCAGCCACAGGACATCATGTTATGACTCAAACTGTGCGCAATAGGCTGCATGATGTGCAACTTCACTCCCGATGTCCATGGCAAGGTCCATCTTTGCCACCACAACACTGTGCAGTGTGGTACAGATGGGCCCAACAACATGCTGAATGGACCACTAAGCACTGGCATCAAGTTCTCTTCACCAACGAGTGTTGCATAAGCCTTCAACCAGATAATCGTTGGAGACATGTTTGGAGGCAACCCGGTCAGGCTGAATGCCTTAGACATGCTGTCCAGCGAGTGCAGCAAGGTGGAGGTTCCCTGCTGTTTTGGGGTGGCATTATGTGGGGCTGATGTATGCTGCTGGTTGTCATGGAAGGTACCATAATGGCTGTATGATAGGTGAATGCCATCCTCCAACTGATAGTGCAACCATATGGGTAGCATATTGACAAGGCATTAATCTTCACGGATGACAAATCATGCCCCCATCATTCCCATCTTGTGAATGATTTTCTTCAGGATAACATCGTTCAGTTAGAGTGGGCAACATGTTCCCCAGACATGAACCCTACTTAATATGCCTGGGATAGACTGAAAAGGGCTGTTTATGGACAACATGACCCACCAACCACTATGAGGGATCTACACCGAATCATCGTTGTGGAGTGGGCCAATCTGAACCAACAGTGCCATGATGAATTTGTGGATAGTATGCCACAAGGAATACAGGCATGCATCGATGCAAGAGGACATGCTACTGAGCATTAGAGGTACCAGTGTGTACAGCAATTTGGACCACCACATTTGAAGGTCTCACTGTATGGCAGTACAAGCTGTAATGTGTGATTTTAATGAGCAATAAAAATGGTGGAAATTATGTTTATGTTGATCTCTATTCCAATTTTCTGTACAGGTTCCAGAACTCTCAGAACCGAGGTCTAGCAAAACTTTTTTTGATTTATGTATTTAGACAGGAGTGGATAAGAACAGAAAATGGGAAAACTTCTGAGGTAAGGAGATGAAACAAAATTACACACTATGGATATGAGTACTAACAATCATGCTCAAACTAGAAGAAAAAAAAGAAAGCTTGTTTGGGATGAAGAATGTTTCTCAAGCTGTAAAAGGAAGTTTTCAGGTGAATATGTCACATTTATGAATCTGATCTCAATTTGTGAAACACTAACTGGGGCATCCAGCTTTTCTCAGGAGTTGATATGAGATTGTGTGGTAGTTAGAATAAAAGGATTGACTTTAAAGTATAAGAGGTAAAAAAAATTATTGAAAACATATTCTATTTACAGGAGTGAGACAGGGTTGTAGCCTCTCCCCAATGTTATTCAATCTGTATATTGAGCAAGCAGTAAAGGAAACAAAAGAAAAATTCGGAGTAGGTATTAAAATCCATGGAGAAGAAATAAAAACTTTGAGGTTCGCCGATGACATTGTAACTCTGTCAGAGACAGCAAAGGACTTGGAAGAGCAGTTGAACAGAATGTACATTGTCTTGAAAGGAGGATATAAGATGAACATCAACAAAAGCAAAACGAGGATAATGGAATGTAGTCAAATTAAGTTGGGTGATGCTGAGGGAATTAGATTAGGAAATGAGACACTTAAAGTAGTAAAGGAGTTTTGCTATTTGGGGAGCAAAATAACTGATGATGGTCAAAGTAGAGAGGATATAAAATGTAGACTGGCAATGGGAAGGAAAGCATTTCTGAAGAAGAGAAATTTGTTAACATCGAGTATAGAGTTAAGTGTCAGGAAGTTGTTTCTGAAAATATTTGTTTGGAGTGTAGCCATGTATGGAAGTGAAACATGGATGATAAATAGTTTGGACAGGAAGAGAATAGAAGCTTTCAAAATGTGGTGCTACAGAAGAATGCTGAAGATTAGATGGGTGGATCACATAACTAATGAGGAGGTATTGAATAGAATTGGGGAGAAGAGGAATTTGTGGCACAACTTGACGAGAAGAAGGGACCAATTGGTAGGACATGTTCTGAGGCATCAAGGGATCACAAATTTAGCATTGGAGGGCAGCGTGGAGGGTAAAAATCGTAAAGGGAGACCAAGAGATGAATACACTAAGCAGATTCAGGATGTAGGTTGCAGTAGCTACTGGGAGATGAAGAAACTTGCACAGGATAGTGTAGCATGGAGAGCTGCATCAAACCAGTCTCAGGACTGAAGACCACAACAACAACAACATTCTATTTACAATAATTACTAAAGTACAAGAGGTAAATTTTTTTATTGAAAACATATTCTAACTATTTACAATACTTATTTATAAACAACATTTTTCATTTTATTATCTGATGTATATATGTACAAATTTTTTGGAATTCCTACAAGAGCAAGCTGTTTATAGTTGACTCTGAGAAATGAGTGTTGAGTTCAATGAAGCTTGTCATAAGGTCAGTACAATATGATCTTTCACCTATTTGTAAAAGCTGAGCAAAAACGTGCTGATATTTCATCTTTTGACAGTTCAACTCTCATTTTTTTTTTTTTTTTCTTTTTTGTTAGTCACGGTATTTGTATGTGTTATCATAGATGTGATTATTTAACCATACATTGCTCTCATCTGCTGGTATTGACTTGGGGATAACTAGAAGTGTCTGTCGAAAATCTCCTGAGAGTTTGAGTAGAGTTACCCCCATCACTTCAAAGTTTCCTTGCAAGTCTCGTAATGTTCTGTCCATGGCTGCAAGTAATTTTTTATGTGCCATTGTGCATTCATCCCAGACAGTAATTTTAGTTTGCTTTAGAAGTTCATCCTGTCCAGATGCTCTTGAGATTTTACATACTGGGTATTATTCTTCAGCTGTATTCTACGGTAGTTGTAGGGCATAACGGGCAGTTTGTCATTCCATAAGTGTGGCTGCAATGCCAGATGACACTAGAGCATATGTGATGTATTGCTTAGTACATATTTCAAACAGCGACAGATTAATTAGAAATGTTTTGCTGGTGCCAGGTGGTACATCCAAGTAAATAATTCCTTCTGTGTTGTTGTTGATCCAATCCATGATAACGTTGTTAATTTTCTTTTTATTGTCACTGAGGAGTGTTTTGTTGTGAGCAATGTACTGAAGTAGTTTGTTGTGTTGTAACTTTTGTCTTCAGCAATTTTGAAGTTTAGCACACTGAGAGCATCTTTTCATGGTGCCTGCAACCCAATATGTACTGAGGTCTGGTTGTTTATTGCTAAATATTTATCTTCTAGGCAAATGTGTGTTTCATTGAAGATGCTGTCGTTGAATTTCATGGTCAGTTCAAGATGACATTGTCAAATCTGGTACAGAATGTCATCACTCATACTCTCTATATTGGAATCCCTTAGCTGTTCTGCATTTGATGGGTTACATGTTGTTAGAATTACGGCAAATAGTCTCTCATTTGTTCATCTGAGGCTCTGAGTGATGCTTCTTGTAGTATTAACTCCCACTGGCTGTCATTTTCCAGCAGTCCTGAGCGTTGGCATGCTTCTCTGTATGCCTGGCATAGGTAACCGTCAACAGTCTTGAGATCTGTGAAACTTGTTGGTCCTTGTATTTTGTGTAGCAACATCTGGAGACAGAAACAGTTGAAATTGTTTGGATGCATGCTACACACTTGACCTACTGCACCAGTTATCTTGATTTTTTGATCATCTTCTACTGGAATTCCATGTTTCTGTTATTGAAAGATTTTTCTTGTCTCCCCAGTGTATAATAGGTTGGGCCGTTGACATACGCTAATGTTTTCATGAATGGAGCTTCTCTGTATGCCTGGCATAGGTAACCGTCAACAGTCTTGAGATCTGTGAAACTTGTTGGTCCTTGTATTTTGTGTAGCAACATCTGGAGACAGAAACAGTTGAAATTGTTTGGATGCATGCTACACACTTGACCTACTGCACCAGTTATCTTGATTTTTTGATCATCTTCTACTGGAATTCCATGTTTCTGTTATTGAAAGATTTTTCTTGTGTCCCCAGTGTATAATAGGTTGGGCCGTTGACATACGCTAATGTTTTCATGAATGGATCCATTTGCACAATTGATAAAAAGGTAAAAAGCTGTTAATGTTGTGTTCTGAGGTGGTTTGCTTGCAGTTTTTCTGCCGGTGTCTTTTCTGAGTTAAACTCTCTATCCATTCTACAAATGTTCTGCTGGATGTTGCACAGTTAGTTTGCATTTGTATATGGGAAAACTGAAAATCTGCCATGCTGCTTTGTTACTGTTGATGCATCTAACCATTTGGTACATGAGGATCTCATCATTTCAGTTTTGTTGTTCACTGTCTTTGGCTATTTGAAATACTGCCATGTCATTGCCTTTGTTCACATACTTATAGCCTTATTTGATTGATTTCACTGAACTGCAGTATTCTACATTTATGTGTACTTGAACGTTTTGGAAAGTTTGTCACTGCTTTTTTTAATTTTTTTTAATTTTTTATTTATTTATTTATTTATTTATTTTTTTTTTGCACATTTTCCATCAACATATGTAAGGAATTGTGGTTTAATGACCTGCATGGTTCATGAATTACAGTTCTGGATCTTCTTGCGGTTTGATAAATTCAGCTTGGATGATTTTGTCAGTATCCATAGGATGAATTCTGTCATGCAGCCATATGACATTGTGTGAGTGACGCCATCCTCGTTTTTACCATTTGATTGCATACCCACAGCATCTAACCATTCCAAAGATGTGGTATTTTGTGATGACTTACATAAATCTCATTTGTTTTTGTTAGAAATTTGAGCTATTGTGTTGTGTCAATCATGGGGGCTTATCCACATCTCAGCTGGTCTTTGATTTCTGGCCACGAGAAGTTGTAAGTGAATGTTATGAAGATGTCAGATCATCCATATTTCCTTATAGTGGTCATCACATCTTGCGTGTATTTGTGCATGTGTTTTGGACTTCCTATGTATTATGCGGGTAAGGTTATTGTTGTTCCAATGTTGTTAACATTTCCGTCATTTATGACTGTGTCTTGAAGGTGGGTGTATTCTTCCATTCATAGTTTCTTCTGATTCAGTCTTATACAAAGCATCTGTTCCACTTCTATTTTTGCAAGCATACCTACCAGGAACTGTTGGGAAAAAAACAATGAGAAATATTCAGAATGTGAGTGTATGTTTCACTGTCTCTCATCATTAAGTGATAAGCAGAGAACTTCCCTGATGTGACTTTTTTGTTTGTTTCTACACCTGTCTCAGGTTGGATATGTTTCACACTAAAATATCTGTCCTCTCCATGTAGAAATATTAATGAATATTGGAGGACATCATATGAACAGTGTGTCTCTGGAATGCATTGTAGTCCTTCTCTTCTTTGTTGTACAGTTATGTCATGGCTCGTGTTTTAGCTGTCACGAATTATGATGGTGACTTTGTCTATCTGTGGTGTATTAAATCAACATTTGTGCTCTCTGTGTTGTCTTTGTCTACTCGAATTATAACTTTATAGTCATTAGAATTGTGTTAGATTTGTCCTTGGATGGAAAAACATAATTGGTTTCCTCTCTGTTAGTGTATGTTTCACTGTCTCTCATCATTAAGTGATAAGCAGAGAACTTCCCTGAGTTGACTTTTTTGTTTGTCTCTACACCTGTCTCAGGTTGGATATGTTTCACACTAAAATATCGGTCCTCTCCATGTAGAAATATTAATGAATATTGGAGGGCATCATATGAACGGTGTGTCTCTGGAATGCATTGTAGTCCTTCTCTTCTTTGTTGTACAGTTATGTCATGGCTCGTGTTTTAGCTGTCACGAATTATGATGGTGACTTTGTCTATCTGTGGTGTATTAAATCAACATTTGTGCTCTCTGTGTTGTCTTTGTCTATTCGAATTATAACTTTATAGTCATTAGAATTGTGTTAGATTCGTCCTTGGATGGAAAAACATAATTGGTTTCCTCTCTGTTAGTGTATGTTTCACTGTCTCTCATCATTAAGTGATAAGCAGAGAACTTCCCTGAGGTGACTTTTTTGTTTGTTTCTACACCTGCTTTCAAATGACTTCTTTCAGTGTCACTTTGGTCAGCACTTACAGAAAGTGATTTGATTGTGGAGTTTCTCTGCTCGCGTAACGTAAAAATTTCTGCAGAGGTGATTCCAAAAGTGGTAATCGAATTTTTCTATTCATGCATCAGAATCCTGGTATTTCTCTACTGAATTTTTTCATGTTGCAAAATTGGCAGATCTTATCCATTATTCCAATTACAATGTGTTTTTGTTTGTTATGTTTGTTTGTCAGGTCATAGTGGAATGCTTAGTTTGTTTGGTTGTACTGTTTACTTGTCCTCGTCCACACTTCTCAAAGGGTGATATTGTCATGGGTGATTTGAGTTTTCAGTCTTTTATTGTAAGACTGTGCTGCAAATCTTGATTCTTCAATCCATTCGTTTCATTGTTCTTTGGTCTCTCTGCTTCTCACTGGGTTTGTTGCCAGACATCCAGTCATTGGCAACTTAAACGTGCTTTGTGCTCTTCATCTGGTTCTTTTATTTACTATTTTGCTTCAGAACTGCAAGATCTCCTCTTCTTTTATGTTTGGGCATGGTCTAAAACATTAATCAAATCAACTTATTACTAACAAATATACTATAGTACACGTTACACACTTTCATGGTTTATTTTCGATTTATTTCAGTAACTGTATCACTTTGATTACTGACACTTCACTATTTGTTTTTATTCATTCACTGCATGACTTTTTTCATCCCTCCCTTTGTTAGTGATAAAAAACTGATGTATGAACCCACAATGGATCTTGCTTTATATACTTCTACCAGTGGGTAGCCACACCAATGGCGAATTCCAGAACATACCAAAAAGGCTTCTAATGGTCAACAATGTTCCAGAACATTCCACAACATTTGAGAGTGTTCTGGAATGTTCCTCAATTGGATGATCCAGGTTGTTCCTGAACATTCTGGAATCTTCCTGAATGTTCCAGACTATTCTCAAACATTCCAGTAAATCCCATACCATTTTGGAACATTCCAAAACATTCTGAATGTTACTCTCGAATGGTCTGGATTGTCCTTGAATACTCTCAATTGTTCTGGAATGTTCTAGAAATTTCTAGAGGGTGAAACTTCCAAGCCCTTATATCTTGAAAAGTGTGCCCTTTAGGCAAAAATGGGAACTTCTTCATGGATGAGGGATAAAGGGCTACCACACCATATAACTTCCTTGCTTGTGCCAAGACTCTTTCCTGAGTTTTAGTGGCATGCACAACATACATTTATTTTACAATATATACACATCAAAAAAAGTTTCGCATCACCTCGGTTCTGAGAGTTCCAGATCCTGTACAGGAAATTGGAATTGAGATCAACATAAACATCATTTCTGCTCATATTGCTCATTAAAACCACACATTGTATGTTTACCACCATACAAAGAGGTGGTGGTCCAGATTGCTGCACACACTGGTACCTCTAATACCTAGTAGCATGTCCTCATGCAGTGATGCATGGCTGTATTCTTCATGTCATACTATCCACAAGTTCATCAAGACACCGTTGGTCCACATTATCATACTCCTCAATGGCGATTCGGCATAGATCCCTCAGAGTCATTGGTAGGTCACGTCATCCATGAACAGCCCTTTTCAATCGATCCCAGGCATATTAAATAGGGTTTATGTCTGGAGAACATGCTGGCCACTCTAGTCAAGCAATCTTATCCTGAAGGAAGTCATTCACAAGATGAGCATGATGGGGTCACAAATTGTCATCCATGAAGACGAATGCCTCGCCAATATGCTGCCGATATGGTTGCACTATCAGTTGGAGGATGGCATTCACATATCGTACAGCCATTGTGGTGCCTTCATGACCACCAGTGGCGTACATCAGCCCCACATAATGCCACCTCAAAACAGCAGGGAACCTCCACCTTGCTGCACTCGCTGGACAGTGGATCTAAGGTGATCAGCCTGATCAGGTTGCCTCCAAACACGTCTCCAATGATTGTCTCGTTGAAGGCATATGCAACACTCATTGGTAAAGAGAATGTGATGCCAATCCTGAGCGGTCCATTTGGCATGTTGTTGGGTCAATCTGTACCACACTGCACAGTGTCATGTTTGCAAACATGGATCTCTCCATGGACATAGGGAGTGAAGTTGCGCACCATACATCCTATTGCACACAGTTTGAGTCATAACATGACATCCTATGGCTGCACAAAAAGCATTATTCAACATGGTGGCATTACTGCCAGGGTTCCTCTGAGCCATAATCTGTAGGTAGCATTGATCAACTGCAATAGCAGCACTTGGGCTGCCTAAGCGAGGCATATCATTGACAGTTCCTGTCTCTCTGTATCTCCTCCATGTCAGAGCAACATCACTTTTGTTCAGTCCGAGATGCCTGGACACTTCCCTTGTTGAGAGCCCTTCCTGGTGCAAAGTAACTATGCAGATGCTATCGATCTGCAGAACTGACCATTTAGGCATGGTTGAATTACAGACCGCATAAGCCATGTACCTCCTTCCTGGTGGAATGACTGGAACTGATCGGCTGTTGGACCCCCTCCATGTAATAGGCGTTGCTCATGCAAGGTTGTTTACATCTTTGGGTGGGTTTGGTGACATCTCTGAACAGTCAAAGGGAGTGAGTCTGTGATACAATAATCTACAGCCAACATCTATCTTCAGGAGTTCTGGGAAACAAAACTTTTTTTGATGTGTGTATATTGATTATATTACAGGTGGGTATAGGACACTGCAGAATTATAGTAGCTCACCAATTAATGTTATATACTCCAGATTACATCTGCATTTAACTCTAAAACATGATTTAGAGTGAGCACAGAGATCAAACTATGGTTACTTGCAGTTTTAAACCATTTGCACACTAACCTGAGACCAAGGTGAACAAAGTTAGATAACAATGGAGATATACCACTTTCATCATTGTTTATGAACATTTTACTTGCATTTAACAGAATTTCTATGTGTGTCTGAACAATTTTTTTAAAAATTTGGTTTTAGATAAAAATTTGTTCCACACTGTTGGACTGAAACATGCCTTTGTAGCAGACTATCTATATAACAATCTGCCATTCTAGCAACCTATCATTACAGCAACACTTGTTTAAAGCAAGATTTCTTCTTCTGCCAAGTGCAACAGTTGATGGCTTCATTGCTATCCTTTTGTACATTATGGGTGGTGTATTGCTGCAGGTACTGTCACATCATTCTATATTTTGTTGTTGGCCATTTCTTGATTTTTCGTTACTTACAGCACACTGTACCAAAAGATTTAGTCAGTTTAATTCATAGTGGTGCATTCTTAAGGGTGTAGTTCACATTTACAACTCTTGATTATTCCAGGTAACACTGAAGATCCAGCATATCTGCAGGCAAAACTATTGTTCTCATTAATTTTTCTTCCAATTGGCCATTTTTGTTCTAACCTCCTTCAGATACTGCCAAACCATCTCTCATTACTACCACTAAATCATGTTTATTTGCAAGTATATTAGAACCCACTGCTTCACTCTCATAAATGTAGCCTGCATGGATTTCTTTTGTTTTAAAAATTGTCACCTCCTTTTTCATCCCCTAAGGGGTTGAACTTCCAAGAACAATGAAACACATATTCTTTGTAATTCTAACAGAGAAGCCAAACACAAATTTTCATGGATTTAGCTTTGAAAATTTTTCATAATGAAATAATTTCATAAAACTTTGCATCTCTTATTCCACTCCCTTAAGAGATGGATTTCCAAAAACACTGAAACATGTATTTTTTTATTTCTAATCAAGAAGCCAAATACAAATTTGCATAGATTTAGCTCTAAAAATGTGTTCATATTGAAATATTTCATAAAACATTTAATCAGCTATATCACCCTCTTAGGGGAGGAATTTCGAAAAATCCCTTCTTAAATGATGCCTGCAGTATAAGATCAACTCCCTCTCCAAATTTTAAGTCTCCTATCCTTAGCGATTTTGGCTGGACTGCATCAGTGAGTGATTGGGTGAATGAGTCAGTCAGTCAGGACACTGCCTTCTATATATGGAGATAATAACTTTTAAATAAACATCTTCACCATTGATAGTCCAATTCACAGCCTCTCCCTTAAATGCAATTTCTGTCTGCTACCCATCATACAGTATCTTCATATTATACTCCTGAAAATCACTTCTAGCTCTATTTGCATTCAACTATTCCATGACAGCACTAAATTTACAAATACATGTGTGTCAATGCTGATGGTTTTTTTTCTCTTCAAATTCTACACATTGCAATGAAACTTGAACATCATGTATTCAGTTATAGATCTACTTTAAACATTAACAGAATATGCTATCTGGTGGCAAAATTGTGATAAAATGGCTAATATTTCATTGCCATTTACAATGGACATGTTGATCTTTAATCCAGTCAATTCAGGTTTCAGGAAAATATTCTTGTGTTCTTGTGGTGAAGACTGACCAGATGTGACCCATTCTAAGGCATATCTTACTTAAATCCTCATTGTCTCTTAACTGCCCACACATACATAACATCATTACTGCTGTAATGTGTGAGCCTATCGGTCTCCTGTTTATTGGCACCATACATTTCTCTTCCTCTCATTTATTACTTCTCCTTCATCCATATTTCAGACTATGTTGGCAGTGAGATTGTCATGTATCCATGACTCCAAAATCTAAAATCTTGTTCCCAGTCAATTAATTTAAGAGTTTTTCTTTAATGATCAGTCAATTCAGTTTTATCTAACATTAAATAAGAGACCCTATAGTCTTTATGTGCGATCATTATCAGGTTTTCTCAGATTGCTAAAGATAATCATATAACTAAAATCTCAGTAGTCTCTTCCTCCTTCACTGATCCCCAAGTGTACATGAATGCCCCAATGTCATTTTATATATTTCTTCAAAGTGTCACTGTGAGACACACTTCTCTCTAATTTTGAAGAAACAATCAGAAAAATAAAAATCAAAGCAAGTGCACTTTTTAGTATACTAAGCATGCTTAGCATGCTAAGTGCAGCTCATAGTTAGGCAAGATGAAAAAGCACTAAATAACATGTCCTTGCTGCTCCTTGATGAATTTCTTGCTTGTCAAGTATTACAGCTTGCTGAAAATAGCAATGCTCATCTCTAATCGGTATGATTAGGCTGAACTTTATAATTTGGACACTGTTTCTATAAGTTTCCTCACCAACTCTTTTATTTTCTGTGTTTCATATATATTTTGACAAGACTGCACAAATTATATTTCCATTGCAATACAAACATTAAGAAAATCTTTTCCAGCCATAACCAAACAAGTTCACAATCCAACAACTCATGCCATAACTCAACAACTTCCAGCTCATTATTCCGTAACTGACTGACTGCATTGTTGACAATTACAAAGATCAGTTCTCAGTAACAAAGCAGATCTTCATTTTTCAGTCTAAAAACTCAGGAAGGATCTCAAAAACTGGTTTTATCAAAGCTATTTTCATTTACATACATACTGTGCAACCTACTGAGAAGTGCATGGCAGAGAATACTTAGCATAATACCAAATGTTAGGATTTCTACCTGTTCCAATTGTGAATGTAAGACAAATAGAATCAGTAACAAAGCAGATCTTCATTTTTCAGTCTAAAAACTCAGGAAGGATCTCAAAAACTGGTTTTATCAAAGCTATTTTCATTTACATACATACTGTGCAACCTACTGAGAAGTGCATGGCAGAGAATACTTAGCATAATACCAAATGTTAGGATTTCTGCCTGTTCCAATTGTGAATGTAAGACAAATAGAATCAGTACTTAAATGCATATGTGTGTGCTATAAGTAGTCCAATCTAGTCATCACAGTCTTTAAGGGAGGGATACACAAAAGGCTGAAGAATATCTCTAGACTCTTTGCTTAATACTGGTTATTGCAATTATGTAAACAGGCCTTCACAGGAATATTTGCATCCATTTTTTGCAGTCTACCAATTCATGTTGGAGCATTTCTGTGACACACTTCCATTGTAATACAGATCTGTGACCATTCAGCCACCTGTCTTCCTCCAGAGCTTTCCCAAGAGCCTCCCATCATAAATCCTTTAAGAAACCTGGCATAATTACTGAAGCTTCCCAATATAGTTGTTCTATTATGAGCTTCATGACTGACAGTTCCATGGCTGACATCGATTGTTATTTCAAAAATCTAATTTGAGCACAGGAAGTTGTGTAGTATACCAATATTAAAATATTTAGTTTACTGCCAAATTACATCAAAGGCCTATGTAGTAATAGTGCAGTATTTAAAAACAAAATAAATACATTTTTAACAGAAATGTATGTATTTTTATGATTTGTTATCTATTTTAAAACACTTGCCAATCCTTAGATGATGTCTTTTTACACTTTGCTTCCATTTTGTTCTAGTTTATATTTT
The DNA here is from genome assembly GCF_021461395.2 of Schistocerca americana. Taxonomy (NCBI): domain Eukaryota; kingdom Metazoa; phylum Arthropoda; class Insecta; order Orthoptera; family Acrididae; genus Schistocerca; species Schistocerca americana. The sequence continues at coordinate 593,024,764 of NC_060119.1, forward strand.
TATTGTCCTTGAACTGTTTCTGTAAATTGAACATTCTATGTTACGTGTATTCTAAATTTATATATTCTTTAAGCTGTAGCACATAACTGCATCTCACAAGCATTAATGGATCTATGGAATACACATACAAAATAAAATTTAAAAAAATTGTATGTTTAATTTCCTCTATTTGGGATGGGTTCCATACACTTGAGCAATATTCTAAAATGGAATATATAAGTCATTTGTAAACAGTCTCCACTGTAGGCTGATGGCATTTTTCCAGTATCCTGCAAATGAATCAATGTCTGCCACTTGACTTTGTGATAACTCAGTTTTAATTCCCAAAAGTGTTACATTCAGATATGAGTTGACTGATTCTAACTGCAAATAATTGACTGTAGCCATAGGACACTGCAGTTTTTTTTTCATTTTGTTAAGTGCCCAATTTTACATTTTTGAAATTTAAAGCAAAATGCCAATCTTTGTAACACTTTATGATCAAGCAAGCTGGGATATTTTGCTTCTCCTCTTGTTTTGCCATCTGCCTCCATAAATTCATTTTTTTTCACTTTTAACTTATTTCCATTAACATACGTCAGTATAATATGCATTTTCATAAAAGAGAAAGGTTGCCTCTCTGTTTTAAAAAATATAACATCAGATCTAATTTTGTGCTTAGTTGTATGTATGTAATTGATTTTCTAATTTATTTTGAGTATTCCCAGTTAGTACCTTTGTTATATGGTGAAATGAGTAATTGTTTCATAACTTACATTCTATTGTTGATGTATAAACAAATATAAACCCTGTACTAATTATAAACATTTGGAGGAACAAATAATTGTATTCTTAAGGGATCTACACTCCTGGAAATTGAAATAAGAACACCGTGAATTCATTGTCCCAGGAAGGGGAAACTTTATTGACACATTCCTGGGGTCAGATACATCACATGATCACACTGACAGAACCACAGGCACATAGACACAGGCAACAGAGCATGCACAATGTCGGCACTAGTACAGTGTATATCCACCTTTCGCAGCAATGCAGGCTGCTATTCTCCCATGGAGCCGATCGTAGAGATGCTGGATGTAGTCCTGTGGAACGGCTTGCCATGCCATTTCCACCTGGCGCCTCAGTTGGACCAGCGTTCGTGCTGGACGTGCAGACCGCGTGAGACGACGCTTCATCCAGTCCCAAACATGCTCAATGGGGGACAGATCCGGAGATCTTGCTGGCCAGGGTAGTTGACTTACACCTTCTAGAGCACGTTGGGTGGCACGGGATACATGCGGACGTGCATTGTCCTGTTGGAACAGCAAGTTCCCTTGCCGGTCTAGGAATGGTAGAACGATGGGTTCGATGACGGTTTGGATGTACCGTGCACTATTCAGTGTCCCCTCAACGATCACCAGTGGTGTACGGCCAGTGTAGGAGATCGCTCCCCACACCATGATGCCGGGTGTTGGCCCTGTGTGCCTCGGTCGTATGCAGTCCTGATTGTGGCGCTCACCTGCACGGCGCCAAACACGCATACGACCATCATTGGCACCAAGGCAGAAGCGACTCTCATCGCTGAAGACGACACGTCTCCATTCGTCCCTCCATTCACGCCTGTCGCGACACCACTGGAGGCGGGCTGCACGATGTTGGGGCGTGAGCGGAAGACGGCCTAACGGTGTGCGGGACCGTAGCCCAGCTTCATGGAGACGGTTGCGAATGGTCCTCGCCGATACCCCTGGAGCAACAGTGTCCCTAATTTGCTGGGAAGTGGCGGTGCGGTCCCCTACGGCACTGCGTAGGATCCTACGGTCTTGGCGTGCATCCGTGCGTCGCTGCGGTCCGGTCCCAGGTCGACGGGCACGTGCACCTTCCGCCGACCACTGGCGACAACATCGATGTACTGTGGAGACCTCACACCCCACGTGTTGAGCAATTCGGCGGTACGTCCACCCGGCCTCCCGCATGCCCACTATACGCCCTCGCTCAAAGTCCGTCAACTGCACATACGGTTCACGTCCACGCTGTCGCGGCATGCTACCAGTGTTAAAGACTGCGATGGAGCTCTGTATGCCACGGCAAACTAGCTGACACTGACGGCGGCGGTGCACAAATGCTGCGCAGCTAGCGCCATTCGACGGCCAACACCGCGGTTCCTGGTGTGTCCGCTGTGCCGTGCGTGTGATCATTGCTTGTACAGCCCTCTCGCAGTGTCCGGAGCAAGTATGGTGGGTCTGACACACCGGTGTCAATGTGTTCTTTTTTCCATTTCCAGGAGTGTATTAGGCTCTATTTGAAAACATGTTAGCAAAACCACCCCTTAATTAACTCCAAAGCAATTAACAGTTTTGTCAAAAGTATTGTTTTCATAATTATATATGTTAATTTCATGATTTAAACAAATAGTTCAGCTTAACGCTTGTACTAGGAGAAACTGTCAAAAAGAATGAAGTTTTTGATGTATTCAGTTAATTTAATGAGTTAAATTTTAATTGTAATTTATGTAAATTTAACTTCAAACAATGTGTAGTTTCAGTACCTATTATTATGAGGATATATAGGGGCCCAATGTTTGGTCCCAAGACAGTCAGCCATGGCCAAGTTTCAGACAAGGAACCTGTATTGGTTCGATCTACAACAATGCATCTGTGAAATAAGTTTAACACAATTAGGCCATGAGTTAAAACAATGACATTGACTGTTCCATACACACCTTGTTACTCTTCAAGAATTGTGTGGTTAGGTTTTTATTGCTCATAGATGTTCAATAGTAAACTATTGTAGCAATATGTGGACGAATGTCTGGGAAACTATTAATGATGCTTATACAAAGTTAAACAATAGTGCACTGGCCATATTAAATGTGTAAATGGGAGGTTGGGAACATTGAAAGTAAACAACTGTGAAATGCAAATGTGCACCTGTCAGCCACATCATTTGAAGTAGTCCATGTACGACTTCCACCCCTATTTTTCAACCAGTATAGCAATGCGGTATGTCAACACTGAGGACAACAAACGAAAAAATAAAGCAGGCGGACATCACATTAGGTGCCCCGAGTGAGGACTATCGCATGTGGGCACAGTAAAGCAGGGCAAATGAATTTTGACAGTTAAGTGTAAACTCAGTTTGCGGTACAGTTCTAAATGGAGGAGATGCCTCAGCCAATCGGTGCTGGGGTTTCATGGCCACAGTAGGACAGCAGCCAATCAGCAAGCGGGTTGTATGGAAGCAGCCATTGAGTACAGGAGCAGCCAAACAGCATGCAGATGGAAACAGCTGACCGAGATAAACAAGACACCTCGCCGAGAGAATTACAACTTGCAGCAGATGACAAATCGAAATGACAACTGCAGCAGCAGCAGCAGACAAGTGATTAAAAAACAAGGTAATTTCTTAGCAACAGCTGTTTCATATGAAGTGATTCATAATGAATGGCCTTAATGAACAAGACAGTGTGACTGGAGACAAGACACAACAGGGGCCTGGATCAGTAGATGATAGTGCTTATAAATCAGACATGAATGTGACTTTGAATGATGGAGAGAAAGGTCTATTGTAGATGAAATGATAAAAGCATCATCTACAGCGTATGGTGAGGTGACCAAATTGGATGAAAACATTACTGAAGTGCATGAGATTTTGAATGTTAAGGAGGAGGAACCTAGTAGTGAAAATCAGCAGGGCAAAAAGTTTATGGCAGACGGAAAAGTGGAAGCAATGTTAATGCAAATTATGAGTAGTTTGTGTAATATGAGTACATAAGAAGACATCAGTAGTATAAAAGAAGACATTAATAATACGAAAAAAGATATTAATAGGGTGGAAAAGAAAACTGATAGCATTAGAACTGACATAGTTAACTTAAAGGATGAACTGAAGAAAGAAATTAGAAAGAGATTAAGGTAGTCAGCCCTAATATTTTAGAATTAAATGAGAAGGTTGAAGCAGTAGCTAAAGATTGTGATGAAAAGATAACGACAGTATTACATAACACTAATAAGAAATTAACATTGATGAGTAGTAAATGTGTAGAAGTGAGAAAGAAGTTTGTGATGACTATAGTGGAGGGTGGAGGCTTCTGAAAAACAGTGTAGAGATGAAGTCAAAGCAGCCATGAAATTTTGTGCTGAATATAGGGTTAAACTTGAGAACCAAATTGATGAGATTAAATGTGATTTAGAAACAGAGGTAGAAACCAAGTGTGCATTACTGGTAGAGGAAAAACTGGTAAAAGTAAATAAAAATGTAGATTCCAAATAGGCTGAAATGGAGAAAAAGGTGAAAGAAGTACAAAATCTAAAGCATAGAGGAAGTGACAGTGGGTCCGATAATCATTTTCGTAAGCAGGATGATAGTTTTCCCAGAGAAAAGATTAATGAGGATTTGTTGTATGAAGAAGTTCACATGGTAAGTAAAAAGTATGTGTGGCACCCTGTAATAACAGCAAGTGTACAAGGGATACATGTTAAGTGTTTACTAGACAGTGGCAGTGATTTGAATGTAATTTCACAGGCATTTTTTGAATCTATTAGGAACACAGAGGGTATAGTAGTGATGCATGTTTCTGGAATAAAAATTATTGGCGCTACTGGTAAGCTATCAAAGAGTGTGAAACAGAGGAACTGTGGAATTGGCAGCACAGCTGTTGGAGAGCAATCTCTTGGTAATTCAAAATGTCAGCACTGATGTAACATTTGGGACTAATTTCTTGTGCAGTTAGCAAGTTGGGGGTTCAACATTCTTATAAGTGATGGAATCACAAGAGGATGGAAGAAAGTAAATTGGTACCATTGTTAAAGAACTTATGTCAAACATAGAGGTAAGGTGAACTGAAAATGAAAGGTGTCAGCATATGTACAGGATAATTAACATCTAAAGTAATCAGCTCATTGGTGCTGCAGCACAGGCAATATGCAGTAAAAATCATCTTGAATACTAGATCTTAATATTAATTGTGGTACAATAGAAGTGTTTGTGTTCAGTGCAATCAGTATACATGAGATAACTATCTATCTGTGTCATGGTACAGCCTTTCTAACATTAAGGAATTCCCACTTTAGATGTAGCTGACTGGAGTAATGCGTGTGGAAGGTTTGCATTTGATGGAATACAGGGGAGTAATAGTTTTTTAATGCAAAGCAAGCAGAGCTTAACTTATGAGAGAGATACAGGATGTGGGATTTCCAGTCTAAATTTTCGTCTATGTGTACACCTAAGAATTTTGTGGTAGCAACTCTCACAATTTCTTCACTTTGTATTCTCAGATCCAGATCGGAGTGTGACTTTTTTTTCCTGTAATGGATATAATTAGTTTTAGAGATATTTGTGGTTAATTTGTTCATTTCAAACCAATTTTGCAAATATTGTATAACTCTGGTTGCTGATGTTGGCAATACCCAGTATATGTCAGTTACTACAATGTTTGTGTCATCTGCAAACAGGCTTATGTAAGTGCCATTTACTGGAATCTTGATATCATTTATGTAAAGAAGGAATAGGGGAGGTCCTAAACACTACCCTATGGTAACCCAATTGGCTCAGTCTGAATACTTTGGTTTCCACTGTTTGTTGTGGCAATTTCTACTACCTGTTACCTATTATGGATATATGACTGCAACCACTTTTTTGCCCCTCCTCATATACCAACATATTCTAATTTGTCTAGCAGGATATCATGTTGGACAGTATCAAATGACTTTGATAAGTCCAAGTTTATTCCTATTGTACTGTTGTTCCTATTAAGCCCTGTTACAATATTTTCAATGAATTGGGCGATGGCTGACTCTGTACTCATTCCTTTGCAAAAGCCGTGTTGGTTTACAGACAATAGATTGAATTCCCAGAGGTAATTTGTAATACTGTTTTTCATAACTGTCTCTATACTTTTGAAAATACCGATAATAAAGCTATTAGTCTATAGTTTCCCACACCATGTATATTTCCCTTTTTATACAATGGTTTTATTTTTGCATTTTTAATCATTGTGGAAAGACTTCTTCTGACAATGATATGTTTATGATGTGTGAGAGTGGTTCTGATATGACTCTAGCACATCTCATCATAACTGAACAAGGTACCTCATCAATCCCTGAGGACATTTAATTCGTCATCGTTTTTATTATTCGATTAACTTCCAATTTGTTCATGGGAGGTAGCAATATTGAATTAACACTTTGTTCTCCTGGGATTGATGTTCTACTAATCCTAGAACAATTTTTACTCAGTTTGATTGGACTATTTATGAAGTAGTCATTAACATAATTTGCTAAAGTAAGATTTCTGACTAGCACACCTTGATCATCTTTTAAAACAAAGTAATCTAGATATCTAACATTTTTCCTTGGGCCTATTTCTTTTTTTACTACATTCCATATAGCTTTCGATTTGTTTGCTGACCCAGCAATTACACAGTCATTGTGCATTGTCTTGGCTTTTTTGATCACCTTCCTGTAAATTTTCTTATATGTCTTAACAAAATCTGTGAAGTGTTCATCTTTGTTGTCTTTTTTTAGTTGACTGATATGTTTTAGTGTTTGACTAGATACTTTAATAGCAGGTATTCACTTTTTTTGTATAGAAGTGCCTTTTGTATTCCCACTTATATTTTACTGCCTTGGGTACAGAGAAATTTATGTATGCTAATAGTGTATTGTGATCTGAAAGACCAAAGATTACGTTTAGTGCCTCAGTGATACCATTATCCATATTTGTGAAAATATTATCTAAAAGAGAAAATGACAGTTCTGTTATTCTGGTGGCATCTGTAAAGAGTGGTTTCATGTGAAAGCAGCTTAGTATACTCAAAAGCTGTCTTTTTTCATCACTTTCAATTAACAGGTTAATATTAAAATCCCCACATACACAATAATTTCACTTCATTACTATAAAAAGTGTTTAATGCTGCTTCTATTTTTTTGAAGGATATGTTTTTGGCACCCAGTGGTGATCTATATATTGTTATAACAACTAGTTTTTCACTCTTCTCCTCAGTTTTTAACTCATTGGCACATGATTCAAAATGTTTTTCTGTATTTAGATGGTCGAATTCTGTTTTCAGTTTGAGCTGCTGTCCTACTCTATACATACCCCACCATTTTTAAAAACACTTCGGTAATAATGTGATGCTAAATTAAAGTTGCTTATATTTATGAGACTTAATTCACTAGCCTTGCACCAGTGTTCAGATAGACAAATACAAGAGGCATTAGCGAGATTGTTTAAAGCTACTTCTAGAAGTAGCACTTTGTTTTTGAGGCACTGAATATTTTGACACATTATCCTGACTGGTTTGCAAGTATTTTTTCTTTTGTCATTACCAGGTAATGTGCTGCTTTTTCCATAGTAGTTGTGACTTATCTGCAAATTTTCTTGCTGGTTTGTCACAATCTTTTCTTTTCTTTGTTTGAAGCCATAATAAATCCTTATTTAATGATGTAGATGTTCGTTGACTTTGACTCCTCCTTAAGCAGTGTTGTGTTGCTGCAACTGTAGTTGATGGTTTAGTTTCTGCTGTAACTGTTGTTGTTGGTTTAGTTGCTGCTGTTTCTGTAATTGTTGGTTCTGTTGCTACTGTTACTGTTGTTGTTGGTTCTGTTGCTGCTGCTGTTGTTGCTGCTGCTGCTGCTGCTTCTGCGGCTGGAGGTGGTGGTGGTAGTGGTTGTGGTGGTGGTACTGATAGGATTCTTCATCCAGTTGCTGCCTTTGTTTCTTTTATTGAAACTATTTCTGTTGATGGTGGATCTGTTGTTGTAGTATCCGTTGGTTTTGCTGTTGTTTCTGCCAATGGTTTTGTTGCTGTTACTGATGGTGGTTTGACCAATTGTGATAATTTTACTGCTGCTACTGGTGATAATTTTGATGTTGCTGTTGCTTCTGTCATTGTTGCTACTTGTTATGAACCTGCTTTTATTGATTTTTGTGATGTTACTGTTCCTGTTGTTGATGGTGCTGCAGATGTTTGCTGGTGCCTTTTTATTTCATCCAATACTTTTTGTGCTACAATTTTCTTCCCTAGGCCACTTAAATGAAGGCCATGAGAAGTGTGGAATCTCCAACCAATGCCACTAATATCAACACAAACATTTTCAAACTGACTGCATATACTGCAAAAACTATCATTAGCAGTACTAATCTCTTTGTTCACACAAGACTAGGGTGACAGATCATAGCGATGTGGAATGTTGACAAAGAGAATGTTTGTATGTGACAAATGAGCCAGATGCTTTTTTCAATTCTGAGCACACTGTAGAGGTTCCATTTTTATATACATTGTTAGAGCCACCAAACAAAGCTACAAAGTCTTTTGAAGTGAACTTGATCATTTCATCAGTGTAAACATCCTTAGTTACCTCCGAAAGGGAAGCCCCAGGCTTGAAATAATTCATGGACTTCACAACTGATGCCTCATTAACAAGAGAGGCTATTCTACATCCATGGCTATCAGCTAAAATGTGCAGTTTTCCCATGTGATTATGTATTTTTTGCTGTGACCTAGGCATATGTTGACATGGATCTGTTACTGTGGAGTATGTGATGAAGCAAGCTGGGATAATTTTAATTCCACTCTTGTTTTGCCATATGCCTCCTTAAAATGGTTTTTTCAGTTTTAACTGTGCTCCCTGCCGCCGTTGGATAAGCAGCTGCCAGCAGCAAGTCGTATACTCTTAGCTTACTTATTTGTTACATAGTTTACTTCTTAATTTCTCTGAATGTTTTTGGGTACTTGCATAGTTTAATTCATAAATTTTTGGGGTATTATAGTATTTGAGAGTTGTAGCATTGCGTTTTAGTACCTGAATAGTGTAAATTCGCGTAGTTGTCTGTCTTCTGTTTTTGTTTTGAATGACCAGTGTTGGTTGGTCACAGCCAGTGTGTGTACAATCGTGTAGTCTCCTTCTGCCACCGAGCAGTGTGTCAACAGTGTGAAAGTAGCAGCATTACTGCATTTACTAGGCAATCTTGTATTTTAATTACCATTTAAATTTTGTGTTGAATTGTTTGTGCTCTCAGTCGATTAGTTCAGATGTTCCTTGCACAACAGTATTTAGCATGGATAGGGACTGCAACTGCTGTGTTCGGATGCAGGCTGAGTTGGCATCCCTTCACTCCCAGCTTCAGGCAGTGTTGGCTTTGGTCACACATCTTGAGGCTGTTGCCAATGGGCATCACTGTGGGGGTCCAGACGGGGGTTTGTCGGGGACAGCCAGCTCATCCCACACGTCCCCCGATCAGACTTCAGCTATGGCTACCCGGGATACTGCTCACATTGAGGCTGACCGCTCACCCATGGCAGAGTGGGAGGTCATCTCGAGGTGTGGCAGGAGATGAAAGACATTCCGGAAGGCTGAATGGAAGGCCTCTCCAGTTTGACTGACAAACCGGTTTCAGGCTCTGTCTCCAGCTGATTACTGATTTTTGGCTGGACATGGCTGCTTGTCCTGTTCCAGAGGGTGCCCCTCAGTTTGCAAGATCTGGGCAGTCACAGAGGGTGAGCTTACTGGTAGTTGGGAGCTCCAACGTCAGCCGCATAATGGGGACCCTTAGGGAAGAAAACCAATATGCACTCCATGTGCCTACTGTGGGGAGTCATTCCAGATGTAGAAGGGGTCCTTCCGGATGCCATGAAGGGTACAGGGTGCACCCATCTGCAGGTGGTCACTCATGTCGGCGCCAATGATGTGTGTCGCTATGGATCGGAGGAAATCCTCTCTGGCTTCCAGCGGCTATCTGATTTGGTGAAGACTGCCAGTCTCACTAGTGGGATGAAAGCAGAGCTCACCATCTTCAGCATCGTCAACAGGACTGACTGCGGACCTTTGGTACAGAGCTGAGTGGAGGGTCTGAATCAGAGGCTGAGACGGTTCTGCAACCATGTGGGCTGCAGATTCCTCAACTTGCGCCATAGGGCAGTGGGGTTTGGGTTCCACTGGATAGTTCAGGAGTCCACTACACCCAACAGGCGGCTACATGGGTAGCAGGGGTTGTGTGGTGTGGACTGGGCAGTTTTTTAGGTTAGATAGCCTCGGGCAAGTACAGAAAGGGCAACAGCCTCAAAGGGTGTGGGGCAAAGTCAGGTCATGCGGCGGACCAAGAAGCAGTCGGTATGGTAATTGTAAACTGTTGAAGCTGTGTTGGTAAAGTACCGGAATTTCAAGCGCTGACAGAAATCACCAAAGCTGAAATTGTTATAGGTACGGAAAGCTGGCTGAAGCCAGGGATATAAATTCTGCCGAAATTTTTACAAAGGCACAGACAGGGCTTAGAAAGGACAGATTGCACGCAACCAGTGGAGGCATGTTTGTCGCTGTTAGTAGTAGTTTATCCTGTAGTGAAATAGAAGTGGATAGTTCCTGTGAATTATTATGGGTGGAGGTTATACTCAACAACAGAGCTGGGTTAATTATTGGCTCCTTTTGCCGACCTCCTGACTCAGCAGCATTAGTGGCAGAACAACAGAGAAAATCTGGAATACATTTCACATAAATTTCCTCAGCATGTTATAGTCTTAGGTGGAGATTTCAATTTACCAGATGTAGATTGGGACACTCACATGTTTAAGATGGGTGGTAGGGACAGAGCATCAAGTGACATTATGCTAAGTGCACTATCCAAAAATTACCACGAGCAATTAAACAGAGAACTGACTCGTGGAGATAACATCTTGGGCCTACTGATAACAAACAGACCCAAACTTTTCGACTCTGTAAGCACAGAAGAGGGAAACAGTGATCATAAGGCCATTGCAGCATCCCTGAATATGGAAGTAAATAGGATTATAAAAAAAAGGGAGGAAGGTTTATCTGTTTAGGAAGAGTAATAGGAGGCAGATTTCAGACTACCTAACAGATCAAAATGAAAATTTCTGTTCCAACACTGAGAATGTTTAGTGTTTATGGAAAAAGTTCAAGGCAATCGTAAAATGCGTTTTAGACAGGTAAGTGCCGAGTAAAACTGTGGGGGACGGCAAAAGCCCACCGTGGTTCAACAACAAAGTTAGGAAACTACTGCAAGAGCAAAGAGAGCTTCACTGCAAGTTTAAACACAGCCAAAACCTCTCAGACAAACAGAAGCTAAACAATGGCAAAGTTAGTGTAAGGAGGGCTATGCGTGAAGTGTTCAGTGAATTCAAAAGTAAAATTCTATATACCGACTTGACAGAAAATCCTAGGAAGTTCTGGGCTTATGTTAAATCAGTGATCGAAACAGCATATCCAGACACTCTGGGATGATGATGATGATGGCATTGAAACAGAGGATGACACCCGTAAAGCTGAAATACTAAACATCTTTTTCCAAACTGTTTCACAGAGGAAGACCGCACTGCAGTTCCTTCTCTAAATCACTGCATGAACGAAAAAAGGGCTGACATCGAAATAAGTGTTCAAGGAATAGAAAAGCAACTGAAATCACTCAACAGAGGAAAGTCCACTGGATCTGATGGGATACCAATTTGATTTTACACAGAGTATGCGAAAGAACTTGCCCCCCTTCTAACAGCCGTGTATCGCAAGTCTCTAGAGGTACCGAAGGTTCCAAATGATTGGAAAAGAGCACAGGTAGTCCCAGTTTTCAAGAAGGGTCGTCGAGCAGATGCACAAAACTATAGGCTTATATCTCTGACGTGGATCTGTTGTAGAATTTTAGAACATGTTTTTTGCCCACGTATCATGAAATTTCTGGAAACCCAGAATCTACTCTGTAGGAATCAACATGGATTCCAGAAACAGCAATCATGTGAGACCCAACTCGCTTTATTTATTCATGAGACCCAGAAAATATTAGATACAGGCTCCCAGGTCGATGCCATTTTCCTTGACTTCTGGAAGGCGTTCGATACAGTTCTGCACTGTCGCCTGATAAACAAAGTAAGAGCCTACGAAATATCAGACCAGCTGTGTGGCTGGATTGAAGAGTTTTTAGCAAACAGAACACAGCGTGTTGTTCTCAATGGATAGACATTTACAGAGGTTAAAGTAACCTCTGGCGTGCCACAGAGTGTTATGGGACCATTGCTTTTTACAATATATATAAATGACCTAATAGATAGTGTTGGAAGTTCCATGCAGCTTTTTGCGGATGATGCTGTAGTATGCAGAGAAGTTGCAGCATTAGAAAATTGTAGTGAAATGCAGGAAGATCTGCAGTGGATAGGCACTTGGTGCAGGGAGTGGCAACTGACACTTAACATAGACAAATGCAATGTATTGCAAATACGTAGAAAGAAGGATCCTTTATTGTATAATTATATGATAGTGGAACAAACTCTTGTAGCAGTTACTTCTGTAAAATATCTAGGAGTATGCGTACGGAACGATTTGAAGTGGAATGATCATATAAAATTAATTGTTGGTAAGGTTGGTGCCAGGTTGAGATTCATTGGGGAGTCCTTAGAAAATGTAGTCCATCAACAAAGGAGGTGGCTCACAAAACAGTCGTTCGACCTATACTTGAGTATTGTTCATCAGTGTGGGATCCGTACCAGGTCAGGTTGATGGAGGAGATAGAGAAGATCCAAAGAAGAGTGGTGTGCTTCGTCACAGGGTTATCTGGTAAGCGTGATAGCATTACAGAGATGTTTAGCAAACTCAAGTGGCAGACTCTGCAAGAGAGGCGCTCAGTTTTGAGAGGGTGCGTTTCTGGATGAGGTATTGAATATATTGCTTCCCCCTACTTATACCTCCTGAGAAGATCCCGAATGTAAAATTAGAGAGATTCGAGTGTGCATGGAGGGTTTCTGGCAGTCGTTCTTCCCGCAAACCATACGCACCTGGAACAGGAAAGGGAGGTAATGACAGTGGCACATAAAGTGCCCTCCGCCACACACCATTGGGTGGCTTGCAAAGTATAAATATAGATGTAGATGTATCATTAACGTATGTGAATATAATCTGCATTTCCATAAAAGAGCTAGACTGGCTCTCAGTTTTAAAGTAAATAACACCAGATCTAATTTTGTGCTTAGTTATATGTGTGTAAGTCCGCCCCTCGTGGTCTTGCGGTAGCGTTCTCGCTTCCCGAGCACGGGGTCCCAGGTTCAATTCCCGGTGGGGTCAGGAATTTTTCCTGTCTCGAGATGACTGGGTGTTGGTGTGTTGTCTTCATCATCATCATTCATTCCCATTACAGTTGGAGCAAGGCAACGGCAAACCACCTCCATTAGGACCTTGCCTAGTAAGGCGGTGCGGGTCTCCCGCATCGTGGGACTTCATTTCCATTTCATTTCATACATATGTAATTGATTTTCTAATTTATTTTGATAATTCCTAGTTAGTATCCTTTGTTATAGGGTGAAATCAGTGATTGTTTCATAACTTAAATTCTATTTTTGGCATATAAACAAGTATAAATTCTGTAATAATTGTAAACATTTGGAAGACAAAGTACTAGTAATCTTAAAGTATCTATTTAGCTCTATTGAAAAACATGTTAGCAATACTTGCACTTCATTAATTCCACAGTAATTAACAGTTTTGTCAAAAGTATTGTTTGCATAACTATATTTGTTAATTTCATGATTTAAACAAATAATTCGGCTTAAACCTTGTAGTAGAAGCAACTGCTAAAAAGAACCAAGTTTTCAAGGTATTCAGTTAATTGAGTGAGTTAAGTTTTAATTTTAATTTCTGTAAATTTCACTTCAAACAATGTGTAGTTTCAGCACCTATTATTGTGATGATATATGAGGGCCTGATTTTTGGTCATGAGACAATCAGTCCACGGCCAAGATTTTCACGAGTAACCTGTGCTGGTTAGAACAACAATGCTTCAGATTAAATGTGGAATAAGCGTTAAACAATTATACTGTATTTAAAACAGTGACACTGTGTGCTCCATATGTACCTGATTATTCTACAAGATCTATGAACTTTGTGGTTAGGTTTTACTGCTCGTAGAAGTTCAACAGTAAACTGTTGTAGCAGGATGCATAGTTTTGCCTGTAAACTAATAATGAGGTTCTCTGGCCATATAACTGTGTAATGTGGGGGTTATGCAAAGTGAAAATTAAAGTACTGTGAAACACAACAGTGCACCTGTTGGCTACACGATTTACATAGTCAGTGTCAGAATCCACAACCCATTTTTTCAGTCAGTGTAGCAATGCAGTAAGTCAAAAATGAGGACAACTAACAATAAATAAAGAATAAAAAGCTGGTGGAACTGCCTCAAGTGTTTTTCAGTAGAATCAATTTTTCATTGGATAAGCAGGGCAGGTGTTAAGTAATAAGATAACAAAACAATAATGAAATAATAAAATAATGAATAATGTTGGGGTCTTAATGGTTAGGGAACCTGTCCCTGCAGTAGGGATATTGTTTGAGAATGCAGTCCACTAGCTAACGAGTTAAGAAAGGTAAGTAAAATAATGGAGCTGACAGACATGATTAATGAAAAAGATGACTGTATACAAACAAATGTGGTGTAATTGTATTGATGATCTACACTACTGGCCATTAAAATTGCTACACCGTGAAGATGACATGCTACAGATGTGAAATTTAACCGACAGGAAGAAGAAGCTATGCTATGCAAATGATTAGCTTTTCAGCACATTCACACAAGGTTGGCGCCGGTGGCGACACCTACAATGTGCTGACATGAGGAACGTTTCCAACCGATTTCTCATACACAAACAGCAGTTGACTGGCTCTGCCTGGTGAAACGATGTTGTGATGCCTCGTGTAACGAGGAGAAATGCGTACCATCACGTTTCCGACTTTGATAAAGGTCGAATTGTAGCCTATTGCGATTGCGGTTCATCGTATCACAACACTGCTGCTTGCGTTTGTGGAGATCCAATGACTGTTAGCGGAATATGGAATCAGTGGGTTCAGGAGGGTAATACAGAACACCGTGCTGGATCCCAATGGCCTCGTATCACTAGTAGTTGAGATGACAGGCATCTTATCCACATGGCTGTAACAGATTGTGCAGCCACATCTCGATCCCTGAGTCAACAGATGGGGATATTTTCAAGACAACAACCATCTGCACAAGCAGTTTGACAATGTTTGCAGCAGCATGGACTATCAGCTCGGAGACCATGGATGCGGTTACCCTTGATGCTACATCACAGACAGGAACGCCAGCGATGGTGTACTCAATGACGAACCTGGGTGCATGAATGGCAAAACGTCACTTTTTCGGATGAATCCAGGTTAAGTTTACAGCATCATGATGGTCACATCCATGTTTGGCGACTTCACAGTGAACACACATTGGAAGCGTGTATTCGTCATCGCCATACTGGCGTATCACCCCGCGTGATGGTATGGGGTGCCATTCGTTACTCGTCTCGGTCACCTCTTGTTAGTATGGATGGCACTTTGAACAGTGGATATTACATTTCAGATGTGTTATGACCCGTAATCTACCCTTCATTCGATCCCTGCTAAACCCTACATTTCAGCAGGATAATGCACGACCGCATGTTGCAGGTCCTGTATTGGCCTTTCTGGATACAGAAAATGTTCAACTGCTGCTCTGGTCAGCACATTCTCCAGAGCTCTCACCAATTGAAAATATCTCGTCAATGTTGGCCGAGCAACTGGTTCATCACAATAAGCCAGTCACTACTCTTGACGAACTGTGGTATCATGTTGAAGCTGCATGGGCAGCTGTACCTGTACACACCATCCAAGCTCTGTTTAACTCAATGCTCAGCTGTATCAAGGCAGTTATTATGGCCAGAGGCGGTTGTTCTGGGTACTGATTTCTCAGGATCTATGCACCCAAATTGTGTGAAAATGTAACCACATGTCAGTTCTAGTATAATATATTTGTCCAATGAATACCCGTTTATCATCTGCATTTCTTCTTGGTGTAGCAATTTTAATGGCCAGTAGTGTAATTTTGAACTAGGCAACACTGGGTACTGTGCATATTGTGCAACTCAAGACACTGCAGCTGGGAATGGGAGTTTAATGGAAAGATCAAAATTTTAGTGAGGTACAAGTCATATAATGCTGCATTATTGAATCTATCGGTAATCTTTCAACTTCTGTTCTTGTTCTCCTAGGAGTTATGAGCTTAAAGTGGTATTACTGGAATGAAGAATAATAAGTATGCTGATTAACTGATAATGGCAGTGCTAGAGTGATGTGAATATTCTGATGTGTTGACTATTTGGTTACAATTTGCGATATTGTAAGGCTTTAATTTTTTGGCTGAAAGAAAGCATTACAAAGAGTTGATTAGACAAGGGGGGTGATGATTTGGTACAACTTCCATCCCAGTAATTTTGATTTGAATAACAATTAAGTTATGTGATGGTGACTTTTTTTCATAATGTACTTACTAATTAGTAAATCTGTGCTACTGCACAACTTGAGTTTTTGCTATTTTGCAAATGGGAAGCAAACAAAAGTCTTTCAAGTTTAACTAGTTTCAGACACTTATGATTTAAGAGTAATGTTTTGTAGTGTAATGTGCACATGATTTTAAGTTTATGCTTGTCATCATCTTTTGTACTATAACCAAATTTTAGTGCTAATTCTAGTGATATTATGAGACTATGTGAAGGCCTAATTTCATTAGTGGTACAAGTTGATTGTTGTTCATTGTGAGATACAGAGTCCTAAAGTTAAATGAGTGCTGAAAAATCTGCAGTTGAGATACCAGAAATATCCAAGCATATGGATTCATGCTAGAGATGAAACTTTATTTCTGTTTGTTTGGATCATTAATTGCAGAAGCATTTTAAGCAGAAAATTGGAGGTAATGGCTTGTACCACTATTGAAATAAGCCCTTCATGTAATGTATGTATTTATGAAGTAATAACTATCAATTTTAGAGTGAAACATTTTTTTCTTAGACTTAATTAGAAGTAAAACTAACAAGGGGAGGCCGCCAATTGTGAAATTCAAATACGATTCATACTGCGCATAATAAAAGCTCATGGCCAGAGGTGTAATGTAGCAAAGCACCAAGATGCACTTCTCAGCCGTTGTCGAGAAAATCGACAGTTAAAAGAAACCGTTGCGGTGAAATACTCTCTACGAGTAATGATTTTCTACAGCGTCATAGCGCAGCGGTAAGCGTTAGGGTTCGTAATCCAAAGGTCGCCGGATCGAATCTCACGCCATGCAATATTTTTTTATTATTAGTTTTTTGCAATTCAAATATATATAAAATAGAGGGAAACATTCCACGTGAGAAAAATTATATATAAAAACAAAGATGAGGTGACTTACCGAACGAAAGCGCTGGCAGGTCGATAGACACACAAACAAACACAAACATACACACAAAATTCAAGCTTTCGCAACAAACTGTTGCCTCATCAGGAAAGAGAGAAGGAGAGGGAAAGACGAAAGGATGTGGGTTTTAAGGGAGAGCGTAAGGAGTCATTCCAATCCCGGGAGCGGAAAGACTTACCTTAGGGGGAAAAAAGGACGGGTATACACTCGCACACACACACATATCCATCCACACATATACATACACAAGCAGACATCTGTCCTTCAAGTGTAACGAGCGAGTAACAGAGTTTATATTTCATACCTGCCACAACAAGTTTCTGTTCGTGGGGTCTCTATTCTAATTCGAACGTTTGACTTACGCTATACGTATTCGTTTCTACGTCTTCCGTTAAATATATGTGGTTAACATTATGAAGACAATTAATAACATTTGTGAAATACAACTTTGTTTGCGGAAAACATAATGATGTTCGAAGTCGCCAGTTTTTCCACCACAAACGACTTTCAACAACTTGTTATATGCATAATTGTTGCAACTGATTGCCGGGAATTTTTTTTATATATATATATATATATATATATATATATATATATATATATATATATATATATATATATATATATATATATATATATATATGAATTACAAAAAACAAAAACTAAAAAAAAAAGTTGCATGGAGCGAGATTCGATCCGGCGACCTTCGGATTACGAACCCAAGCGCTTACCGCTGCACCACCACGCTGTAGAAAATTACTGATCGTAGAGAGTATTTCACCGCAACGGTTTCTTTTATCTGTCGATTTTCTCGACAATGGCTGAGAAGTGCATCTTGGTGCTTTGCCACATTGCACCTCTGGCCATGAGCTTTTATTATGTGCAGTATGAATCGAAACTGAATTTCACAATTGGCAGCCTCCCCTTGTTAGTGTACTAAAGCAGTTTGTCTAATTTTTTTCATGTACTGTGGCAGAGGTGAACCACCTCCAAGGGAACTGATAGCAGTGCATTTCCTTACTAACTGCCACTTGGACCTGTTGAAGGCATGGACAACTTGGTGAGAAAATGTGTAAAAGCTTCTTAAATGTGTGAAAGTGCTTGTGAAAAATTCTAAACATTGAATGAGTGAAATTTTCTGTCTAAAAAAGTGAACTGCAATGCACAGTGTAATTTAACTTTTTGCAACCCATGGGGATTTATTCTTCTAAGCAAGACAGGACTTGTATAATATGATATGTATCTTTGAATGTAATCCTTGTTTACCCAAAAAGGATATCACTTATGGTGAAGATGCATAATTTTTGTTAAAAGTATAGCTTGTGGATATTTTGTGTGATTGTACAATACACTATATGTAAATATTCTATATGGGGATTTATATACGGCTAAGTATAAATTTGAAGAAACATGTACTGCAGTTCTGATAAGATTTCATATGTAATATTTTTTTGTTTGTAGAATTTTATCCCACTGTCTGGGGTCACTTGTGGTCATTGAATTGCTCAGTTAGCTATTTGCAATATCTATCGCATCAATTCAATGAGGAGGTGATGAGACAAAGCAAGCTGGGATATTTTTACTTCTCCTCTTGTTTTGCCATCTGCCTCCCTCAATTCAATTTTTTCACTTTTAATTAATTACAAATAACATACGTGTGTATAATATGCTTTTTGATGAAAGAGAATGCCTGGCCCTCAGTTTTAATGAATATAACACCATATCTAATTTTGTGATTAGTTTTATGTATGTAATTGATTTTCCAATTTATTTTGACTATTCCTAGTAAGTACTTTATGTTATATGGTGAAATCAGTATGGTTTCGTAACTTAAATTCTATTGTTGATGTATAAACAAATATAAACTCTGTACTAATTATAAACATTTAGAGGAGCAAATAATTGTATTCTTAAAGGAACTTGGCTCTATTTGAAAACATGTTAGCAAAGCCACCCCTTTGGTTAATTGCAAAGTAATTAACAGTTTTGTCAAAAGTATTGTCTGGATTACTGTATATGTTAATTTCCTAATTTA
Organism: Schistocerca americana; assembly: GCF_021461395.2. Taxonomy (NCBI): domain Eukaryota; kingdom Metazoa; phylum Arthropoda; class Insecta; order Orthoptera; family Acrididae; genus Schistocerca; species Schistocerca americana. The sequence goes on from NC_060119.1 coordinate 593,043,983, forward strand.
AACAAATAATTCAGGTTAACTCTTGTACTAGGAGAAACTGTTAAAAAGAAGGAAGTTTTCTATGTATTCAGTTAATTTAATGAGTTAAGTTTTAATTGTAATTTGTGTAAATTGAACTTCGAATAGTGTGTAGTTTCAGTACCTATTATTGTGAGTATATATAAGGCCCCATTTTTGGTCCTGAGACAGTCAGTCCATGGCCGAGTTTCAGATGAGGAACTTGTATTGGTTAGATCAACAACAATACAACCGTGAAATAAGTTTAACACAATTAGGCCATTTGTTAAAACAATGACAGTGTCTGTTTCATATGTATATTGTTATTCTTCAAGAATTGTGTGGTTAGGTTTTTACTGCTCATAGATGTTCAATAGTAAACTATTGTAGCAGTATGTGGATGTTCACCTGCAAACTTTTAATAAGGCTTATCAGAAGTTAAACAATAGTGCACTGACCATATAAACCGTGTATATGGGGGGGGGGGGGGGGGGGGGGGGGGGGGGGGTTGGGAACAGTGAAAGTAAGCAACTGTGAAACACAAATGTGCAACTGTCAGCTTCATCATTTGAAGTAGTCCATGTTTGCCTTCCACCCTCCATTTTTCAGCCAGTATAGCAACACAGTATGTCGACACTGAGGACAACAAATGAAGAAATAAAGCACACGAATGTCACAACTCTGAAATCTTATCAGGTTATGACCAAATATTTTTGCAGCTTCTTTCTGACAATAGTTTGTAATACACATCAAACAATGGAAAATCCAGGGTGGAATGTAACAATATTAGATACGGAAAGTTGCTACTCGCCATATATGGAGATGCTGAGGCGCAACAAAAAGATTCACAAAATTATAGCTTTAGCAATATACACACACACACACACACACACACACACACACACACACACACACAAACACAACTTGCACACACGTCTGCAGTCTCAGACAACTGAAACCACAAAGGCCTTAATGGCTGAAAGCTATAATTGTGTGTATCTTTTTGTTGTGCCTATCGTGACTCAGCATCTCTGCTATATGGTTAATAGCAACTTTCCTTCTGTAATACTGTTTGTTATACAGAACTGCATCACCTGCAAAATGTCTGAGGTTACTGTTAATATCATCCGCAAGGTCATTAATATACAACATGAACAGCAAGGGTACCAACAAACTACTCTGGGGCACACCCAAAGTTACTTCTACAACAGATAGTGACTCTCCATCCAAGATAATATGTTGCATCCTCCCTACCAAAACGTTCCAAATCCAGTCACAAATTTCATACCCTATATGATCATACTTTTGACAATAAGCAAAAGTGTGTTACTGAGTTAAATGCCTTTCAGAAATCAACCCGACTGCCTTGATACAAAGCTTTCATTGTCTCATGTGAGAAAACTAACAGTTTGGTTTCACATTATGGATGTTACCAGAACTCATGCAAGTTGAGATGGAGGGGGTCATTCTGTTTGAGATACCTCTTTCTCTTTGAGCTCAGAATATGTTCTAAGATTCTACAACAAATCGACATCAAGGATATGGGACAATAGTTTTGTGGATCACTTCTACTACCCTTCTTGTAGACAAATGTGACTTGTACTGTTTTCCAAGAACTGGGCACAATTTTTTGTTTGAGAGATTTAAAACAGATTATAGTTAAAAGAGAGGCTAACTCAGCTGCAAATTCAGTAAAGAATCTGACAGGGATTCCATCAGGTTCTGTACCTTTGTTCTATTTTAATGATGTCATCTGTTTCTTATCATCACTAATACTTATTTCACTCATCTTTATACTTACGTAACCATTGTTGCCACATACATGTAATGGTCACTGATACCAATTTCGATGTGGACATTCTCAATGAGGTCAGGTGCATTTGTTACCATTTTATCCAATATATTTCCATCATGAGTGGGGTTCCTAGCCAACTGTTCTAGTCGGTTTCCAGAGAAGGCAGTTAGTAATGTTCCACATGATGTCTTATCATGCTTACCACTAACAAAACTGTAGTTTTCCCAACTGATTGTTGGCTAATTAAAGTCTCCATTGATGATAACAGTATGATTGCAGGAGGGAGGACTTATGTATAAGTAAACTGAGTCTTTCTAATCTGATTCACAAATAGGACATGAAACAGTAGCAGAGTCTAGCAAGTACTGTAAGTACTAATATGACATAAGCAGTGCAGATATAGGCTTAAGTGGTTATGGCAATGAACTATAGCTCACTGGCATATACTATATTCAAAGCAATACAATATGTATTTATTTATTTATATTATATTTATTTAGGTTTTTTGTGTCAAGCCACCAATATGAAGGCTTCTACAAACGTCAAGTACAGTTACAAACATAAACTGCATTTAGATCTTAGCCTTACAGGTAGTAATCAAACAGTAAATTGATGCTTGTCAAAATACATCTTACACATATTAATACAGCCAATTATTTTTTATACATTATTTCACAGCTCTTAAACTTAACCATTTAAAATTCACTGAGTGAATTTAACTTTTCTGTTAAGAATTCTTTTAGTTTTGATTTGAATTGCTTTTTATTACTGTTTTTCATGGACTCTGGCAATTTATTACACCAAATCAGTCCATTAGTATATGGACTCTGGTCCATCATTTTTAATCTTGTTCTCCTTCGTTAGTAATTCTCTTTGAACCTGGTGTTGTGGTCATGTATATCACTACATTTAGTTATTCCAGTTTTCTATGAGACAAAAAAGTAATTAATTTATAAAGATACAAAGAGTATATGGTGAAGTAGTTGTGTTGTCTGAAAACATCATGGCAAGAGTCTTTGTAGCCTAGTCCACGTATAGTCCTTAACCATCTTTTTTGTAACAATAGTACCCTGTTAAGGTGAATGTCTGCAGCACAACCCCATATTTCTATACAGTACCTCAGATTGGGATATCTATGCTGCATACCTCATTTATGCGTGAGTGATGTGAGCTGCCAGTTGTAAATATTAGCATCTGGGATTTATTTACATTGACCTTTAATCCTTGTGCATGAAAATATGAACTTGATTCTAGTATCCCATTACTTGCTGAAAATTTCAGTTCCTTGTAATCTTCACCATGAAATAAAACTGAGGTGTCATCAGCATAATTTACAATGTGTGAGTTAACGGGGTGTACAACATCATTAATATATGCTAAAAATAGGAAAGGTCCAAGAATTGAGCCTTGAGGGAGTCCCTGTGTCAGTGTTCCACTTGTGGATTTAAAAGTTAAGATCTTATTGTAAGTTTGATGTATAGGTTTGGTACACTGTTTCTGATTCACCAGATTGGTGGATAGAAGTTTCATTGATGCATCACTGATATTGTACACCTGCAGTTTTTTTAAGAGAAGCTCATGGTTTACTGAGTCAAAAGCTTTGATCAGGTCAAGGAATATTCCAGCTATGTGCATACCCCATTCAATATTGCTATATACTTCATGGAAGAAACTGGTAACAGCAGTGACCATACTTAGGCCTTTTCTAAACCCATGCTGCGTATAAATTCGAATTCCACCAAACATAGCTGTTAGTTTCCATAGCATTGTAATTGAGATTGTGATGCCCTTTGTAAGCCAATCACGGCTCATGTCACATGATCTTGCCAGCTGATGACTGCACATATTCGGAACATAGGACGGGTGACGTTGTCAACCAATAGTGATATCATTTAAGTAGAGCAAACACACAAATAGGAAAAGTTAACCATTTAAATTCATGTACATATTGTAGCTACAAGAAAAGCTAAGCTTTCACATATCATATTTATCTCAAAGATTAATAAGCTGCAATGAAAGCTAAGCTGTCACACGTAATATTGGTCATTTTTTGAGTGTGTTACACTTTAAGATATATCACACAATTGTGCCAGCAAAATTTAATATAATGACATAAATGTCTAGCCTTCTGGGCTCGAAACTCTTATAAGTGACTGGTCCTCAAAGTGTTAAGTTTTATATGAGAGTCAAACACTCTGTTATTTAAGAAATTCATTGCACATTCTCACATGTAACATAATTCATCTTGGGTAAAAGGAAATTTACTTTTAAAGTACTTAATGTTTTTCAAATCACCATTCACAATATTTTCCCAAGACCTGTTAGAAATAGGTTCATTTTGGTAGCCACCACAGAGCACCAGAAAATAGGCATTAGTGGCATGTGCAGCTACGATGGCATAGAAAGCCTGTATGTTCATATGTATTAAGCATCAAGAGATCTTACATTACTTCATAAAAGAAACAGGACATCAAAGGATATTCAAAGAGCATCAGAATTTCATAAACCATATTAAAATGTATAATTTGGTTTGTAGTGCACATTTGTATGTCCAAATTCACAATAAAACAGGCCCCAACCTCATATTAAGCTTTACAGGGTGGTTTCCAGGATGCAAATTTCTTAAGAGTACCATAACTGTACTATCTCACATTGCATCTAGCTTCAAGTTGCCAGAAGCGGGAGAAGGTACTGCTCACATTCAACTGAACTGTGCATGCACATGAGCCTGCTGGCAACTGCTCAAACTAAACTAATGTAAACGGTTGTGACATTCATTGGAAGTAGTTCGTTGTTATGAAGTATTGCATAGTCTTTGTCCTAAGACCTTTGACACATTTTGCTGTTGGCAGATGCTTGAATGTGCACAGTGTTTCGTTGTTGTAAAGGGCGCATTTCCTTTGCAACTAAAGCTATATTTTGTTTTTGCTTCCTCTCATTTATGTTTTATTGTAGCAGTATTATTTTGCAGCAGCCTGATACTGTAATATTATTTGTTAGAATCCCAGTTTTTACCAGTCAAAATTACAGAAATTTAACTGAAAACTAAAACAACAAAAAATTCCCGGAATTCCAAAAAATTTGAGGGTTTTTCCTGGTTTTCTCCCAAATGAAAAAATTCCTGGGTTTTTCCTGGATTTCCTGGTTGTCCCAGGGTGTACACACCCTGAAGAATGAATCTATGTAATCAACAAAATGATTAAATTAAGGTGCTTGTTGTTCACATCTGAATCAAATTGATACTTCATGCAAATAAATACAATACTAAACTTTTACTTGAGCTGAAGACGAAGGCTCTGGTTAACTTCTGTGGCTATAGGCAGCATACATACTCTTGAAGTATAAGTGCTCTGAAAATTACCTTCTTGGTGCCAGATTTCTTACAATTCAGAGCCAACCAATAAATGTCATGAATCCAGTCAACTTCCACATCTGAGGAATTATCTGTCAATCTAGCTGCTTCCCTTGCTTCCTTCAGAATATGTGATTTGAACAGTTTGAATGCTAACCACCGCCTTTCTATGCCACAAAGACTCCTCATTGTTTTGCCTTCAAATCCGCTTTTCTATTCCCACCTACCGTTTTTTGTAGGAGAGAGACATCCCACAATGTTTTTAAATTTGTACAAACCTATATGCCATATGCTTGATACAGTTCTACAAATACTATTTTGACATATAACCATTTTAACAGAGTACAGCTTTGAAAAATATATGCACAGACTAATTCTTGTCAGATAACTATACAGGAAATATGAACAAATATTTACATATGAGCTAAACCAAAGAACATAGTGACACAGATATCACATTTTGCATAAGAACACAGAAGTTACATGAAACAGGTACAGCTGACATTGAACATAAGTGTTACAAAGAGGTCAACAGTATGATGGGTTGAAATGGAAGCTAACTCAACCATAAACTCTATGTGCAACTTGACAGGGATCCCATGGTCCCTGAAGTTTAGTTTCAGCAGTTTGTCAATGTCACAACATCACACATATCTGATGTGGCATGAGAAATAAACTGGGTTAATGTGTCCATATCTTCTGATTCTGTATCTTCTGATTCCATCACACGGTAATTTGACATGAAATATACTTCAACATTTAGCACTGAAGAGTAAACACACACAAAAATATATATCTATTCAGGAATAGTTGTCCTGGAAGAATTGTAAAAGTGAAAAACTGGAATGAGATGAAAGAGATATATTGACACTTATAAGGTCAGAGACAGACAAGGAGATGGAAAGTGCTTATTAAGTGCATTATCTATCAAGTGATACTCAGAATGAATTTATTTCTAGTTGTTCCCATCATGTCAGGAGTCCACCTTGCTGTGGCCACTCACTTCATACATTGAAGTGTCTAATACATTGGCATCCACACTTCACGTTGTAATATACCTAATATACAAAGACTTAATGAAAACTTTGATTCCCTGGCATCGTGTAGTACAATACCTCACTTTAAATTGATTGGTATTGTGGTGATTCGTGAATTTCATAAAAATTACGCTAAATTGAAGACTAATTAGCAGACACTATTACAAAATAAAACAAACGACGATGTGTTTTACAAACTGCGGCATTCATTGTGGTAATGGGAAAGACTGGAATTAGTGAAAATGGCAGGAATAAAATATATGGTATTAAACACCAACTGTAATTATTCAGATAATTGGACTTTTATGAATGTAGTTTACTCATTCAAGAAGTTACTCTGTCACTTGCAAATGAAGGCACATACTGTAAGACATAAATTTAGGATGAAAGCTGTAAAGACCATTCCGTCTTAATGACTTTATTGATTAAACTCGTATTGCTGTAACCAGATATATGCCTAATTATAAAATTCTAGGCATCTGTTACAAATTCTGTCAATCAAAACCTGTTTCATTTTACCCTCTTAGCTTCAATTATTGTTAGGAATGTGAGTCATTGTATAATTAGTGTGTATTAATTAATTTTGTGAAGTTCACTATTGTACTCATATTTAGATGGAATTTTCACATTTAAAAATATTTTTACATTATAAATTTCACATATTATTCAATTCTGTAATTCTAGACGTATTATTCTGTGAAATCAGAACATCTTAGCTTTGGAAATTTTAATTGTAAATATGATTAAAAATATGTTGTAATTATTAAGTAATAATGGTCCAAGTGACCATCCAATATTTAGAATATATAAATAGGGAATCAGCAAGGCTGCTGCGATGGCCAGTTTGAGCTGATATCTTGAAGTGTAATCTGTGTTAGTTACTTGAATATTATTTCACTAAGATTTAATGTTGTGAAAAAGCATGTTTCTTGATTTGTGAACCAGCCAGTTGTTTTACGAAGACATACTGTACAACTCGGCCTCTTTGCAATGTGTCATGATGGATTTGATCAGCTGTTACAAATGGAAGAATAAATGTTTAAAAACTGGAACCAATCACTTTCACTGTAAACCACACACTTCATGAAGATCCAGGCAATGTATGAATACTTCACTTATGTGTAGAAAAATTTTGTTTTAACCTTCTACTTATGATTCTAGATAACATCAGATGACATGCACTTTTGATAAGTCAGTGCATCTGTCTTCAAAGTTTTGAGGATTATCTTACCAACAAGTAGATAATAATTAAGTAGAAGTGTTAAAACATCCAACCAACATGGGATGCCTGCATCACAGTGCATATATTCACCAGGCAAACCTACATCACCTCTGTTGTCAACATAAATATTTACGGTGGCCACAACACAGCACAACACCAGGTCTCCATCAACAGCTGCCAGGGACTGCTACCTGTTCATGGAGCCTGCAGAACAGCTTCACCTGAAGTCACAGCAAGCCCTGGAACTACTTTGATACACCAGGCACGTGATCACAAATAGTTCCAGCAGATACATCTGCCAAATGGGCTTTATAGGGTGGCATTTTGCCAGCAAAGGGCAGTTCAAAGCACCACATGGAAGTATACAGAGCTGCCACCCCAGCAGCCATGGCTAGACCCCTCTTCTAGCTGACCGATCTCTTGCAGATGGAACTGGTATAGTCGACGAACATCTTGTCATTGTAGAATTGTTGTATTGTGATCTCTCCCCATGAAGAGTAAGATATTTTCTATTATTATTTGTTATTTTATATTTGTGATGATCCACAGTTGGGATCAAGTCTGTTGTTCTTTTGAAGATTGTATTATTGTTTTGTTTTGGTGAATCCAATAAATTGTTTTCAAACTTATGTTTTCTGCATTTCAACTTTGCTAGTGCAGATACTGCACACCTTGTAACAGAGAGAAAACAATTAGTATTACTCAGTTATTTTTGATGCAAAATCCTGATTCAAATCAAGTTAAAGAGATAACATTCATCTTGCATTATGTTTACTTCAATATGGAAATTAATAATTTCTTTAGCAGAATCAAAATATGCAAAATTATCTCTGCATGCTTGTCACAGCCTTGTGTGGAGTATATGTAGCTGAGAGTTGTCATGAAGTAGATACTTTTTTTGGGAGTGATTCAGCTTCATTTACAACATGTTCAGTTGCATCCACAAGTGGAAATTCTGAAAGGGTGTATCAGCAGTTCTTTACATTCCATGTCTAAAACTCACTGGGTTGCTCAGGCTGACACTATAAGGCCAATTGCAGCTCACATGGAAAAGATTACCATTGCCATAAAACCTCTCAGTAAGTTAAAATTGCTGACTGAAACATGTTTTATGGTTTGGAACATTTTGGATTATATGAGAACTGTCAAGAATTTAATCATGGCATCAATTTGATGAAAATTGTTGGTACCAATTGACTACAGAAGAAAATTACTACAAACTCGAAATACTACTACTGATGTTGAGGTAAGACACTTTACATAAAATATCTTCACATGAATTGGGAGACCATTCTTCCAGAATCTAAAGTTGCTGCTAGTGCAATTGATATCAATCCTGAATTTCCAGAGGTGCATACTAAATATTTATGAAATTTCATAACAAAACCAGGAATGAAGTGACATATTCAGGCCATTTATTCAAGATAAATATTTGTTGTCTCACTTGAAAGCCTTATATGAAACAGTGAAGATTGTAGATGAAAGATTTTATGGAAATACTCAAAAATGACTTACGATCAGATCACTGAGGCATGCAAGTTGTTTATTAATGAATTCCATAATGATATCACAACAGATTTAGAGGAGGAAATTAAATATTTTAAAACAAGTTAAACTTCATATTTTGAACACATTACTTTGGAAACATTAGACCTACTGAATAAGATGGACAAGCTTCAAATTTAAAGATTATATCTTTATGTATGTGTAGCTTCACATATTTTTTACACTCTTCTAGTAATTGTAGCTGAAGCCAAGAGCTCATTAAGCATTCTGACATGTGTTAAAAACCATCTCATACCAACTATACATCAACACAGTCCCACAGACTTGATGTCCTTGACAACTGAATGTAATTTGGTAAGGCAACTAGACTTTGAAGCAGTGATTCAAACATTTGCTGAACAAAACACTTGCAAAGCACTACTGATGGTGCTATAAGCAAACAGGTTATAATATGCTATCCCCTGTGTGAATGATTGTGGTTAAAATGCAAGCATGCTGATGTCAGGTTAATAAAATGTATGGGAAAGCCAGGCACCGAGTAGGGACAGAACACTCCATATCATACCATTACTGACACCATGACTTTCATCAATGTACAAATCAGTATAATATTTATCTGTTGGTTAAAAGTGAAGTGAAAATAAATTACATCAATTTAAAAAATAAAATTAAATGGAGCATATGTCCCTTTTATAACAGTTCGTTATTGAGTGGATCTGAAGTCAAAATTATAAGTTTGTCGCTCATTTCAGTTTTCTCTCTTGTTGTGTAGGTCTTGGACGAGCTAGCAATCAGTTCCTTAACTATCATGGTCTTGGGTTCCTGAAAATGTCTCCATCACTACTTTACAAACCAATATTTATTACTCTTCATTCATAGAGCAGAGATGATGAGTCACCGATAGGCACAGACAAAAAACACTACCAGAAAAAAAGCTTTTGGCCAACAAGGCTTTCATCAGAAATAGGCAAAACACACACACACACACACACACACACACACACACACACACACACACACACACACATGACTACAGCCTTTGGATGCAGCCTGAGAGCAGCAGTGCATGATGGGCTAGATTGGTAAAGACAATGACTAATTAAGGCTGAGCCCAGGAGGGTCACCATAACATAGAAAATAATGCACAAAGAGTTCTCAGCTGTGAATTCAGAAAAGGTGGTGTTGGTGGGAAGACTGTGAAGCAGTCACTGAAATGAAGAACATTGTGTTGGATGGTGTATTCATCAACAGGATGGTCCAGTTGTTTCTTGGTCAGTTTTTTGGTGGCCATTCATGTGGACAGACGACTTGTTGGTTCTCATGACCACAGAGAATGCTGCACAGTGGTTGAAGCTTAGCTTGTAGATCACATGACTGGATTCACAGGTTACCCTGCCTTTGATTGGATAGATGATGCTTGTGACCAAACTGGAGTACGTGATGGTGGGAGGATGTATAAGACAGGGCTTTAATCTAGGTCTGTTACAGGGATATGAGCCATGAAACAAGGTGTTGGGAACATGAGGTATGTAGGGATATACAAGCATATTGTGTACATTCAGTCATTTCGATCAGGAGAATGAGAGCATGTCAAGTCCAACATAGTTAAATTTGGGAGCAGCACTGAAGGTGAGGACTCTGGATAGGACTGAAACTTCCGTGGTGCTGCAGATTTTTGTAGAAAGGTTAACAATGGTGTTCCAGTATTGTTTCAGCACTGGATTTAGTGGAGTGTTGGCAGAGAGTTTCGGGGAATACTGCAAGTTGGAAAGATCAGATAGCCATGGTCAGGGTGCTATAGGGGTTGACAAGGAGGAACAATGTGGGTAGCATAGGGGTTGGATAGTGATGCCCCAAGGCAGCAGTAGGATGTCAGCAGCTCGTATAACTTCCGGAGATGGTATCTGAAATGCCCTCCAGGTGCTGGAGAGCAAGGAATTCAGTTTCAGGGATGTGACGTATGTAGCAGGGATGGCACAATTGGAGTACCTTGCAGGGGGAGCAAAAGTATTTCTAGGATGCCTGTGCCATGGAGATGTGTTTTTGCAATACAAGGTTTGTGAGACAGGGACTGGCAGAATCTGAAAATGTGAAGATCATTGTGAAAGGCAGTTGAGATCCAGAGAAAGGAATTTTTATGGTTGGACTCTTGAGTGGGTTTGGGTAGGGATTACATGGTTTGATCTAAACTTGTAAATACTTTGACATGCCCTCTATCCTTGTAAAAAGAGATCTATGGATGAATAAAGCTACTACTACAACTACTAGGCAGCATTTAAAGGACAGGATGTAGGAATGGGTTTTATCCAAGGGAAGGGATACTTTTCTGAACTGATCAGAAAGAAGGGGGAAGCAGGGGTCCATTACAGCAGAGATGGTGATGGAGAAATTGTAAATGAGATAGGAAATGGGTGCATGAAGGCATCAGATAGTTGTGAAGGGAGCTGGATAACAGAAAAAGATGCATAAAAATGCATACAAACATGCAAAAATAAGTAAAATACGTACAAAATGTAAATAAATGCAAAAAATATGCACGAATATGGGAAAATATATAAAAAATGCACAAATACATAAAAAATACAAAAATGTGGGGAAAATAGACAGAATGAATGAGTTATGTGAATATGCATGTGTTGGCTACCTGCTTTACCCACAACAGAGTCTATGTGATTGTTCCACTTCAAGTTCCTACTAAGTGTTATGTCCAAGTATTTAAATGAGTTTACAGATTCCAACTGTGACTCACTGATATTGTATTCTTAGGCTACTACATTGATTTCATTTTGTGAAGTGCACAATTTTACATTTTTGAACATTTAAAGCAAGTTGCCAAACACTGCACCACTTTGAAATTTTATCAAGTTCTGACTGAATATTTGCACTGCTTCATTCAGGCAGTACTTCACTGTAGGTAACTGCTTCATCTTTGAAAAGTTTGAGGTTACCATTAATATTGTCCAAAAGATCATTAATGTGTAACATGAACATCAAGGGACCTAACATACTTGCCTGGGATACATCCAAAATTATGTGGGGATATTGAGACAAAGAGAATCACTGACCAGAGTTGTGGAGTAGGGGTGTGGAGCTTCTGCACCTTGGACACCAGGTCACACCAGGTGACATTAGATGGTGGACACTTTCGATATTGATTGTATAATAAAATTTTCCTCAAGACATCCGAGTATCATCTTGATATATGACAATAATGAAATCTGAAGAAATGAATTAAAATTTGTGCCATGGCTTGGACTTGAACCCAGGTTCAAGTCCCGGCTGTGGCATAAATTTTAATTCATTTCTTCAGAGTCCATCACTTCCTGTATTGTTGTGAAGTTTAATAAATGTTTATGTAGACCTATTGGTGTATGCATGTTACTTACATGTCACCTACTATGATATTACATGTCACCTACTACGATACTGAGCTATACCTCTACATTGGTGACCCCAACAACAGTGGATCCCACATTATTCCTGAAATATTATTGTGTGCAATGCTATTGCACATTAACAATTGACATGAAATTTGCTCCATTCACTGTTCCTTGCACCTCTACAGCTACAAATTTACTGACACAGACTGCATTGCAGTGCTCCCATTGCCTTCATCAACATACTGTGTGGGATATGGAGCGACAAGTATGCACAACTGTTGACTCACAAAATAGAGTTACTGTGACTCAACAATGACCACCATCAGAGGCTTTATTAGCTTTGTTAGTGAATTTGCATTCCAACCCCATGCCAACTTGTTTGTGTTTGGTTTTTGCACAATCAGATATGACCTTGTGTTCACCGCATCTGATTTGCTGACACTCAATTCGATCACCTCGTATGCACAACTTTTGTGCAATGTCAATGTCATGTTCCCAACTCCAACCATGCCATGATCAACAGACCCAGCAATGGTCAAGCCTTTCCATTCAGCTCAGACAATGCAACCATTATTGGTATTCATAAGATAGTGTAGACCTGACCACAACCAAACTCTCATCTTTCTCACCTGACCATTCAAAGTTTGTAATGTTAATCTGTGATCTCACAGAATGTGCAGAACTACTTACTGCTACTCAGTAAGTATGGCTCAGCGAAAAGAGTATTACTGCAATTGCTCACACTCCTGAACAACAGGTACGGCAAGTCATTTAGGACGAGCAGCTCACCAAGGGAGCCCCTTCAAAATTATGGTGTCATCTATATTCACTAGTGGACCTCACACTAATGCCAGACGCAATCCTTTGGACATTATGGATTTTCAAACTCCTGTGTCAGCTACAGCTTGCAATGACTGCCCACAAGGTGGAACCTCTATATAGGAAGTTGGGTCTAGCAGATAGATTATATCCAGTGGTTCAACACAGGCAGAACATCAGTTTGGGTACCTCTGCCTCCTCCACTCGATCAGCCAGCACACACTCAAAATAACTGTGAAATTATCTGACCTTGTGTGAATTTGACCAAAGCAAACCACTGACTGAACATGGCACTGCAATGACTGCCATGAACACTGCTCCAGCTAATATTGTTTACTCTCACCCACAACACTGCTGGTATCATGTACAACACAGCACATTAGGACACAATTTCTGCCAGCATTGTTCATACCCAAATAACAACTGTGGTTGCATTAGGCACACCGCCCCACACCACAACTCCAAGTCACCTCTTTTTTACCACAATGACTTTGCATGAGGGGTACCTGTACATTTGAGACCACCCCACCTACCTCTACTTCCTCACTGACACGGGGGTCAGATGTATGCACAATGCCTCACCTACTTTTTGAACCACACACTGCAAACCTAAGACTGCAACTGCATGCAGCTAACAATGCAGGCATCTATGTATAAGCATGTGCGATATGGCAGTGCAATTTTTCTGATGAGTTATGTTGCATATGGGCCTCCTACATCTTCAAACCAGTGATAGGAGTAGACTTCCTCCTCAAGTTGAATCTCTCACCTGACCTCTACCATGGTGCCTTATGCCACATATCTCACAGCATCTCATCCCAGGGCTTTTTGCTTTGATGTCATCATGGGCCACGAATTGCAGTTTGTCTTCACTGTGTAAGGTAATGGGGGATAATATGACCATACAGCAGATTTGCTGCCAATGGAAATATCAGCTATGGAAAATATGGATGGAATGCGAAAAGCACAAAGACAAGTCAGTATATTTATAGTCTTATCTTTCCATGATAAAGAGAAGGCAGCATTCAGCAGTTTCAGATGGTTTAAATTACTTGGTTATATAATTGCATATAATTACGGTACACGACTTTGCACCTAAGTAAATAATGTAGGGTGTGCTTGTAATGAGTCCTTGGATTTGCTGGATACCTAATCATTGAAATAGAAATCATGTGAAAATGAGCTCTTCCAAGTAGTATGTAATTTAAATTTAAAGCACAGCAGCAGAAATAATATGTTGGGCTGGTGTACTTCAATCAAAATGTTTCATAGCAGAATTAAGTTATAAAGATGTTCAGAACAACTGCAAAGTAAGTCATTATTTTATTATGAAGACACCATTCAGTTTTGATCTTTGTAGTGCCAGACAAGTATTTATATGTCTTATATTTCATGCAACGACCTCATTAAATGAAGGGAGAGAGTGAAACTGTGCCAAAACATGGAGTTATTCCTAATTATGTAAATCTGATGGCATGTCAGAAATTAGTTCTGATTTTAATTTTTCATGCTTACGAATAAGATTATGTATTAAATACAGGGTGAAAACAGTGTAATGCAAAATGAACATGAAAATACTTGTTTTGTGTTTTGATGAGCACTGTAGTTCCATTGCATAGCGTTTTCTTTTTCTTTTCTTTTCTTTTTTTTTTTTTTTTTTATTGCAACAAATTTTTAAATTATGTGGTGATAAATGTGTGTAAAATTATATAATGTATTTAGGTTTAAGTATTTAAATCTTATAAAAATTGTAAACGAATTGTGGCCATGTTTAGGAATTATTTTAATTAATGTATTGTCACGTGACCTGACTCAGGACTGGGGATATGAGCGGGAAAATGGGGTCTTTGGTCATTGTCCGTTGTGGTGGTAAGTTCGGAGTGGCAAAGTGCCGTGAGTGTAAGCATGGACGCCAGTGTATGTGAATAAACTGTGAAGGAACAACATGAAAGTGTGTAGGTGTTAGACAATAAACCATGTATATGATTATTATTTATCCAGATCGGATTTATTTGTGAACTTTAATATGGATGGCCACAAAGTCAGAAGTGCTATTTTTTTAAATAAATGTTTCAATCTGATCTTGTATAGTGTACCTCATTTTGTGCAAGGTTGTGGTATAGACAATTGTGTATTCAATTCACTGCTGTTCAAAGGCTAGCCAATATACGTCTCAGTATCAGGGGCAAAAATGCAACTGTTCACTACCAACCCCCTTTGCAGATTAGAGACGAGTAAAATAGGTAGTGAATGAGCCCGAGTACAGTTACATCTGAAGAGCCACGCCACAGCTCATGGCCCATAATACAAGCAATCAACACAGTTCAAAAATTGTACACATGTTGAATCACAATAATTCTCTGACAACAATGACCTGCACCAGTGCATATATGAAAAGTCTCTTGTAATCATGTGACCAAATCCAATGTCTGTTACACAACAATGTGGCAGCAGCGCATGTGGTCACAACTCTGCAAAAACATGACCAAGGTGATTGCTTCCAGCTCCTTTGTGTCATTCATGTGCTGATGACAGTGGATTTTGTATTGGTGTCATCACTACTCACATTCACAGATGAACAAACAATCAATCTTCCCACTAACAGCATGACCAACTTGTCAGTCACAAATATGCACTCCAACCACACCCTGGCCACTGATAATTCAGTACTGCTGTCAACAGTGGAACAGCCACCACCAGCCACTCCCACACCCCACTATGGACAGCCACATTGCCTTCCTCCACAGATTGCACCATACTTGATGTACATCATCACAGCAAACACCACCGATCAACACCTCATGTGCCTCACAGACGATGGCTTTCCACCAACCACATTCTGGGTGGTTAGAGGGGGAAGGGGGGGAGGGGGGAAGTGAGACAAAGAATCCCTGACCAGCCCTTCAGACTGGCTGTGTGGAGCCTCTGCACAATGCATGTCTGTTCATGCCAATCAATGTTACTTGGTGGAAATCTACAGTATTGCCATAACTTTAATAAATATTGATTTAGATCTATCAATGTTTGCACATTACTTATGTGTCACCTATTTTACTGTATGGAGGCACACTGATCAGCCAGAACATTATGACCACCTACGTAATACATGGTATGTCCACCTTTGCCACAGATAACAACAACGACACAAGACATGGAAGCAATGAGGCTTGGTAGACCACTGGAGAGAGTTGGCACCACATCTGCACACATGTCACCTAATTCCCATAAAATCTGGGGAGGGGGCATGACCTCTGATGTCACATTCAATCTCATCCAAGATCTGTTCGATTGGATTCAGATCTGGCAAGTTAGAGGCCAGCTCATAAACTGAAAGTCACCACTGTGTTCCTTGAACCAGTCCATCACACTCCAGGTCTTGTGGCACATTTTCTTGCTGAAAAATGCCACTGCCGTCATTAAACATGATTGTCATGAAAGGGTGCACTCGGTCTGCAACCAGTGTAAAATAGTCCTTGGCCATCATGGTGCCTTACATGAGTTCCACTGAATACAATGGATTCATGTCCTCCCATCAGCATGATGAAGATGGTATCATGATTCATCAGACCATGTAATGCTCTGCCACTGTGCCAACATCCAATGCCGATGGTCATGTGCACATTTCAGTCATAGTTGCTGATGTAATTTTAACATTGACATATGCATGGGTTGTTGGTAACAGAGTACCATTTTTAGGATTATTTGGTGCACTGTGTGTTCAGACACACTTTTACCTTGCCCAGCATTCAGGTCTGTTGTTAGTGTCACCACAGTTCATTACCTGTCCTGTTTTACTTTTATGCCCAGCCTATGATGTCCGATATCTGTAATGAGGGGTGGCCACCCAATCACACTAAGTCTGGTGTAGTGTCACCTTGGTTTCACCACGTGTTGAAGACACTCACCACAGCACTGCTTGAACATCTGACAAGTTGTGCAGTTTCCGAAATGCTTGTGCCAAGCCTCTGGGCCATCACAAATTGCCCTCTGTCAAATTCATATCGCACATCTTCCCAATTCTACACATGGGCAGCATGCTCAGTGATACTACAGGCACTGTGCTTGTGTCTGACTAGTAGACATTCCTCACCAGGTGATGCTGCTATTGACTGCATAGGTTTATATCAATAGTAGGTCAGTGGTCATAATGTTCTGGCTGATCAGTGTAGTTACTTCTGCATCTGTCAATGATTCTCCATCCAAGATAACATGCTGCATTCTCTGCTCAAAGAAATCCTCAATCCAACCATAAATTTTTCCTGATACCCCATATGATCATACTTTTGATAACAAACATAGATGTAGTACTGAGTCAAATAATTTCCAGAAATCGAGAACTAAGGCATCTATCTGACTGCCTTTATCTATGGAGTTTCAGGATGTGATGTGAAAAAGTGTGAGTTGGGTTCCACATGGAGAGGTCTCCATCTATAAATCTATAAACTCAGCAAGAGTAATCCCATCCCAGAAATCCAACAGAACCCCCAATCCCTGATTAGAGCCTCTCTCTTCAATCCATTTCCCTCCTCGCCCCTATGACACCCCACACATCCATCCCACATAACCAAAACTCCACAAACACAATAATCCTGGTTAATGCACCCCAACAGAAAGAATTGCAGCCTCATTGACCAAAACCTTCAACAAATTGTCTGAAATGTAGCTTGCTATGTGAAAGATACAACAATTTCCTTTACTGACTCTTCACCACCCCATCCTTTACCTCATGGATCCCTACTTATCACTCTTGACAGCCCAACCTTATACACCAACATCCTTCATGCTATTTAACACTACCTCTCCCAACAACATCCTTCAGATTCAAAACCCACTCCCCCACCCCAGCTTCAGGGCCTTACAGCTCTTTCCTGAGTCCATGCATGTCACAGGTGGGACCAGTGCTACTGTGGCCCTTTCTTCCTTTCCAGGCAGCAGTCCCTTCCCCATGCCCCCCTCCTTGGCCTTGTTCCTTTCCTTTGCCTGTCTCTTCCCCTCTCTGAGTGTCTTTGCATATTTTTACCCAGCTATATTCTTGATTTCTGCAACCTTTTACTGTTTTGCTCCTTTTGCTTTTTGTTTTCCACCTTTCCTTTCTGGTGACTTCTGCCCCCCTTTGGGTATTGATCTCCTCTTCTAAATTTTGTCTCTGTAGTGTCACTCAACTGGGGAAGAACACCTTACTTAGCTTCTTTGGCCTTTGGTCTTACTCCCTCTTTCATCTTTTCCTAAATGCTGTTGTCCTTTAATGCTATGTAGCCAGCATGGTAGCCAGTATGTGTGATGGAGTCTTTATGTACCCTTTTTGCTGAGCCCCCTGACAACACATGGATCACACTTTTGATACTTGAGCTGGCTGGTCCCCATGTATGCCTAGGCATGGTTGCCTGCCATTCTGGAGCATTGGAACTCATGGAAATGGGTGCCATGTGAGACAGCCCTTGCTGTGGCTGGGTGGCACCCACAGGGAGAGTCCCTGATTGAAGAGGGTGGAATCAAGGCAGACCTTTGAGTATGAAATGTATTAAGCTCCAAAAACCTGGGCATTCTTCTATGACTCTCTTTAATTGGTAATGGATCCTTTAATTCTGCTTATGACCCTGCAGCCTTCCCTTCCCTGGCTACCCCCTGAGAGGAAGGCCAGGCTTGCTGGCTTAAGGTGAAACCCTCTTCCCATGACCTGGTCTGCATCAGGACTGACAGGGACACTTTCACCACCAACAAGCCTTTATTTTCCATGGAATCTATTGAAGGCAAATTTGATGAAGCAGGCTTTGTTGGATATCGTCAGTTTCACTATTGATCAAAACTTCTTCTTCCATCTAATCAGTGGCTCTTTGTGCCTGTGACCATCTTGGTGACATCCTAGTGTCCTTTACTCCTGACCAGTCTTTGAATCTGGTTCTGGGTGTCTTTTTTCATAAAGACATCATTCTTCAAGCCGCTGAGGAACTTTGGGTCAGTCTTGAATGGCAAGGTGTTAATCTTGTTCAGCACATTCAGAAAAGATGTAAAGAGAGTTGCACCAATATCAGTACCTTTATTCTGACATCTGTGAAGATACCCTCCCAGAGAAGGTCAATGTTTTGGTTTCAGTGTGATTTTAAGCCGTATGGCCTGCCATCAAAGAGGTGTTTTCAATGTTTGCTTTTTGGGCTCATGTTTTTGCACTGTACAGTGGACCCTCCACGCGGTGAATGTGGACACCCACTCCACAAGGGAAGATCCTATGTTTCGACACCTATGTGCACTAACTGTCATGACCATCATTCTCCATGCTTGCCAGAGTGCCTGGTTTATAAGCAGGAAAAGAAGGTACAGGAATATACGTCTTCTGATTGTTTATCCTACAATGAGACTCATCAAAAATATGACCATCTTCACCCTGTGTCTTTGATGTCAAACTTTACCTCTGTTATGTCCTTTCCCCTCCTTCCTATCCCATCCCCATCCCATTTTCCTCTCCCTCTCCCATGAGGTTCCCACACCCTCCCATTTGGGTGCTGCTCCCCCTATCTGGCTGGAGAAGTGTACCCCTTCTTTGGCAACTGCCAGTGATGGGGCTCTCCACCTGGACTTCTCCAACCTGGCATCACCCAGAGTGGAAGCTTGCTGACACATGTCAGCCATGGGACCCACAGTCCACGCACCCTCAGTTTTAGATCTCACTGCAGCCTGCTCTCTCTCTCTCTCTCTCCACATCCTGCCCTCCCTGACCAACAAAGAGAAGAAGAAGAAAGAAATGTCCCCGGTGCCAAGTGCCACTTTGCAAACTGAGTCTGACCTCCCATTTACGAATGTTGCTCCATCCGTGTTGGCGACAGATGGTGATAGAGCATTGTGACATGCTTCAGTCCTTTCACCATCCATTTGGATCTTGTTCTGTGCTAATTCAATGGAATTGTAACAGATACTCTCATCACCTTTCTGAGTTGTGATTCCTCATTTCCTTTTACTTTGTAGCCTGTGTTGTTCTACAGGAATGAGACTGCACTGATGGCCATCACTGACTCTTTGTGGATTCCATGCTATCAGAATTGGGTCGGCCCTTTGAGGGCTTTCAGTGTCAACTTAAAACTGGTCTGTACAGACATTGTTAGTACACGGATCCCCCTTTTTACTGCATTGGACGCAGTTGCCAGCTGTGTTCACTTAGACTCTAAAATCACAGTTTGGAAGTTCTATCTCCCTAGCTCCCTCCTAAATGACCACTTAGGCCTGCTGCCCCTGCTGCCCCAGCTGCCTCCCCTCCCCCTTCCTCCATGTGGATTGCAATGTCCATCACCCCTTGTGGGGCAGTGATTTTTTGTCTAGTTAGGGTCTCCTCATACATCAGTTTCTTGTGGATCATGACTTGTGCCGTCTTAATGATGGTGCTCCTATACATTTTAGTGCTACTTATGGCATTTTCTTTGCCACAGATCTTTTCCTTGCTTACCTTCCACTTCTCCCTTCATTACACTTGTCACCACATAATGATATCTGCAAGAGAGAGCACTTCCTGTTGATTCTCCTATTCCCTTTCTGCCCCGAGGTGGCCAAGCCACTCTGCTGGGCTTTCATCTCACTAATTGGCTTCTATACACCTCTCAGGTCGTCTTTATCTCCTCTTTGTCAGGTTATGTTGATGAACTTATCCATGACGTGTCCATTACGATTATTCACTTGACAAACCACTTTTGCTGCTGGCTGGTCCTGCAGTGGAGCACAACCATCGTCATCACCATCCGTGATCACCGTAGTGCCTTGCAATACCTTAAGTGGCACCTGTTCTCTATCGGCCTTTTTACCTTTAACTGCTTAAGAACCAAAGTCTGTCACTTAATGAAACAAAGCAAGTAGATGTGTTGGGAATGCATTGTCCCCACCCTAGGTTCTTCTGTCCATTTGCCACAGGTGTGGACTATGTTACACATCCCCAAGGTTACCAGTGTCCATATTCCACACTGGGCCTTGCCCTTGTGAGGAAGCAAGCCGGGATATTTTTACTTCCCCTCTTGTTTTGCCATCTTCCTCCTTAAAATTCATTTTTTCATGTCTAACTAATTAAATTTTAATGTTAAAACAGTGTCTGTTCCATACATACCTTGTAATTCTTCAAGAACTGTGTGGTTAGGTTTTTTGTGCTCATAGATGTTCAATAGTCAACTATTGAAGCAGTATATGGATGTTCGCCTGCAAACTATTAAGGAGGCTTATTGAAAGTTAAACAATAGTGCACTGGCCATGTTTAACGTGTATATGGGCAGGGGGGGGGGGGGGGTGAACAGTGAAAGTAAACAACTGTGAGAAGCAAATGTGCACCTGTCCTGCTGCCCTTATCCTCCAGAAACAGTGGGCTGAAACTTCCCACTTTCAGTTTACACCTTGTCAGGTGGAATTTTACAATGAATATTTTATTGAATGGGAACTACTTCTGGCCCTTCCCATGATTCATAACCTATGGCTCCGAAACCTCAATCCTCCACATTAACAATATCTCCTCTGGGTGTTTAATCAAAGCATTTCCTCCTCTCAATGGTAGGATAGTATTGTGGTTCTGTAAGGAACCATTGTTCCTCAACTTACTGGCTGATCTGTCTGACGAATGCCCCCCAAGTTACTCAATGTATGGCAGCTCATCAGCTCTGTTGGGTCCTTCAGTCTCAGGACCTTTTGTCTCATTGCTAGTGCAGCTTTTCAGAGAGACAGTCTCTGACTGATCATCTCTTTCAGTCGGAAACTGCTGTTCAGCAGGTCTTCTCCCAGCACTGCCATCTTGTCCCCATTTTCTTTGATCTTCATAAGGCATACAACATGGCTTTGTGCCATCATATCTTACTTACACTCCATGAGTTGAGTCTTTACGGTCCCTCTCAATTTTTATTCAACAGTTCCTGTCCCACCAGCTGTTCCAAGTTCTGGTTGGCACCATTCTCAGCTCTTTGTGGGTTTAGGAGAACAGTATTCCATAGGGTTTTATATTAGAAAGACTACCAACCACCTGTCCACCAAGATGAATGGCCATTGCCACATTGTGGCTCAGAGCAAAGTGGACCACTTTGTGGTACAACATTCAGTTGAACATAACATGCTTCATTTCAATGGCTGCTTCATAAGCTGAGCAACCGGGATCCTGCCCTCCACTGCCAGCTTTTCTGAACTGCAAAGATAGGAGTTATCTTTAAAACACATTCTCCAGTCCTAAAATTATCTCAGCCTCATCCTATGGTATACACCCCCCCCCCCCCCCCTCTCCTGCATCACAATGCTGCACCTGGCACTTGCGTGCACATGAGGTGTGATTGCTTTTGTGAACATGTGTGTGTTTTCTTTCCTGAAGAAAGCATTGACTGAAAACTCAATGTATAACAGTCTTTTCACTGTGTCTGTCTGCAACACCATGTGTCATCTTACAGCAAGTACAAATCTATCCTTTTCATAATATTGTCATCATTAAAATCTGGACTTTCCACTGTTTTATTTTTGCCTAACAGCTTTTCTTCCACCACAAAGCCTAGCGATGTTTTTCTTTGTTACTATTCTCTTAAGCATTATCCTGATCAGTGCTCATTCTCTCTCTTCTTTCCTGTGTTTTTCATCATCTGACTTCTAAGTCACACTGTATCAACAGTCTCAGCTGTGTACAACACATACATATGCAACCACATGGATTGTCAGGGCAGCATCTCAGGCCCCAAATTCTTCCTGTTGATGATTATAATTGTAGCTATTGATCAGATTTTTTCCCTCATTTGTGCGTATTTTTGCATGTTATTTTCCACATCTGCCTGTGCCACATGAACTTGTGAATGTGAACCTAACCAATCCCCTCCTTCCCCTCTCTCTCTTATCTTATCCCAATAAGTACATAGTCCCATTCCTCATCCAATCCATCATTTTTTTCCATGTTTTTCTGCATTTTCTACATGTTTTGACATCTCTGTGTGCATTTTTATGTATTCTTGTGCACTTTGATGTCCTTGTGTACATTCATATTTTTGGGTGTCTGTATGTATTTTTTTCTGTTATCCAGTTTCCCTCACCACCACCTAATGCCTTCATTTTCTCATTTCCTTCATCACTTCCTATTTCCTCAACACCATTCCCACCAGAACAGACCCTGTCCATCATACTGTGTCAGTTCAGCAAATTGTCACTATCCCTGGCTAAATCCCTGTACCACATCCTGTTCCTAAAATGCTGCCTAAACCATGGGATCCTCCCAAAAGAACATAACCACAAAAATTCCTTTCTCTGGATCCCATGCCTCCTTTTACAGTTACCTACACATTTTCAGCTTCCACCAGTCAATGTTCCTCACAAACCTGGTACTCTAAAAATACATCTCGATGGCACAGGCACCCCAGAACCACCTCTGCTCCCTCTATAAGATACTGCTACTGTGTAGCCCCTACTACATACATCACATCTCTGAAATTGAATCCCCTTCTCTCCAGCACATGGAAGAGAATTCCAGACACCATCTCCATAAGTTACACAATCTGCTGACAACCTACTGCTGTGTTGAAACACCACTATCCAACTCCTATCCTATACACATTGTTCCTCCATGTCAAACCCTCACAGTACCCTGATTCTGCCTAGCTGATCTTTTCAGCTTGCATCGCCCAAAAATCCCTACAAACACCCCTCTAAATCCAGGGCCAAAACAATAGCAGAACACTGTTGTTAACCCTTCCACCAAAATCCGCAGCTCCACAGAAGTTTCAATCCTATCCAAAGTCCTCAGCTTCAGCCCTATAACCAAATTTTCCCATGTTGGACTTGTCAAAGACCTATTCTATCCCTGTAATGGAAACAAAGCCAACCTAATCCCCACAATGAACCCTGCCTCTTCCAGTTCCTGCCACCATAGATCTATGACCCTCCCCCTCCCTCCCACTCAACAACCCTCTTGCCCCTTTCTAGAAATTCTTTATTCTCCAATTTGACCTCACATCCTCCCTCAGGTCCCTTCTTAAGAAGAAAGAACAACCATACATGGTCTCAAAACAGATCCTAACCTAATAATCCTACTTGGACACAAAGGTATCACCAGTGTTATTATGAATCACAATGCCTACCTGGTGGAAGACTGCTGCCAGTTGTCTGACTCCTCCACCTAGACACCTTGTCACTGAAAGAATTTCGGCCTTCACTGGCCAACACCTCTAACCTACTGCCTGAAATTTAGGCTCCTACATCAAAGTTACAAACCATTTCATACACCATCTCTCCACTGATCCACCTCTTTACCTTCTGGATCCCTAGTCATCACTGTTGATGCCCCTTCCCTACACAATAGATCCCTCAAGCCCATTGTCTTGCCACTACCTATCCCAATGTCCTTCAGACTCCAAACCCGCTAACTCCTTCCTCATACACCCTACTAACTTTATCCTAGCACACAACCACTTCTCGTTTGAAGGGAAAATATACAAACAAATTCACAGCACAACCATGGGGACCTGCATGGCACCCTGCATGCCAGCCTGTTTATGGGACATCTAGAGGAAAACTTCATAGTGTCCCATAACCCCAAAACCATGGTCTGGTTCTTGATCACTGATGATATCTTCATGATCTGGAGTCAGTGCCAAGACACCCTGCCCTCATTCCAACACAATCTTAACCCTCTGTCTCCCATCCACTTCACCTGGTCCTCCTGAACCCAGTGTGTCACCTTCCTGGCCATTGATCTGCTCCTCTCTGATGGGTCCATCCACACCTCTGTCCACATTAAATCCACCAACAGTACCTGCATTTTGACAGCTACCATCCGTTAGACATCAAAAATCCCTCTCATACAACCTGGTCACCCATGAATGATGTATCTGCATTGACAAGAACTCCCTTGCTTAGTATACTGAGGGTCTCACAAAGTTACAACATTACAACCATTCAACTAAAAACTTTGTCAGTGACAGCGAACACAGTGTTTACTGTTGCTCTTAATATCCAGTGATTTATCTATGATGAACAAAAGATTTTTGAATCAAGTAATTGTAAATGTATAGTGCTCTCATTTTCTCAAAATATGTACTCACCCTGACAAGACCCTGCACAATCAGCTTTTCCAGCAATGGAACATATCGATGGGGCTTCTTGTTGCACATTTTTCTCATTTTGTAGCGACATCCATTGATAACATCCCAGACACACTCTTCTCTAGCCTTTAGATATTCTAAGCGCCATTTAGCTTTAGTAACCGCCTGAAAACTGTTAAGTATTCATAAGTCAGGATACATAAACAGTACAATTCCACAGGAAACTGTCAGATTTTAGAGACAGGTGTGACTGACTCTATATCACAATCAACTGAAAGGTGTGCCTGAAAAAATACATATGTATGTTGAAACTACTTGAGACATATTAAGTCCATGTCTTCTTTATTCCTTATTACCTTGCATTCCTTCTTTAGAGAGAACAGTTCTGCACATTCAAAGCATTCCATTCTCCTTCTTATTATATTACTATTTGTCCCTAGCACACAAATAGTTACATCTGTTTTCAACATAAAAGCACAACAGCACATTTCCAGATTTCCTAAAAGGACTTGAGTCAGGACCACATCTATGCTTTTTTGAAATTTGTGACTGCATTGAGGACTTTTTGGTAGAGAGGATGCAGCATGTTGTCTAGGATGGAGAGTCACCATCAAATGTAGAAGCAACTTTGGATCTGCTCCAGGGAAGCATGTTGGGACCGCTGCTGCTCATGTTGCATATTAATGACCTTGCGGACAATATTAATAGTACCCGCAGAATTTTTTCAGATGAATATAGTTATCCATAATGAAGTACTGTTTGAGAGAATCTGTATAAATATTCGGTTAGATCTTATAAAAATTTCTACATCTACATCTATACTCTGTGAACCTCCATGAACTGCAAGGTGGAGGGTATATCCCATTGTACTAGTTATTAGGGCTTTTTCCCATTCCATTCACATATGCAGCATGGGAAGAATGACTGTTTGATTGACTGTGCATGCTGTAATTTTTGTAATCTTATCCTCAAATCCCTGTTTGAGCCACAAGGAAGGGACTGTAGAATGTTCCTAGAGTCATCATTTAAAACCAGTTCTTGTAATTTTGTTAAGAGACTTTCTTGAGGTAGTTTATATCTATCTTCAAGAGTCTTCCAGTTTGGTTCCTTCAATATCTGTGTCACTCTCCTATGGATTAAACAAACCTGTTACCATTCATGCTGCCTTTCTCTGCATATGTTCAACATTCCCTGTCAGTCATATCTGGTATGGGTCCCACATTCTAGGGCAATATTCTAGAACCATTCTCACAAGTCATTTGTAAACAATCTCCTTTGTAGACTGGTTGCACTTCTCCAGTATTCTACTAATAAACCAAAGTCTACCAACTACTTTACCAACAAAAGAACCTATGTTATCATTCCGTTTCATATCCCAAGAAAGTATTACACTCAAGTATTTGTTTGAGATGTCTGATTCCAGCAGTGCCTCATTGATATTAGACTCAAAGGATATTACATTTTTTGGTTTTGTGAAGTGCAAAATTTTACATTTCTGAACATTTAGAGCAAGTTGTCAATCTCTGTACAACTTGGAAATCTTATCAATATCTGACTGAATATTTATGCACCTCCTTTAGGATAGTACTTCATTATATACAAATGCCTCATCACCAAAAAGCGTGATGTTACTATTAACATTGTCTGCAATGTCATTAATTTACAATATGAAATGCAAGGATCCAAACACACTTCCCCAGGCACACCTGAAGTTGCTTCTACATCTGATGATGACTCTCCTTCCAAGATAACCTGCTGCATCTTCCCTACCAAAAAGGCCTCAGTCCAGTCACAAATTTTACTTGATGCCCCATATGACCATACTTTTCACAAGTAGTGTAGGTGTGGTACTAAGTAAAATGATTTTCAGAAATCAAAAAATACTGCATCTATCTCACTGCCTTGATCCAAAGCTTTCAGTATGTAATGTCAGAAAAGTGAGAGTTAGGTTTCACATTATGTGCCTTTTTCCTAGAACTGGACTAAGGATCTATCATAGATTACATTTAGAAGAGAGGTTAACTCAGCCACAAATTCAGTACAGAATCTGACAGGAATTCCATCGGGCCATGGATCTTGGTTCAATTTTAATGATTTCAGATGTTTCTCAGCATCACTGACACTAATACTTATGTCACTTATCTTTTCAGTGGTACAAGGATCAAACTGTGGCAATTCTCCTAGATTTTCCTTTGTAAAGGAACATTAAAAATCAGAGTTAAGCATTTCAGTTTTTGCTTTGCTACCCTCAATCTCAGTTCCTGTCTCATTTGCTAGGGACTGGGCACTACTTTGGTGCCACTAACAGCCTTTACATATGACCAGAATTTCTTTGGGTTTTGTGAAATATCATTTGACAATATTCTGCTATGATAGTCATGGAACACTTCACACACTGCTCTCCTGAGAGCCAACTGCATTTCATACAGCATCACTCTATCTATAGCCCTACCCTTTGTTTTACACCTATTATGTGGTGACCTCTGTTCTGTAGAAGTCTCTTTACAGTGACTGTATACCATGGAGGGTCCCTCTCATTATAAACTGTTCTACTGAGTACATATCTAATCCAGTGCATAGCACTCATTTTTTTATCTAGTTTATTAAACGTATATATCTTTCTGGTTGTTTTAGTTGTCCCTTGTACTTTGGTAACAATTGTTGCCACATCCACGCCATGGTCACTAATACCAGTTTTGATGTGGACATCTTCAAGGAAGCCAGGTCTATTTGTTACCATTATCTTCAATATATTCTCATCATGAGTGGAGTTCCTAACTATTTGTTCTAGGTAGTTTTCAGAGAAGACTTTAAGCAATTAATTGTTGGATGATTTAAGTCTCCACTGATGATTATAGTATGACTGAGAGACTTTTAAGTGAGCTGAGGTTGTCTCTAAAGTTTTTGTTTTCATCAGGAGATTAATCTGGTGGATGACAGAAGGATCCAATTTTCATATTATGCCCACCCCTTATACTGTGTCTTGCCCAAAATATCTCACATGCAGCTTCTGTTTTTATCTCAGTGGTTTTGAGTTTCTTGTCCACTGTGACAAATGCACCACCTCCATTTTCCATTTGACTATCCTTTCAGTATACATTTAAATTTTCCCCAAAAATCACAATGCTATCAGTTTCAGGTTTCAGCCACTTTTTGGTATCTCGTGTTATGTGAAATTCACTGCTTTTCAGGAGAATTTGAAACTCTGGCACTTTGTTGTAAATGATTTGCCAGTTAACCATTAGGATTTTAATACTCCCACCTGTGGGAGGCATTTCTTTTGATCTTACGCTGATACTTCTTGGTTTTCTACATCTATCATTCCGGGTCATCTAAGCTAGAAAACCCTGTGTTCACCCCACACACTATCATCTACTTGAGTAGCAGCCTCTGATATGTAGTGCTCACCTGACCCATTTAGAGGGACCCTTCAGTTCTCAACCCTATGGCGCAATCCAGGAAGTCGTAGCCTGGCTTTGTCACAGAACCTTCAAAGTCTGTGGCTCAATCCTTCCGTTCAACTTGTAACCAAAGGGTCATAATCAGTTACCGGGGTCAATGCAGCGAATTGTGAGTATCATTGAAACTCGAAGCACAAGGCTGGTCTTCTCAATCTTCTCTGCCTATCGCTGGAAAGACCATAGTATGACATCGGAGTCCATATGACAGGCACCATTTCTTCCAACTTTTGCCACAATCTGCAGCTGGTTGCTTTCTGTTTCCTCAGTGGCTGCTGGAATAACCTCTTCACTGTGTTGAATGAAGTTCCCAGGCATACACACTGAATGGGCCACGTGTCCTTTTCTGCCCCTTACTACCATTTCCCTAAGGGGTACCATCATTCACTGCACATTTGAACTATTAATGATTAATAGAGCCCTAGCCTTTTGTGTTTGCCTCCTCCTGAGACTGAACAAAACAGATTTCTCCAAAACATGTGAAGTGTCCTACTGGCTCAGTTTAAGGTTCAGCGAAAGATAGCCTATCAAACTTGGTGGTTAGTGGAATTGTTACAACACCCTGAATCCTTCCTGGTCCCCATCTGCCCTGTACGGAATGCCTAGATGTACCACTGACATGTCACTCACAGTCAAGTGGACAGGTAATGACAGATCCTGTACTTTCTGCAGAGGGGACAGAATTCACAGGTAAGGATAATACTTGAGGTACTGCTCGTACCAGTATCATAGGTACACAATTCTCGGAACCTCTTCCAACATACCAATTTGCAGCAGCTGCCAATCATTTAACTTTAGTCAGGGCAATTTCCAGCTGCTTATGAATGTCAACCAACTCATCCTGTATTCAAGAACAGCATTCAGAGTGGGGCTGCATTTCAGTCAGTGCAATGTATTACAGGGCAGTGAACAAATAACTTTAAATTAAGCCCGATGGTTATCTTTTAATCATATATATAAGACAAGAAATAAAATAATTTTATGCTACCCACCCATCAGTTGAAATTATATGTACAGACTCCATAGTATATGAGAATGACAATATACAACAAATTAATGTGCAAAAACATACTTAAGCCAAAGCCAGAAATTTTAAAAATGATGCTACCAGAGATTCTGTGGGAGAAATGCTCCCATTCAATCACAGAATTCATAGTGGATGAAATGATCTTTTGAGCAAGGAGTAATTAAGTATTAGATTTTATTGTAAGTCTGTATAACAAAACTGTATTATTATTATGATGTTGTTTATTACCATCAGCTGCTCTTTATTTATGGTGAAATTTACCACAGTTTGACATGTCTCCTGTACCTGAATTAAATGATTTAGATTATGTACATGATGAGACAAATAAACCACAATTCACAAAGTTCTTGAAACTTTATAAGTAGGCTTTTGCATTATATCAGTGGTGTTGTAAGCACTCTCCTTTGCAGACTGATTGCATTTCCCCATTATTCTACCAATAAACCAAAGTATGCCTACATGCTTTACACTATCCCATGTGGACACCAACAAACCATGATCCATTCCAGAATTTAACACCAAGATTCAGCTTGTAATTTCAGAAATAGAGGGGCAAGTACATAAAAAAGTTGAATAGAGTTTAATCAAAAGAATGAGAGTACACCTGCAGAGTAATGGAGGGCATTTGAGTAATATGTCTCATACATAATCACAGAGAACATACACTGCAACAATATGTAAATTACTTAATTTGTTCAATATCTTTGTATGTCATTATGCACTCAAAAACCTGCATTTTGTATGGAAAACAATTGGCAGTTTCAATACTTTTCAAAAAATGGATTTCTGAGACTTAGCAATGACTTGTTGTTGATTTTTTAGATGTCCTTTTTTTAAATAAGTCAGGCTCAAAGCTCATCAGAGACAGGCAATTCACTCTTGTTGGACCCATAATTGCCCTTACTTGGTTCCTAATTACTTTTAATCTTGAAAAAGGCATTTGACACAGCATTTTGCAACCATAATAGTGAAAAAAATTCAGCACATCTTCCCATGGAAAAATAAGATCCAAATGAATAATTAACTACTGTAACTACAATTCACAAATGTTATGATGACATTTGGAAATTGTTTCAGTTAAATCTATTTTCAAATATTAATGGAGTAGATCAGCTCCTCTTTAAAATTATTTTTAATATCTTTGGGGTAACTATTAATCACTTGATAACAATGGAAACAATAAATTATTAATAAAATTATTTATTTGTATAGATAAAAAATCTACTCACCTAGCAGTGAGTGCACTCACCTTTTATGTGTGTGTTCTGCTTACCAAGCTTTCAGAGCTGGTGGCTCCTTCTTCAGGCAGAAGGAGTTCAAGGGGCAGGAAGAAGGGTGAAGGAAAAGGACTGGAGGGGTCAAGGAAAATGGGTGGATTTTGGGAAAGTCACCCAGAACTGCAGGTCAAGGATGAGAAGGAAAGACTGATTGTTGGGGACTGCATCGGACGAGATTGAAAACCTGAGAGCTTAAACATGGAAGACAGGGTAATATGCAAGACAGAGATTACTACTAAAACATTGTGCACAAGTTAATAGGAGTGAAAAGCTAGGTGCATTGTGTGTAACAGAGGTGGGAGCGTGTGGTGAAAAATAGATGGGAAAGACAATGAAAGATGTAGAAAACTAAAACAGACTGAAGCAAAGAGCAGTTAAGTGAAGAAATGCTGACACAGAAGAAATTAACATAAATAAATGCCAGATGGGTGGCGAGAACCAAGGACATGTTATAGTGTTAGTTTCCACCTGCAGAGTTCTGAGAAACTGGTGTCTGAGGGAAGAATCCAGATGGCACATGTGGTGAAACAGGCACTGAGGTCACGAATGTGATGTTGTAGAGCATGCTCTGCAACAGGATATTGCGAGTTGCCAGTATACACCCTCTGCCCATGCCCATTGATCCTAACTGATAATTTGGTGGTACTCATGCCGATGTTGAAGGCTGAACAGTCTTTACGTAATAAGTGGCATATGACGTGTCATTTCGCAGGTGGCTCTCCCTTTGATAGTATATGTTTTGCCAGTTATAAGGCTATTATAGGTGGTGGTAGGAGAGTCCATAGGGAAAGTCTTGCAGTGGGGAGAGTCACAGGGGTAGGAGCCATAGGGTAGGGAGATGGGTGCAGAAGGAGCATATGGTCTGACAAGAATATTGCAGAGATTGGGAGGATGATGGAAAGCTATACTAGGAGTGGTGGACAAAATTTCAGACATAATGTATCTCCTTTCAGGGCATGATTTTAGGAAGTCATGGCCCTGTTGAAATAGTTGATTAACACATTCCAGACCAGGATAATACTGAGTCACCAATGGTGTGCTCCAAAGCAGTTTTGCGGAGGGATCACCAGTACCAGGATTGAATGTGATGGCAAGGAAATCTGCTTTTTGACTAGGCTGGTGGGGTAGCTATGTGCAGTGAAGGCTGAGGTGAGATTAATGGTATATTGCTGTAATGAGTCTGCATCCGAACAAATACATTTGCCTCAGATGCCAAGGCTGTATGGGAGGGAATGTTTGACATGGAAAGGACGGCAACTGTCAAAATGTAAGTACCGTTGTTTATTGGTAAGTTTAATGTGGATGGAAGTGTGTAGCTCCTACCCCTATGCACCCTCCTCCCACCACCTATAATAGCCCAGTAACTGGCAAAACATATACTATCAAAGGGAGAGCCACCTGCGAAATGACACGTCATGTGCCAGCTATTCTGTAAAGACTGTTCAGCCTTCTACATCGGCATGACTACCACCAAATTATCAATTAGAATCAATAGGCACAGGCAGAGGGTGTATACTGGCTACTCACAATATCCTGTCGCAGAGAATGCTCTACAGCATGACATTCATGACCACAGTGCCTGCCTCACCACATGCACCACCTGGATTCTTCCCCCAGACACCAGTTTCTCACAACTCCACAGGTGGGAACTAGTGCTACAACACGTCCTTGGTTCTCACCACCAACCTGGCATGAATTTATGTTAATTTCTTGCATCTCAGCTTTTCTTCACTGTAACTACTGTTTACTTCACTCATTTTAGTTTTCTACATCTTTCATTGTCTTTTCCATTTTTTTCCACTGCCCCCCTCCCACCTCTGTTAAGTACAATGCACTTAGATTTTCACTCTTATTAACACGAGCAAGATGTTTTAGTAGTAATCTCTGTCTTGCATATTACCCTGTCTTCCACATTTAAGCTCTCAGGTTTTCAAATCTTGTCCGATGCAGCCCCCAACAATCAGTCTTCCTTTCTCATCCCATAGGGTAAGTCTCCCCTGCTCCCCTGACCTGTAATTCTGGGTGACTTAATCGAAATCTACCCCTTTTACTAGACCTCTCCAGTCCTTTTGCTTCACCCTTCTTCCTTCCCCTTCAACCCTTCTGCCTGAAGGAGCCACTGGCTCCAAAAGCCTGCCAATCACAACAGTCTTTTATGTGTGTGTTCTGCCACTGCTTGGTGAGTAGATCTTTTATTTATTAATCAATTTAGATGTATCAATTCTGGCTTTGATGTCTTTTTCATTGGCTGATGTAAGTGGTAGTGGATTTTAAAGAAATCCAAAAGCACCCTTCAGTTTTGTGTATACTATGTGTCTTCTTGCTGACGGAGAAATGTGACTGTCAATAATTACATGAAAAGTTTTAACTTTTAATTTTTCAGGTGGCCTCATACATACAGCGGCACTATTATTTTCACCCTTTCGTGGTTTTTACTCATTTTTTAGAATTTAATAAGATACCTCAGCTGTTACAGAGTCTTATTTGGGTCAGAATTACAAATATGGCTTTGAATAATTTTTGACTTGAACCATTTTCTCAACAACAAAAAAGTGGGACCCATACGTCCCACTGATCATTTATGGAACCAATTTTCCTCACAATGAAGTTACTACAAATTAGTGTAAAATTTATGAACAAGGCTTATTTGCACCTGTATTTAACATTAATGTATTGGAAACTAAATGTAACTCATTTTTGCCAATATACAAACATGTGGTATACTTTATTATTTCCAACAAAAAATACATTTTGCTACTTAGTGAATATTACTTACATTGCGTGAAATTTTGGAAAGCAAGGTGAAATACAAAGTGGCACATTACAGGATGAACAAACATATTTTGTTTATTTTTCAGTGTCTTTTGTGCTGCAAAACCTACACCGCCTCCTGGTCTTTTGCTCCTTGGGAAAATGAGACCTGACATTCATAAGCCTTACTTCCTGTGGCCCTGCAGTGACACCTCTTTTGCTAGAACAGAAAGCAGGTGATGGGCCCTTCTTCATTTTTGATGAAAAACCATTTATCAATTGCCTTGCTAGTCTCATTCGAAATGACAGCTGGTTTGCGTTTCGTCTTGACAGTTGAAATAGTACATAAGAGTTGACGATGGCTAAGTCAACAAAAAAATAAAATAGTCAGTGCCACCATTTTACTGATCGCCTGCCGACCATATACCTTTCTCGTATCTGGTCAAAATGATCTACTCCACCCATAGTACTATTATAAACATGTACTACTTCAGGACATGAAATCCTGATTGTGGATCCATCTTTCAATTTTCTTTTGATGAATACAACATCTTTAGGATTAAGTGCAGTGGAAAGGAGACAGACTGCTTTGCTATCTTGCCACTTAACAGCAGCAACACCAGATTTGACAGCAAATGTAAACTCTCCACGGTTTAGACTCTGTAATTTACTTGCCAAAAATTGAGGTAGGCCTTTTCTGTTTCCTCTGACGGTACCACAGCTATAAAGCCCCTGTTTTCTCAGTTGCTTCATTAGACTAAATGTTGAAAATAAATTATCAAAAACCACAGTTCTATTAGAATTAAAAAATGGTTTACAGAGTTCCAGCACTACTCTTTCACACATTTGGCAATCTTTGAATTCCCCTCTACTTGCAGCAGATTTACCTGTGTAGACATCAAAATTTGAAATAAAACCTGTGTTTACATCAGCAAGGCACCAAATTTGATAACCTCTGTTTACAGGTTTCATGGGCATGTACTGTTTCAGGCTTGTTCTTCCTTTGAATGCAACCATTGACTCATCAACTGCAAGTGAAGTAGAAGGGTGATATACTTTCAAACAGTTTTTGTTTAGGGCTGAGATAAGTGGTCTGATTTTGTACAACTTGTCATAACCAGGATCATTTGTTGCTGACTGAAACAAATTATCATTGCACTGAAGGTTCTCTATTATTTTCTTATAGCGAGCAAGTGTCATAACATTCAATACTGCATTTACGTTTAGATATGGGTCTGAGCTCCAGTAAATGGCTGCTTCAGGTAACTGATGAATACCCATTACTATGATCATACCCAGAAAAGCTTTTAGTTCCTGAACTGTGAGTTCCCTCCACTGTGCACTGTTCTTCAGTTTGGCATACAAATTTGTTTGAAAGCAGATCTGTTGCATCAACAAATCGTCAAATAATTTTTCAAATTACACAAGTTCATTGGCCGCCAAAGCAAAGTTTACTGTTGGTTTTGGGTCGAACACTGAGGGTAAATTTAATTCTTCAAAGTGAGTTACATCATCATCCCAGTGACAATCTGTAAATTCACCAGTTCCATCACCTTGCTCAAAATTTACTCCACTTTCACTCGCAACACTGATGTCTTCATCCATCAACGAATCTAGTTGCACATTGTTGTTGGCAATCTGTTCCATATAATTGTGTGTCCATATTTCTAATGGTGTGCTTGGAGTAGACAAATGATCATGAGATGAAAAAACCTCCTCTAGATCATCATCAGCTTCAATGTCCGATTCTTCTGGATTATCTGGCAGTGAAAATAAAAAATCCAGGATCTCATTGTCTTGCAGCTTCTGCAGAAAGTAACAATAATATGTCTTAGTTCTAGACCACATACCGTACTTTTACTAGCACAAAATGTTACAGAAAAGAGCTGTTTCTCTGAAATATAAGTCCTACAACATCCTAACATAAAGGAACTATAGGGTCACACAATGGTTACTGGGACACGTGTCCCACTAATTGTAACTACACTAAAAAAATATTTTAGAAGTAAAATACGTTTTAGAAAGTGTAGTTGTCATTTGTAAATATCTAAGAAATTGAAAATAGCAAAAATACTTCCTTCGGACATTTTTAGTAGTCAGAATACGCTGAAAACTGTCTCGAGACACAAAAAATTGAAGTTTTGGCACGCTAACTCACGCGACAACGCACTGCAACAGTCACAGCCTTCTATACACTGAGAATTTCAGTGCCTCGATTTTTTTCCGAGTTCAGAAGAGCTGCCAGCAGATGGCAGGACTGAGCAGAAATATGCAACTCACTTCCCAGTGTTTTAAATAAGGCCCAAAATTAGTGGGACATATGCGTCCCAGCAACCACGAAAGAGTTAAGTAATCTCTTGAAAAATCCTATAAATTTTGATTTCATTACGCTTGCATTAAATCCACTCAAAATTGTAATGGCGTTCAACATCGTCTTTCACTTTATTCTCAAATTAGCACACCTGGTCTCTTAGCTATGATGTATCAATGCAAACATTCATACAGTGCACATGCAGGTTTTGCATCTTGGTTGGATGACTGGCCTGGAACATTTGTTATACCACAGCACCAACATAATTTCCATTCCCAGTACTTTCATAGCATACAAGAATCCTGTAACATGTTGTCTAGTCTCTGGCTCGAAACTAGTATCGATTGAAATTTATTTTAAAATGTCCATTATGTGATGATATCCCTACTTGTATTGTATTGTAGTGTATTTTTATTGATCCAGGCAATCATAGTATTGTACAGCTGTACATATAATATTGGATAGGTCAAGAGAGCTATTTACAAGTAATTTTTACAAACTGATTTTTACATTATTTTGTAGCAAGGAAATTATCTATCTTAAACAAAACAGTTAATACAAATCATAGAATTGTAAGGTTGTACATACGATATTGGACAGGTCAAGGGAACGTATTTGCAAGTAATATTTAATAAATTGATTTTACATTATTTTGCAATGAGGAAGTTAGCTATCTTTAACAAAACAGTAAATACAAATGTTGTATGGTAAAATACAAACAGCCAATACAAATGTAATAGTAAAGTAGTCCATCGTATTTCATAGACATGCACAGTATATAATAATCCAGTATATTTAATAGACATGCACAGTATATAATTTTCAGACCTAACTGAACATTTATCATATTGTTTACATTTTTAACCCCTTTCAAAATAATGATCAACTGCATAAAAACAATGGTCCAAGAATATTTTTTTAATTTATGTGAGAAGGCTCTTGGGTTCTTTGTTGCTTTGATTGCATTGCGTAAATTATTATACATTTGTATCCCAACATTTAAAACACTTTTATGGTAGCAGGTAGTTCTGGACTGAATCATATGTAGGTCAGATTGCTGCCTAGTTGCATAGTTATGAATATCTCCAATGAATTTTAGTGTGCAGTCATTGTTTAACAGGTATGACTTGACAAATGAGATGATATTATAAATGTAAGCAGAGGGCAGTGTCATAATGCCATTTGTTTTGAAATGTTGTCTGCATGATTCGTTATGTCTTAGATTACATATTATGCGTATTGCCTGTTTTTGCATTTTGAAAATATATCTACCTCCAGGTGAGTTCCCCCAAAATATGATTCCATACTGTAATGTAGAATGGAAGTAAGCATAATATACATGTATGAGAACAGATTTTGTGACTGATTTTTTGAGTATCCTTAAAATGTAACACACATTTGAGAGCTTTTTTGAGATATAATTTATGTGAGTCTCCCACTTAAGATTTCCTTCAAGCCATATGACAAGAAACTTGACAGAGTCCACACACATAAGCTCTTGGTTATTTAGAATCACATCAGGCATTTCTTGTTTTTGGGATGAGAGTCTGAAGTTGATGTACGTTGTTTTCTGTATGTTTATAACCAGTTTGTTCTCGTTGAACCATTTGCTGAGTGACGACATAAGCGGTTTAATTTTTTGGTTGTGGTCCTCTGTATCAGTACCCGTTATTAGTATACTTGTGTCATCGGCAAATAGTGTGGTATGTCCTGTAGCAAGCTTCGTGCTTATATCATCAATGTATAGCAGAAACAGTATGGGTCCCAGGATTGAGCATTGTGGCACACCATATCTAATGGGCATTGTGTCAGAGGAGTCGACAGTAGATCGATGGGTGGTTGTATTATTTTTTTCAAAATTAATTTCAACTTTTTGAAATCTGTTTGACAGGTAAGATTCTAACCATTTGTTTGCAATTCCTCTTATACCTTTATTTGCTAACTTCTTAAGGAGTATGGTATGGTCAATTACATCAAAGGCTTTGGATAAATCTAAAAAGATACCAGTAGTGATTTCCTTATTATCCAGTGCTTTTAAGGTTTTGTTGAGATACTCATAAATAGCTGTGGTAGTTGTCGTTTGCTTTCTAAAACCATGCTGGTGTTTTGTCAATAAGGATAGTTTATTAGTAAAGTCTTCCAATCTGGTGTAAAATAATTTTTCAAATATTTTTGAGAATGAGCTGAGCTGTGCTATGGGCCTGTAATTGGCTACATCATTTTTAGAGCCCTTTTTGTGAAGTGGGGTAATTTTTGAAGTCTTTAATAGGTCAGGGAAAACTCCATTTGTAAAGGATGCATTTATTATGTGGGTTAGGGGTTCTACAATGGATTCTCCACATTTCTTTACAATTAAATCAGGAATGTTGTCACTACCACTGGAGTACTTATTCTTTAGTCCTTTTATAGCTGTAAGTACTTCAGTATTGGAGACTTTGTGAAGAAACATTGATGCCTGTACTGGTATGGTTTCTATTGGTGTTTGGTGTTGAGTATTTGGTCTGTGGCAGTTGTTCTTTATCAGGTTTCCTGCTATTTTGCTAAAATAGTCATTAAAACCATTTACTATTTTTTGGGGATCTGATGTGACTTCATCATTTAGGTTTAGTTTTAATGTTATAACCTGCTGCTTACTGTTTGTTTCATTTTTTACAACTGTCCACAAGCCTTCCATTTCATTGTTAGATTCCTTTATAAATTTATCATTGTATAATTTTTTTGCTTGTTGGATAACTTTTCTGTAGATTGCAAAATAGGTCTTACAATATGACCTAAACTGATCATCGACGTCATGGTGTTTCATGTGATTTTTTAAGTCACGCTTTTTTTGGCTGGAAATCCTTATCCCTTTTGTTACCCATGAGTTTGTGTTTGTTTCCGATTTTCCTGGATTTCAGTGGAAATGCAGTATTGAAGTGGTGGAGAAATGTTTCATGGAAGGAATTAAATATGTAGTTTACATAATTTTCTTTATAGACCTCTGCCCAGTTTTCAGCCGTTAACAGATAGTTAAAAAGCCTTATATTACCAACATTAAATTGCATTTGAATTTTGGTTATTGTGGGATATTGTCCTATGTAATTTAAATTCGCTGTTAGTATTTGGGATTTATGGTCACTGTAACCTGTGCTGATGACTTAGATTGAGCGGTGTAGTTTGTCTGCATTTATGAAAATCTGATCTAGAGCTGTTTTTTAATTTTTTGTGATCCTGGTTGGTGTGTTTACAGTTGGGGATAGGTTGAATGAATTTGTAATATTCAACAATTCATCTTTGTTTTTTCCAGGTGTGAGGAAGTCAATATTAAAGTCTCCACTTATTAATAGACTTTTGTTTAGTGAGTGAATTTTTGTGAGTAGTGCTTCGAGGGAGTGTTTGAAGGTTTGGATGTTCCCATCAGCGGCTCTATATACATTCAGTATTAATAGGTTATAGTCTGTTAAGATAATTAAGGAGAATTCAAAGTCTGTTTCTATTTGCATATTATTGTACTTTGTGAGGCTTTTGTATCTTAAATATTTTTTGACATAGATTGCTGCAACACCTCCTCCCTTACTTTTGTTCCGACAAGAATAACCAGCTAGAGTAAATTCGCCAAGTGGCGTTTTATTAATTTTGTCTTCTGTTAACCAGTGTTCAGTAATACAGAGAACATCTAAGCGTGGCTTTGTTTTTAGGAAGAGATCTATTTCTAGTAACTTATTAAACATTGACTGCACATTATGGTGTAATATTTTAAAGGATAATAGTGACTGTTTCCCAATGGAATGATTTTTGACACCACTCACTGGGTTTTCTTGTAGTTTTAGTTCATGAAGATTTTGCTCTGCACCTGTTTTCCTTTGGTTTGCTGCTAGCAGGGAGCTACTGGTGTTCTTGCCCATAAAAAATCCTGGTTGTCGGCTGGAGGTCTGCGTTTTCGTGTTGAAGATCTTGTCACAGTTTCCAGTGGTACTGATTTGGAGTGTGGCTGCACATTTTTTGCTGTTTCCAGTTGGATGTTGTGGGCTGACTGATTTGTGGCACTTGACGAGATATTTGCATAGGATGTTGGTGGTGACTTAGTGCTGACTGTGGATACCTTCTTCTTTTCTAAAACTGTTTCTGGTGTTTTCCTTGATGACCCTGACTGCATATTCACTTTTGTTGTTGTTACTGATAGCTCTTCAGCTCCTGGTGTTGCTGTTGGTTCAGCTGCAGTATTGTTCATTCTTCTGAGATTGTCCACCAAATTAGCTTCATTGGACCACAAATATGTTTGACGTCCTGGTGTAACACGTTTTATGGCACTTCTTGTTACCAGTGGGCTTTTGATGGCATTCAGCAGATTAACACACAGTTTCTTTTTCCCATTTTTATGTAAGTGAAACCCATGCCTGGTGAAGTCTTTCCATTGGAGGAAGCTATTTACATCTAAAACTCTGATGTGTTCACTGTAAGATGCCTTCTGCATCAAGTAACTGTTCATTTGGTAGATTTTGCAGTTTTCATTTGGCATGTCATACCTATACGGTATTGTACATAGAATTAGTTGTGTGTGCCTAGTTTTTGCAATCGTTTCATCTAGTGATGTCATAAAACCACGTTTTGATCCATTAATATCGTTTGCACCAGCTAAGACGACAACATAATCATTTTGTCCTAGACTAGACGTTTTGTTTTGTATATTGCATGTTGTTTCTTTGAATATAGCATTTTGCTTTATCAAAGATGTAAATTTATAGCTGGTTGTTGAAATTTCGTTCAGTACTTTTGCACAGTTCCTACCGTGACTATCTGAAAGTAACAGTACCTGTTTTTTGTTATTTGTAAGCTGACTCATGTTCGTGTTTGTTTTCAACTTACTGCAGTCATTTTTCTTAACCATTTTTAAATTACACGAGAAGTGTTCAGAAGCACTTTGTAGGTTAACTGTATTTACTGTTTCACATTTTTCGTGTTCACTCTTACCTTTGTTTACTGTTTGGTTGTGGCCTGAAGATGCTTTCAATCTAGTGCTCCATCTACAGTGAGACAAAAAGGAAGGCAATTTTCACAATTTTGCAGTTTGTTT
Source organism: Schistocerca americana (assembly GCF_021461395.2). Taxonomy (NCBI): domain Eukaryota; kingdom Metazoa; phylum Arthropoda; class Insecta; order Orthoptera; family Acrididae; genus Schistocerca; species Schistocerca americana. Next base: position 593,084,994 of record NC_060119.1, read on the forward strand.
GCCAGAAGTCTTTACAATAGGCTGAAATACATAAGAATATATAAAATATTTCAACTAAGATAAAAAAGACTGATTTTTAACAACATTCAACAGTGTACTTTCCTATCAGGTTCAAAGATTGTATGGTACAGTCTTTCACATAAAACATGAATGCTGACCAGCCACTGCTGTTTGTTCACTTAAAGTGCCAATAAAACTGTCCACCTATCAGAATAATGAAACCAACCATATGCATGATATGGTAACACTGTGTGATGCAGAAGTTTGTGAAAGAAGTGTTGTCTCCTGCTATCACTGTTGTAGTGCTAAATTTGTCTAGTGGTAAACATTATGCAGTGGAGACATGAAGTCACATGTTTGAGTCCACTCCTTCCTTGATTTTCTAAACTACACTTTATCTATCTGCTAAGAGTATCAGTCTTATGAAGCATCAAAGATAATATGCTTCACTTTCCAAGATATAAGTAATAGCAACACCCTCCAGAAATATTTCTGCAAAAGAGCTCATAGCTGCATCAAGATCAGAACGATTTGTGGTTGAGAGTTTCCTTGCCAAACAGAAGCCATTGACCACTGGCTACCTGCTGCATGAAAAAGTTAGTAAATGTCTTTAACAACGTATAATGTGTGTTTTATAATGGGGTGTTTATTCCTAGAGTTGGTGGCAGCAATTGACAAAACATGTGCTCTACAGTGAATGTATGGCAGCTTAAGGCCCTTCCTCTCTGACAATCGAGTGCGGACTCCTGAGATAGAACCACTAGAATTAGCAGCACCGTCGAAAGAACAAGATAATAATCTGTCGTAAGAAAGTTTTCTTTTCTGTAATTCAGTATCAATTGCTGTAAATATGGATTCAGCTGAAGTGCTTTACAACTCAATGAGACATTAAAACCTTTCCTTCACTTCAAACGATGGAGACGGTGCAACAAATCTAACTAGTAACTACTAAAAACAGTTCACTTTTGTTGGAAACATTTGTAGATTCGTCTGCCATTAATGAAAAATATTTGTCATGGAGAAGTGTTTCATCTCGAAAGTCTGAAGACTCTCCCAAACAAGTCAACAATTCTGACGCAGTATACTTACTAAGATATGTGGCCCTTTCACTCTGAAATTTTAACCACTTTTCAAGATTAATGTCACTTTTCAGTACTACCTTACGAATTAGAGGCTCATATTTTGTTGTGTGGGGTATTTCTTCCTTACTAAGGAAGGGAGTGAGACAGGGTTGTAGCCTCTCCCCAATGTTATTCAATCTGAATATTGAGCAAGCAGTAAAGGAAACAAAAGAAAAATTCGGAGTAGGTATTAAAATCCATGGAGAAGAAATAAAAACTTTGAGGTTCGCCGATGACATTGTAATTCTGTCAGAGACAGCAAAGGACTTGGAAGAGCAGTTGAATGGAATGGATAGTGTCTTGAAAGGAGGGTATAAGATGAACATCAACAAAAGCAAAACGAGGATAATAGAATGTAGTCGAATTAAGTCGGGTGATGCTGAGGGAAATAGATCAGGAAATGAGACACTTAAAGTGGTAAAGGAATTTTGCTATTTGGGGAGCAAAATAACTGATGATGGTCGAAGTAGAGAGGATATAAAATGTAGACTGGCAATGGCAAGGAAAGCGTTTCTGAAGAAGAGAAATTTGTTAACATCGAGTATAGATTTAAGTGTCAGGAAGTCGTTTCTGAAAGTATTTGTATGGAGTGTAGCCATGTATGGAAGTGAAACATGGACGATAAATAGTTTGGATAAGAAGAGAATAGAAGCTTTCGAAATGTGGTGCTACGGAAGAATGCTGAAGATTAGATGGGTAGATCACATAACTAGTGAGGAAGTATTGAATAGGATTGGGGAGAAGAGAAGTTTGTGGCACAACTTGACTAGAAGAAGGGATCCGTTGGTAGGACATGTGTTGAGGCATCAAGGGATCACCAATTTAGTATTTGAGGGCAGCGTGGAGGGTAAAAATCGTAGAGGGAGACCAAGAGATGAATACACTAAGCAGATTCAGAAGGATGTATGTTGCAGTAGGTACTGGGAGATGAAGAAGCTTGCACAGGATAGAGTAGCATGGAGAGCTGCATCAAACCAGTCTCAGGACTGAAGACCACAACAACAACAACAAGGAAATACAGACTTCGAATTAACGATAGCAATGCTTGGCGGTTTAAAGCTTTTTGATTTTCATTTTGTTTAAATACCTGTGTATGAACTGGAGCGTTTAATCCCTGTAATCTACTATTTTCAAGTGCAACGGCTCTTGTATGTTTTTCTGAGTTGGCGTGCTTTTCTAAATATGGTAAATGGTACAGAAATTAACACTCCTTCTGTTGTCTGTAGAGCTTTGATATCGTTTTTTAAATGCATTTCACACAATTTGCAGAAATCCCCACCCCACTCATGTCAAAGTACAATCAATTGTACGTACACTCCCATTTTTGCTGATACTTAATCTCACGTTCAATACTTTGTTTAGATTTGCAATTTACGGATGGGCCAGAAATAGTACATTTATCGTTTGAAAACTGTGGAAGGGAAACTGAAGATTTGGTAGACCTACGCAATTCATTGTCACAATCACTAGCACTTCTTTCAGTAGACTTACACTCGTCTTTGTCTTTTGCAATACACCGTCTTTATTAGAAAAGAAAAAGTTAAAGTTTGTTGTTTCGACATTGTAATCGGCACTAACACTTCTTCTTATGATATAAACGGACGAAGACTGCACGTAGTACACTAAATTATCACACCGCACTTCCATAGTAACCTGTCGACTGTCTGTTACAACCTTACAACAGTTTCAACAATGCATCGAGTTTTTATACAACAATGAAAGCTTAGATTATACTCGTAGTGCAGCGTTGCCACACGTCCCACCTATGGTGGAATGTACCGCTTCTTTAGGCAAAAATTGTGTATCCCCACTGCCTCTGCGAAAATCATTGTCAATTGTACACAAATATTTGGTTTGAGCTTTGGACTCACCGATTAGGAAAAATCTATATGGCCATTAGATCTTGGAAATATTCCCAGTAATGCAATAAATAAATTAAGGCAATCTTTTATAATGTCAGATGCTACTTCCAATTCCCTAGCAATACCCGGGGACGTGTTTTGCGACGTCAGGTTTATTCTAAGGGCAAATAAAGTATAGATACGAGTGGCGGATAAGTTCACAGCGAGGGTGGGCTTTGTAGCTAAGGGATTAGCTTACACGTTAGACCGACTGGAGGTGCGGTGAGGGAAGACATGAGAGAGGAAAGGCTGACTTATTCCACAATCGGCGTTGCCAACACACCTTGCAACGCTTAGCTTTACCGCACACTTACTATACAGCAATTGCTAATTTGTTGGTGTTGGCAATAATAATAATAATAACAGAACAATCGACGCTAAGTGTTCCAAACCGAACCGGTAAGTAACGAAACCAAACTATAGGGACCCAGCCGCGACCTATTGTGTTACACATTCATTTTGCTTGTAAAAACTGCATGTCATCACGACTTCTCTACAGTTGACACCAAACTTTGTTAGCAACAGCAGCTGGCGTATTTTAAATTTTGTCACAACGGTAGAAGTTAATAGATCAGGTGATAATTTTTATGTTTCACCTCAACTATAGATATGAATTATTCAGGGGGGAATTTCCAATTTCCGGGGGGGGGGGGGGGGACATCCCCCCTCCCGCCCCACCCCCGGGCCACCCCCTGAATTCATAATTGTATGTGGTAACTCTGGAGCTACTAATACTTCTAACTGTTCTAATTTACTGGATGAATACTATACATTCTGTTGCAAGATTCTTATATTATTAATATTTGCGTTGATTTTCTATGACACCTTTCTTTTTACTTGCTGGTACAAAAAAATCCTGCTCCTTGAGATGCTTTTGGTTCTTTGTTCTCGCCTGCGAGATCTCTGTCACAGTTTCTTCTGCTGCAGGTGACAACACAGCTTCTTCTGCTGATGATGACACTGATTTTCCCTCCTTTTCAGTGCAGAGTGTAGTTTCCTCTTCTGTTCTTTCATCTTGTGGTTGTTTCGAGTCTGATACTGGATACAGTATTGTATCATGTATTTCTTCGTTCATTGACAGTGGTATATGTACCTGTTCATGTGTCCTGCCAATTTTTTCTAATATTTCTTTGCACAGAATTTCTTTACCATAGTTGTTTCTGTGCAGGCCATGCTTTGTGAAGTGTTCTCTGATGGAGCTTGTGGCTTCAATGAATGTAGCGTAAGAGAAATAGCTACATATCTTCCTGAATTTTCTGTTTGTTCTGACGAATTCTCTGTTTACACATGAAGCTTCTATCAGGTCATGCCTGTGTGGAATGCTTACGACATATACATAGGAATGTATAAGTTTTCCTAACGATTCACTTAGAGCCCTGGTTGCATTTACACTTTCGTTCTTATATACGTCGTTTCCTCCCCCAATAATAACACATTTGGAACCATATATCACTGTTGTTTCACAATCTTTTAGAAATTCATTTAGAAGTGCACCTGGATGGACAAAATCAGTTACTTTCAGTTTAGTTTGCATAGTGGCCATAATACCTGATAAGCCTTTTCTGTGGCTAGTTGAAAATAAGTAAACTTCACATTTCTCATCTTTCTCACTTGGCACACGATTTCCCGAATCTTTAGTATTTTCTCGCTTCTTCCAGGTACTTTCTTGGAGATGTGAAATCATTTTTATTTCCCTGGTTGAATGTATCTTCATTTTTATTATGCGGATCATATTTGTTCGTTGTTCTCAGTTCGAAAAGTTTTTCGTTTTGTTTCATACGCCAGTTTTTTTTAGGCCTAAAAAATGGCTCATTTTTCACTTTTTGTTCTTGTTTGAGTTCATTTTTCGCTGTTTCCAGATTACTTACATATTGAAACTTCCTGGCAGATTAAAAGTGTGTGCCGGGCCGAGACTCGAACTTGGGACCTTTGACTTCTGCGGACAAGTGCTGTACCATCTGAGCTACCCAAACACGACTCACGCCCAATCCTCACAGTTTTACTTCCGCCAGTACCTCGTCTCCTACTTCCCAAACTTCACAGAAGCTCTCCTGCGAACCATGCAGAACCAGCACTCCTAGAAGAAAGGATATTGCGGAGACATGTCTTAGCCTTTGCAACTTAAGCTTTATTTTGCTTTGTTTTTACCTTTTGTTTATGTTTTATTGCTGCAGTATTATTTTTCAGCAGCAGGCTAAAGTGAAGTTCTTTGTTAGAGTATCATTTCTTACCAGTCAGAACCACAAAAATTTTACTGAAAACTAAAACAATTGAAAGTCCCGGGTTTCTAAAAAATTCCCGAATTTCCCGGTTGTCCTCGGGTGTATGCACGCTGTAACAAAGAATTTATAAGGTGAGGAAGAGTTGTATAAACCAACACTATGGGGGGACTGCCAATAAAATGATGGTTTCACTATGTTTGTTATTGTCAGTTATTGCCCACCATGTTATGTCTATTATTCTACAGATATTGTGTGAGTTTTCTTTTAAAAAATACACGAGTACTTAGTGTACAAACAGCCAGTGACATCCACAATTTTCTTCTTCTTATCGTACGTAGTTTATAATATATAAACTACTTCTGAAGTGCCAAAATGTACTAGAATAAATTAAATGTCTATCAAATGCCGCACTCAGGGTGTACACTCGGACAAGACAAAAAATCCCGGATTCCAAGTTAAAATTACATTTTCTCCTGGGTGAAAATAGTTTTTCTGTGTTAAGTGACACTAAACCAAACTCAGTAAATGAAATACGTTTTGGAAAGATCTTTGATATGTGGCAACAAGTATGCTCCATATTTTCGTATTACAAAAGTATCAATTTGAATTCCACCAACCACCGCATGTTACTTTCTGAAGCATTGATATCAAGATTGCGATGCACTTTTGTAAGCCAGCCATAGCTCATGTCATGTGATCTGATGAAGCGGATATTCAGAGCATAGTAGTAGTAGTAGTAGTAGCAGTAGTTTATTCATCCAGTGATAATATACATTATATGGATTTCGTCAACGAATATAGTATAACAAAAATAAGATAAGGGTGTACAGTTTCCTACATAATACAATTCACAATATTTTTGGGCAGTGAAACTTTGATTACTGTAATACATAAAATACGTTACAAGTAAATAATTGATTTAACACTTTTGTTCAGAAAAATTAACACTGAGGCTGTGGCAAGCATTTGATTTATGGTACTATTAACATATGGTAAATGAATGTAGTTACTTGCTACAGGATTATTGCAGATGTTCATTTACACTATAATAGCAGTTGGTCATTAAGAATTTAAATATTGCTTCCTTGAATGTAGACAATGTTTTTATTTCTTTTAGCTGAGTTGGAAGTTTCTTGTACAAAACAGTACCCTGAATGTTGATTTGTTTTTGGGTTAAAACCTTTTTTACTCTTTTTATGTGGATGTCATTGCACATCCTTGTGTTGTAAGAATGAAGATCTGACTTGGTTTTGTAATTATCAATGTGCGTTTTTACATTAACAACACTTTTTTATGTAAAGGCATGGTTATAGTAGAATATTTAGGTGTTGAAATAACAGTTTAGAAGATATTAGCCTTGTACTATTTGAAATTATTCCAACAGCTCGTTTTTGTAAGGTGAAGATGGTTGCACGTTTGCCTTATTATGACACCAGAGGGCTAGGTCATAAGTGGTAGCAGAATGGATGTAAGCAAAGTAGACAGTTCTGCTACAGTCTCTACTACACGCAGTACTAATTATGCGTAATACAAAGCAAGCAGAGCTCAACTTGTTACTTACAAAGAGAATGTGGGCTTCCCAGTCTAAATTTTCATCAATTTGCACACCTAAGAATTTTGTGGCAGCTACCCTTTCAGTTCGTTTATTTTGAATTTTGAGGTTCACACCATGATCAAACTTAGTTTTCCTGTAATGTATAAAATTAGTTTTTGAAATATTTAAGGTTAGCCTGTTCAGTTCAAACCAGTTTTGTATGTATTCCAAAACTCTGGTTGCAGATGTTGTCAATACCCTATTTATGTCTGTTACAACTATATTTGTGTCATCAGCAAACAAAGTTATATGCATATGTACTACTGCTTGGCATCTTGATATCATTAATATATATAAGAAATAAGAGAGGTCCTAGAACGCTGCCCTGAGGTACTCTGATTGGTACAGTCTGCATGTCCGATCTGCACACAATGTTTTGGTTTTTATTGTTTGCTGAGTTAATTTCTACTACCTGTTTTCTGTTGTGGGGATGTGACTGAAGCATTTTAATGCAACTCCTCTTCTAGTTTGTCTAGCAAGATATCATGATCAACACAATCAAATGCCTTCGATAAGTCCAAGTTTATTCCTACTGTACTGTTATTTCTGTCAAGGCCTATTACAATGTTTTCGACGATTTGGGTAATTGCTGTTTCTGTACTCATGCCTTTGTGAAAACTATGTTGGTTTACAGACAAAAGACTGAATTTTTTGAGGTAATTCGTAATTATATTTTTCATGGCAGTCTCTATTATTTTAGAAAATGCAAATACCAAAGCTACTGGTCTATAATATCCCACTTCATATAGATTACCCTTTTTATACAATGGTTTTAGTTTTTAAATGTTTAATTTTTGTGAGAATGCCCCTTCTGTTAATGATATGTTTATGTTATGTGAGAGTGGTTCTGCTATGACACTAGCACATTTAATTATGACTGAACCTGTTACCTCGTTAATTCCAGAGGACTTTTATTCTTCACTGTTTTTATTATCTTAGGAACTTCTAATTTATTTGTGCTACACAGCAATATTGAATTACCACTTTGCTCTCTTTCAAACGTGCTATTACTATTACTAGCAAAATTTTTCCTCAGATTGACTGGAGTGTTGTAATTTGCTAGAGTACCATTTCTGAGCAAGGCACGACGATTATCTTTTAATACAACGTCATCTTGCTTTTTAACACTTTTGTTTGTTTCCTTTTTACTACATTCCATATTGCTTTCGACTTGTTTGCTGCCCCTATGATTACTTTGTCATTGTGCATTGTCTTGGCTGTTTTAATTACTTTCTTATAAATTTTCTTATATGTCTTAACATATTCTGCAAAGTGTTCATCTTGGTTGTCTTTCCTCAGTTGATTGAGAAGTTTTAGATTTGGCTGGATACTCTGATAGAAGGTGTTGTCCACTGACTGCTGTTTGTTGGCACGACATTAATATAGGTGATGTAGTCAGCCAATAGCAATATCACTGTTAAGTAGCACGTATACACAAATTGGAAAAGTTAATGGTTTAAATTAATATACATAGCATTGCTACAAGAAAAGAAAAGCTTTCACATATAATACTGATCTTTTTTGCGCGTCTTACACTTTAAGATACATCACCCAAATGCGCCAGTAAAATTTTTAACAATGACATAAATGTCTTATCTTCAGGGCTCGAAATTTTTCTAAATGGTCGTCCTCAAAGAGTTGATTTTCAAATGAGAGTCAAACGCTCTGTGATTTAACACATTCATCGCACATTCTTACACATAGTTCAGCTTGTATAAAAGGAAATTTTCTTTGAAAGTAACGCTTTTCAAACACCATTCACAATATTTTCCAGCGACCTGTTAGAAATACGTTCGTTTCAGCAGTTGCCAGAGAGCGCCAGATAACCGGCCTCACTGCGTTTTGGCAGCTACGTTGACGCAGGAAGCCTGTATGTTCGTATGTTTAAAACTTTAAAAGATCTTACATTATGTCATAAAAGAAACAAGACATCAGAGGAGACTCCAAGAGCATCGGAATTTCGTGAACCATGCTAAAACGCATAATTCTACTTACAGTCCACATTCGTATGTCCAGATTCGGATGAAAATTTTCTTGGTGTGCCAGTATTGTATTATCTCATGTTTGGTTCTTTAATATGGCATAATGCCATATGCGCTAAAAGATGAAAAGATGCACTTTTGAAATGCAGCGAACAGTTGAAACTAGGCAACAGTGTGGAATTAAACACTTCGTTTCAAATAAATTGACTGCCTCGGTGGGAAAGACTAATAAAAGCCAAATTTGTTTAGCAAACCGACAAACTAGCTTTATTGTTCTGCAAGGTGAGTAATGCTTGATTGTCAGAGAGGAGGAAATAAAATAAAATCTGAAACTAGTAACATATTTTCTCCTTCCATAATTATGATAATGTATTTTAATTCACTTGATAGCTCCCAGCTACAGAAATCCGTTTTGTCTTCATTTGAGATGAGAGCAATAAACGAAGAGGAAACAGCAAAATCACTAAACATAAACATGGATCACGTGGAGACTACCCACGTCCCCACAACAACTCAGACTGCTCAGTGCATCAGCCTCGGATCAACGGTATTTCCGAAACGCGGAAATACTAGATAGTTGGTGCCCCACTTCCTCCAGCGAGCGTTTGAGGTAGAACGCCAAAAATTAAAAAAAATTCTATTTTTCAAGAATATGTTCATTTTATAGCGCACATCTTTCTGATCAGTTGGATACGTAAAACATGTGCTCAAGGTAATGTAAGACATTTTATTTGGTCTTAAGTGTGCCAAAGTGCAGTGCCACGCCTCTTTACACAGCATTCTTCTATCGCACGTCATTATATTTCACTCTGTGGAATTCAAACGTATAATATTTTGTAATGGATGCCATCAAACTATAGTCAGGACAGTGGAAATTAAAATGTCCTGTGGTGCCTCTCCTGCTCCCAGTAGGCCAGTTTGACATCCAGCCCCTACCATATACACATATATATATATATATATATAAGATCTCGCAATTAATATTGGATGGGATTATTTGTAACCAGGAGAACAAGAACTCCTCGGAAAATTTGCACTCTTTATTGCCTATTAGCTAATAACTTGCTTTTTTGTGTAACATAAAATTAAACATAGGAAACATTAAACCAATAAAGACAAGTGTCAAGCAAGACAGCCCACGTTTCTTCAATCCTTCAGTCATAGCGTTTTTTTCTCTCTAATTTTTCTACAACTTTACGTGGCATGCTTTCCTTTCTGCGAAAGAATCTATTACCTCATCAAACGTTTTGCTACATGAAAAAACGAAATGTCGTTGTTTAATACTGTAAAAGCTGTTAATACAAATAGTACCCAAGACTGGTGCGGTTTCCCAATCCGATTGCGTGTATTTTGTCACTGTTTGCTAGATAAAACGAAGCAAGCCTGTCTAATATTGCAGCAGTTGTAACACACACCAAATAAACGAGACTGTTTTGGCACAAACTGTCACTTCATTTATAACATGGCAGAATATAATTCACGAAATACCAATATCAAATGCCTATTAGGCCTACTACAAGCAAAAAGCTTTATGTTCGGAAATAGTTTCACATTTCATCCATAAGCTCCAGCTTCTCAAGCATGAAATCGAAAAGCAGTAGTATGAAATTTTTATACAAATTTGGAATCGTCATATTCTTCCATAATTTGAGTGATGTCCCCGTTTCTTCTCCAAACAATCTTGTCATCACTAATTCAGTAACTATTCCTGCAGGTTTCAGAACTTATTCTCCAGTAAACTTCACTAACCCTGTCACAATCAACGGCTTATTTATCCCGTGTTTATTCCCCAATTAGGCGTTACTACGCATCGTACAATGCGTTTTCTGCGCTATTTCCAGAATAGAACTTAGGCAGTTGCTACTGGGGGCTGTACAACTGGCCGTTACTAGTGTAGCGGTCTAGCCAAACATTTTCAATCAAAATTTCTTTTCCTTGGATACACCAAGAAGATAATACGTAATCTTTCTTACCTGTTATTCCTGTTAGTTGTTTATTTCCACTCCGTTAGTCTGAATCTATGGATTTCGTTAGTAATTATAACGACACTGATCATTCGGAAACCCAGTCAACCACATAAACAAACAGCGATTGGCACTCACCCGTTCGGCTTTATTCCACTCAGCTCTTACAGCCCCGCCCCTTCTGTCTGCAGGAAAGTTTACTTCTAGATGCGACGGGGACTCTCCTGGCAGAGACGCTACATACACTATGCACACATTCAAAAATCAACTTATAATTCATTCAGAAATAAACTTAGAATCTGTTCAAAAATGGTCAAAAACCAGCAGGGATGCGTTTCAAAATCAAATGAGTAATCGATAGATCAACGTGCGCTGGATACTAGACGCTTTGGAACACAAGGATTTTTTCCTCAAGAATATGAATTTGGCGCCCTCCGCCCCCCCTGGCATTGCCACCTGGGACAGATTCCCCGGTTTGCACCCCAGTGAATTTGGCAGCTTGCGTGTGCCAGTAAAATTTTTCCAGGTAACATCTTGCTACTTGCTGTTACTGCTTATATAGCTAACAGCCACACTTCTGTAGCCAGAAACGGGCGAGTCAACTGTGCATGAGCAAGAGCCCGCTCGCAACTGCTCAAATGAATCTAATGCAAATAGTTATGACGTCATGCTCATCGGAGGCAATTTGTTGATATGTAGCACTGCACAGTCTTCCTAAGGCCTTTGACACATTGTGCCGTTGGCAGACGATTGTAAGAGCACTGTGTTTTGTTGTTGTATATGACACATTTCCTTTGCAACTCAAGTTTTACTCTTGTTTTCTTTCTCTCGTTCATGTTTTATTGATGCAATATTATTCTGCAGTAGCGGGATACAGCAATACCCTTTGTTAGAGTATTGTTTCTTACCAGTCAAAATTATAAAAATTTAACTTAAAACTGAAACAAAAAAAATTTCCTGAAAAAATTCCAGGGTTTTTCCTGGTTTTCTCTTGGATGAAAAATTCCAGAGTTTTTTCCGGATCTCGTTGGATAAGTGAGACTAGGTCTGAGAAGCAGGGTCTGCACACTACAGGGACATTATGGCCTTCAGATCGGCAGGCCCAAACAGTTAGGGATACTCACAGAAATGGCCTGCGGTTTTGTCCCGTCATGGAAGTCTACTTGTTTGGCCAGCTATTCATGTGTCACAGTCACCATGCTGATGAAGTGAGACCGCGGTGATCATCAACGCAACAGATAACTTGCGCAAATAATCAATGCTAATGACGACAGGCAACAACTCACTGTCAAGATAATCACTGACCCACAGACAGGCACATAGAAAAGACAATCACACTCTCACAACTAAAGTTTTGGCCATAGCCTTTTTCACAAAACGAGAGTGCACACACATTCACACAATCACTAAGACACAACTCATGCACACATGACCACTGTTTCTGGGAGCTGCGTCAACAAACTCTGAGAATCAGATCCAAACAAACCCCTCCTCACACCCCCCTGCCTCTCATCAGCAGCTGCTAGGCTAGCAGCAGGTATTGGTGGCAGCACTGACTGCAAGCTGCGGGAAGGGTTGGGAAGGGGAGAAGCAGTAAGAAAGAGCGAGTAGCGAAGCGCTGAACGTACTCAGCTGCGCCCAGCCAGCGACGAAGCGTGACATCTCAGTAAACAAACAATTTCATGCTGCTGAAACTAAAACGAGATTTTTCCAGTGTTTTTTCAAATTTCCGTGATATTTTCCTGATCATTTGAAATTCCCTGATTTCCAGAACTTGTGGCAACCCTGCAAGTGGTGGTCGTAAACTACTAGACTACTGCCTTCAACATTATTGAACAGAGACTACAAAATCTTTACACATATACTTTGTGCTCGCCTTCAAGCGGCGATAAAGGAAAACTACATTTAGATCAAATGTGTCCAGGTGAAAAGAGCAATATACACACAGCACTAGGGGCATACAGAGATGTCAAAGCATCAGCATGTAGATTATGAGGCGCCCTAATGGCACTGGATTTCAGTCACACTTGCGACTGACTGGACCATGTGTCCCTATGAAGGGTCATGGAACGGATGGGAATCCCCCTGATATTTGTGGACACAATCTTGAGACTTATTCATGGCGCGCAATCAAGAGTCTTGGTGAACGGTGCTAGCTCAGAACCTATCACGATCCAGCACTCAGTACAGCAAGGTTGTTGCCCCGTTTTGGCCATCTTATTTGCAGTCGCTTTTGAACTTGCAATACACTGCCTCCAGCGACGCGTTGAAGGCGTCCAACTATGGACTGCATCTTTCCAAAGCAGCACACATGCCAACGATAAAAATGGCTCTGAGCACCATGGGACTTAACATCTGAGGTCATCAGTCCCCTAGAACTTAGAACTACTTAAACCTAACTAACCTAAGGACATCACACACATCCATGCCCGAGGTAGGATTCGTACCTGCGACCGTAGCGGTCGCGCAGTTCCAGACTGAAGCGCCTAGAACCGCTCGGCCACAACGGCTGGCATGCCAACGATATCGTTCTTTTGGTAAAGTCAGGAGACGAAATCCAGGTGATGCTGGAATGGCTTCAGTAGTATGGAGCGGTGGGGGTAGTGTCATCAAGATATGAACGATCTGAAGTATGGAAGTGGGTGGAGGGCTGCCACCAGAGACAGCAGTGCCCGTCACCAAGGTCCCCACTCTCAAGTGTTTGGGAGTGGTATTCCATGGAAACATACAACTTATAGGAGCGGATAGTTGTCGATGGCTGCTGTGACAGATTCGCGCATTAGTACGATAACATGCACTGTGCGCTACAGGCATGTTCCAGCACACACATTTGGCACCAAAAATAAGTCGCTTGGCACACATACTACCGTTGCCAACCACGATCGCGTCAAAACTATAGCCGGCTTCCAGGTATTTCGTAACTCCCGAACTCCTCTTCAAAATCTGCTACGATACCTTGATGCTGCCACCGAAAGGAGGAGGAATCACACTTGCAAACGTAAGTAACACGGTGCATGTGTTATTTCTTAGTACGATGCAATGCTATTGGAGAACCAAGAACCTCACCTTAATGGGAGCTATGATCAACAAAGTGGCCACCCATTCGTTCTGTCCACCAGTCAATGTTGGCCGCATCACGGCACCGCTCGCACACTTACGGGATTTCGTTGATTACAGTTACGTTCAGTTATATAAATGATGTGCCTTCTAGTATTACAGGTGATTCAAAAAATTTCTGTTTGCTGATAACACCAGCTTGGTAGTGAAGGATCTTGTGTGTAAAATTGAAACAGTATCAAATAATGTAGTTCATGAAATAAGTTCATGGCTTGTGGAAAATAATTTGATGTTAAATCACAGTAAGACTCAGTTTTTACAGTTTCTAACTCACAATTCAACAAGAACCGATATTTTGATCAGACAGAATGGGCATATTATAAGCGACACAGAACAGTTCAAGTTCCTAGGCGTTCCGATAGATAGTAAGCTGTTGTGGAAAGCCCATGTCCAGGATCTTGTACAGAAACTAAATGCTGCTTTATTTACCATTAGAACAGTATCTGAAATAAAGTGACCATTCAACACGAAAAGTAGTCTACGTCACATATTTTCATTCGCTTATGTCGTATGGTATTATTTTTTGGGATAATTCTTCTGATTCAAAAAGGGTATTTTTGGCTCAAAAACGGGCTGTTCGAGCTATATGTGGTGTAAGTTCAAGAACCTCTTGTCGACCCCTATTCAATAGTCTGGGAATTCTGACATTGCCCTCACAGTATATATTTTCTTCAAAGTCGTTTGTTGTTAGCCTATTCCCAAGAGTTAGCAGCTTTCACTCAGTTAATACTAGGCAGAAATCAAATCTGCATGTTCAATGCACTTCCTTGACTCTTGTGCAGAAAGGAGTGCAGTATTCTGCTGCATCCATTTTCAATAAGCTACCACAAGAACTCAAAAATCTTAGCAGTAGCCCAAACTCTTTTAAGTCTAAACTGAAGAGTTTCCTCTTGGCTCACTCCTTCTATTCTGTCGAGGAGCTCCTGGAAGAGCTAAATAATTAAGCAAATTCCAGTGTTACATTGTTGATTTTCTTTATTTAAACTTACGACTTGTCGCCTGAATATGTTTTTTATATTTCATTTTATCTGTTTCTACTATCGTGTTATAATTTCATGTATTGACTCTTTCCATGACCATGGAGACTTCTCCTTAATTTGGTCACGCGGAACAATAAATAAATAAATAAGGACAGTTTGCTGGAGACCAGGCTGCCCACAACAAAAGACGTACATCGAAGCTCCATTCAGCAACAATCTTGCAATATGGTTGAATAGAAGTACCCAGCAATATAGTGGCAGAGAATATGGAGATCAGTTCATCTTCCCTCTCTCCCTAAAGAGGTACGTGTATTGTGGTATGTAGAGGTGAACGGCAAATTCCCTAACTGTCAACGACTGCACTCTATTCGCTTGGTCGACACGCCGATGGCCGCTACTGCGCGGTCGTCGACTCCGATGAGCACTATTTGGTTTGTGGCAAGGCAATCAACTGCTGGCTTCAAACGAGAAAATGCTGATTCTTATACTACGTATGGTGCACACAGCGATAAAAGCTGACGGCCTATATTCCTGGACAAAGTATACTTTCCCATCGACAGGACGAAAACCATAATCTCGATAAAGAGAACGATAACATATTATTTGTATCGCACCGATGACAAGAACGTCATAGACTTCTGGCACAGACTGCAAGATCAACATGTCATCTTGTGGAGGCACGTGAAATATAGAACATGTTTTTTCAGTTACTTGGGGTTTGTTATTCATGGACCCTCTAGCTAGCTGGGGTGTTCCGGGTATGAGAAGTGAAATGAGAAGATAGCTCAATGTTCAGGAACTTACGTTCATGCCTAAGATATTCAGGGGACGATATATCATTTTTTTTAAATTTGTTAGTGAACTCTTTAAATCTAGAGGGTGTTGGAAGCCGTTTTTAAATTTGGATGTGTTGAATGGCACTTTTAGTTTCTGTATGTCGTGTTTTGTATCTATAAAAGAAAAAAAACAATAGCCACAAAAGCTCAAATAAAAATTTTAAGAAATAAAAAAAAGACACTTCATACCTTGGACCACTCCCCAGAAAAGGGAGGGAGGAGATATTGTGGCCAGGCCTCGGGTTGCGACCGACGCCCACCCTGCCTCCGCCAGCCCCTGACCTGATCCCATAAAGAAAATTATACTAAATTAAATTAAAAAAAATAATAAAGTGGTTAGTGTTTGAGCTTTGGAAGATGGAAGTATATGAGGCTATAGTCTGACTCCCACTTACACTTAATTTTTAATCTCTATTTTTTTCATCACTGGTCACATTATTTAATTTATATGGCATTTGAGAGGTAATATAATTTAAAAAAATCCATATGTATTTGCATGAAGTTTTAGTGAATTTCATGTTATCTGACTACTTACTGTTTTTAATTAAATTTTACTATTAGAACAAACATATAACTATCGACAGGTAAATGAAGAAACACATAGTGTTTTCGTGAAAATGTATGCCTGTCATGATTTTCAAAAGCCGGCCGGAGTGGGCATGCAGTTCTAGGCGCTACAGTCTGGAACCGAGCGACCGCTACGGTCGCAGGTTCGAATCCTGCCTCGGGCATCGATGTGTGTGATGTCCTTAGGTTACTTAGGTTTAAGTAGTTCTAAGTTCTAGGGGACTGATGACCTCGGATGTTAAGTCCCATAGTGCTCAGAGCCATTTCAACCATTTGATTTGAACAGTGTACCTGTAATTTTTTAAACATCAGAGATTTTACAATTGTATTACAAAAATGAAGGTTTGAACGGGAGTTGAACCATGACCTCATTTATGTTCTTCTTACGCTAACCTCTTGACCACCATGAACTCTAACGTCTGGCACCTACACAGAGATACATAAGTTACGGGTCAAACGTCTCTTGTGATTATCTTGGAATTGCCCGAATAGTGCAGCTTACTACTTGCACATTATGTTGTATTCATGGCCTACTGGAGGTGTACAAAGTTTGAAGTAAATCTGTGATACCAACGTTGTAGCCTCCCCTTGTCAGAAACCGCTTGGAGAAGTGCTGCGATCTATGAATTTATTGGAGAAATAGCATGCTCATCATCTTAGGCTGCGTTCACAGTATCACCAACAATGGTCATCAAGGCATCGTCACCAGAGATCGCCCGATAACATCAGCTGACAGCGTGGTCATAGTGTGTCTGATCTCCTTCGTCAGTTTCTGGCAGGGTCAAGGAGATGTGGTTAGGTTAGGTTGGGTTGGAATACATTCTGTGCATGGAACAGGTTAGATTTTAGCCGCTTTGGGTGAGGTGGATACCATGACTCCTCTGTGCTTTTATAAGAGTGTTGCAAATGCTAGTAAGCAGTAACAATAATATGTAGACAACTAATGACAGCCTACCAAAAAAAGATCCAGTACAGTAGCTATTAGCGTATAAGATATGCTACCCTTTTCACTTGAACAGTTATTTTTTGAGGTCATAATCTATGCCTAAATTTCGAATAAAGACTTTGCCTTTTTGAGATTTCGAATACATCTGCAATTTCAGTCCATAGTTTAGATCCCGATTATGATATTTTCATCCTCACGATGCACAGACTCACTCTTCCTTGGACTAAATTTACCAGTTTCTCTTGCTTCGTATTTTGCGTGAGTGAACGTCAGTCAATTTGACTGAAGAAAGTAAACTTATTTTAATTTCACCAATTGTCATCCAAAGTGCATGCGTTTAGGAACGGATGGTCTAAGGAAAAAGCAACTGCTCACAAAACATAGGAGACCCTATTTCAAATTCAATGTCTATGTAACTAATGTAAATAGACACATGCAATTAGATTGAAATCAGTCAGCACTGTATTTGTGATGTATTGCATGTTCTTTTAAATAATGAAACAAACCACAGTTTTTACTCACATAATTCATAGTTCGAAAAATTTTTTCAGGTTTGCTTTAATGTAAATTAGTCTCTCCATCAGAAGACTTAAATAAAACTTTTGGACCACTATTTACTTCAGTTGTGTATACGATGATCACGGTGTTCTCACTCTTGTTTTCTCCAAGTGGGAAGAGTAATATGACCACTGTCCCAGGTATTTTCTTTTTTCTTTTTTTCACCGAGCGAGGTGGCGCAGTGGTTAGACACTGGACTCGCATTCGGAAGGACGACGGTTCAATCCCGGGTCCGGCCATCCTGATTTAGGTTTTCCATGATTTCCCTAAATCACTCCAGGCAAATGCCGGGATGGTTCCTCTGAAAGGGCACGGCCGCCTTCCTTCCCCATCCTTCCCTAATCCGATGAGACCGATGACCACGCTGTCTGGTCTCCATCCCCAAACCAACCAACCAACCAACCAACCTTTTTCTTTTTTTCATTTACTGGCAAAAACAGATTTGGCCTTTGCTAGCGTGGACTTGTACAGGCTACCTCGGAATTGATTAAAAATTATAACAGCTAATGTTATTAAGTAAAATGCATCGTATTATATACTTACAAAGTTTAGACTTTTATACAGAGTAAAATTCCGCTATACTCTTCATTAAATATCACATAAATAAAACCTTGCGGCCTAATCTCTGTTGTGCTTCGTGATGGAAGCCAGAAACTCAATATTCGGTGGGACAGCATGACCAAATTGGCTTATCTGACAAGATTGACCATTGAAGCACGTGTGAAAACCCAGAAACTTGTTGAAACACACTCTAATAATAATTGTATTCTAACACATATTGTGCCTGAAAGGTACTGTACTGTACTGTACAAGAAAAACAAAATGAGATAGCAAAAAGAGCAGAAGCAAATAAGTCATTTGGGATGTCACTAACCTTCAATCAGATGAATAGCTGTCAAGCTTTGGAAGTATTCTCGTTGTCATACTATTTATCTGAGCTGCCTACGTCTTTTGATATGAGAGTATTTAAAGAAACAATTGTTAGACAATCTCTGTTAACAATGCAACGCCAACAACTTGGTGCAAAAGTTGTTAATAAAATATCAGGCTTTTAAATTGACTCCAAGTTCATTCTCAGCACTGACGTTTATTTGTTCGTTGAAAAGGGGATTAAATAACAGTTGTTGTTTGTCAAGTACAGAAAATTAGCACAATACAGTTCACTGATGATGCAGCAGTGGTAGCTGAAAGTGAATAGGAATTGGGTTTTTTGTTAAATGTAATGGTACTTGTACTAAAGGCCGTGTCATGCAAGGAGGAGGCCCCAGTTTTCAGGTATTCTGCGCATCCCCCTCCACTAGCCACTAGCAGCCAATAATATTCATTCTCTTTCCGAGAGGCTAGCAGAGGGTTACAGCTAGAGAGCGAGAATCTCGCTCCTACATGCTGCACTGTTACCTTACTTCGCTACAACCGAGTTTTTCATTCAACCGTCAGTTCTTTTTGTTTCCTTTTCTTTTTCTTGCAGCAGTATAGCTGTGAATGTGTATCTGGTAAACGCTTAAGTGCGATTTTTTTAAAAAAAAGACAGGTGGCGGCAATAAATGTGAAGTGCTTCACAAGCAGCCGATGGGGATTTATAACTTTTACAAACGCGAATTTAAAAGCAGGTCTCCTACTGTTGACATCTGAAAACACAAGAACACGTGTTGGTAAGAGAACTATAGAGAGAACGAAAGCGTCAGAGCTGTAGGAATCATAGAAAAAGCTAATTTCGTGTCGCCTGGAAAACATCGAAATCGCAAGGAACGTGTAGCATAAATTGATAGTTTTAGCAATGAAGTTTTAAAGTGCTCCGTGTGAATGATGAATGCCCGACATCACAAAAAAGTGTTGCAGTTCTGCAGGTTTCAATGGTAAGCGCTTTGTCAATGTAAGTAATTTTAAAAGACATTAGTAGCCGATATTTTAAGAAGAGGGTTTTTAGTTCAATGAAGTGACATACGTGCAGCACGAACTACATCCCTTATAAAGATTCATGATACAAGAGAAGGAGGTAGTTCGTGGGTGTATTACGTTAATGATGTTTCCCAAAAAATTGCTACTGGGGTACGAGCCTTACGTCTGTCCTGGTTTTGACTTCTTATATGAATCTGTCAGTGTAGACTGTTCTAATTTGCTTTGAAGAAAGAGAAAGGCTTTCCATTTCCCCGACCAAAAAATCTCCCTTTTCATTTTTATAGCACCACAATAAGCTCCAAAATATGACCTCCTTTGCATTCTGAATGCGGTTCTCCACTCCATGTACACAACACACAAGGGTTTCACAGCAGGTTTTTATGTGCCGCAAATTTAAACTGCTTCAGCATGCTCTGCACTAGCACCTTAGTGAAGCTGAAAATGTATCAGGCCGCACCTTCCATTCAGACACGGTACATTGAATAGGAAAATTTTAGCTGACAACTTAGCAATAGGGCCATACTCAAGAAGGATCTACACAGATGAGGCAAGACTAATCGAGAAGCCTCATTCAAGCTCCTTGAAATTTCTTTTGTACTCACTGTAGAACTTAAAGCGATTTTAGAGAGACTTAAACACTGGTACGCAAAAGAAGAACAAAAAGAAGCAAATCATAATATGGTTAGATCTACACTCAGAACTGACACTTAAAATTAGTAGGAGGGCAAAGCCATATACGAGCACAGTTCTGATGTCAAATGTATATGCAAATTAATTAACTGATCAGTTAATTACCCCCACCTCCACCCCAGGAAGACATTATCGGTTTTCTCCAGATGGCATGTGGGTCATCAGCCCCTCCCCCTCCTCTCTCTCCTCACCTGCCCTCTTGGCGAAAATTTCGAATTTTGGCGCAAGAAATAATGAGAATTTCAAAAATGGAGGGAATTTCTTTGTCCCAAGGCTGTGCTGACGCCTCACCCCCACCCCCCACCCTGGAATTGGCAGGAAATTCAAAATGGTGGGTGTCCTTTCTGGGACTCGAACCCTGATCCTTCTGGGTGAAAAACTCAATTACACCCCCCCCTCCCCCCCCCCCTATGTAGGGAAACGGTCAGTCTCTGTCCAGCTGCAGGAGAGAAAGGTAGCCTAGTGTACGTTATTTTGGGTGGGAGACTGAAGTAAACATCAATCCTAATTACGTAATTAATCATAAAGATCACGCCTAATTACACATCTGTATTCATAGCGCTACACAAGGACATCTAAAATCGCAATACATTTCAAAACTTTACGAAGTCATACAACTGGTGTTATCCTTCTGGGAAAAAAATTCACAACAGCGCTCGAAACTAGTGGCAGACATATTCAAAATAAATAGTTACTGTACGTAGGATGATCCTTTCACCTACATGTACAAATAAATCTCTGTGCTCCATTGCCGTGGAAAAGGCTGGAGGCCAGCCGGGGTGGCCGAGCGGTTCAAGGCGCTACAGTCTGGAACCGCGCGACCGATATGGTCGCAGGTTCGAATCCTGCCTCTGGCATGGATGTGTGTGATGTCCTTAGGTTAGTTAGGTTTAAGTAGTTCTACGTTCTAGGGGACTGATGACCTCAGCAGTTAAGTCCCACACTGCTCAGAGCCATTTGAACCATTTTGAAAAGGCTGGACAGGAAAGTGTTATATTTTTGCTGTGAAATGTGCTTAACTGACGATATGTTGGTGTTGGAGAGAGAGGAGACTAATAAGTGTATTACCCGTAAGCATACAGCTGAGGACTGTGTCTATAGCCTCCTACATGAGGAATGGAAGGAGGTGATAATTGCCATGCATAGGGGGAATACTTCTCCCAACTAATGGTGATTCAGCGGGATGGACTGAAGATGCATTTGACAACTTATAGAGACTGCTGCCTGTGTTGGAGCTGTTCATGTTTCTAAAATGGCCAGTCAGCCATAAGTGCAGGAGACGATTTTGTGCACCCACAGCCATCCCTTTTTACCGACCGCGTGTCGGTTTCGCTGTTTGATGTCGGAGTTCGCTACAGATGCCTCCTGTTTCATTGCTCAAAATTCAAGTAATTGGTGCTCTCTATATTTTTCGACAACTTCGTGGTATTCTGCTGTCACCTTGGTATAGCTGCTGTGTTGCTTGTACACTGATACATAGTAAGAAGGGATAGGGCATCAATGAAGTGTAGGAAGGCCAAGACACGCTACCACAACTGATGGAAATGCTTCACTGTTATAATCATACATCGAAATTGTCATAAAAAAACCAGCACCAGCAAACAGGGTCATAATCTAACACATGTACTGGGAACTGAGAAAAATCATAGTAATAACACAACTATTACAAAAAGCGACCCCAAAAGATCACACCAGGAGAGAGTGGCGGCAGCTGAACCTCTATTCACATCAGTGTGCAGCCACAAACTAACCAGCTTAGTGCCAGTCTTACCTCCACTCCTGCCACACCTCATTCCAACCTCTCCTCACCAAGGCAGGGATACAGGCCTGTTTTGTACTGTCGCTGATGGTACACAAAGAGATCCATCTGGTGGCAATGACATACTGTGTCCGGTCTGTGGAAATCAGTCACAGACAGACAAAAGACTCAAGAACAGGACACTTTCTGCAAGCCATTACAAGTATTTCTTGGAAAGACTGGCCCTACTTGGATCAACAACAAAATTCCGGAGAACTCTCCAGAACGCTATTTCTAACGTCTGCTGGCTGGTAAATGGGCAGCTGCCACCGCCTCTGCTTGGCACAGCTCCTGCTACCCCTGCCCACTGCCACGTCTGGGAACAGTGATGATGTTAACCTTCTTTTCAGGAAAATAGGTGCAGTCCATATTCTTTTAGTTTTACGAGCAAAATCGGTGTAGTTGTTCACGTTTAACTGTAGGATACAGTTCAAATCTCTGTCCCCGTCTCCCGTTTTTGTGACACCCAACAATGTGAAAAAATGCCGCAGCACTGTCACCGGTTACCAATGGGAAAAATGCAGAGGTCGGAGCCATATAGTGATACATATGACAAATGTATTAACTTATCTCACAGCTCCTGCACATGTTCACCCTGTGTAAAATTGAAAAAAAAACATCTACTATTTTGCTTCAGAAACTACCAACCACTGCAGAATGTCCTCATTATTTCACAACTTCCATTGGAGTAAAGAAAAAGTGAGAATTTAAACCCCGAAGAAAAAAAACATACAGCCTAGTGCAACATCTATGTTAAGCGATTTATTTCGGTTTGTTGGACAAAATTACATGGTTTGAGAAAATCCCTGGTGTTCAAATCAGCATCTGTAAATAAATTGTTATCCGTGTGTGTAATACAAACATTTCAGACGCCTGAAATAACATTACAGGATACTGTCTTTTATGCTATCTGTTCACATGTCGAGAAAAACACGATCATTTTACATTCAGCAACAAGCTATGATTCAAGAGGACTTTGTTGTTTTGTAGACTATGGCAGGTCCCATTTCACCAGCGCAACGGTATATCGCACTGACATCTACAAACCGTAAAAAAAGGTCGTGACAGCATGCCTTGCAATAGAGCCTTGTAACGTCACCTAGAAGAGAATACTATAAGATTTCACCGGTACATCGAAAATAAATGCCGTCTGCATGCTGATATCTGACATATTTGCTCCATAACTCGCCTCTACCGACCTGTGTGTAAAGTTTGTCACCCATACGTGAAGCAGAAGACAACACACAGCAGACCATCATTCGCAATAGCGCCAGATTCTTGAGTTGTAGTTTCATAAGTCATTTGGTCATCACAGAACAGCCTGTTTCATGCAGTCTACTCACATGTCGGGAAATAAACTATTATTTCTAGGTTCCACAATGACTTATAATTCAAGTGGTGGCTACTTTATCATTGGAGGTTAAGAAGTATGAAATAAAACACAACTTAGGGTAAACGTATTTTAAACACACATTAATGACAATAATAATAAAACAGTCATGTTTCTATGAGAATGGATACAGCCGATTTCTATTAGTTTTGTGAGCAAAATTGATACAGTTTGAAAGCATTCCGCATGTTCAAATTACAAATGGTCATCCATGAGCGCATTACATTCATTTTCTGTCCTCATCCGAACTTTAACCGGCCATACCTCTTCTTGCAATAGAATCTCCTAACATCACCCTGCAACATTTTACCACGTCTCTCATTATATTGGGGAAAGAAAATACCATCAGCGTGTCGACATCAGTCGTAATTAGCCTGCATCTACATTCCTAACTCTCTTTACAGCTAATGTGAACCTCTACACACACCTTTAGAGGGTGTCGCTGTTCGGGTGTGGACACCTCAGGCTGTTACTATCTGCAGTATCTATCTTCCACTGGAAGGTGATGTCCCACAGCATGAACTTACTGGCTGTGCTGATAGCCCAATTGCTGCCACCTTTTCTGTTACTGGGTGACTTTAACGCCCATAACCCTTTGTGGGGTGGCTTGGTGGCAACAGGCTGAGGCACTGTCGTTGAGCAAGTCCTGGCACAGCTCGACCTTTCCCTCTTAAATAGTGGTGTCTCCACACAGTTCAGTGTGGCGCATGGCACATACTCAGCCATCGACCTTTCAGTCTGCAGCCCTAGCCTTCTACCATCTGTCCAATGGAATGTGCATGACAACCTGTGTGGTAGTGACCACTTTCTGATCTTTCTGTCACTGCCACAGCGCCACGCTCCTGGGTGCCTTCCCAGATGGGCTTTGAATAAGGCTGACTGGGACTTGTTCGCCTCCATTGCCACTATTGAGCCTCTTTTTCATGACACCATTGATGTGGTGGTTCACATGATCACCACCGGCATCATTTCTGCCGCGGACTCTGCACTTCCCTGTTCTTCGGGGACCCCTCGGCAGAGGACTGTGCCTTGGTGGTCACCTGAGATCACTGAGGCGATTGGAAATCACAGGCAGGCCCTCCAACCTCATAAGTGGCACCCATTACTGGAATACGTACTTACCTTTAAGTGGCTCTGTGCCTGAGCAGGAGTGCTGGGAAAGGTATGTCTCCACCATTAGCATCTGTACCTCTCCATCGCAGGTTTGGTCCAAGATTAGGCAAGTCTATGGATATCATACCCCTGTCAGCGTACCTGGGCTTTCCCTGAATGGAGCAGTCTTTACTGATTCCAACATGATTGCAGAACTCTTAGCAGAGCATAATGCTTGGAGTTCTGCTTCTACAAATTACCCACTGGCCTTCCACTTCCTGAAAGAGCAGTTGGAATGTCAGAGCCCTTCATTCCATATGCTCCACCCCAAATCGTACAATGCTCCATTCAGTGAGTAGGAATTCCAAAGTTCTCTCGCCACTTGCCCTGATACAGCTCCCGGGCCATATCGCATCCACTATCAGATGCTCAAACACCTCTCAGTGGACTGCCAGCGACGCCTCCTAGACCTTTTCAACAGTATCTTGGTCGAGGGTGAGTTCCCGTCTCAATGGCAGGAAAGCATTATCATAACAGTGTTGAAGCCTAGCAAGAACCCACTGGAGGTGGGCAGCTACCGCCCCATTAGCCTCACCAATGTTGTCTGCAAGTTGCTCGAACATATGGTGAGGTGGAGCTTGAGTTGGTTACTTGAGTCTCAGGGTCTTCTGGTTCCATCTCAGGGTGGGTTTTGTAAGGGCCACTCTGCCATCGATAATCTGGTCTGCCTGGAGACTGCCATCCGTACGGCCTTTGCCCGCCATCAGCATCTTGTTGCCGTCTTTATTGAGATGCGGAAGGCATATGATACCACACGGCGACATCACATCCTCACCACGCTTCATGGGTGGGGGTCTTAGGGGCCCGCTCCTGATTATTCAAAATTTTCTGTCATTTAATTCCTTCCACATACAAGTTGGTCCTTCCCAAGTCCGGGAGAATGGGGTCCTGCAAGGCCCTGTCTAGAGTGTCTGCCTGTTTTAGTTGCTATCAATGGGCTAGCTGCAGCTGTGGAAATGTCCCTCTTGGCTTCTTTGTATGCTGATGACTTCTGCCTGTACTATAGCTCCACTGGTACTGCAGTTGCTAAATGGCAACTACAGGGCACTATCCGCAGGGCGCAGTCTTGGCCACTGCACATGGCTTCCAGTTCTCAGCCTTCAAGACTTGCGTCATGCATTTCTGCTGGCATCACACTTTTCACGCTAAGCCAAGGCTTTATCTTGATGGCGAACTTATTGCTGTGGTGGAGACGCATCAGTTTTTGGGGTTGCTTTTTGATACCCAGTTGACTTGGCTCCCTCATATTCGACAGCTTAAATGATTGTGCTGGCGCTATCTTAATGCTCTTCGTTCCTTGAGTCACACCATCTGGGGTGCCAATCGGTCTACCCTTCTACAACTGTATCAGGCGTTGATTTAGTACCATCTCGATTATGGGAGCCTGGCTTACAGTTTGGCATTACCTTCCACATTGCGGTTGCTTGACCCCATACTTTACTGCAAGATCTGACTCAAAACTGGAGCTTTCTGCACAAGCCCTGTAAACAGCCTACTTGTGGAGGCTGGTCTCCCTCCATTGCGGATCCAGCGCCAACGACTACTGGCCGCTTATGCTGCATATTGCTGCAATTACCATCTGCTGTTCCCCAACTCGGTCATCCATCTTCCCAAATGGCAGCCCCGGTCAGGGTGTACAATTGCGGTGCGCATCCAGGTTTTTCTCTCTGGGCTTGATTTTTATTCCCTCCCTCACCTCTTTTCTGGGTCCATTTATGTATACCCCCGTGGTGTGTGACCCACCCATGCTTTCGGCTGGATTTGGCACAGGATCTGAAGGACTCAGTCCCTACTGATGCCCTCCGCCACCACTTTCTTTCCATACTTTCTGCATTTCACAGCTCTGACATGGACAATACCGATGGTTCGATGGTTGCTTGTCGAGTTGGTTATGCTATTACTCTTAGGGACCATTCTAAACAACGCTCACCGCTAACGAGCTGCTCACTGCAGAGCTGGTTGCCATCTCTCGCACCCTAGAGTATATCCACTCCTGCTCAGGTGAGTCCTTTGTTATCTGTAGTGACTCCCTGAGCCGTTTACGAGGTATTGGCCAATGTTTTCCTCGCTCTCGTATGGTGATGGCTATCCAGGAGTCCATCCATACTCTTGCCTGTTGTGGCTGATCCGTTGTTTTTGTGTGGACCACGGGTCATGTCAGCATCCCAGGTAATGAACGTGTTGACAGGCTGTCAGTGCAATGGCCCTGGAGATTGGCCTTCCAGAATGTTATCTCCAGTCAGTATTGCGACAAAAAGTCCTTGGTACTTGGGGTGATGAATGGCGCTCCCTGTCTTCCCCTAACAAAGTTCAGATTGTCAAGGAGACTACTGGTGTGTGGGGCTCCTCCTTGCAGGCCTCTCGCAACGACTCCGTTGTACTCTGTCAGCTACGCATTGGCCACACCTGGCAGACACACGGTTATTTATTGCGCCACAAGGACCCACCTCTCTGTCGCTGTGGTTCAGCGTTGACAGTGGTCCATATTTTGTTGGACTGTCCGCTTTTAACTGCACTCAGGCAGACGTTTGCGCTGCCTGATATGCTCCCTGCAGTTTTAACAGATGACGTTGCCATGGCAGGCTTAGTTATGAGTTTTATTTACGCAGGGGGCTTGGGCTTTTATCACTCGATCTGACGGTTTTTATGTCCTTTTTTGTGCTGAATCTGGCCTTTGTCCTACGGTTTTGGACTGGGGTTTTTAGTGTGTCTCTTGGTGGTTGGCTTTTCCTTTTTTTTTGTTACCATGGTCCGCCAACCACTGTAACACTCTGTGCGTTTTTTATCCCCCCTTTTCTGGTCTTTTTCTATGTCTTTCTTGTTCTGTGTCGTCCCTTGTCATCTGCATTGCTGGTTTTTTTCTTCTTTGTGAGTGTTTCATGGTCGTGGAAAAAGGAACCGATGGCCTTTGTAGTCTGGTCCCTTCAATCCCACAAACCAACCAATCAGCCTTATTATGCAACTGTTTCTGGAAAATTGGTGAAGGAAAAATTTGGTAATCCACCTAATACAACATACAAAGAACTTTCATCTAGTGAAATAAAAAAATATATCCATGTTCCTCAGTCCAATAGGCCCAACAGAGCTCCTAAATACCATTAACTCACTGAGGAGTAATTGTTCAACTGGTATTGATGATATACCAGATTTTATTATAAAAACAACAGCAAGATAAATACTTTCACCTTTATTGGACATATGCAGTTCATCCTTCCCACAGCAAATAAAAATGGAAAATGTAATACCTTCAAAAAAAAAAAAAGGTAATCATCAATATATGGGAAACTGTAGGCCTGTGTCTCTACTGTCAGGGTTTTCGAAAATTAATGAAATAGTGTTCCTTTCAAAAGTAATTACATTCTTCGACAATAATGATATTATTTCTGGATGTTAACATGGTTTCACACCACAGGGATCAATTGAAACAGCCACTTTCAATCTGTAGAAACGATGTCTTAAATGCAGTGGACAACCACAGTAATATCTTGCACCTAACAAAAGCTTTTGATGTGATTGATCATTCTGTGCTCCTGAGGAAGCCTGAACAGTATGTTGTAAGAGGTGTGCCAAATTAGTGGATTATATCATATTTGCAATATCGCTCTCAGGTAACTGAAATTAAGTACATGGAAGGAAATGAACTCCAGGTACACCTTATGGAAACATGTGGACTGAGTCATGGTGTTCCACAGGGCTCCACTTTAGGTCCCTTTCTTTATTCCATATACAGTAATGATTTCCCATCACATGTAGGGATTCTGAACCAGTACTGTTTGCAGATGACACCAGTCTATTGATTGAAGAGAATAAAGAAGAAAATCTTACTGCATCTGCAAAATATATTACAAAAGGAGTGTCCAAATGGTTTACCAGAAACATACTAACAGTTCATCCCAAAAAAAAGGTACTCATGAATTTCCCCACTGATCAAAATAAAAATGTGGCACAAACTGTAATATGTATAGATAACCAAAACATTACTGCTGTCAATAAAACTAAATTTCTTGGGATTCTTATGCAGGAAAATCTTAAATGGAACACACATCTCACACCCCTAAATTAAAAACTAGCAAAAGTGAGCTATGTAGTAAGAATTCTTTGCAACAATACCAGTGCAGAAACAATTGGGATGTATACTTTGCTCGTGTACATTCAATACTGAAGTATGGTATCATTTTCTGGGGAAATGTACACTAGGTCATAAAACTTTTCTGGAAACCGAAGGAAATTATAAGAAAAAGGAAATAGTGAGCAGCAGAAAACCATGCAAACCTTTCTTTAAGGATCTAAAGATTCAACCACTTCCCTGCATTTATACACTGGAAGTATTCATGCATGTCAAAATAAGTATACGGAGAAAAGAAAACCTTTTCCTGCAAAACAAAAGTGTCCATGATTACAGTACCAGGTTAGACAGTGACATACATGATAATCATTTTAACACCACACTATGCCAAAAAGGTGTATATCATGCAGGAATAAAACTATACAACAGATTACCAAGACATATAAAATCGCTTCCTTAACTACAGAGCTTTCAAACGTCTGCAACAGCTTACCTTCTCAAAAACTCCTACTATTCAATCTCACTGTATCTAATGCAAGAAAAAAATGTAATATGTATCTTTAACTGTAGAAATAATTTAAAAGTATACAGTATTTTAAAAAATTGTAAATATTAGCTGTATAAATCCAATTTGTTACAAAAATACGATAGTAACTGTTTTACAGCTATTTCCTACTACAATAAAGTTTCTGTTGTATGATATGCAGTTGACATTTTGTGTGATTTTTGTACAACCTTGGATATACCAGGTAATTTTTTTTCTTTTCTCTATGAGAGCAACACAACCAGCTACAACCATGCTACATCTTACTTTAGTGTACATTTCTGGTCTAATTACTACTATATACTATGACATTTTTTACTCTTGCCAAATAATAATCTACTGTATTATCTTGACTATTTGTTCTTGTGGAAGCTATGATTTTCTCATGTGTACTGAATGAATTAGGAAAGACATACACAGCTTTAGAAACAACATACTCACACAAATGATACTACTACACCTAATTTGTGTCTTATCATTTCTAATACTCATGTTTTGTCTTTTCAAGAATGTTGTATGTAAGTCATACTATGCTTTACTTGTCTGATATTTATAGATAGATTGTAGAGTGCTGTGCAATTTGTTTATTACCTATATACAGTAGTATTATGGATAAGGCTTACATTTTCTTTGATGTTTATGGTGAAGCTTTGTCTTGCAGTTTTTTACCACTGACACATTTTAATCCTATGTACTTAACTGTTACAGGCCCAAAAAGAAGAATAAGAACTCAAGCTCAAGGTGTGAAAATACCAACAGGTGGAATACAGCAGTCAACCCAAAGAAAGAAACCACAACCAAGAGACCAGGATTTTTGGTAGGATCAACGGTGGTTTCACAGAAGGAAGCAGTTAACAAAGTGAATCATGACGTGGATGAACAGGTATATGAATATCATAACACAAGTGATCACAGTGCACCATGATTAAAGACATTAACTGAACCTGCAACTTCAAATATAGAGTCATATTGCTCTCAGAGGAATACAGACATACTACTTACTTTTCTACAAGTTAACATAGGATATATTAGAAATAAGATTTTAGAATTAGAACATTTATGTAACACTGTAGATGTTATATGTGTCTCTGAGCACTGGTTAACCCAAGAACAAGTAAATTTATTTGTTCCCCAATAGTATGTTGTGGGAAACATGGTATGTAGAAAACAGAGAAAGCTGGGTGGGGCTGGAATTTTTGTCAAAGAAGGAATAAAGTTTTCCTGAATTGATGTATTCCTCAGAACTAGATGGGGAGGCTAGTTGTGTGAAACGAATGAGTGAAAAATGTAGTGGTAGTTAGTCTATATAGGTCTCCAGATAGTGATGTAAATTTGTAAATTGAAAACATGAGTTAATTGTTAAAAATATATTGAAGAGTAAGACAAGAATTGCTGTCTGTGGTGATTTCAACATAGAAATGGCAAACACACAGAGGCTAGTTACTAGGACATTCTTGAATATGCTAAGATCATTAGGTTTCTATTGTACAAATAACCATGCCCCACATAAGAATGCCTGCATAGACAATATTGTTGTAAATTTCCATAGGAAAGATTTTACAATCAGACTTGCAGGAAGTGGACTTGCAGATCATGAGCCACTACTCCTTACACTCTGTAAGAGGAAACCAGTTAAAATTGAAGAACCTAAAGTAGTAACAGTATAAGGGCAAAAGGAAGAGTACGTAAGTATGTTTGTTGATAGATTAGGAAGTGCAGATTTGGACTTTATATATACTTGTCAATATGGTTAAAGGCGAGCTGAAATTACCTTTGAAAAAGTACAGAAATTTGTGGGATTCTAGTTCACCAGTAAAAAAATTAGATATCCAAGTGAAATGAAAAAGAAAATTCTCAACTGGTTTACAGAAGAGCTAGCAGAAATTAGACAAAACATGCATATGCTGTACCAGATGCATAAGGAAGCTGCTAACCAAGGGGCAGAACAGAGTGTGAACATTCATAGGTCATATCCGAAATGCAAAAAACTCTACGAAAGTATACTTCTTCTGGCAAAAAAAGCAAGCAGTGGAAAGCTATACAGAAAGGGCTCCCAATAAATGCAAGGCAACATGGCAAATAATAAAGCAAGAGAATTCACAAAAATGCACAGAAACAGCTCCGCTCAAACCCAAGGAATTTAATCAGTACTTTTTAAACTTAGTTAAATAAATAAGTAACAGTATTAAAGCAACAAATTCATCTGCAATGGACCTTGTTGGAACACCACTGCCTGTTAACCTGGTATTTTAATGGAGGGCTGTCACACCTGCTCATGTTATAAAAGCTGTCTCCAAATTTTCAGCTTCTAAAGGTAGGGACTGTTACTGGCTATCGAATAATATAATTAAAAAGACAATACACTCAATCACCAAACCATCAGCTTTTATTTTTTTTAAATGTGTGGAATTTGGAGTTCTTCCAAATGCACTTAAGGTATCAAAAGTTGTCCCAGTTTTTAAAAAATGGGACAAACATATTCCCCAAAGCTACAGACCAGTCTCCATTGTTCCAATATTCTCAAAGATATTTGAGGCACTGATACACACACAAATAAGCAGCTTCTTTGAAAAACACAATATTCTATGTAGCAATCAGTTTGGTTTTCACAAGGGGAAAAACACAACAGGGGCCATTTTGGAAATCATTGATCAAACATTAACAGCGTTTGAAAACAATAACATGGTATCACTAGTATTATGTTACCTAAGCATAGCTTTCGATTGCATTCCTGTTGACGTACTACTAGGGAAACTGGAGTTTTATGATGTGAGAGCGAGCACTTCAGCTGTGATAAATTCTTATTCAAGCAACCGAAAACAGTTTGTTTCAGTCAGAAATGTAAATTCTTCCATGGTGGAAATCAGCACAGGTGTACCATAAGGGTCTATCCTTGGACCCTTCTAATTCATTGTTGCTATTAATGATTTGCCTAAAAACATAGCCCACCCTGTGGTATGTTATGCTGACGATGCAACACTACTTATCACACATCAGAACATTTCAGATCTCAATAGCATAACAAAAGAAACACTTGAAAGACCCTGGACTGGTTAGCAGCCAATAAGCTCCTGTGCAATGCTGAAAAAAACTAACAACTTTTAATGGGAATATCAAATTAACTAGGCAATAAGTCAGTAAAACTCTTAGGTATTCACATTGACTCTTAACTCTATTGAGAGGAACATGCCAATCACGTACATGAAAAAATATATCAGGTGGCATACCTTATCTTGAAACTAAGGGAGGTAGTGAGCTTGGAGTACCTTAGGGTGACATACTTTGTGCTATTCCAGTCACATATTTCATATTGTCTGATTATATGGGGGCACTCCCCTCACATCAAGAACATCATGAAATTACGAAAAAAAAGTCTTACACATAATATGTAAAAGAGACCATGGGGAGCACTGTCGTCCTCTTTTTTTTCCAGACTTAGAATACTCACAATTACAAATTTATACATTTGTGTGTCTGTACTCTATATTAAAAATAATATTTCAGTATTTATTGCCAGACGGAAAATACATGAACACAACACCAGGGCTAAGGGTAATTTAGACATACCGCGCTGCAGATTAGCAAGAACAGGAAATTCCCACAAAGTAAATCCACTCAAAATGTTCAATAAACTGCCAATTCATATTCAATCCATCGATATAATTTTTTTTAATTAAGTGGTACAGCTGGCTGTGAGATCATCCATTCTATGACGTCAAAGAATTCTTTGAGATGCCTGTGTAGGAATTTAGCATTTAGAAGTTGTCTATAGTTAAACATATTATTGTGTGCTGTGATTAATCATGTGTAATTACATAATGTATACAATACACAATACAATACTATATTATACGAGGTGTGACTGAAACGTTTTAAGAATGGATGCGCTACTGCTTACTGGTTTGGCGGGCAGGTACACAAAGGGTGAGGAATGAGTCATTGCCTTGTCCTTGAACGCCCTCTGACAGGAAACTGCGTTTCCTTATTCAGGTCGTTGTGGCAACTGCTTGAGTGCAGATCTGTTAGGGCTTGTTGCCAGATTCTGTCTGTGTGAAAATGGACGTAAATCCGGGAATGCAGCTTTTGAGACTTATGAACCATTAAGAAGAGCTTTTGGAGATAATTGTATGACACAGTCAAATGTTTGTGTCTGATTCAACAGATTTAAAAGTGGCAACGATCATTTGAAGACGAACAACGGTCTGGTCGTACTTCCACCTCAAAATTGAATGATAATATTGTGAAAGTTCGCGACTTAGTGCGCTCTGATCGTAGACTTACAACTAGGGAGATTGCTTATGAACGTAATTTTAGTATCGACACAGTTCAGTCAATTTTAACCGAAGATCTGAACATGCATCGAGTGTCCACAGAATTCATTCCAGAAGTGTTGTCAAGTGACTAGAGACAATACCGACTTTAAGCGTGCCAAGAACTGATTAATCAGACTAAAAACGACCCAGATTTGTTAAATAGGGTAATTATAGATGCCCAATCGTGGGTATATGGATATGATTCTTAAACCAAATTGTAGTCTTCGCAGTGGAAAACTCCAGGTTCACCACGACCGAAAAAAGCACAGAAAGTCGGTGGTCGACAGTGAAGACAATGTTGGTGATTTTTTCGATTGTACCGGTATTGTGAATCATGAATTTGCCCCTAGAGGACATACAATGAATACTACAAATTTGTCCTTGAGCGTTTGCGCGAAAAGGTGCAGAAGAAAAGGCCTACATTGTGGAAAGACAAGAGTTGGGTGCTACACCATGACAATTCTCCAGATCATCGTGCCTTATCTATCGTTGAATTTTTGACCAAATTAAAAATTCCTGTGCTTCCACAACCGCCACATCCCCATAATTTGGTCCCTGTGGGCTTCTACCTTTTTCCTAAACTGAAGTTTTCACTGAAAGGGATGAATTTGAGTCGATTGAGGATATCCAGGCAAATACAGAGTGCGTCCTAACACACTTCAGGAAAAAAATTCCAGGAATGTTTCCAAAACTGGAAACATCGTTGGAATCGGTTTGCTCCGTCAGAAGGGGACTATTTTGAAGAAGATGCACCACGTAGCATGTAAGTACTACCATTGTACTATTACAATACCATTCTTAAAACTTTCCAATCACACCTCATATTATAGTATAGCTTATTGCATTAACTTTTAGAAACCAGCCTGATGTTATTTGGTACACTGCCATGCTTAAAATGTATTCTATAATGTACTGACACTAGTTTATTTTATTATTACGTATGTACTACTACATCCTGTATGACGAAGCCAATATCATTGTAAAATGATTCTTGTTCCCATTGTCTTACCATAACTTTGTCAAGGAGTGACAGATCTATATACTTCAGCAGCTTAATACAGACAGTTTGGTACATACAGAAGTGAGTGGTAAGTGTTTAGGTAATGGTCATGTAGTAGACACCTTGGCAGAACATGTATTGTGGTTTTGCACCTGATGAATTTTCATATTTAGTACTAATCAATTTTTAACAGGTCTTACTGGGTTGAGAATAGGTCAGGCTCTGCCTTTGTCAGCAAATTGTATGATGTTTGTAGTATTCTGTATGTGTTTTCTTCCCCACAGGTTTACATTTTTTTATTTGCTTCTTATGTAAGTTTACTCATTAGTTTGGCCAAACTTTTGTTGTTGCGACATTGACAGACACACGATGAATGACTATCAATTATTTCTTTCCTTAAGTACTTTAGGCGTAGTGCACTATACAAACTTTCCTTTTACTCATGTCCTATTTGTTCGCATAGTTAGTGGAGCTCATAATTTTCCCTTGTGTGTTCACTCGGCAGAGACAGTTAGCCTAGATATTAATATAAAAATCTCTTACAGTAACACAGAGATGTCCTTGCAATAATGTGCCAAATATTTTCATAAACTATTTTACAGTACTGTGTTACTCATGTTACCGAATTTGACGTACTTTGCACTCGATATTACACTGAATGAAACAGGATGTTCCCACGCCATTTGTATGTGCCATGACATGCTGGACTTTGTAAATGCTTTTGAATAAGTGATTTAGTATTTAGATGTACTGTATTCTCGCATTTTTACTCTTTAACGTAATATCCCTCTCATGTTCTTTCTCAATGCAATATGTATATTTGTTTCTCATTGTATTTCATTGTCCGGACACACCTTCTTGTTTTATGAGCAGTGTTGTACTTTACTTGCACTCTGAGCAGATATTGCAATATTTTCAAATTTAGAGCAGCTGTTAGCTCTCATAACTGAGTTTCTCAGAGACTTTACATTTTTTACATTAGGCTTGTGATTAGCGAGTAATGCACATAAGGTTATACGTATGTGGATGCTCTTGTGCAGACATGTTTGTAATAAGCTCAGTTTGGATGGACTACCTCTTTAGCAGATTCTGAGCTTGCTACCTACTCATTACTGGCAGTACTAATATTTTTATGATTACTATGCAGTGGGACTGCAAGATGATGCTGCACTGCTCAATTATACCAAACATTTCTCATGTTGGTGGCAGTTGGACTGCAAGATTCTCCTGCACTGGTCAATTATACCATTTATTTCTGATGACTGTGCCTGTGGGACTGCAAGATTGTTTTGTTGTGCTTTTCTGATAAAATATTGTCATTGTCTGTGGGACTGCAAGATTTTCCTGCAATGTGTCGTATACACTTCCTACTCAGTTATGGTAGGCAGAGGACACTTTTTGTGGCATTTAATCACGTGCATGTTGCAACCTATGGTGGTGATAAACATTCTTTGTATTTAGGACACTACAATGTGCTTTACATACATGTATGCTATCACTTCTATTTTTCTCTCTACACTAACAGTCTACACATCTAATGCAGTGTGCACTACTGTGAATGTACCCTAATATTCAACAAATACTGAACTTGTCAATAATTTCTACTTTTTTCTGTCATGTATACGGTTATTATTATCTGTGTACTCATCCACTGTATCTTTTAACTTTTTTACTCACTTTTCTACACATTTTTATCCTAATATTGTTTTTGTAAAGTAAAATTTACTTGTCTCAGCAATGTCACTGACCTCACCTTACCTGTGAAATTTTGGTCAACCAGAGCGAGGTGTTATTTGAGTATTAATCAATTGTACAATAATGTCAATTCTTTGCTCTCGAGCTGTTACATGTGGGAGAACAGCGATGTTGTAAGCTGTATGCAGTGTTAGGTTATCATCTTTGTGGTGCACGTAAGCACAGTAGCAGATAGTGGATAGCTGTGTTGAAGTGAGGAAGCAGGTGTAAAGTTATGTTTCAAATGTGAAGTCTCACTTTATCGATGTATTTAATGATGATGATTATGTAATTATAACTGATCTGAGAAGGAGAAAGAGTAATGGAATCTTTTATTTACGTGAAGAGGAATTATAAGGTAATTTTTGAAGTCACTCTTTTGTTACTGCAACGCCATTTTTGACCTACCTTTCTCTTACAATTTTTAATTGATCTCGGTTTTTTTTCCAAAAGTAGAAAAGGAACCAAGTGTGTACCGAAAATACTTCGAGTTGCAATTAAAACAGTGCATCTCATGAGTGTCTGTGTGTAGATATAGTAATTTGCAGCTTAGCGTAGCGGCAAACAACACAGCAGTACTGCAACAGGTTTGCGCAGAATAGAGGTAAGGACTAAATATTTTGATGATTTTTTTATTCAATCCTGGCCAACTTGTGTCATTCAGAGGCTGTTAGATTTTTCTGTATTGTGTATCAGTTTTAGTTCTGGGATCTGGGATCAGTTTTGCAAAACTAATTATTGTAGGTTTTATGCCAAAGTTAATTATTCAGGGAGTTTATACTGTTCAAAATTCTTGCAGTCAGATTATTCACTTTACCAGTATTAAAGGCCTGCCTTCTCATAATGACAGTTCAATTTTCTATTACGATTCATTAATACTTCTGCACAGCTCTTATTATTCACAACAAATTATGTCAGTCATATTGTTATTATTTAAAGAGAACTTTCACTTGGCGACATCCTTGTACAGTGCAGTGGTTGAATCTTTCAACCTAAAACAAGTAAGTGAAACGAACAACAGTCCACTCAGTGAAGGCAACTACAAAAATGAATTACTGACACTCAAACAAATAGCACAGAATGATAATACAACCATTATAGAGAAACTGAATCACAAAATTAAAACACAAATAAAGGGGACACCATGCACACAAAAACGAACAACCTGTTGCCAAATTACAAACACAGACAGACAAAACATAAAGAGACATAAGGGAAATCCACAGAACACACACATAAGCACACATTAACAAGAAACACCCATAACAACAAGCAAATGGTACACTCTCACTTACAGCAACAAAACAACCCATAGAATAGGCAACATATTCAAAAAACAAGTGTTCAAGCAGCCTACAGGACAGACAATTCAATATAGGGGAAACTAAGGGCCACCAGCACAAGCGCAGACATCTGGTATTTACCAACTGACATGCCAGGACTGCAAATCAGTTTATATAGGACTCACAACCAGAAGCGTTAAACCAGACACGCAGAACATGGAAAAACATTAAAAAGTAACAGCTGGCATTCTACTGAACACTTTGTGGACACAAGGTCCAAAAATTATCAACAATGACTTGAAAATTCTCAAATGCCCCTGACAAAAACTAATAACTGAAGAAACCTATAAGAGTCATAACTAAAGGAAAACAAATAATAAACATACACACACACACACAAAGAAGGCAGGCAAGTACACCCCAAATTCCTGCACAGAAAACATTCAACTGTTCAGCTGTTCGCCTTCTTCCTTCTGTAGTTTGCAAACAGACAGTGAAAGTTACTTATTGCAGACCTTCATACTGAAGATAATGGGGAAACCATAAGAATTAAGTGAAACATGGTGCAAACACACACACATATGCTGTGGACTTCCTGGGTTTTGTTATTTAACATGGTAAATATACAAAACTTTTTGTGCTTTTCAAATATACAAAGAGGTAAACAGAATTTTTTTGTTTTTGTATAAAAAACCATTGACAATGCTGATACTTCAGCGAAACGTGTTCAGGAAATAAAAATAGAAACAAAAATTACGTTTTGCTTAAGGCAAATCCTCTTTGAAAACAAATCTGTTTGTAAGCAAACGTGGATAGAGGAGATTCAATGTCAAGGACACACGTTTGTTTGACTCACGACAGCGCTGAAAAACTTAAGCTTGTTTGCCTCTTGAAGACAGATGCCAATTATCTCGTGAAAGCCTACTTACAGAACCAGTATGAAGTGAGGAATCTTGGAATTGAGCCTCGTATGTATTACTTCAATATGAAATGCCGAGGACATGAAACAAATTACTGTGCGCATACAGGCATTCTTCCTGCGATCCATATGGAAGCAAACACTAATATGTGGTACAATGCTGAAGCACCCTCTGTCACGCACTTGTCAAGGATTTTCAGATTGTGTATGCAGATATAGATGATATTTAATCCGTGTATGTGACAGTAGTCTTCGCAATATTTATTCACTTCCATGGGCGGTAGGGGAGAAACGTTTATATTTTGTCTCGTTAACACAGAGGTCGTTATAGACTTTACATTAGCACTGATTAGAATAAGGTGGGATAGGCAACGAGCTGTGACCTTAAGAAACCATCCAGTCATTCATCTGGTTCAGATTTCAGGAAGCTATGAATAACCTAAATCCGGATGGCCAGATGAGGATTTTTTTTTTCCATGTTTCACCAGAATACAAGTCCAGTTCTGTGATCACTGGTACACATTATTTGGTCATCTACGCTTACAGGTGAATAGGAGTAGTGACTAAATACACTCATTTAAACAGTTCATCATCTGGGCATTCCTTATTTCCAACAAAAAGCTTCTCAATGATATGAATACACAGGTAAAATTCTCCTGAAAAGCAATGGATTGTCAGACCTTGAAATGTCAGAGTATAACAGAAAGAGACATAATAGTCGACACCTCATTTAATGAAAACTGAAGTAGTGTTTTACACTGACGCTACCTTCAATTACAACACAGGTGTCTTCCAACTCTGTAGCATCATAACCGTGAGATTTCGGAACTGTGATCTTGCTGCAGAGTCCTCCCACTGATCGAGGAGCTCTATCCCAAATCCGTTGAATAAACTGCGGAGTGGAATACAGAAACGAGAAAACATATCGTCACTGAAGAACCCAACAAAATGTCGCAAAAATTTGTAAGAAGCTAGGAGGGCGAGGCGGGATAAATAGCATCTGCTACGGAGAGCTACAGCTCCTATTAGGTTATAGGAGTCTTAGGGAGAGCGGTGAACTTTAATCTACGCAAAATACTTCAGAAAGTGTGTATAAACATAACAAAGTGCAGCTGATATTTACTTACGCTTTGCTTTGAGCCAAGAGCCTTTCTTCTTTAGCCTTAAAATGCGCTTGTATCTTCGCGATTCCCGCATTTAATTCGTAAGCCTTTTCTTTTGTGAACTCCTCCTCTACTCTGTGTTGAATCATTGCTATCTTAATATCCGTTTCCGTTTCAATGTGCCGAAGCATTAAGTTCATCTGTAAAAAGACAATGAAGTAATAAACCTGGATTCTGTTTAATGCCGCAAACACAAAAAGTCTTTATTCCGAGTGAAAGTATGTACCCGTCTCTGTGCTTCAAATCTTGTTAGTGGCATATCTGGAACTCTTACAAAGTACTGTAGGGTTTCATACTTCCCGAAAATTAAAGAAACGATAATTGCACAGCAAAGATAAAATGCTATATTCAATCAGTTTCTTTGTGCTGAGGCTGTTTACAGTTTTTGAGGATTTAATATAAATAGTTCATGGAAAAGTTCCCATGAATTTTAATCCTACAGTATTTCAGTGAAACAACAGTGTAATAGTTGCTATGACTTCGTATTATAAACTTCTTTGAAAAATTTAACGAGTTTAGGAACATTCACAAATCGAAATGCATGTGAAATAGATGTTCTCTGTAAGAGGGTCATTGTGCTCTAAATTTGCTCTTCGTTTCTAAAACTGACTTGATGTAACTAAAAAATAAGGGGGGGATGTCAGTTCTAGTGTCAGATTCCACCCGTCGGCTGTGACCAATGAGGTAATGTGTGATGTTATTTTGTTTGTGCCGCAGATTTGTGTCAATGAACCTTAAATGATTTCTCTGGATTTCCTCGTTACGCGCGTATATTAAAAATTCGATATTGATTGTTTTGTTTTGATATCGTAATTTGTTTTCGGCATCTTTTGTTAATGAAAGTAGTCGTGATTTATAAGATCTTGATTTCTCACACAATTACTGTTCGTTATGGAAGAGTCAGTTGTGTTTACAGCGAAAATTCTCCTTCAGAAAATGACTGACCGTAAATCAGCTATTAGATTTTTGCAATCATTCGGCGTTATTGCAGAATTTTGCAAGTGCAGTGCTTGTGGAAATTATATGGTATTTAGAAGTAATAGTCATGCTAACCTACTATTTTTGAGATCAATATTCTTGCAAATCTGTCCACGAATCAGGGGTTTCCTGTGGCACTGTAGTTGACTAGTTATCATTTTGTAGAGAAGTCTGCAGGGAATTTATAAAGTACAGTGGAATCTCGATTAACCGTCATCTTCGGGACTGTGGTCGTGACGGTTGAGCGAATAGACGGATAACAGAAACACTGTATTCCTCCAAAACATAACCTCAATTAATTATTTTATGTATAGACACATATCACCCTCACAGTAATATAATAATATTTCGGAGCGAAAACAAATTAAACACGATTGTAATAGCAAATAAAACTATTTATTACATGATAAAAACATCCGTACAGTAGCTACAAAAGTTGCAAAATATGTAATGTACAGTACTGTAATGTACTATAAACTTACAGATGAAATAGTTTATCTGGCTTGGAAATAGTCAATTTCTTCTGCCTTTTTGATGTTCGATCTTTCACCGCGGCAATATTTCGTATTTTTCGGAGCAGTACTGCCTTGCGTTGCATTAGCCTCTTCTTCACTTTCAAACCATTCTATACACTTGGTCAGCATTGTTTCGTCCTCTGAATGGCTAATAGTTCGTTTTTCTTCATGGTTTGAACACTCGTCTTTATCAGCCCCTTCTTCTTCTTCTTCTTTGGTGGCACTTACGCTGGCAACAATTTCGTCATCACTCAAAATTTGAAAACCCCCGTCCACTTTGTCACACTCTAACCACTCTGATACTTCTTCTGACCTCAGATTTGTGCTGATTTGTAAATTATTGCACAAATTGACCATCTCGTCAACTGTCATACACTTAGGTTCCTCCGATTCTTCACGTCTAGGTTGAGGCCAAAGTTTATTCCAGCCGTTCTTGAGATTTGACACTGACAAATCACTCCATGCAATGGCAACATTGAAAATGGTATCTTTAATACTGTAAGACCTCCAAAACTGTTTTACAGATGTTGATTCATCAGATGAGAGCAAACTTTCGATAAATATTTTTCTATAACGACGTTTCATGTTTTCGATGATTCCCTGATCCATGGGCTGTATAAGTGAAGTTGTGTTTGCTGGAAGGAAGAGACATGTTATGTTGCCGT
This sequence comes from Schistocerca americana, assembly GCF_021461395.2. Lineage (NCBI taxonomy): Eukaryota > Metazoa > Arthropoda > Insecta > Orthoptera > Acrididae > Schistocerca > Schistocerca americana. The sequence goes on from NC_060119.1 coordinate 593,126,891, forward strand.
CATCACTTTTCATTTCACAAGTAGGGTGCGTTGGGGCATTGTCTAATAGCAATAGCGCTTTCTGTGGCAACTTTTTTTCAGCCAAATGTGCTCTAACTAACAATTACAGTCTTCTCGCCACAATTGGAAACCGATCCAGTGGTGATTGTTGACTCACAAGTAGGACAAAGACAAGAAAAGGGGGAGATGTGTTAGCACGTCTACTGAAGGTCATATTTTATGTACCATTCTACGGCGGGCGGTTACATTCACTTCCCACTAAAATAGAGTAAATAAACAAAGCGAACGCGTCATTGCACCTTATAGCATTCTGTGTCCGCCCCCGGTAGCTGAGTGGTCAGCGCGACAGACTGTCAATCCTAAAGGCCGGGGTTCGATTCCCGGCTGGGTCGACGATTTTCTCCGCTCAGGGACTGGGTGTTGTGTTGTCCTAATCATCATCATTTCATCCCCATCGACGTGCAAGTCGCCGAAGTGGCGTCAACTGGAAAGACTTGCACCAGGCGAGCGGTCTACCCGACAGGAGGCCCTCGTCACACAACATTTCATTTCATAGCATTCTGTTATTACAGTATTATTATGCTGTTACAGCAGTGACGGTTAACAGAAACTGACGGTTTAAAGAGTAACAGTTAATCGAGTTTTTACTGTATAGGGAATCATTGGACGGGGGGGTTACAGTTGAAGTAGATGAGTCACATTTTGGAAAGAGAAAGTACGAAAGGGGGCATGAGGTTGTTGGGCATTGGGTTTTTGAAGAAGTTTCTGGAGGGGGTTGTAATGATGTATTTAGGGTCGTACCAACTCACACAAAGGAAGTGTTGACATCTTTAGTAGAAGAATATGTGGAAGAAGGTTCCGTAGTCATGTCAGATGGGTTTACTTTGTACAAGGGGTTGGGTGATAGGGGTTATCATCATTTGGTGATGAATCACAATATTCAGTTTAAAGATTACAAAATGAGGGCATGTACCAATACTATCGAGCTGCAAAATCTGTTGTTGGGCAGGGAAAGAGAAGGATTTCAATGTTGAAAGGCCATTTAGATGAATATTGTTGGAGGAAGAGTATTCCTAAAGGTTATTGTCTATTTCTTGGATTTATGAAAGCAGTTAGCAAAATGTACACGCCTCATTGGGTCTGATACTTTTTTCTTGTTTTATGTTGTGTTTTTTTATGTTACTATACTGTGTGATTGCCACTTTTTTTGGTTTCTCTGGGGGGAGGTTTTTCTGTCGTTTTAATATTTTCTGGTTACAATGGTGGGTCGAGGGGGATTGCTGTGTCTTTGCCAAAGGGTTTAAGTGATTGACTCGTGGTATCATTTTTTAAATTATTATTTTAAAATTTTGCGTCTGGCTGAGGGCAGGTGGTAGGGAAGAGCTCATTTGTGTGGTACCTCTTTCATGCCTGGCAGTTTGTGTTTCTTATTAATTTCTTCATTTTGCGTATTTCATTATAGTTTGGCCTCCTAACATTATGATTTCTTGTTATGCCCTTGATTTGTTCTTCTTGTCAGCCTCAATCTTTCACTCCTTTGGAAGTTCATATGTGGTAAGTTCCTTTCCATGTAGCCACTGTTATGTTTTCCTTTTCGATGTTTTTGCTATACTTCTCTTAATTTCACTTTCAACCTATTGAGTGTTATTTTGGAGCTACTGTAGCTGGTGTCACTTTCGTGTAGTATAGTTATCGGTTCCAAGGTTTGGTCATTTTTGTGTTTTATTTTTTTGAGTGTGCAGTAATGTGTGCAAGGATTTTCAGTTTTTGAAAGTCTAGTCGTATTCTGCTGTTCACTAACAAGATCGTTTTTAAGCACTTTTCTGATATGTTATAAGATTTTTGCAACTGTGATTGCTCTTTTTACTACTGCGTAACAGTAATGTTGGAATCGGTAACTAGAAATGACCTCCTATATAGGTTGTATTATATTGTATAGTATGTTAACCAGGGACCTAGAAACGACGGAGAGACTCCGTCCCCGCCACAGCCGCAGTTGTCTGCAACCCCATGACGACTACCGCAGTCCACTTCACCCCTCCGCCGCCCCACACCGAACCCAGGTTTATTGTGTTGTTTGGCCCCCAGTGGACCCACCAGGGAACGTCTCACACCAGACAAGTGTAACCCCTATGTGAGTGAGGTAGAATAATGGTGGTGTATGCATACATGGAGAACTTGTTTGTGCAGCAATCGCTGCATAGTGTAACTGAGGCGGAATAAGGGGAACCAGCTGGTATTCGCCGAAGCAGATGGAAAACCGCCTAAAAACCATCTACAGACTGCCTGGTTCACCAGATCTCGACACAAATCCGCCGTGCATTAGACCGCACAGCCAACTGGACAGGCTCCTATATAGGTTACTTCTAGTTACCAATTCCAAATATTCGACGATTCATTACTTGCGTCGTTTTTGCAGTATGACTGGAATATATAATACAATATCTGCACTCGTAATTCCTTTCTAAAGTTTCACGAAACAGTCAGTAATTTTGGAATCAGTGACTAGAATTGACCTATGTATGAGGTCTTTGTTGTACCACGTAACAGTAATTTTGGGATCCTCCTATATAGGTTACTTCTAGTTACCGATTCCAAATATTCGATGGTTCATATATATGAGGTCAATTCCAGTTACCGATTCCATCTATTCGAAAGCTTATCTCTTGAATCTTTATTTTCCCAGTAGTTATCTCACATGTAATAACATTTTTCTGCTCGTCATTGCTCTCTCAATTACCACAAAACAGCTACAGGCATTGAAATTGGTAACTCGAATTGACATCTTATATAGGTCAAGTCTAGTTATCGATTCCACTATTTGTTAATTTTTAATGGACTTCATTTACTTAAGTTCCTGCTTTGTTCAGGATTTATGGTTTTCTTTCTCCATATTTCATATTAGTAACTCTTATTTCTTATAATTCACTTGATTTTTCCGTTGTTCTGTTCTAATTTAATTTCTCCCCGCCCAAAACTGCAACTGTCCTGGGTTTATCCCGTTTGAATCAATAATACGAGGGTTATTCCAAAAGTAAGGTCCGATTCGCCGTAACTATTGAAATTTGGCGCCAATGACAAAACACGCATGCGCGCCGACTCCCGGCAAGCCTTGCGCGTCAAACGCCGCCATTCGCTTTGTTACTGTTGCTGAGTGTAGTTCACAGTGTCACTTTACAATGTTTAAGACAATTGATCAGCCCGCCGATTGTGGAGTAAGGGCAGTGATACGGTTTTTGTCTGCAAGAAACAATTCAGCGGCGGAAATCCATCGGCAGATTACTGAAGTGTACGGTCCTAACATAATGAGCGACAGTAAAGTGCGCAAGTGGGTGCGAGCTTTTAATGAAGGACGGGATAATGTGCGCGATGAACCACGGTGTGGCCGACCATCAGTGATTTCAGACGATTTGGTCAATGCGGTTGACAAAAAAATTCGTGAAGATCGCCGATTCACTATTACAGACGTAGACATGCATTTTCCGAATGTGAGTAGAACAACTTTGTACAGAATTGTGTCTGAACATTTGAAGTTTCACAAATTGTGTGCCCGTTGGGTTCCCAGGCTGCTTACTGAGCCCCAACGAATGAAAAGAATGGCTTTTGCTCTTGATTTTTTGGAGCGATATCATAAGGAAGGTGACAGTCTTTTAGACAATGTTGTCACAGGGGATGAGACATGGGTTTCTCACATCACTCCAGAGTCTAAACGTCAGTCAATGCAATGGCGTCACACGTCATCGCCAGTCAAGGTCAAGGCAAAGCAGACAATCTCAACACGTAAGGTTATGGCGACTGTGTTCTGGGATAGACGTGGAGTATTGTTAGTCGACTTTATGGAGAGAGGAACAACGATTAATAAAGCCGCTTACTGCGCTACCCTGACTAAACTTCGACGTGCAATCCAGAATAAGCGACGTGGTCTTTTGTCGTCTGGAATCTTGTTGTTGCATGACAATGCCAGACCCCACACTGCAAATGAAACGCAAGCTCTGATCAAGAAATTTGGATGGGAACAGATGGACCATCCTCCTTACAGTCCGGACCTGGCGCCAAGTGATTTCCACCTGTTACGTTACTTAAAGGAGTTTCTCGGCGGCAAGCGCTTCGACACAGATGATGAAGTGAAAGAAGCAGTTAAGGACTGGTTATCGTCACAGGCGGCCGATTTCTATAACATGGGCATTCAAAAGCTTGTTGAACGATGTGACAAATGTTTAAATAAGTATGGAAGTTATGTAGAAAAATAGATAAAGATGTAAGGAATGTAAATAAAACAATTGTTTTGAAAAAACATTTTAGTTTTGATTTTTTTTTTATAACCGGACCTTACTTTTGGAATAACCCTCGTACAATTAACGTAATTTTGCAATAGAACGATTTCATCGTGCGCTATACTGTAAAACAGTTTATGGTCCTCTTTTCCCCTCCACTCGCATAATTTACGATAATAATTCTAATTAGACAATTTTTTACTCTCGTTTTCTTAGTTATTTCGGTTATCATCAATTCATTTACATGTAATTCGCACTATAATAATCGTGTTAAATGTGTTATTTGATCACATGCTATATTCGTTTGTTTACGCGTATGATCCGTTCCCTTCAACGTGCGTCTCGCGGGCCCCAAGGAATCGCTTCATGACGTCATCCGAAAGCGTCACAGCGCTGCTTGGTGACTAGACCTGTAAGCAGCTCTGTTGACGGATGTGGCGTTACATGTTGGGCTCCCACAGCTATTCTACAGAGTTGCCTTCAGCAGTTCAGCTGTTGTTGTGGAACGTCGTCAATCCAGATTGTTTGAATGAAGCTTCTGTTGAGAGAATTAAATGTAGAAACAACGTTCGAATGCGAATAATCTCGATTAAGGTGACATAATAATCCGCAGCGTAGATTAGAGTCTTACGTGATTGATTTATTAGTTGAACGGCGTAACACATAGTACACATTCAGGACAATGTGTCTAAATGTTTTTAACGCTTTAACTGCAGCTTACTAATGTAACTACCATTCAGACGTTTGTAGCACGAATTTGTCTTTGAGGTTTTATACGAGCAGTAACAAAAGCGGAAAAACTGATCAAATATGATAAAGGATACGTAATGAAACGCCCATTGCATTTTTGCAGTTTGTGTACGATATCTGTACGTAATGTGCATCGAAACACGTCGGATGCTTGTTCATTTTCTAATATATGTTTTTGGAGATGACATAGTAGTTTTATTTTGTATTATGAAAAATGCGTTAAATATGGAGAAGTGCATTGAAATATGCCGCAAACAAAATATTGGGCAAAGTCACACGTCTGTCTGTTACCACAACCGTTATTTCTCATTCGCTGTGTCCCACAACTGTCAACAAAATTATCGCTTTTCAACCTAATGTAGACCTCAGACTGTTACAAATAAACTTGTTACTCCAGCCAAGATTTCTAGGGAAAAGGGGGCGAAAACCAGTATAGTACTCTAGCTCAGATATGTGCTCCTGCCCAATGTGTGTTACCGATGTACTTAAATTCTGATCGTTGTTGTTCTGTAAACAAATATCTATACGCCAATCACATCTTCCTGTATGTAGTTTCTCAAAATCCAGTTTATTTTTATGTGATCTTTTGATGAAAAGAACTGAATGAGCTAAGAAATACTGGGATCTCCAAATTGTAACACTGCTATGGATGTAAGTCAGTATTTATCAGTGTGTATCAGGTACAGCTGAATGTGGAACAAAACATTTGAAATAAATCAAAGAGTTTTTAGGTTAGTTTCAACTATATTTTTGAATGCAGTAGGCAGCCACAATTTTCTTCCGTATTTTAATATATATACATACTACACAAGCAACAAAATGGTGCATGGCGGAGGGTACCTTGTACCACTACAAATCATTTTCTTTCTCATTCCACTCCACTCCAGAAAGGCTATCAATATGCCTCCATACGAGCCCTGATTTCTCATGCCTTCTAAATTTTCTCAAGTGTTCTATAAAAAGAACATTGTCTTCCCTGCAGGGATTCTCACAAGAGTTTGCCTAGCATCTTCATTAACACACATAGTTTGAACCCACTGGTAAACTATCTAGCAGCCCACCTCTGAGCCACTTCAATGTGTTGGTTTAATCTGACCTTCTGGGTATCTAAAACACCGGAATAACGCTCATGAATTGGTCACACAAGTGTTCTACATGGTGGTCCAAGCAATCTTCCCCTCATTACCTATCCTGCAAAAAATCCATCTTCGGAGAGGAAGGAACTAATGATCCTGAAAGCTAGAAATAGTCTTTTTATTCAAGTGCTGTTTTTCACTCATACATCATACAAAGTATTTCATAATTTTACAATGCGTACTGTCGGCCTTACATATAACAGTAAAATTACAATCCTGTTTAATATGAACCTTAGTGTTAACCAGCATATGCATCCTTGAGTTGAAACATTATGCTTAATTATAATTAATTATAGAAGGAGAGGCTAATAAAATAATTTTTTACTTTGTATTTTTTTAATATCTTAGGATTTCCAGTTTTCTGCCTGATGTCTAGCAGCAACCTGTTACAGACTTTTGTATCAGAATGTAAAATTCCATTCTGAATCATAGGCAGGAATGCACAGTCTACATGGACATTATCTTTACTTCCTGTATTTTCCTAGTTCATTTCACTGAACAGAGTAAAATTACTCCTATTATGAACAACAAATACTATTAGAGAGTAAATATGTTGACATGTAAGCGAAAGACTCCCAAGGACCCTGGAGAGACTTCTGTAAGAGGCTGAGCTATTGATTTTACACAATAATTTTACTCGCATGGATAAAAAGTTCTCTTAACTCACCATATCAAATTTGTATAAAATCGCAAGATTTTCATAACAACCTCAATCACCATCACCAGTAATGGTAACAGTATGTAGTGGTATGATGTAATGTAGCAGCACATTAAAAGTGTTTCAATTGAATTGATTCTGCATTTTTTCTCTTCCCCATGTCCTTGGCATTAATGCTGCCAAGTTATGTTCCTGTATGGTAATTAGTTTCCATGCTATAACATGTTAAATACAGAAAGTTTAATTATAACCAACTGGTAGTTTTCCTTGATGACAATATCAGTACCAGTGCACAGCTGAATCTCAAAATTTGTCTTGTGGGGGTTAAAATCCATCACTGCTGTTACCTTCTTTTGCTGAGTTATGAATTATTTCATTTGTAATACAGTTTCACAGTATTTGTAGCTGCTCATGATCTCTATGCTTGTGCACAATAGATGTAGCACTTGCATAAGGAACTATCTTTAAATTTGGGGAGCAGTATTTTACATCATTTACCTAAAACAAGAAAAGAAGGCATCTCACTACAGAGCCCTGGCTACCCTGTATTACGTATCAGTAATGTTAGATCTGTGTGTGTCACTCAACATTCTTAACAGTAAAAACTGATTCGTTTTAGATAAGATTGTATAAGACCATGAACAATTGTCAGCCTATTTACCCAGACATTTTCTCAGAGTATTTACCATCTGTCTCTACAAGCATGTAATGGAGATCAACTAGAAAAATACCTATACTTGCAGATGGAGGACTGTCCATACACACAATTGTGTGTTTCCTTTTTCATCTATAGTTCATCACAGAAAGTCCAATGACATATTCAACAGGTAAAGAGCTTACAATATGGGGCAGTAATTCTTCCAACTTTTTGCAAACTTTGAAACATCATCATAAGGCCTGAGCTTCCTACTGAAAGATGAGGAGAGATTCTTTGTTAATGGATGCATAATAAGGTCCTTCTTTGGTATACCAGTGCTCATTAGCAACTAAAACATCTCATTTATTAACATATGTTATGATGTCCTAATCATTGCACTTACTCCCAAGGCTTGTAAAATTTTGGCTGATAATCTTGAAACTGTATTTGGATTTGTGGATCATATCTGCAGACTTAACTCCAAACTGTGTATTACCTAAGTTTACAGGCTGCATTGTCACTACCCTTTTTTTCTTGTTTGAAGCCATAAGTATCCTCATTAAGCAAAGCTGATGTACTTAAACTGGTAAGAGGCCACGCACGTAAAAAGAAGAAGATGATGATAATAATAATAATAATAATTATTATTATTATTATAATGAGATTTCAAAAGCAGTTCCTGACAACTAATCGTAAAACTTTATTTGTTTTTAGGAGATAATAAGTAAAATCTAAGAATGCTGTTAGTTTTGTGTCTTCAAGGCATAATGCTGCTTCACTGATCATAGCAACAACCAAGCCCGAGATAACAGTACTGTGATATTACCTAAGAAGAAATCAATGCACTGGGAGTGAAGTGCACAATTTACTCTACCAGCAGGTATTTCAGAAGGTGTCCTCACACAGTTCTATACCATCATGAATATCTTTGTAGTAAATACATTAGTGATATATTCATCATTAACAGAAAATTGAGTCACATTTTTGCTTAAAGTCCCTATAATGGCAGTTGATCAGACCATATCTGAAGAGACAGCTATCAACCTGCACTTTCCACAGGAGGTAGAACTACCGATTACCAGAATTCTGAAATGTGGAGCTTGTGAACCTAGAGTTGATCTAGCAAAACAAGTAAGAGGTGGCATGTGTTTTTCATCACAGATGGGGAAAAGCAAAGGTTGGTGTATTAGTTATAGCACACAAATACACGGTGACTAGGAAGTGTCTCTAATGACTGTTCAAGGCTATGTAGATTTAATTCCTGGTTTAAGTAATTTACGATATTTCATTGTTATGGTTCATACTGTTATCCATTAATATCAGAATGTCAACAACTACTTTGTTACCTTAAAATCTTCACCAAGTTCACTGTGGTCAACACGAACCACCATCCCTGCGGTTTCAAGTGTCACCTGCAATTAACTGTGGAGAGAGGGGGAAAAAAAAGCTGCAATTTATTGGGAAGTCCTAATTCAGCTTCCTTTTCAGGTATGTTCATTTTGCAATATTAAAACTAAGAAGAGTTTCATTCCCAGGCCCCTAATTTTGAAATCTGAACCACCTCACCATGCCAGCAGTGGAACAAAAAGTACACCATACACATGACAGGTTCAATGTAAGCTCTCATCTCCCAGAAATTCGCACCACAGACGTGTTGCGAACACAAGAAACTGCACCAAATATGTAAATATAATTTCACAGTTCATTTTCCAAATATTTGAGCAAAACCAGTTCTGGCATGCCCAAATTTATCTCATCTATGCACTGCATCTTTTCCGTAACTACAGTATGCTTTACAATAAAATTTGTGTGAAGAGTTCTCTGAATATCCTGTACCTACAGCCAATGAGTGCATAACCTAGTGTGCCACTCAGATGGATTTCCTTGTGTATCAATACAATTGTCATGTTTGACTCTGGAGGGTTTCATAAAATGTATTCCCACATCAGTTTTTAAGTTCTATTCTCAGTTGCAGAATATATTATGCACTTGTCAATGCTACTTCAGTGTTAATGTTTTAGATCATGCTGCAGAATATACCAATAACACAGTTCGAACATACCTCAGAAATTTTATTTTCTTCAACCACAGAGAACTAGGGACCAAATTCTGTGTAATAACTGGGTGGCTGACACAAGGTGCTGGTGGTCACAGCGGATAGCTCTGCTGTTACCGGTAGTGGTCTGATGGTAACAACCAGTTATCAGCATTTTTACGCTCTAATTGTATTGAGCAAAAATATTTGTATCTGACATTCGTTACCATTTCCACACGACTTTTGGGTCTGCAGTATTTTTATTTCAGTATCTTACAAAATCAAATGATTAAACAATTAGAAAGGTGTCCATAAATTCAGTTTCAGATACATATTTCAACACAGGATACCTGACTGTGTAAAGGGCAATCCCTCAGATGGTATTATAGATGCATATACTTCATGCTCCAGGTTACTAGGAGCTTGGTTAACATACTGACTGCCATCCTGCCGCCACCGACAATGGCAGAACCACACTGCCCAGCCTGGCAGTGTAACAACTGTCACTAACCAAGTCAGTCAACATGTTAAATCTATAAAATTAAGGTCAGCAATTACTATAATCTAAAAAAAGTAAAATTACAACTGAAGGCAATTTACAATTGTGTCAACCAACTAAATTTTGCTTTGTGTCAGTGATTTCTTTTGCCACAACTAACTAGTAAACATGCATACTCGAGGACTGGTGAATATTCATACTTTACCTGTGAAAAATAAGCAGTCATTAGAAATAGCTATGCACATAGTCCAATTTATGTTGAAATTATTACCTGGGTATTTCAATTAAATTTGGGAACTATAGGTAACAAGATAAAAAACAAAAGAAACAGACGAACACAGAATTAATTTCTTTATTGGGTTTCATAGAGGTACCAAGCTTGATGCGTTACTCATTATTTTACATGGCGAGGCCTACAAAACCATGAAACACTCACAAATCAAGGGAAGATCAAGTTAGATCTTACAGTACAGTATGTGTGATCGAAACCAGTATGTACAGTCAACACTTCAGATTCAGATTGTTTCAGTGCACTAGCAATCTTCAACTTCTCGTCAATGGTTGGTTTGGCAAAAGTGCTCTTTGGACAGATGTTATGCTAATTAGGTATTCATTGTACTTTCACCTTTTCATTGTTGGCACAATGTCAACCTATCCTACTGCAGCAAGAGTTAACGAGTAGTAGCAAACTGTCAATTTCTTTTTCCACAGTACCTACTGCTTCTGTATCCAATTGATCTACTTAGCTTAACAGAACTTTCAATTTCGCTTTTAACTGTGTTCCATGAGAAGCAATTTCTTCATTATCACTTTGTTTTTTCATCAAGGAAAAAATAGCAGAGGCCTCTTTGATCGAAGTAGTTTCCATCTGTTTGCCTGTTTTAATGGAATGTAATCCACACATCACAGACACAGCGTGAATATGTTTATATATATTCAATTTGATTAAATTGTCTGGGAAACAGCAAGAAAAACTGTGCACACATATCTCACATGCAGAGCACAACAGTTTGCACTTCAGGTCAAATTCCAGGGTTTGTAGGACAACAGTGTAAGTGATACCACTTATTGACTGATTTCACCTGAAAATGCTTTCCATCATTACTGGGTATAATCTGTCCCCTGTCAATTTTTTTTTTTTTTTACTCTGTATGTCGTCGTTGAATCTACTGCAGTCTATGGGAATGCCCACCCTTTTAAAGAGTTTCACAATTCTCTCAAAAAATTTATCTCTAGTTAACTTCATAAATATAAGCAGCAACTTGTCCAGTCTGCTATTAGTCTTTCCGTCCAGACAACAATATTTCAATACTCTATGCATGACTTCGAGGTGAATATTAGTGTTGATAATTAAACTGCGGTGATGGCAGTGTTGAGGCCTGAATCCATAAGTATTTGAGAAATATATCCGAAAGTCTTTCGTGCTTTCATCTTCTTGAAGTTCCCTCTCAAACAATTCTAACAGCTCACCGAACTTGTCTACATCAGGTTCTTCGGAATGCCGCTTCCAAATTTGTGTATCATCTGACATGAAAACAGCTGGTTTTATTAGACCTGCTTTCTCTTTGACAAATGTAAAAAAATTGTGTCATTACAGCAGTGTTCTCTTTATTGAAAACACAGAAAGCAACTGGAATTCCGCTTCCAAATTATCCATAACTAATAGTGTTGTTACTAGTAACTTTTACACATTTGTACAATGCATTGAATCTACACACACAATTTTTGAGCCAAACTTTTGAAGCATTTGACACTGTAGATCTGTCATTAACACAATCATCACATCTTTGTCTGATGAATAGTCCACATTACCAACGACATTTTTGTTCATTAGAATGCAGTCTTTTATTCGTTCTAAAAAGATGCTCACACTTGTATCATTGGCATAGAACTGGTGAGTATTAATTCCAAAGTCCCTCTTTATATTATGGAGAATCTTTCGAGTTAAAAGGTGGAGTCTTTCTACCTCTTCGGAACAGATAGACATCATCCAAAATTATCTGGAAGGTCACACCTTTGGCTATTTTACCTGTAACATTTCTACAATTAATAAAGCTGGAAACACATCATTAACCACATACTACTAGCAATACCTAATGTTTCACTGTTTACTTAATTCTACCAGGACAAATCTGTGGGGAGGGGTAATAAATGCCCTCAACAGTTAACACAGTGCACAATTGCCATAATTTATAAAGCTTGCTATAATTCATAAAGGACCACAGAAACAGTCATTTCAATTCAAATATACAGGAATTTTATCTTTCCACTGATGTAAACTGTATTTGTATTTTTACTTTACATTTGTAAGGGATCCAGGTGGCACTAATATGTTTGGGTATATATTATGTGTCACATGAATTTTGAGGCGATACACTGGCAAAACAACACTACGTAGTAAGGCAAATATAATGAAAATGAATCAGACTTTAGCAGCATATTTAATTTTGGCCTTTGTTAGTGTTGCTGCTGTGAATAACACTTTTACGAAAGATCAAAACAAATCATTGTCAAACTGTGATAAATAAGCCTTTGTATAAATAGTTTGCTATAGTAGAGCATGGAAGAGAGGCACAACAGGCAAGGCAAAACTGAGGTGGCAGTAACACCTAATTACTACATGGTAGCCAAATGAAAAATGTCCTGAGGAACTATACTGAGAAGGATGAAAAATATCAACATCTTTTCAGGTGAAAGAGTAGGGCCATTGCTTGCTATAGAATGGTGAGGATACCGATGTGCTAGACATACAGGTAAACCACAAGCAAACTGAAAAATAAAGGAATAACAAGCATAGTAAAGAATGAAATGTGAGAAAGGACACACAGTGAACCAGGGAGTATCAATCTGGAGATTTTGAAACACTGTACCAAGATAGTAAAATCAAAAACAGTTATTCAACAAAATTGTATGTGGAAATTTAATATGTGAAGAAATGTCAGTTACATTACTATTAAATGGAGATCACTAAATTTGTTTGAACTATATAGAAATGTGTGTTACATATCATTAACAAGAATTTAAAGGTAAGAAAGAAAAGACAGGGCTGAACCTAATTTTAGGACTTTACCACATTGTCACACTGTAACATTGTACAAAAATGGACACCAGCTAAAAGAAAATTGGATAAGTTTTCATAGATTTAGACAATGCTTATGATACTATTCCAAGGAACCTACTTTAGAAAGCATTACATATGGCAGGCAGAGAGGACCTCTCAATAAAAATAAACATAGTTATAATTACTCCAAACTAGAGCTACCCACAGCCCCAAGAACATGACATTACGAACACACGTTAGTTAATTTATTCTTTAAGATACACTATCTACATTCCCCATGTAAGAACCTCATAACCAGGAATGCCAATCAATGTGATACACATCAGTCTGCTATGTTTCCATCAGTAAATTTGTTGCATATGTTATGCAGAATTTATGGTCCAACTATACACACACAACCTGATACAAATACCCTTTCTGTAAGTAATACAACACACTGTCCTGACTTACAGCAGATTCCATACAGCAAGTTAACTTACTTTAACACCGTAGCCTTAGATAAGGCTATATAAAACTTTATAACTAATATTATATATATCTGTATAAAAGCACTATTTAATACTGTTGCATCTATTCTATGGTTAAGGTGACACTCACCAGCAATGACTTCCCTTTCAGATCTAGGGAGGTGTTGAAACACAATATCCTTTTCATGTCCAAAATGTGTTTTGAAATAAACAACAGTACAAATACCATTTGTATCTTGGCTAACCTCTATGGCAGCAGTGGAATGACCTCCCATTTTGTTACTACCTTGCGACTTCAGCTGCCTCTGGCCTTCTCTTAAATCGTCAAGATTCATTGGGATAGACAAATCCATTCCTATAAAAGAAAATAAGACACTAAAAAACTAATACTCCAAATTACCTCAATATCACTACGAAAAATATTTAAGTACCGTCTGAATAAGACACAAACAATTAACTTAATCAAATCACACGATTAATAATTTAACGAATACCAAGCGATCGCTTTTAGATTCACATTCAATTATTTTAATGATAGCGCTTATTGGAACACAGAACTGTTTTATTATCTATGTCTCGAAGTGAAGACATTGCTATCTATGACTAAGGTATGACGTTATTGGTCAAAGCCGACGGGTTGTATCCCCTGCTTCAATAGACCCGAATGGAAATACAGAAGCGTCCGATCTTACCCGTCGGCTTTGACCCATGACGTCACAAATACCGCGGAAACGACTATAAACAATTCCAATATGGCGGATATAAAAACATCGCATACGTATTGTAAACACTGAAATACACAAGTTTCACAAAAAGCCTAATGACTGTAACGGGACAAGGGTGGGAAATTAGGGGTTTTTGGGTGCGGAGAAACTAAATATACAGAAATGTAGCCACCGACCGCCATTCAAAACCACGCAAAACAACGAAATAAATCAACATCACAAAACTGACCAAATACCAAAAAACACATTCCTATCCATAATCGGACACTTCCCTTAACCTATATAGCTCAACAGAACCTACCGATCACATCCCCCAATAGAAAAGTAAGAAACGAAAGCTTCCCTTACACCTACATACATCGGCACTTATGCAGTTTAGCAGGTACGGAAAAAATTTTTCATTTTTTTTCAAAATTTGATCATCATGTGTCGTTATGCGGTGGGGGGAGTCTGCAGTGCCCCCCCATCCCCCCACAGGCTTCATTAGTGTCAAATCAATATTTTCGAATCATAGGCGGCCGCTGCCGCGGCCGCATTCCAAAAAAAAAAACTCCCAACCTAACCTCAAGTGGGCTACGCTACAGATCAATATGTTCATCAAATTGCTTCATATTACGTATACATGTTCATTAGTGTCAAATCAATATTTTCGAATCATAGGCGGCCGCTGCCGCGGCCGCATTCCAAAAAAAAAACTCCCAACCTAACCTCAAGTGGGCTACGCTACAGATCAATATGTTCATCAAATTGCTTCATATTACGTATACATGTTCATTAGTGTCAAATCAATATTTTCGAATCATAGGCGGCCGCTGCCGCGGCCGCATTCCAAAAAAAAACTCCCAACCTAACCTCGTATTCAGGGCTACCCTACAGATCAATGTGTAGGTCCCTTACGTCACGGGTCAAAGCCGACGCGTGAGATCGGATGTTTCCAACCTATACCCAATACACAAAACGTACATAAATAACCAAAAAAAAAAAAAACGGAACTTACCTCAAAAAAGTTCCAGCTCCACAAACTAGATTGGGAAATACAGAAGCGTCCGATCTTACGAAAACCATGAACACACCACCAGAGAGCACGACAAACAAAAACAAGACATCTACAAACACGCCACAATCGCAAATCAAACTCCGCGCCGTAATGACGTCACACACCACAACACGCTTACGTCACGGGTCAAAGCCGACGGGTAAGATCGGACGCTTTTGTTGACCCTCATAAAATTATTATATGACGATACTTACCGTCCATTGACTGAAATATAAGATTTTCTTTCTCTGTTGGAACCATGTGCTTTTCCTGTACATGTGCTTTCAAATTGGCCGAAACGTTTAACGAAAAACTACAATCGTCCAAAGGGCATTTCACTGTACCATCCGTATTCGGTTCTATATCATGCACTTTCCTTACGTGTGCATAAAAAGTTTTTCGTAACTGAAATGTTTTATCGCAAACAAACGTATCAGCAAAGAATGCCTTGGTTGAAAGAATATCCACGGTTCGAAAACTACCAGCGATATTGCCTAGCATGAGAGATGACGTAACGATTCCTCGGGGCCCGCGAGACGGTTCTCACTAGAATTTACCCAAAAACACTTACGTATATGGTACTGTAATTCTGGATCGTATAATACAACTGAAAATGTTGTCACATCTTCATTGACTATATTATTATTATTATGTGCGATTGGACCCATACGGATCACGCAAAGCTTTTCCGATTCAATTTTTTAATTCTCCAAACTTCTCTCATTCTTTCCCCATGAATTCTCTTTCTTTCCTCTGTCCATTTTGTCCCCTGTCTCTTGCAAACTTCATTCTCGGGTTGTACTTTCCAACTATTTCATTGACTATATTGCTTTACAGTATTCGAGATATTATTTTGTGTAATCGTCTATTTTTCCTCGGTTACCTTAGGAAACAAAAGTATCGTGGGGTGTACGGCGAAAGAAGTGTGATATTATCGTTACGATTTGCTACGTATATAAATGACCTGTTTGTTGATACATAATGACGGAAACTCTTTCTAACTGTTTTGGGAGATCGTGCCATTAGGAAGCTGTTGTGAACTGTAGACAATTGATGCAAAGACTGGCATCTAATCATCTAGATGAACATCATTTAAATAACATCATTCACCAACATAGGGGAAATGACATCATATTTTGATATGCTACCGCCAAGGGCTCACTGGATTCATTTACAACTGTGAAACTTGTAGGAGTGTTCCTCTGGAGAGAAATGTGATGAAACAGAAACATAAATTAAATTGAGGGGAACGCACTTGCCAAATTCAAATTCTTCCACAAGGGAAGTTGCTTTCAAAACATTCGCCTGACTTATTCTTGGGATGATTCTTTTTTATGTTTTCGTGATGCCTTCAGTTACCATTCCGTTTATTTCATGTACGACTGTACAGTTTCGGTCTTGGACCATTTTCAAATACGGTATTTTCTGGATGATTCTATAGTAGTATTAGAAGTACTGCAAAACGACTTAAGCAAAGCCAGACAATATGCCGAATTGCTGAGAAGTTTGATTCAGTATGTGGGCATTCCCAATGAGACGCAAAGCTGTGAACAGTGTTCGCATTATTGGTCTACTGTATATAGGGCCTAAGAAATTCTCCCGCCCTTTGTTAAATACGAACGCTTTTCGTGTTCCATTAACAAAAAATACGATGTGTTGAATACTGACTGTTCAAAAACGCCGAAAAAATTTTAGTGCTGCGGGAAATTACTCAGAAAGAACTACTGACAAAAAAAAAGGTCAGAGAAAACTCGTTACCGCCAAGTAATGTTAAACGCAAAAATCATCTTAGAACAACATGTGAAAACACGGAACACCAAGACAGAAAAGCAAACAGCGAAGAAAAAGAAGTAATATACGTATTAGCAACGAGTCACGGTAGGGAACTAGCTACAATCGTTTCTGATATCCAGTCAGACTATAATGTCACTGGAATTTCAAAGCCCGGAGCTCATTAATGAGAAGTGCTAAAAAACTGTGAAACCACAGTAAAAAGCGGTGTGAACTGTGTCACAGTCGGAGGAGGAAATGATGTTTGCAAAAAAAACCAGAGTAGCCTTGTCGTAAAAGCACTGAAAAAATCGCTAGGAAAAATTTCACAAGCCAAATATTTGTCTTAAGCATTCACCATAGACATAATTTAATTGAAAACTCTTGTGTAAATAAAGATATCGTCACGACAAACAGAAAATTCAGGAAGATTTGTAGCAGTTTTGTGCACACAACTCGCATTGCAGCAACCAGTTATGTCGGAGAGTATTTTACCAGATATGGAGTGCACAGAAACCAGCTAGGCAAATAAGTACCGGCCAAGAAAATTCTCCAGATGATAAAAACTGCAGCACCTTCTTAGGATTCTTGATGTTTGCTGAAGTATCTTACTGCAGATGGCTGTAGGTCACCCCAATATCCAATCTGGAACCCAGTCATAGGTGCAGGCCCACACCGATGAACCCAAAGAGTAACACAAGCTAGCCGATTGAGGTGATAGATGCAAGAGATCTAACAACATGTATTGGCAGTGTGCCATGGAGTACCTATCCTGGGGACTGCCCAGTATTCAAAATGAAGAGAAGACTCCCACCAGGGTGTCCTCATTGTTGTGGTATGTAATAGATATTGCTTTCTTAAGTTGTAATTTGAAGGTATGCACAAAGCATACTGCTTTGCTGTTTGAGGCTGGATGCAAATATCAAAGCCAGTAGAACAGCAGGAAGAGAGAATTCACCAGATAGAAATTACGGGACAACTTCAGCTGCGCTCTTGTATCAGTGATGTACTCTGTGATTTGTAACATGTGGTAGGTGCACGTGGCGAGACATATTGCAAATATTGGTTTTAATTTTGTCACGGCAATGCATCTTAACGTCAACTATCCAGCTATTTTAGATAAGGAAAACGTTTATAGTTCTAATTTGGCACTTGCATTAACCTTTAATGAGATTAGATGGTGGTAACTCTGTTTTACCGAAACCTGCCATTGCAAATGAAAATTTAAAAATGTGATCTTGGCTGAGAAGTTGTCTTCCTTCAAGTTAAAGTCATTTCATTTATTGTCCTCTTTTTCATTTCACTTTAGTTATGACACCAACTATTCTTCAGACACAGTATTCCCTGACTGCACCATGTTCTGTTTAACTTGTTCATAAACTTGTATTCTACACTAGAATCACACATTATTCCACTCATCATTTCCTCAAATTATCTTTACCAATTATTCAGTCTTAATCTGCCTCCTCTACTTTATGCCCATATTTTATCAATTCTTATTCAAACAACTGTTCTTCCCACACTCCATATGTGAGTGGAACAGGAAGAAACCCTAATAACTGGTACAATGGGATGTACCCTCTGCCGTGCGTCTCGAGGGGGTTTGCAGAGTATAGAAGTAGATGTAAATGTGTTCAGTCAGTGACTACCTCCAGCAGACCTCTGCTCCTGTCAACCCTCCTCTGCTCCTTTGTCGACGTCTACCCCCACCTTGTGTATCTTGTAGGTTCGTAGGACACTTCAGTGGCGTCGTGGCACTACCCCGTCCACTTACCTCATCATTCACAGTGCTTATCCATTTTGCACAGCTGTATCTTCAGTGTTTATTATCAGTACTCTATACATTTCCCATCTACACATCTATGTTAAATGGGTTTTGAGTTCAGATTTGTTGTATGTAGTGAGACAACAGTTTAACGAAGACACTGCACCGTTATAATAAATCACATACCCTTGTATCCAACCATAATAGTAGCTCCAGCTACAACTCAGACGTTGATATTGATGCAGTACAAGCACTGACATACACCATGGCCCCCAGAAGGAGGTTCTTGGAACATGTCAAATGGTGTCCTCAATTACAGTGCATGGTCAGTAGACAAGGTCCTGCATTGGCTATGCAGTGACACTTCAGATCATCAAGCAACTAGTGACATTGCCTGAACTAATTGATAAAACCTGCCACAGCTTCTGAAATTGGATACAAATTGCATTAGTACATTGGACAACTGTGCTACCGCATATAGTGACCTGGCTTAGGATCCTTAGACATTCTGGCCAAGCTATCTTGTTCTGTGGACTTCAACTCAGCACAGACTGAGTAAAAACTATTCCACTTGTTATACTCACTCTGACCGTGTTGCATAAATCAGAGTATTCATCAATTTCTGTATCGAATACTTCAGTGGAGATGAGAACTGTGGTTACTGTATTGACTGCAGTTAATGTCTGAAATTTGCCCGTAACATTCAGTTCCACTATGGATCTAAAATTCTTGAAATTGTGCAGCTGCAGCAACAGCTGAGCATCATGCACAGCAACAAGACACACGACAAGCAATCTTGGAGCAACTATCACACTGGGCTGCCCCTATAGCGCAACACCTGCCTACTATTCCAACCTTCTAACCTAAGGAAGCAGATTGGGAAACATGCAGCCTCCTTCTCCATTTTGTGGCATGTAATGTCACTGAAGTTGTTATTCAATGTAGTTGCCTTTTAGCAGATAATCCCAAATTTTTGTCTATCCTTTGCATATTGCATCCTCTTGTAGAGCAAGAGATACTAGCTTTTGCTGACATTTGTAGCTTCTTGTCTTCCAGTATGAGCAAAAGTTTCACATTGCTGCTGCAAGGCTTGAGCTTTTTCAGTGTCGTAAATAATCCTCACAAATGTACATGCGGCTTGAGAGGCAGAGTAAACCTTTCATGGTTGATGGGGCATATATCCTTCTACAGTGATACACAATTTTGAACATCTTTTGGGTGGTTCATCTGAAGTTTCGGGTGAGATTAACTCGAAAGCTATATATTGGGTAAAAATAGTGGGTAAGACAAGTTCGTAAGCTCAAAGGGGGCCATCAAATGATCATACTACATGTGACCTCCAGCCCCCGCCCCCTCATGTGGTGTGGGGGGCAGTTTTTAAATGTTAAATGGAAACACCCATTTTTTTATTACAGATTCAGGTTCTCCATAAAAAAGTAATCAAGTTTTGTCTGAAACCTTTTTTAAACCATTGACAGTTGGCGCTGAAATCGAGGAAAAAGTAAAATTGGGGAAGAACTCTGATTTATTTAGAATTCCAACAACATGCACCAAATCAATAAAAAATGTGCATCAATTCTTTCGTTATGCCAAATTAAGCTATTTTGGTACAAAATGTACTGTATCCTACTTTTAGCGTTACCCAGGACCAATGACATGGACGTAGTAGAATGATGTTCCCATGGGGTGCTTCATTAGTGTGAGTCCCCTTGCCTCTCACATGTTGGGGTGCTTCACTAGTGTGAGTCCCCTTGCCTCTCACAATTTGGGGTGCTTACTTAATGAAAATAGCCATGAAGAAATTGTTCAAAATTATCCTCATTTGCCTCAATGCGTAAAGTCAATCGCCTGCAAAAGTTGTCCACAGTTTTGAGAAGCACATCCCGTGGTGTGGCTGCACACGCTCTTCAAATGCGTTACTCCATATCGTTTCAGGTTGTGGGCTGTCTTTCATAAACAATATTTTTTAAATAACCCTACAAGAAAAAATCAGGAGATGTTAGGTGTGGTGAACGTGGAGGCCAGTGAATTGGTCCACTGTGTCCTATCCACTGACCAGGATACCATAAATTTAAAATGTTCCACACATTTTTAGCATAATGGGTAGCTGCTCCGTCCTGTTGGAACCAAATTCGTGGCCTAGTTTCTAAATCAACATCTTCCATTAGCTCCAACAAATCATCGTGGAGAAGTTGTAAATAAGATTCTCCAGTAACGTTTCAGTCAAAAAAATATGGTCCTATCAAGAAACTGTTTAAAATTCCACACCAGACCAGTAATGACCATTTGTGTTGATTGTCAACGGGTCTGTGTCAGTGTGGATTGACAGGGAACCATTAATGACAATCATGACGATTTAATTCACCATTGTTTTTGAATGTGGCTTCATCGGTTAACATAATGTACCTAAGAAAATCATTGTCACCTCTTATCATTTCCAAGGCCCATTGGCAGAAATGCACGCATATTTACATATCTTTCGGTGTTAATGCTTGTGTCAGTGTGATACGATACGCATGATATTTATGTGCCTTAAAAATCCTCAAAACAGTTGATTTCAGTATTACTGTTTGTTTCTGAATCGCACGACTACTCATTTCAGGATCCAGTTGAACACAGGCTAGAACGGTAAGGGTATGAGCATCATTATCATCATATTCGCGATGATGAGGTGGACAGTGCATGCATCCATTTCGAGCTTGTTGAGTGCAATTTTGAGTAATATTTTAGCTCAATTTGGCGTAATAGAAGAATTGGTGCACATTTTGTATCGATTGTGTCCTTCTCGGATGATTCTAAATAAATTGGAGCTCTTTCCCAATTTTAATTTTTCTCGATTTCAGCAGCATCTGTCAATGGTTTAAAAAAATGTTTCAGACAAAGCTTGATTACTTTTTTTTATGGAGAATCCCATTCTGCAATAAAAGATGGGGGTTTCCATTTAAGATTTAAAAGTTGTCCCTGCCCCACACAAGACACAAGGGGGCGGGGGCTGGGGATCACATGTAGCATCATTTGATGTCCCCCTTTGAGCTTACAAATTTGTCTTACCCACTATTTTTACTCGATGTACAGTTTTCGAGATAATCTCATCCGAAACTCCAGATGGACCACCCTGTGTATCCCACATCTGTCTAGAGTGAACAGAGCCAGCTCCAGGGATTTTGCTGCCCCATGTAGAATTTTCACACACCATCCTCCCTCCTCCCCATTGCATTTTCAGACATAGTCAACCATTTTCACAATGTCATTCATCCACAAAGTCTTATTTTCACATATAAAAAAAAAAATGGCTCTGAGCACTATGGGACTTAACTACTTTGGTCATCAGTCCCCTAGAACTTAGGACTACTTAAACCTAACTAACCTAAGGACAGGACACACATCCATGCCCAAGGCAGGATTCAAACCTGTGACCGGAGGGGTCGCGCGGCTCCAGACTGTAGCGCCTAGAACCGCTCAGCCACTCTGGCCGGCTTTCACATATCACATTACTCATATGTCTTTTGGATGTGAATATGTCTTAAGGCCTCAGACGGGTAAGGGGGCCCAGTCAGTGAAACGGAAGTCAAGCGTTTACTGTGTAGTACATTTTGAGTTATAACTCCAAAATTAATTATGCAACTAAAATTAAGCTACATCACTCACAGATAATATAATTAATATTTGTCACTTTCCCTCATTCCCTGATCAGAGTGGAGTGTGTGGTGTGGGACCAATAGCAACCAGCACGGCTGAGTACAACTTTTTGACATCATCATCATCATTGCTTCTGCTGTACAAAGTAGAATGTTGTACGACAACACGTGACTTACATACAAATACTTTATTTGTTGAAAAAGAGCTTATAAATCACCAGTGCCTATTCAGTGTGTGTCACATAAAGGAAAAACAGCAGTGATCAAGGTGGTGTGCTTTCTTATGTGTCACGACCATGATTTATGACTCAAAGCAAGCAGTTTTATTTACTGTACTGAAAAATAAGTTATATTCCTTGCCATGGTGATGACGATGATGTTTGGTTTGTGGGGCGCTCAACTGCGCGGTCCCCAGCACTCATACAAAGTCCCAATTGTTACACATTCCATTTTTTTTACTCAGTCTAATCTAGCCACTGTGACAAACACCCAGTTCCCAGGCAGAGAAAATCCCCAACACGGCTGGGAATCGAACCTGGGACCCCTTGATCCAAAGGCAGCAACGCTAGCCACTAGACCACAAGCTATGGACCTTTGCCATGGTGGTTGAGTGAGCAACATAATTAATACACATATGACTGGTATAAATGATAATTTATTACCAAGAATTAGAGCTTGCACAAAGTGCGACTGGCATAAGCATGGCGCTACCGGTGTCTAATAGTGTCCATGCATGCTTTAATCTTTTCACTTAGACAGTGGAGCAGTTACTGTTAACCATAACATCAGATGTGTTTCTGCCATGTAGGACCACTGTACACAGTCTGGAACAGAGAGGTGTAGAGAGGGCCTGAAGGTGTCATCATGGAGCATGATGTGGGAACACGAGGCTAACGCCTTGCATGCTTAATGCAGGTGCAAGTGTGTGACTAGTGTTGGGTGGTCAGAATCATTTGTGTGTGTGTGGGGGGGAGGGGAGGAGCAATTTGAGTGACAAATTTGGCAGGGAGGATCTGATAATGCCACTTTACTAACTCTGAGTACGGAATTTGGTGAGCTGGTTGAGTCAGTCTACGAGGAGCACCATGGCTCTGTCGGGAGGGAGAGGTTGAACTTGACATAGGTGGGGGTATGTGACATTGATGTAGATTAGCAAGATTGTGTCTTGCAATCCTGGAGTGCGGCAGTGGCTGTAGCAATACTCTAGCACAGTTCACGTATATGAGCGTTGGAGCGACATATGTTAAAATATTCAGTCTGGAGTGGTTGAATCTCATTGAGAGGCATTGGTTGAGGGGTTCATGTGAATTGATGGCGAGAGGGCTAGCAGAGACTGACACAGATCTTCAGCTGGGTGAAGGAGTTTGTCACTGGCATACCGATGATGGGTCGACTACGATCTTGCTGAAATAAAACAATGTGAGCCAAGTCTGGTAGCAGCAGGTGGTGTCATAAGAAGTCTGTTCTGTGACAATGGCAATGAGGAAGGTCCATGGTAGTGGGTCATTAGAAGGCAGATGGCATCAACGGTGGTCTAGTTGTATACAGCGATTGTAGTGCTGTTCACTATATGTCACTGAATGTGCAACATTACAACAGGCAGGGGTATGCTGCTGATCAGTGGCATGGTGCTGGTGTTGGCAGGTATATTGACAAGCAGGTAGTTTTGTATTGTACAGTCAGAAACATAGAGGCAAGAGCCGGAGGGTGGGAGGGACGGAGGGAGGAAGAGGAATTTGGCATTGTCACCTATTATTCTGTGTGTGGCCATCATGCACTCACTGATGGTGAACTGTATGGTGGGTTGATCAGTGTGGAACCGTGGAAGTCTGAATGTCGAGTGAAAAGTAGACGAGTAGTCCCAAGGTTATTAAGCATGGTGTAAGCCAGAGCGCAAGGGAGCTTGCCTATTGAAACCCAGCACACTAGGTGCAGCAGCACTGTCATTAGGTACATGTTCACTTGGCTGTATTATTTGTTAAAATGTGGGCAGTGGATTTGTAGAAACACACGATGCAGTAGGTGTGGCATACACAGGTGAGAAAAACAGATCGGGACATTGCAACTAACAAAATGTCTGACATCATTGCTCGGGTGGGAGTGTAAACACACGCAATGTGGTGGGTGCGACATACTCAAGTGGGGAAAGCAGATCAGAGCATTGCACAGGCCGAGGTATGGAAAATGCCAAATATGTCAGGTCTATGATAGATACATTGAGCAGAGAGTTTGTTTGGTGTCACTGTTGAGGTAGGAGGTTGACATTGTTCATTATCGGCACATAGCTCTGTTGCATCACATCCTTGGTTTTAGGCACAGTCAGATGAGATGCACTCTGTTGCACGGCATGTAACATGACAGAAAAGTCACTCTCTCTGGCAGTAACTGCAGAACTCTGGAGTCTGAAAATGGCTGCTTTATTACTGTGTGGTGACTGACGCAGTTGTAAGGCGAGAAAATGCAGCCAGTCATGGTCATCACAGGGTCATCAACATAGTTCTTATGTACGGTGGTGGGTAACCAACATAATTAACACATGAACGACTGGTATAAGTGATGATTTATTACCAAACATTTGAGCTTACATGAAGTGCAACCATGAAGTTACAAGCCAGAAAACAGTCAGTCATATCAAAGAGAGTCCGCATATACGCTGCTTCTGGGAACTAAAAGTATTTTTCCCTCAAAGCAGCAGTGTTATTGGTTGAGCCTCCACATATTCTTCATAAAGTTGGTGGAATGCAAATAGTGTGAAATATGATGAAACAGACAATTCATGCAATGCGTTTTCATTCCTTCAGCTCCAAAATAAGGTTTGATAGGTTTTTTCTGTAATATCTGAAATATTAATATCAATTGATTATCTTTTCAATATCAAGAAAAAAGAAAATGAGGGTAAACTTAAAAAAAATTACAGACAAAAGGAGAGAAAATTAATGTTGAGGACAATAAGAGGATGAGCAATGTAAATGGTAGTAATGGCAGATACAGAGGAGAGGGAGGGGTGGGCAAAGGATATCATTCTCTCTTTCTGTGTGTAATTATCCCCTGATAGCAACATCTGGACACAGAGTGCTTGATATGGGAAGCTGGATAATTTTCTACCATGGTCCAGAGACCATGCATTTGGTACAGGTTTTGCACTACAAGAAAAATTTAAACATATAGTGGGTGGATTTTCTGGAATACCACCTAGAATTTCACAAAGGAGAGTGAAGGTCAATTCACAAACTATTCATTGATTAATGTATATGCACCTGCAGATGACCAGGATAAAGACGCCTTCTGTGAGAACCTCGATGGAGCCTATGATGGATGCCCTGTGCATGATGATAAAATAATTATTGGAGACCTCAATGCACAGATTGTCCAGCAATAGGAAAGCATAGCCTCCATGAATACACATATGATAATGGACACAAGAGTTGTTCAGTTTGCACTAGCACATAACATCACTGTAGGTCACACTATGTTCCCACACAAAAATGTCCATAAAGCAACATGGTGTAGCCTAATTAGCACACCTTCAACCAAAATGATCATTTAATTATTGACAGCAGGCATGTCTCAAATTTAATAGATGTACGCACCTACAGAGGAGTGAATGTGGATTCAGATCACCACCTTGTAATTGCGAAACGAAAAGGTTGAATATCTAATGCAAGAAAAGTGAAAGGAACATATCAAAGAAAGTATATGGTATCAAAGCTAAAAAAATAAAAGATTGATAAAACACTCTGAGAAGGTTACTGAGAATCTCACACTGTACACTCCTAGTGTAAGTGATACTCTGGGTCAGGAATGGAATGCTTGCAGGGATGCAGCCATTAAGACAGCAGAAGTAGTGCTAGGAAAAGAAGGAAACCAACCACGGAATTCGTGGTTTGATGAAGACAGTAAGAGAGTAAGTTACGAAAAAAACCTGGCTTATAGGAAAGAGCTTGAGAAATCGTATACACATTTAGTGATAAGAAGTTATCGAGATAAAAGGAAAGAAGAGAAGAAACTGCATCGGAAGAAAAGGGAATGGGAAAGAAAGCAGACTGAAGAATTGGAGAGAATTGGAAAAACAATTGATCACAGAAAGTTCTCTCAGAAAATTAATATTGAAAGAACATATAAGCTGTGCCGTAATATATGTAACAGTAAAAATGTGGGATTACTAACTGACGACCAAGAGATATTGGCATGTTGGGAAGAATATTTTAGTGAATTGTTGGATTCTCTAGAGCTCCCTATTGAAGAGATTCTAATCCACCCAGAAGAAGATAATGAGGTTATAGGAAACGGGAATACAGATAACTGTATATGCAAGATACACGTGTACACTGTACAAGGTACAAAGGCTGACTGAAGCATTAACATGGCGGCTCATCAGAGTTCAACAAAGATCATGCTTTACGTGGTTGATGTGACCTAACGACTTGCTGAAAATGAGGATGTCATCCAGGTATGCAAAGCAGAACTCAAACTGTTGTAAGATTGAGTCAATGAAACGTTGCCACGTTTGTGCTGCATTCTTTAAGCCGAATGGCAAGAAGTTGTATTGGAACAAACCAAGCGGCATGATGATAGCAGTCTTTGGAATGTCTTCCGGCACTACGGGAATCTGGTGATAGGCACGTTTACAGTCAATCACACTGAAGATTGTGGCACCTGATAACATATGGGTGAAATCGTTTATGTTCAGCACTGGGTAATTGTCCATGACAGTACAAGCGTTTCAGCGTCTATAATCACCATGCATTCGAAAAGAACCATCATGTTTGGTGACGAGGTTAATCGGTGAAGACCAATTGCTGTCCGGTGGATATAGAATGCCTGCCTCCAGAAGTTCGTTAATTTGCTACCGGGCCCCGCGCAACTTAATGGGGTTGAGGCATCTAACCTTGTGCCTAATAGGAGGGCTGGGAGTGGTAATTAGCTTGTGTGTCATTCCATCAGTGATGGAAGAGACTGAGAACTGCACACAAGGCTGAGTAACGTCCTGACTTGAAGTTTTGGGACGAATGGGGCGCGATGAGGCGTAGCCATTAGCACGCGTGGGAAAAGGCAGCACGAAAGTCACATGCCTATTACGTGAGCATGGTGTGTGCTTGTTTGGAGAGGTCAGCTGCACACCCAGCATGAAGCAGATCTGGGCGCGCAGCTTCGGTGTATCTTGGAAGGCCTGCTGTCCCATGTTGGGATAGGCTGTCCTGTAACACGGCACTACTTGCATAAGCATGTTACTAGCAAACACATCCCAAACAAAGCCCGGTTGCAATGTCCCTGATGAGACACAGAAGCACGACGTGGCAGGCACGGTCGGTACTGTGGGAACGAACGGATGAGCGGTGCCTCAGGTAGGCCCTTAAACTGGACCGGAGGTTAAAGGCACAGTACTTAAATTGCCCACCTCAGAAACGATGCGGAAAGCCGGCGTGGCAGGCGCAGATGGTACTGCAGAAGGAGCGAGGGGCTGTATGGTCGGAATTGGGCCCTCCTTTGAGTCAGGGGGAGTGTGGGGTGGGGGGGGGGGGTGGGGGGGTTGGTATTTGATGTGACAACAGCAAGAGTTCTCTGTGCACATCGGAAATGCAACCTGTGTGGTAGGACCATAAATCACTGGTGAAACATGCTGGCGGTCACGTTGTCATGGTTGAACGTTTCTGGATGGCGAAGTACTGTCAGGTGTGCTCGAACCCAAGTGGTCGAGAAACTGTTCGACAGATCTGGTGGTTGAGCCTGACGAACTTGATTTATAAAAATGTCCATTATTAAATTGTGAGGAAGGCAAAACTGGCATAGTTTGATAGCAGTTGACCTAGTGTGCATTTTGCATGAATGGCGGCGTTACACCTGGCACTACTGTAACCGATGTTGCGGCGCGTAGAGGATCAAAGCACGTGTGCGAATTTGGGTCTCTTTGAACACTACACGAGCGATTGATCGTTACATGATTCTGGAAATCGTCCACTTCACCTTTCACATGTTGGCGTGCACAGTCTGGCAACACGAAACCTGAGGCCATTGTTTGAGGTAATGGCATAACACTCGGCCGTTGTAGAGCTGCAAAGTTCGAGGTTAACTTCATTGGAGATCGTGAATTGCTGTCGGTTAGCGGCAAAACAATCGTTGGCAGGTGATTGGAGTGGCCTGGTAGTAGTAGCTGAGCCTCCAAATCCTCGTATAAAATATTGGGTGAGGCAGTCTCATTGCATCAAACGTAAAACCTGTTGATTCCACACAGCCGGCACGGAAAATGTAGAAACTTCAGGGTCACCAATATGGGAAACGGGAATACGGATAACTGTATATGCAACAAACTATTCCCATAAATGTCTATACATACATATATTTCAGCACAAAGCAAGATACACGTGTACAATGTACAAGGTACAAAGGCTGACTGAAATATTGACATAGTGGCTCATCAGAGCAGTTAGAGTTCAAAGATCATGCTTTATGTGGTCGACGTGACCTATGATGCCACAAGGTCATAGTCCCTCCCTTCTCACAGAGAAGCAGACAAAGCAATTGCCTGACTGAAGGACAATAAAGCACCAGGCACTGATAATATAAAATCAGAACTACTGAAATCTGAGGAGTATACAATATTTTGTGCCTCTCTGGGAAAAGGAAGAGTTATCAGAAGATTGGAATGTAGGGATAGTGTGTTGATACAAAGAAAGGAGATATATTTAAATGCAGCAACTACAGAGGCATAACACTCCTAAATATTGCATTTAAAAGTATTGCCAAACATCTTGTTTAGTAGACTCTCACCCATAGTACAAAACATTATTGGAAGTTATCAATGTGGATTCAGACCAGGAAAGTTGGCTGTGAACCAGATATTTACTCTCCGGCAAATAGAAGAAAAGACCAACAAATTTAATGTTGGTGTGCAGCATCTTTTCACCGATTTAATGTCTACATATGACACAATAAATTGAACTAAACTTTATGAGGCACTGCGGGAATTTTGGGTGCCTGGGAAGTTGATGTGTTTGATAGAGGTCACCCTAAGGCAGCCCCAGTGTATCATGCGAGTTCAGTCTCGACTATCACTCCAGTTTCCCCACATGAACTAGGTTAAGACAGGGGAATGGTGCATCATTGTAAATCCAAGTTTCTATCATGAGGGGATCAGTGCTGACTCTATAAAATGCTGATACACCAAATACTTACCTATGACTCAGAAACATGGACAATTACAAAGCACGGTGATAGCAGACTGGCATCACACGCGCACATTAACACGTCCAGAGCAGTTAAAGGGTTAAACAGTCTCTCCTGGAAGTGTCATTTTACATGTCAACCTCAACTTTAAACAATTGCACGCAGAATCTTTAGTGCATGACGTCTTAATTCGTTACTGTCCTGACTGGGAAGTTGCGTCACAAGCTTTGAAATTAGAGAACCCCATGCTACAAGAAGCTCTTGCAATCACCAACACTTACAAAATCTCTGTCAGCACGCCATTAGCACTGGGTATAAACCTTTCCACTTCAACAAAACTGACCGAGATTGGAATTTGATAGATTGTTAATTCAGACTGTAATTTCTGTCCATGTAAGATTTCACATGGCTGCAAATCAAAGAGTTCGTCAATGTATAATGATGAAACATCTTTCTGTTAATAGAAACTCTTATGAATGCAGAGCATATACTTTGCTGCATCATTCAATACCCACACAGTGAGCTGCACACATTTGTTTGGGTTGCCGTTGCAGTTTCACTAAGTGTTCTCTTCCCAGGTGTCATTTCTGGCATGAGAATGGTGATCGTTGTGTCAAAGTCTGACACACAGCTGACAATTGTCATAGCACCTCTCAGAGGTCAGTGCAGCACTGGTCGCCACTGCCAGCTCACACTTGGCGGGAACAACACAGTGTAAACAGAACAGCAGGTGTTTACTTAGCTTGACCTGTTCATTGAAGGATCTAAGTGGACATTTCTCCAGCTTACAATTGATAGGACTGCCATTCAATTTCAGTTCGATGTGAGTGCCACACTGTCTCAATCAATGAAATTACATCCAAGAAACTGGGAGCACCACACATCAAACATGTAGTCGTTGCTATAGCAAGCAACATATTCTGCTACGGAGGGTTTGTGAATGACATGATGTACGAAAAAGCCTCATGCCTTCTCTCCTCCTTTGTTTGCATTTCTGCCTGAGAACAGAACATTTTCGGCTTAGATGCCTTTCAGGTCTTCAGCTTTCAGACTGGTGACAAACTCCATATTTCACAATCCATTCTCTTGGACTCTTTAGAAGCATTCTGTGATGAACATTCTTCCGTCTTTGATGCAAGACTGGATTGCGCAAAAGACTATATTGCACACATTCAAATCCACAGTGACACCTAAGTTCTACCACACTCATCCTATTTAAGTTACTCTCGGCATTGCCACTGCAGATGTGGTCTGGTCACTTAAGACATCTGAAGGAATGGACAGTTTTGACAATTACAGCTGTTGTAAATGCAAAATCCCATCATTGCGTCGGGGGGGGGGGGGGGGGGGGGGGGGGGGGACTTCCTCCTATGAAGAAAGTTCATATCATACCCCTTTCTCAGCAAAAAGTATTGCTTCATTATATACACCCATTCGTGGTTATGTTTTCATAAATTGTATTGCTTAAATTGTACCTAATTAATTTTACTTATCAAATTTATTAATTTTTCTTAAATTATAATTTTGCATTTTGTCTTCTTCTAATAAAACAATTTTAACTTGGTTTTCATTGTTTATTTTAACTTCAGTACTAAGTTTGCTGTGATGGATGTTTGAATGTTGTATTGGGATGGAAAAGTCGCAAAAGTATTACATGAGGGGTCATAACAAAACAAAAATTGTTTTAGAAAGGTGACAAACAATTAAGTAACAATTTACCTGGTAATACCTCACATTCGACAAGAACACAATTATATGTCCATATTACTCTTGTAGAGAATATAATGGAATTTACTTCCAAAAATACGGACTTGAAATTTAAAGGAATCTCGTACTATTTCAATAAAAGGTTTTACAGAATTGTTTAACTCAGTTTTTCCTCAGTATTGAATTTTGAGTTGTGTCACTGTTCTTGCTGGAGTGCGATATGTTGATGCGTCTCATTCAGTTAATAGGCTATGCCTCTAGTTGTAACAAAGAAATCTAACGGCTAACTTTGCCTCTGCAGAGATATGGTGCTACTAGCACTCAGGCAATTTTCCAGCACTACCTCAAATTAATTTATTTTTCAATATAACCAGTTGTGCCAATTACTTGGATAATATAACTGTTGCAGGCTTTATGGGACCTGAACAGCTTCACTGTCTGAGCTTGTTCTTCACTAAACTCAAGCAGAATGTTCTAAAGAGCAGTTGAGAGAAATGTGAATGCTTCACAAACCTCAAGTGGAATCCCTAATCCACACCCTTACCAACAGAGGCTTAGAGCCAATCAGTAGCTTGTTTGGAAGAATGCTTTTAACTAAGTATCTGTAAGTAGCACCTGTATGATGGGCTGGGAGAACATTCCTCTATAATTCCTGCCTACACAACCTTCAGTTGTTAGTGGTGTCTAACGTAGAGATGTATCGTCAGGATACTCATCCTCCCCCCCCCCTTCCCCCTCCCCCCAGTAAAAAAGTAAAAATTTGCTATTGTATCCCTTCTAAATGTTGTCTCATTTGTAAAAAACCTGAATGTACAAAATATGGATTGGCAGTCTGAGCAAAATAAACACCAGCAAAAGTTCTATTATGGTAGGATGTCAGCGAAGTACCATTCAAGTTTTCAGAAATGTGTCATGCTACAGTGAAGTACGTTTTCCTTATACCTGGATCTTCTTTGACAGGCTATAGAATGTATTCTTCTGTGTCTGGCATATGACAGTCTTTGTCTACCAAGAACCATGATTTTAGCCCTTAGAATAGCAGAGGCATACGTGCCAAAAGCTAGTTTTGAGAGAAACGTGATTAACATTTCCCTAAGGGATGTATGCACTAAAAGCCAGTTTTGGAGAACAATGCATTATAGGTTTACTGCACTAGACATTAAGAAGTGTTCAGATGTGAACATACAATAACAACTATTGAACAGATATTCAAGCTTTCTGAATGCTAATTTCATTGACAGTGTTATTTAAATAAGGTACATGCTTGTGATAGCTGAAACTGTTTTTCTGTAATGTTAACACTTTGCAAGAACTAATCTCATATTTCATTAATACAAATAATAAGCAATACATTATTTAACAGACTAATGAATATAAAGAAATACATAACCATAAAGCATATAGTGCAGTGCACAAAAGACGACTAAGAGCTGGTCCATGTTGGGTTGTGCTGTGAAGAACCATGAGTATGTCAGAAATGTCAAGTGTCACAATCTACAGCTGCCTCCTCTCCTCCCTCTAGTGTGTGATACATGTTTTCTCGACCAGTAAATATATTTGTGAAGCATGCATGATGGTTGCCAGGAATGTACTGAAGAAGTGACTAAAGATCTGCAAGTTTTTCTGGTGAAATAACTACAGGTTTTGTGTACTTACTCGATAGACTGACTGCTGAAAGAATGAAATGGTGATCGTAGCTCTTCACACATCTTTTTGCACATGCACTTGATAAGGTTCTCCACTATATGCAGGTTTAATGCCAAATCTCATTTTGTAGTTGCTGAGGAAAACAAAAACTCGTCCCTCTGAAAACTTGGCGTCTAGAACTTGCCGCTTCATTATGTGCCATTGCATAATTCCAGCATCTTTCAACTGGTCTCTTGTTACCATAATGGCATCAAAAGGGTTCTTCCTTCTGAAAATTGTTATTTGTTGGCCATACTGAATCCCTGTATACACTTCAATTCTCCTAAGGTACAATTCTATAATAGTAGCATCACGATCACATGGAAGATAAAGAGTGCCCGGAAACCATGATGAAGTGTTCCATTGTTGAGAAATGGTCTGCATGGATGAATCTGAGACAGGTCAGACCCATGTTCATGTTTTTATTCTGTCCTCTACAGTTATCACTGAAAATATATAATGCCTTCACTTCTGCTGGTACTTTACTTTCAATACAGTGCACAGGGTAACTTGTAATTTCAGCAGAGCCTTTTTCCAGAACTTCCAATCCAAAGATACATAGAAGCTGTTCTGTCATTTAAAATTCCTCGCAGATTAAAACTGTGTGCTGGACTGAGACTCAAACTGGGGACCTTTGCCTTTCATGGGCAAATGTTCTACCATTGAAGCTACCCAAGCACAACTCACGATCGATCCTCACAGTTTTAATTCTGCCAGTTCCTCATCTCCTACCTTCTAAACTTCACAGAAACTCTACGCAGACCTTGCAGATCTAGCACTGCTGGAAGAAAGGATATTGCAGAGACATGACTTAGTCACAGTCTGAAATTTTCACTCTGTAGGAGTGCTAGTTTTGCAAGGTCTGCAGGAGAACTTCTGTGAAGTTTGGAAGGTAGGACACGAGGTACTGGCAGGTCATAAGTCATGCTTGGGTGCCCAGATGATAGAGCACTTGCCCACGGAAGGGCAAAAGGTCCTGAGTTCAAGTCTTGGTCCAGCACACAGTTTAAATCTGCCAAGGAGTTTCATATTAGTGCACAATCCACTGCAGAGTGAAAATTTCATTCTGGAACATCCCCCAGGCTGTGACTAAGCCAAGTCTACGCAATATCCTTTCTGCCAGAAGTGCAAGGTCTGCAGGAGAGCTTCTGTGAAGTTTGAAAGGTAGGAGCTGAGGTGCTGGTGGAATTAAAGCTGTGAGGATGGGTTGTGAATCGTAGTTGGGCAGCTCAGATGGTGAGCACTTGCCTGCTAAAGGGCAAAGATCCTAAGTTCAAGACTTCGTCTGGCACACAGTTTTACTCTGCCAGGAAGTTTCATATTAGTGCCCACTTTGCTACAGAGTGAACATTTCATTCTATTCTGTCATTTATAATTTGGATTTCAAAATTATATGTCCATTATTTTCTGTTGTAAACCTGGATTCCAGGATTTAATTTGGGTATGGAAGCACCTGTTGCAGGTGTATGGCAACAGCAGTAACTGTTGAATCCTTGTTATCAGCCATTTGTTTGAACAATGTTTATGCCATCATAGCTCTGCGTTCATGCAAACTCATTTCCTATTTTAATTCTATTATTTATTAGGAATCAATGTCTTGTCTCATTGTCTCCCATTGTCATTTTGTTTTGCCACAATAGTTGCAGGTGTCAGACATAGGAGTAAATCCAAAATTAAATTCTGTGTTAAAGATGTGATGGTAAAATTACTCCGAAACTGGATGATCTTCAGCATGGTTTTCAAGAATCGAGTCACAATAAGTCTCATATGCTTTGGATGTATTTAAATCAGAGGCTAAGTATTACCTGTGTGGACTTTTAACTCTGCTATAGTGGTTGGATAAGGCAGGGAAACTTAATACATGCCTTTACTTTGTCTCTATCTGAATCAGGTGTTCTTCATGTCTTTTCCTGATGCCCACAATGATCTATATAAATGATTCCAGTTCCTGTAACCTTATCATGAGCAGTACACAGTCGCTTTTCTCTCAAACCATGTACGTTGAAAAAAGCAACTGTGCAAAAGTTGTAACATTTATTTCCATGAGTCGCTTTTTAATCCACCGTGTGCAATCCACTCTTGTCATTAGTTTATTTAAACAGCTATCCACTCTTGTCATTAGTTTATTTAAAAAGCTATTCTTGTAGGTTGTGATTCCCTATGTTCCAAAACGTTTGAAACATTTCATGCATTTTATCTTGATCCAGTTTCCCGAAATAACTGCACCCTCGAGCAAGCCCTATTTCTTTCTTTGGCCTTTACAACATTGTTCTCTCACTTACATTGTCTTTACCTGTATCTCTCTCTCTCTCTCTCTCTCTCTCTCTCTCCTTGGTCATATTCATTTTCAATCGGTGTTGCTGCACAAAGAATTTTCTAGGATGAGATGTTAAATCATAGTCTGTATCACTCATTGTGCTACATAAATGTGCAGCATTACGATAAATGCACTAAAGGTTTGTTGAGTTGTATCATCATTACACAACACTACTTTCAATACACAACACTACATGCACTCAATAAACCTTAATCTGTGAGCTTCAAACCACTAGATTGCATGTTACAACTATCTTCACACACAGCAGACTGAAATCGACAGATACCCAGACCTGAGCACACTGTTTCATACGCCTGTTCTATTCTCGCAATTTAACTGCAGACCCGGCGGACAGGCTGTAGTCAAATGGCGAGTTCATACACATCCAAGGTGTATCGTCCAGTCATACTTAGGAGGCATAAAATAGTTTGTTTCATACACTATGTTGCATGAAAAAACCAAGTGTGTGTGTGTGTGTGTGTGTGTGTGTGTGTGTGTGTACCTGATGGGCACCCAACGGCGAGGTCATCAGCACCCTTACACTTACGAAAGCAAATGAATATGGAGATGAACTGGAAGTGTTGTACAGACATACACTTGAAATGACCACAGTCACCCTGTATCACATGAACTCTCACAGGCCCAAAACCAAATAGAAGGGAAGAGCGCTAATCAAGAAATTATAACACAGAAGAACTAAAAGAAAAGCACAATTAATGTGACTGGCTGACCGCTTACAAAAATCTAGGATTAGCTAGCCACCCCTTGACACATTAACATCATCTCCCCAAAATGTTGTTACAAATGTTGGACAATACACAAAACTTTTAAAACTCTACCAACATGTTTTTGATCATTACATAAAATAGATGGCATATTCGCTGGCAAATCCGCTGCAATCTGCTGGTCGGCAAATAAAATGCAGTCCGATAAAATGTGGCATACTGTTATCTGCACACCACAAGCACCACACATTGGAGAGTACTCTTGCCAGAGTAAAAATCCATGTGTCATAGGGCTGTCGCCTTTGCGGAGATGACTAAGAAGGACCTCGTCCTGCCGACATGGCTGGAAGCAAGTACTTCATGTCCGAGTTGTGGGCTTGATGAGATGGAGCTTGTTATCGGTCACTGCCAGCCACTCTTCTTCACATGGAAATGGAAATGAGCGTTTGGTGTCGTTGGCCAGGACACCCCTATTCCCATCGACACTTGACTTTGTATCTGAACAGTGAGGTGATAGCATGCAGGGGGATAACACACCGAAATACCTGATGCAACACACTTCCTTGACTGCACGATCCACCCTTAGCTGCACGATCCGCCCTTTAATTCTCCGCAATTCCAATGAGCCCAGGTACCCAGTGGAAAGACACCTCCGTCCCCAGTCGTTGCAGTTTTAGGAGGGCATCCTAAACATTCTGGGTTACTGTATCTGCTGGGTAAAAATGTTGGAGAGAGCCAAGTGCACTCAGAGAATCTGAGCAGATGAGAATCTAACACTGGGAGAACATCTTGTCTGCTCTAGTGCTTGTAATGCTATTGTAAATATAATACTGCCATTAATCTGGACATTTTAAAAATTTTTTTGTTCCATAATAATTTTGAAAAATTAAGAAAATACTATAACGAGAGTAAGCTTTTGTTAAGTGTAGTTTATCTATTTGAAATAACCTCTTTGACGTAGGAGGAATAAATGTATTGAAACATATTTTGTAAATAATTATGTAATATTTCAAGTACAACTATAATTAATTATGTCTATTTTGTATGTATATGCTGTCATGCAATTGTAGATGGTTCATACTTAGGGTTTTTGTAAGCAGAAGTGTAAATTGAAAAAGTGTAGGGATCATAGGTAGAACGGAACTCCGTTCTGTGGTGGAATGGAAAAGGTGGTGGGGAGCACGAGTGAGATTTGGCACGCAAGTGGCTCATATAGTCGGTAGCTGACCTGCAAGTGGTGAACATGCATTACGTTGTTCACGGACTAGAGGCCCCAAATTTATCTGCAAGACTGAGTTTTTTGCCTCCGACGTGTTCTACATGATTGGCGCAGTACAATAAATTAATAGCTCAGAAATTTGTAATTTTATCATCGACACCAAGAGGAAGACAAAGCTATGTACATCAAGAGCCGTACCTGCGCAATGTTACTACGCAGCACCACCTCACGCCACCTTCGACATCAGTAACAGACAAAGTACTTTATTTAGAAAGTGTATCACAGTGTGAACCATCCATCTTCAATCAGTGGAATATAAGTTTTAAATGTACCTTTGTGTATAACCGTGATTTTCCTATGTCATTTACCTCAGTAGAGTCCTTACCTAAACGAATTTATTCTGAGTATCCTAATGTTTATTGAAGCTTGAATAATAGTAAATTACTGGCAAGAGAACTGTTTTGGTAGTAAATTCTGAAAACCATTATTAAATACTAAAGTTTTCACGTATCAGTTTAAGGGCCACTGTCTTTGCATAGCCATGAGGATAAATTTTCAATAGTATTTCTGAAAGTAAAGTAACATAATTGTTTAACTGCAACAATCTTAACAGTAATTGTTCGTGTTGCTTCTCCATGTCAAAGAAAGCCAGACAAATGTTGGTGTTAGTAAAACATTAACAAATAACAGTCCTAAAGAAATGAAACTTAGTCGTGTTAAATAATAGTTTTGGTCATATGAATGATAGCTATAAGTTTAATATTTTTTGGATCCTTGTTGAAACGTGTGTGTCTTCTTTAAATAATTACTGAAGTATAGTGATAAATTCCATAAGTAACAGAAAGTGGGATTAATAGTACTTACTGCCAATTGACCGTAGTAAGTGAAAGTAATTATTTATTGTGTCGAAAATTGACTTCATCTTTTTGTGTAGACACTGTGCCCGATTTGGGCTGGCGGCCGTTTTAATAAGCGAAACAGTTTACTGTTATAACAGGCTTCGTCTGATAAAAGGTTTCCAAAAGTAAATATTCTCACTGCTTTTCCCCCAAACTGTATGATTCGGAGAAAAATAGTTCAATACTTTACCGCTGGGTTGAACACGGTTAAAATCTCTCTCCGAGAGTAGATGGTTTGGAGTGTTAGTGCTGCGTAATTTTGTGGTGGTGTTCCTGCCGCTACTTACTTCCAGAGGTGGATGAGCAACAGTATGGTGTGTGGGTGAAGTTGGGGCTACAAGGAACTTACACACCTTACACCCTGAGGAGCTGGTGCTGGATACTAAGCAAGGCTCTCTCAGCACAGCACAGTTGCTACAGGGTGTTTCAAAAATGACCGGTATATTTGAAACGGCAATAAAAACTAAACGAGCAGCAATAGAAATACACCGTTTGTCGCAATATGCTTGGGACAACAGTACATTTTCAGGCAGACAAACTTTCGAAATTACAGTAGTTACAATTTTCAGCAACAGATGGCGCTGCGGTCTGGGAAACTCTATAGTACGATATTTTCCACATATCCACCATGCGTAGCAATAATATGGCGTAGTCTCTGAATGAAATTACCCGAAACCTTTGACAACGTGTCTGGCGGAATGGCTTCACATGCAGATGAGATGTACTGCTTCAGCTGTTCAATTGTTTCTGGATTCTGGCGGTACACCTGGTCTTTCAAGTGTCCCCACAGAAAGAAGTCACAGGGGTTCATGTTTGGCGAATAGGGAGGCCAATCCACGCCGCCTCCTGTATGTTTTGGATAGCCCAAAGCAATCACACGATCATCGAAATATTCATTCAGGAAATTAAAGACGTCGGTCGTGCGATGTGGCCGGGCACCATCTTGCATAAACCACGAGGTGTTCGCAGTGTCGTCTAAGGCAGTTTGTACCGCCACAAATTCACGAAGAATGTCCAGATAGCGTGATGCAGTAATCGTTTCGGATCTGAAAAATGGGCCAATGATTCCTTTGGAAGAAATGGCGGCCCAGACCAGTACTTTTTGAGGATGCAGGGACGATGGGACTGCAACATGGGGCTTTTCGGTTCCCCATATGCGCCAGTTCTGTTTATTGACGAAGCCGTCCAGGTAAAAACAAGCTTCGTCAGTAAACCAAATGCTGCCCACATGCATATCGCCGTCATCAATCCTGTGCACTATATCGTTAGCGAATGCCTCTCGTGCAGCAATGGTAGCGGCGCTGAGGGGTTGCCACGTTTGAATTTTGTATGGATAGAGGTGTAAACTCTGGCGCATGAGACGATACATGGACGTTGGCGTCATTTGGACCGCAGCTGCAACACGGCGAATGGAAACCCGAGGCCGCTGTTGGATCACCTGCTGCACTAGCTGCGCGTTGCCCTCTGTGGTTGCCGTACGCGGTCGCCCTACCTTTCCAGCACGTTCATCCGTCACGTTCCCAGTCCGTTGAAATTTTTCAAACAGATCCTTTATTGTATCGCTTTTCGGTCCTTTGGTTACATTAAACCTCCGTTGAAAACTTCGTCTTGTTGCAAAACACTGTGTTCTAGGCGGTGGAATTCCAACACCAGAAAAATCCTCTGTTCTAAGGAATAAACCATGTTGTCTACAGCACACTTGCACGTTGTGAACAGCACACGCTTACAGCAGAAAGACGACGTACAGAATGGCGCACCCACAGACTGCGTTGTCTTCTATATCTTTCACATCACTTGCAGCGCCATCTGTTGTTGAAAATTGTAACTACTGTAATTTCGAAAGTTTGTCCGCCTGAAAATGTACTGTTGTCCCAAGTATATTGCAACAAACGGTGTATTTCTATCGCTGCTCGTTTAGTTTTTATTGCCGTTTCAAATATACCGGTCATTTTTGAAACACCCTGTAGGTATGGGACTGGTTCAATAAGCACCCATGGCCAGCTGAATTCCCTAATGATGGACAGTGTCAATGATATGCAAGTCAGAGGGCCTTACTGACCCATACACTGTGCAACCATAGTCCAGCCACAAACGCACAAAAGCTCAGTAAAACTGAATGAGACATACCCTGTCTGCTCCCCAAGACGTGTGGCTAGGGAACTTTATGGTGATCAGTGCCTTCACAGTTCTGGCTTTTGGGTCTCGCAGGTGTGGTAACCACAACAATTGGGAGTCAAACATGAGGCCCAGAAACTGCACCGTGTCTCTAAAATGTAGGACGGTGTCCCCCGTATTCAAGGCAGGCAAATTCAAGAGACGATGAGAATTATTAAAATGCGCGCGCGCACACGCACGCACACACACGCACACACACACACACACACACACACACACACACCCCTGCAGGAAACTGAAAACCCATTTTTGCAGCCCACTCCTCTAACCGCAGCACTGTAAGTTGCAACTCATGGCTCACCGTAGCAACACTGGAGAAGGAACAGAAAACAGCAAAATCATCTACAAATAAGGAGCACTGTACAGTGTGTAGGTACATGATGAAAGCCCCCCAGGATATTGTAAAGTTAATATTTATTAAAAAACAAAAAACACAACACCAATCAACCAGAAGAGTTGGCAAAGACATTAATTATGAATGTGCGGCAAGGCGCAGACAAACAACAAAAACACTCATTCAATTATTTTTACAGTTTTTGTCTTTTACACATTCTCTCTTGTATGTAGGAGGACAATGAAGATGTGCTATTTTAAATATGAAGTATTACGAGTTCTATATATCAGGTGTGCATGAATAATAGTATACTAAACAACAGTATCAAGTAATTTTTATTTATTGAAGTGAAGACCACGTAAGGAGTATTTTCTTGATTATGACAAGCGCCAGTGTTCTCGCAGTCCACTGCCTGAAACTACAATTGAAATGTAAGCGAAGTCCGAAAGCAAAGAAAAATTTAAATAAGTACACAACATTTCTAATAACGCAGTCATATTATATCCCACAAACATGTGTCTTCATAGGAATATTCAATAATATTTAGTAATATTCATTTATTTATTCTTTTTTTATTACAAAACATTGACCTATGTGCCAGGACTTCAGGGCACTGGTTGTGAGTAGTGTTTGTTAACTATTGTTGTAGTAAGAAATTTTTATGACACTGTTATTTTAACATTTTTGTGAAATTTCTATTTTTTACATATTCATACAACATGGCACAAAAATATATGTCCATTGCTGATAGCAATAGCGAAAATGCAATCAGCCAAGATGGCGTAAAATTGCGTGATCGAACTATTGAAGTTCAGGTGCTATGCATGCATGCCTACTGCAGAAGGTTTAAGTAGGTCAGAGATGAATGTCGCAGAAGTGACAAATGCTAGCGAAGTTCCACAGCAGAACAACCCTGATGATACAAGGTTTACAGTTGATGAGACAATGTCGCGCATCTCCCAGAGCGACATACCGCTCATGAATGAAACACTGGAAAGCGATTCCAATATGAATTCTGACAACACGTTACAAACACCACTTGGTCACAACACAAACATTAACTTGGGAAGTACAGATGACAGCAACCATAGTAGTATAACTGAAACACTGCTATGGCAGTTACTATCTAACATAAATGTGAAATTTGATGATATAAAGCACAATATGAACACAATTTCAGTAATTTTACACAAGATATGAACATGGTAAAACAGCAACAAAACACTGTTACACAAGATATGAACACAGTAAAACACCAACATAACACTGTTACACAAGATCTAAATGCAATGAAGCAAGAACAAAAACAAATATTCAAGGATTGACAAGACACGGTCTCTCAGAAATTCAATGACTTAGACAAAAATTTTTGCACTGAAATCGACGAAAAATTGAACGAGATGAAAACAAGGGTAAAGCATGAAGTACTTTCTGAAGTTAATAGT
Organism: Schistocerca americana; assembly: GCF_021461395.2. Lineage (NCBI taxonomy): Eukaryota > Metazoa > Arthropoda > Insecta > Orthoptera > Acrididae > Schistocerca > Schistocerca americana. The sequence continues at coordinate 593,169,013 of NC_060119.1, forward strand.
AAAATTATGGAGTTATAACAGAAGGTAGATTCTTTTAATGACCATCACAATCTAGCAGAGCAACAGAAAGAAAATCACAGACGCAAACACAAACATTGAAGCCACACAAAACCAGTTGGTTTCGACAGTAAAAAAGGCAACCACTGTCGTTAACAAACTAAATAAAGCCTATGAAAGTGTACCTCTAGCTGTAGAAGAGCTTACTTTAAGGGTAGCAACATTAGAACTTGACTCAGCGTGTGCTAAGAAGGAGACAGGATCAATGAAAATCTGAGTGACATCATTACTTAAGCTGAAAAATGTATGTTAGATAAGGGTAATACCATTGTAGAGAAGATAGTAATGAATTGTAAGTTACACAGATGTAGTAGAAAAGGCTATTCAGAAAAAAGAAAATGAGATCATGAACAAGGTAAACATTAACCTACAAGCCGCGGAACATAGAATCCGCAATCTTTTAGAAGAAAATATCACTGGATCTCGAAATATGAATGCAAATAATACACAGGCTACAGTGAACAAACCACAACCTGTTGGTATTTATCCACAAATTGTCAGGAGTCCTACAGCAGGTACCATAGACAGTAGTAGAGTGCAAGATGTTAACATACCTACGACTCCAATATCTGAACAATAACCAGCTGGAATTACTGGTAACTACAATAACAACATAAATACGACCAAAAATGCAACGTGTCTATCAACTTTTTTTGCATATGAAGGTTTGCTGAAACATCGACAGTTTCCTACATTCACTACAGAAGGTACAAGAATGAATCCCGTGGTATTTATCAGTGCTTTTCATAATTTATTTCCATGCAACTGGATGAAAGCGCATAAAATCAGATTTGTTGTGGGATATACACAAGGTGATGTGCTTTTATGGGCAACTGAAGTGACTGAATGTTGCAGCACTTATATCCAATTTGAACAAGCTTTCCATGATACAAATATTGGTCTGGGGCAGTGCAAGAAAGACTCAGATGTGAGGTTTTCAACCCTGCAGCATTGAATGGCAAATATGGTAGTCTACATGGATACTTTGAAAAATACCTGAACAAGACACACAACTGGATGAACCCAGTATCACCGGTAGATGTGTTAAAAATTTTGGAAACTCATTTACCATCGCACATTAGAGAAAAATTAGTCACAATGCCAGAGCACAACATTGAATATTTTCTGTCAGTGTTCAATAGAGTACCAATAGAACTACAGAAAATCAGACACAACAACAACATAGTTATGTAAAACAGTCAGTAAAACACGATGTAAACAACAGCAAGGATGGTACACACAACAACAAAGTTACATAGCCAGAGGTAACAAGTACGGTAACGGGAGTGGGGGGAAAAATTATTTAAAAGAAATTTTCAAAACAACAGGGGTAATTTCAATGCACGAGTGAATTACAATTAACCATCACAAGGCCTTATGCTGAACATAAACAGAAACAGTCAGCCGCAGCAGTGGCCAACGTGCGGCAACAATGCCATGCCTTATGCTGTACTGCAGCCGACCTTCGGGCAGCAGAGTAACTGCACAGCAGCTAACAGCACAAAGTGGCGAAATGCACACACAGTGCAACTCACTGAAATTACTCCAAGTAATGAATTAAGTTACACTACACTGTCGAAAACACCAACCAGTCGTAGTTAAGCCCCACGCTATTTACCTCTCTGGGAGCGGGGGCAAGGCAGAACAACAAACATGTTTCATAAGGTTTGACAAACAAGGTGACATCAAAGATGATTTGTATCAGCATGAGTTAGGTGCAATAGGTAATATCCTGGAAGAACAGGTACAAGCAATCATTAAGGTGAAAATATTTAACATTGACACACAGTTAATTTTAGATACAGGTTCAACTACCAATCTAATGTCAAATGCATTTTTTTGTGAACTGAACATGAGGCAAGTTCCCAACATTTCCTGTACAAAATTGCAAAGTTCAAACTGCTACATGCAGTTAGACTAAATTGGTTAAGCATCAGGCACTTACTCCAGTACAAAATGAACATTTTACAGTGAAGTGCAATTTCCTTATAATTGACAAACTTACAGTTAATAGTCTAATTGGCATGGACATGTTTAGAATGTACAAAACACAGATTGACTGTTACACAAGATATGAACACAGTAAAACACCAACATAACACTGTTACACAAGATCTAAACGAAATGACGCAAGAACAAAAACAAATATTCAAGGATTGAATATTTTATATAAAGGACCAGATTTGTTCTATTGATTTAGTCAAAACACCTGATGAAAGTAACAAAAATAAACCAGAGTCAAATGTAGTAGTACAATATTCCTTTCCAGCTGCATATTGCACAAACAAATTTGATACTGAACAAGAAGCAAACACTGAGGTTATTTACAAAATGGTAGAGCAGAAACTAAGTGAATCACAGATACCAAATGATATGCAATGACAAGAACAACCTAATTTGTTATTTAAGTAAACAAATGTTTTCTGTAAGGAGCCAGGAGTAATCAAAGACTATGAATATAAATTTGAAATCTATCCACATGAGGCATTTTGTGTAATGTCATATCCTATTCCATGGACAAAAGACAGTAAGGAGAGAGATCAATTATATGATTAAATGGGGAATTATACAACCTTCATTTTCACCCCACTGTAGTCCAATATTACCAGTAAGTGATGGTTCTGTAAGATTAGTTCTCAATGCTAGAGGTATCAGTAAGATTATAGTACCAGTACGCATAAGACCAGACAACTTGGATGAACAGCTTCTTAAGTTTTACAGTACAAAATATTTCAGTATACTCAATTTGAAGATGTCCTACTGCCAAATAAAGCTCCATGAAGAAAGTTGAAAATATACAGCATTTATTTGTGGTGGCAGAAGTTAAGAATTTCTTAATGTACCTTTTGGACTGAACATTAGCACAGGAGCGTTTATATCTGCATTGGACAAGGTTTTAGGACCAGAATTGCTTAGCAAAGTCACTGTTTACGTAGACGACATGCTAATGGCTACACCCACTCGGTTGGAACATATCACGGTGATTGAACAGGTACTTCACCAATTTACAGATTACAGAGTCACAGCCAATTTAAAGAAGTCTAGTTTTACTAAGGAGCAAGTCAAATATTTAGGAATTTGTCAGAACAAGGTATATTAACTGACCCCAAAAACTTGATGCCATATGCAACTGTCCAGCTCTATGGAATAAAAAACAATTAAAAGCCTTCCTAGACTAACTTCATTTTTCCTAAGTATGTACCACAACTGATGAACAATGATGCATTGCTCAACTTGTTACGACTTTGGTTATGGGATGGTAAGCATCAGGAGGACTGTAATAACATTAAGCAGGCATTAGTCAATGCAAACATTCTTAGCCACCCTGCTATGTCCCAGGATTGTTGTTTATGCACAGATGCCTCATCTCAAGGCCTGGGGCAATGCTTGTTCCAGATACGAGAGGAAGAAGGCAAGGAAGTACCCAAGGTAATCAGTTTTGCTAGTTGCATATTATCAAAACATGAAAGATCTTACTCTGTGTCAGAATTGGAAAGTTTAACTGTAATATGGGCATTAGTTTGAATATTTTTTGTGGGGCAAGAATACTAAAGTTTACTGTGACCATCAATCACTGTCATTTCTTTTAACCTGTAAACTATTGCACCACTGATTAGGTAGGCGATGTCTATATTTACAAGAATACAATTTCGACATCATTTATATTAAAGGAAGTCAGAATGTTTTTGCAGATGACTTGTCCAGGTTACCACAAGATTTAGAGGAATTTGGTGAGGTAACAGAGCAAGACGCAGAAATTAAAACATTATAAATGCAAGGTACAGCACAACAGTCAGATTACCATAAGTTTTGTAAGCAAATGAAAATTATACAACAGCAGGATTGCAGATGCAGTAAAGTCATGCAAAACCTTAAGCAAGATGAAGGTGGGAAGGTAAGTAAATGGTATCAGGAGTACAAGGGCGTTTTGTTTCATAGGAAACACAAGAAATCTGATCACTGAGCTACATCAAATGCTCACAAAAAACCCTCTAGATATAATATCCCTGGACATAGCTGGTCCATATCCAAGAACTAAAGGAGGAGTAAGATACGTAGTAGCACTATACAATATTTTCTTGATACATATCAAAATGTATGCCATTAGAAATGCAACAGCCACAAATATCAGAAAAAGAATTGAGTAAGATTATCTGACAAGAGTAGGTAAACCAAAGGTACTAGTAACTTGTAACGGTACTTTGACTACCGCGCCTCCGCCAATACAAAGATATGATTTGAGATCGTGCATGCGGAAGAGCGCTGCGCCAGCGACTGATTTTTATAAATAATTTTGATTTTTTTTTTTTGGCTTTTGCGTAGGTGTTTGTTTTTAACAACTAATTGATTACACTCTCTCTCTCTTGTCTTCATACGAAAGACGTGTATTTTTCGGCGCTGTGTTAAATATGCTTTTAAGTGGAAATTAAAACTATATTACGAAAGGAAGTTATTTCAATATTGATTCGAAATGGTTATCACCAAATTTATAATCCTGACAGTGACAACTTAAAGAAATTTTCAACAAATGGAGAACAATGAAAACAGGTCATACTACAAGAAAATTAAGAAGACAGCCATGAAGACTACATTACAATTAATACTACGTTTCTAACAAAATTAGAAGGTAAATTTCAACTAATTTCTGATGCTATTTCCGTACAGTTGCTTTTTGTAGTGTTGACGACCCGGTCTGCCACGCACGGTCAAATTACAGCACTATCTCAATCAGTAATACGAAGTCCGCCTTATCCGTAACTTATTCCATCAAAATTCAAAATCAGATTTTCTATTTTGTATTTTCACGGCAGACCCCCGAGGAAAGGAAACACTACAAACTGATAATGCTTCATATTTCGTTGGGCAAAAGTGGAAACAATTTATGACCTCACAGGGCATAAAACATGTTTTAGTAAGCTTTTTTCATCCAGAAGCAAGCCCAGTAGGACGTGTCTTTAAAGAATTTAACCAGTTTATTAGGACATACACCCCTCACAAACACACCTGGTGGGTGGAATATGTAACTCATTTCCTGCAAGTTGTCAATAACCTTCCACATTCTTCAACAGATTTCACAGCTGACGAATTGATGTTCCAGAAAAAACTAACAAATGAGTGGGAGTCGCCCATACCAAAGGTACCCACAACAGAAATGACGCTACAAGACAAAATCAAACAAGCCATGGTTACACTAGAAAACAGGGCCGAGTATAGAAGGAAAATTTATAACAAGAAACTGAAATGTGTTACACAATTTTCTGGAGGGTAACAAGTCCTCTTATGGACATACCCTAAATCAACAAAATTTTGCAAACTGAATAAGAAGTGGCAATTACTCTATTCAAGACCATATGTAATTTCCAAAATACCATAACCAGGGATGTACAGATAAGCCTATGAGAAAACAGGGAGAAACAAGAGTCTCCACCCTCACAAATACATAAAAGCCTTTATAGAATGACGAAGTGTGGTAACATTTCTTTTATCACATGATAATTGTACATAATTCTAAGTATAATTTTTCTTCTGGAGTGTATTTTAAGATAAAGTAATGTGTATAGGCATAAGTAATTCTTTTGATTTGTAATGTAGGCGTAAAAATTAACAGTAATGGGAAGTAATACACCACTTCATGTGAAGCGAAAGTATAATCAAAATTAGCGTATGGCTCAGCTGTCATGCGCTCAACAATACACGCTGATGTCAGTAGCAGGAAAGGACGCATTGACCTATGCGCATGCGCAACAGACTGGCAGAAGGCGCAAACAAAATAGGAATGCAATATGTACCTAACCCAAATACAAAGTAAATGGAAATACTACGCAAATACATCTACTGTCTAAGAAGGAACCTATTGATACAGGTATACAGAGATTTAATTAAATACTAAGCTATATACAACATATTTACAACCAAAAGGAAGCATTATGAAAAACTATACAAGACTAATGACAAAATACCATGAGAAATGTCAAATAATTTTCTTTGCAGAGTAAATGATCATAATGGGTATCAGAATAAACGAATGTCTATGAATTGAAACAAAGTATGGAAATATCAGTGCACGTATGCAATGACCAAATGTATCAGTGGCCACCGAGCTACGTAATGCAATTAGTTTTAAGTTTTTTCTTTCAGCGACCAGTGTGTCGTCACAGCGCAGAAGAAGAGAATTACGTCGAGAGCAGCAGGGACCAAATGAAGAAATGGGCCGCACCTCACAAACAATTTAGTTATAGGGATATTTATACAAAGGTCATAAGGCAAATGAAAATATGCATCGTTGCAGTATATCTCCGCGACATTTACCAGTACCTATTCACTGCAGAGTACACACAAACATTTAAGCATAAGATTTTACAAAAACCAATTTTATCCTGACACATGAAAGCTTGAATAATAATATTTCCAGGTATTTGAAAAAGATATGTCTACGACGGTTAAAATGTCATATTTCACACTAAGCTACACGTGATTTGAAGTAAACAGCACTAGCATATGAACAAACATGATACTACACCAATGATTAGTCAGTGCATATTACTTCCATGAAACTTAAGTTCCTTAGCAACTAGTCCATGATTGTACGAGTAACATTTTCCTCGTAAATCCTTGAACACCTAGAGGAGTATATCCCCTTCTTCCCTTCCAAACAAAGGAGACGACGCCAAGCATAATTAGGCCAGCAATGCACGGTGTTTTAATCCTCTTTCCAATGTTTTTCTACCTCCTCTACCTAAAGAAGAAATGAGCTCCCATAAGTGAGAAAAGCCTATCTATAAAATGAAACATAAATGTATCATATGCTTGTAGTGTATCATGATGATGTGTATGTAATTAATTTGTGTATGTGATGTGAACGAAGATAAGTTGAAGCTAACAAACAACTGTAGTAACAGAACCCAGTTACTGAAAAATTTATGATGTTTTAAAACTTAAGAAATTTATGTTTGTAGTATAAGCGATGGATGGAATTGTCAGCCATAGGTATAAGCTATCATGTTATGTATATTGTCATAACTCAATACTTGTATGAATTTTCATTGGAAACCAAACTCTATATGAAGAAATGAACTTCAAAGACAAGCAATTTATACAAGGTTTTGGATGGCTATGTGTGTCTTTCAACAAGTGGACGGTCAACTGTGACGACATTAACATGCATGTGCAATGAAGTAATTTCTCAGTATCGTGGCTCACAACGCTTGACACTAACAAGTGAACTATAGTTGTTTGAGCACCTACTCGCCTCATTGACGAATGTGCTGTTGGTTGGAGCTCTCCGCCAAAAATGCAAGTATGATGGGTGATGATAACAGATTTTGAACAATGGGCACACACCCAATGCACCCAGAAAGAAGACAAATGCTACAGCAATGCTTCGATATGTGACACTCCGGTGAAAGTGACACTCAATGTGAAATAAACATTAAGAAAACAAGTGCACACACGTGTGACAGTAGCAACTAGCATGCTGACAGTTAGTGTCTAGCTCTTAGTCGCCAAAATCGACCAGTGTGCCAGCGCGAAACCCGGCAGCGAGAATGAAGCAAACTGAACATTATTGTTAGTGCGCTAAATTCAAATATTTAATAGAATATCATATTATCTATAATCTTTTAATTTCTTGTAGAAATTTAACTTACTTGGGATAAGCTGACACGTCCATTCCATTAAATAAAAACAAAGCTGACAATAAAGGTCACTGACCTCTATCAGCAAATGTAAAAAACTGTATGTCTCCATACCATGTCAACGTACATTGTGGGGGTAATTGCTTAGGTCCATGATGAAAGACTCCCAGAATACCGTGAAGTTAATGCTTTTTAATAAACAAAAAATGAAACACCGATCGACCAGAAGAGATTGCAAAGATGTTAATAAGAAATGCACGGTAAGGCGCAGACAAACGAAAAAAACATTCATTCAATTATTTGTACAAGTTTTTTTTAACACACACACCCACTCTCGTATGTACAAGAATGACGGAGACGTGTGTGATTTTAAATATGAAGTATTACGAATTCTATTTATCATATGTGTGCATGAATAATAGTATACTGAACAACAGCATGAAGTATTTTTTATACACTGAAGTGGAGGGAAGATCATATAAGGAGGATTTTCTTGATTATGACAAGCGCTGGTGTTCTCAGAGTCCGCTGCCTGCAACTACAATTGAAATGTATGCGAAGTCCGTTAGCCAAGAAAAATTCAAATAAGCACAGAACATTTCTAATAACAGTCATATTATATCCTACAAAAATGTGTCTTCATATGAATATTTAATAATATTTATTAATAATACTGTCATTTTTTATTTATTTCTTTTATTAATACAACACAACAGGACTCCTTACTGTAGATGTGGTACTATTGATGGCTATGGCAAAGAGTGTAACACTTAAAACACTGCCCTGAGGAACACTAGTCTCCTGCTCAAATCAATCAGACAGCATTGTTACCAACTCAGGTCCCAAAAAACAGCTGAGACAGGAAAGACCATATGAAGACGGGGCGGTGGCCACGACAGCCCCATCGATGCAGTTGGGCAAGAATACAGTGTCTTCAAGTAGTGTCATATGCCATACTTATATCGCAGAATATGCCAATACAATGATGCTTACGGAGGAAAGCCTGCTGAATAGCCGCCACTAGATGCGTATAGGGGGGGGGGGGGGGTCAGACTGTCGACAATGGACCGAAATCTTCGGAATCCACACTGAGATCGGCTAAGGAGTTGCCTGGTCTCTTAACAAACAGGCCAGATGATGGTTAACCATTTGCTCCAGGGTCTTTCCTACACAACTCGTTAAGACAATACTCTGATGACTACTAGGACATGTGCAGTCCTTTCCTGGTTTGAGGAGAGGGATTAGAATGGCCTCCCTCCACGAGTTGGGGAAGTTGCCTGAATGCCATATTAGATTAAAACATTAGAGGAGGATTTCTTTTGGTGTCGCTGGCAAATATCGAAGCATTCCGTACCAGATTTGGTCATAACCAGGTTCAGTGTCACAAATCTGTTAGTGCTGAAAGTGGAGTTCTAGGCCTCAGAACTAATGGACCTGAAGTCCAACTTTTCCCTCTCTAGTCACACGATAGCAATGAAATTCTGGGTCCTGGATTGCATTGGCAGTAGTTTGCGCAAAATGTTCGGCCAGTATCTGAGCAATGTCTACGGGTGTTTTTGGAGGCAGCCCTGTTTCAGCACTGCTGCTATCGGTAAACGGCTGTGTTTACCAGAAATCCTCCGGATGGCTTCCCATACTTTTATAAAAGAAGTGGAACGATCGATGGAGTCCAGGAACACTTGCCATGACCTCATCTTAACTTCCCTAATGACACGTCATGCCTTGGCCCTCATGACTCGAAAGGCCTGAGATGGTCTGCTGTTGGTCGGCATTTAAAATATCTAAGAGCCACATGCCTTTCCCGTATCGTGGAATGGCACTCATCTGTCCACCAAGGTACTGGTTGCCTCCTAAGATGACCTGAGGTCTGTGGGATGGAGAAGTCAGTAGCACGAAGGATCACTCATGTGATGCGGTCCACCCATCCTTGGATGCTATCCTACTGATCGAACACGGCCAGCTGGCTGAAACATGCCAAATTAGCCCTGCTGATCATCCACTTTCAGGGCTTAACTTCAGGTGGTGAGCCATTTAGTAGGTGAAGGCGAATTGGGAAGTGGTCACTGGAATGAATGTCGTCAATGACCTCCCACTGAAGAGAGTCAGCAAGGACGGGAGAACAGAGAGGACGATGGCTGAGAATGACACAGTAGCAGTAGAGAAATGTGTGAGAGTACCCATGTTGAGGATGCACAGCTCATGAGACCTCATGAGACATCATGAGGCCCTTCAAAACCCGACCCCGAGGGCAAGTACTGGTCAAGCCCCACAGGACATGATGGGCACTGAAATCTCCCAGGAGGAGGAATGGTTGCAGGAGTTACGTGATAAGATCTGTGAGTGCCTCAGAGTCTAGTGCATCTTGCAGAGGTAAATACAGTGAACAAACCGTGATCCTTCGACATGAATTTGAGCTGCAACTGCTAGCAGGTCAGTAGCCAAGGGGAGAGCAGAGAAGTGGTGCGCACTGGTGACAAACACTGCAACACTTCCCTTGGCCCTTTCCCCTGATTCGTCATCCTTGCAGTATAGTGTATATCCTTGTAGCACAGGGACATCTACGTCTTTAAAATTCATTTCTTGTACACAAAAGCACAAGGGACATACCTGTGATAGGAGTTTCCAGGTCCTCCAAATGAGTCTTGAACCCATTCATGTTCCACTGTAGTATGGAAGCCACGTCATCGATGCAGATTTAATTTACCCCTATCTTTGCACTGGGGAGGTGAGGTATTTTAAGAGCAATGGGGAGTGGAGGGGCTGCCTGGATCCAATGCATCTTACTCTATGGTATCCTCCTCATCAGTTAGACAGGGAAGAATGATGTCTGATGGCACTCGGGACAGCTTTTGACCTGAATGTCGTGAGCCTTTCCCTGCACCCTGTCCCTCTGAGGATGAGAGGGGGGGGGGGTGATGTGTGTTGAGAGGCACTCTGTTTTTCTTGTACCTTTTGGATGCTCGCTGTGGAACTACTGTTGGTCTGTCCTGGAGGAATATGAGGTGTCAAAGACAGGGGGCTTCGTCACCTTATATTCTTTTTTGGCTTCGGCACAGGGGATCTGCTTGGTCACTTATCTCCTGTACTTTGCATTCTTCAGCAAAAACAGGGCAGTCTCGACTCCAGCCTGGGTGGTTTCCAGAGCTCTTGATGCACATCACCGGAGATGGGCAGTCAGTCCCAGCGTCATAGCAGGTTTTCCATAGTTCACGAAAATCACTTCACCTCCATAACTCATGGTTGTATGGTTGAAATGCTCGCATTTATAGCACCACATAGGGTTTGAATTGTAAGGCTGAACATTAAGTTGAAGGAACCCCATCATAAGATGTTCAGGCAGCGTCGGAGAATTGAATGTGACAATGAAAGTGGCAGTCTTTCAGTTGCTCCATTATTCTTCTGAGTTTGTTGCTCCACATTGACTACTCCCTGGGATGCCCATTCTTGCTTCAGTTCTGCTATGTCCACATCCATGACATCTCAGCATGTGACAATGACCTTACTGGAGCTGAGAGAGGTGTGAACCTCAACAATGATACCATAGTCACCCAGTTTCTGCCATTTCTTAAGAAGGTCTAACGGCTTTGACCTGTAAGTTTCAACCAACAATGTGCCACTACACAATCAGGTTATAGATTTTGATGCTCCAGGAATGCCTTCCAAACCCTTATGGATATAAAAGGGGGAAACTTTCTCTAATGTCCCCTGCTTCCTCTTTATCACCACAAACACATTGTTATTAATGACTCCATCAGCCCTATTACTGCAGTCCAAAGTATTCTTATCATCTGGAGGACTAGCCTCTCATTCTTTTGGATGGATGGGTGTAAATACTCCCAGGCGGTACATCCTACCCGCTGGGAGGAGAGAATATTCAAGGATTCCATTTCAGTCCCATGAGCAGCTAGGGAAACAAGGGTCTACTCAGACAAAGTCCCGCGTGCCTGAGTAACCCTTATACAACGGAGGTGCAGCAGGATCCCCACACATTGCCCAATAACGACTGTTCCACCTCAACAGCCATGCATACCATCAGCGCACAGCAGAAAAAACCAAAAAGATACACTTTGGTGGCGCATACACCTCTGCTTTTCTAAGGGTCTCATTTGAGGTGCTACAGGTCCTGGCTCAACGGCAAGGTGATAAACAACAGAAAAGCTTGTGTGACTGATTTCTTCTGCCCGGGAATGCTTTTTGATGCAACATAATGTTCATTACAGTTAAAGAGGCTATGGGCAAAAATCCTGTACATCAGCTCATGTTACGACTATTGTGACATGGTGGAAAGATATACTTATCAAGTAACTTATCACATCTACATGCATTGAAAAGTCCTTGACACACTAGTCTCAAATGTAAATGAAATCAGATATCAAAGTGTGTCCACATCAAGAAACTCATCAAAGTTACATTGAGTGCATTAGCAGACTGACTTATCGATATTATCACTTGATTACCTAACAAAATGAGTCTTAACAACAGGTTGAAAGCTATTAATATTGTAAAAAGACACAATGATTATTAATTACATTCTATATTATCAATCCTTTAGGATAGAATAAGGTTCGTGTACCTTTGCTAAAATTACATTCTTCAGGCATAAGAAGTCTCCAAGTTCACTGACTCAATTCTATTGAAAATGCCATTTTTTTGCATTGCAAGTGATCATTTATTTTTTGTGACCAGTGAGAGAGGTTTGTCACACAAATTTACTTGGTAATGGGAAAATTTTACAGAAATTTTCACACTATTCAAGCTCTTTCACAGTTACATATGTTACAATAGTTCCATCACATTACCTTTATCAATATATAGGTAATTTGGTACATATATAGATAGTTACATAGATGGATCTGTAATACATTGCTGATGACAATCATATATTCAATGGACTTTCAGCAATGTATCAGCATATTGGAACTCAGTACTTGTTTCATATTCACACATATCAAGGGCAATCTCACAGCTCTCCTTCACAACACGTTTTGGGTCCTGCAGGTAATCCTTTAGTATTTCAAAGCATTCTGGAGACGCAATAGCACCCAGAGCTTCTGCACATTCATGGCGCACCATTTCATTTTCAGAAGCATCTTTCAAGGATGCCTCCAGAAACGGAACAGATACCGCACTTTGTATTTGTCCTAATACAAAAGCAATCTCGTGACGAAATAGGGCACCTCCGACTTTTAGCCCTACAAATCAAGAAACGTTTGAAGATTAGGCATTTTGTCAGAAAATTCAATCTCAAGACAGTTTGACAATTACAGAATTTAAAAAACACTCACCTTCACATAATGCCAATATGCTTTCCTCTGTGTTAATATTTCTTAAGGCAAACATAGCCCTGTATCTATCAAACAGACTGCTATTCTCATCCAACAAGATGTTCTTCAGATGGGGTACATCATTTTCAGATGATGGTGGAGCTGGGTCCACTGAAGCATATGGACTCTTCTGCTGATCATCTGGTTCCCTGGATTTATGAAGCCACTCAATCCTTGCTAAAGCTAACTGGCATGTTTCAGCAACTTCAACAGCTGGATCTTCAACATATTTCCTTAGAATGTCAGATACTTCCATTGATCCTATTGCTCCAAGTGCTTCAGCTAAAACATGAAAAAAACCTTTATCTTAAGTGAATAGTTTTATCTTTTTAGAATCTAACAACAACACAACAATGGTAATCATTTCAATGTGTCAGGAATTTTTATTATATGCACACTGAATTGCAAGGTCAAAATATTTTATAATATGTGTGGTTATCCAATGGAAATAAATTTGTAGTAACCCCACAATATTCACTACCATGAATGTTGCTGCGAGTAGAAATGAGACACTCAATGGTGGTCAAGTACAAAAATCTTTTACATATTTGGGTCTACCTAACCATTGGCCAAATTTGATGCCTTGTTTGCTGTTTTATGTTCTACGAGATAATGTCAAAATCTTTTTAACCACCAAAAATCTTTTCTTTCTGGTGATCAGTCTTCTGAATTGTTAGATGGGGCCCACCATGTCATCCAATCCTCTGTCAATGTCTTCACCATCACAGAATAGCACATAACAGCCTGTGTCTTCAATTATTTGTTAGATATATTCCAACATTTCTTCCCCTACAGTTTTATCATCTAAAGCAATCACTAAATCATGGAAATTATTCCTTGATGTCTTAACACATTATCCAACCATTCTGTCTCTTCTTGTCAATATTTTAAGCAGTCTTTTCCTCACTCATTCTGTGGAGATCCACTTCATTTCTTATTTGATCTGTTCATCTAATTTACTGATAATACTGTATAAGTCTCACTTTCTTGAAAGTCATACTTTGTAATGCATACCTGAAAATGTTGTTGTCAGGGATACACACAAAAAAATATCATAATATATTTTTGGAGATGCTGCCAAAACCTCTACATAAATTACCATGCTTTTCACAAAGAAGATAATGCAAAGAAATGACATCCCATTGAATGGCTGGACTTTTAAACTCCAATTTTGAAAACTGAGGACCACTTTAACATACTTCAAAAGATAACCCTGATACTAAATTACATAGTTCCCCAACATTCTCTGTGTCCAGTAGGTTACATGGAACAAAACTATCCATTTAATATGCTTGATGGAGCTACACACTATTGTATCAAAAGTGTTTATTCTGCAGAATTGAGTGATAAGAATACTATGTAAAGCTGACAACAAAAGGTTATGCAGCAGCCTCTTTCAGAGTTGTGGAATCACAAACAACTGCATCAGTCATGTTATCTATGTTTACTAACAAACATTAAGTGTCAGACAAACCAAAATAATTGCAACATAAAGTAAAAAAGGCTTAAAATTGGGTTTTACTTGTATGGCTTGGTGCCAAACTGAAATTCTCTGTTCTTGTCCAAAAGCTTTTTTTGCTCGTTCTCGACGTAGTAGTAACCCGTATTTACCCAAAAATTCAACAACTACTTCCACTAATTATCTATATCCTGATGCTGCAACTGTCTCGACACCACCACCAGGCACAGGCTTCCTAGTGCAATATATTCATAATTATTTTCCTCTGATAATGTACACTTGACAGCAAAAGAGATTGTAGTGGAAAGTCACAGCCAGATTCAAAGTCCAGTGCAGCACCAACAAGGATGATATGCGAGGTGCCATTTATCCAAATTACATTGAGAACATGTGTAAAGGCAGTATTACTTGAAATATTATGGAAAACTATTTCTGTGTGTATTCTAGACCTATTCCAAGGACTGATACTCATTAGCTGTAGATCCATTACAGAGACCCTTAACAGGGAATTTTTTGGTCGGTGTGATGTTTTCATGGCCTATAGGAGTAAACAACAGAGTTGACTGCAGCCAGAGGTCTTACTCCTTTTGATTATGAGTAATGTTAATGACAACATGCAAACAGACCAATGAAATCCATTGTTAGAGTTGAATTACTAGACAGATAAGGGCATCCGTACAGCAATACCATTGACAGCAGATTAGCATAAACAATCAGTCTATAAGAACACAAATTGTGTGGCTTACTGTGCAGCTTCCAACACATATTTCTGGCCAGTGTCACAGTTCTCCATGTTGGAATATCAACAATCTTGAGAAAAGTATAGATGACACGTTAAGCTGCAGACAGGCACAACGAAAAGACTGTTAGACATTTAGCTTTCAACCAAAGCCTTCCTCAGACAAGAAAACACACACACACACACACACACACACACACACACACACAAACCCTGATTTTCCTTTTTTCATGGGAGATATCTGCAAAAGAACTGAAGTCTACAGCAGTAAACATACATTTTAATATATAAAATGGTATGCAAGCAGAAATGAAGAATCATATTTCCTGTTACTCAAACATAAATGCTTGCAAGGTTCTGACTGTATACAAGCCTGTGCAGCATGCAAAGCTTTGGACCACTATGCACAAAATGCCCTGTTACTACTGGAGCTCTTAGCCCTTATGAAAAATTAATGTTCAAAGGCAGAATTCTCTTACACAGCCTATTTGATTAATGACTGGCCACTGCCAGATGATGATGATGATGATGATGATGATGATTATGATTACTATTTGGGTAGATAGGGCACTCGACATCATGGTCTTCAGTACTCTGATGAAAAGTCAGCCCACAAATCTCACGTGTGGGGACAAAGGCTGTCCGCACATGTGAAGCAGTTTATAATATATTAAAGACTGCCACCCTTTCCCACCAATTTAGGGATGAGGTCTGACAGTTCTCAAAATTTCACCACCCTTGTAACACTGTAATCGGCATCTATGAGGATGGTGGGCAGATCTCCAGTATCAGTATATAGGACACACGTAGCCACAATATGCCAAACTGAAAGTGGCATGCCACAAACTTTACAGAGTGGTGGTTCCTCCCGCCGGAGGAGGAAGTCACGTGGTAATGTGCAGTCTCGTAAGCAGAATCTCCTTCAGTGGCGGGACTGACTAGAAATTCACCATGCCTTTGTGGTCGATTTGCGTGACCGCAGTTTGTTGTCTGTCACTTGCAACCATTCAGTCTCCCACTGACGCACGATACATCTGTCAGAAAATGAGATGATGACATGGAACAGTATGGGACATTGATGGACAGCACTATCCCAACATGCTTCCTTGGCAGCTTTGTCGGCCATGTCATTGCCCTGTATTTCAATGTGGCCAGGTACCCAGCAAAAGATCACCTCCTTGCAAAGGTGTTGGTGCCGCTATAAGGAGTCATGGATGAACTGAATTAGCTGGTCCACTGAATACATTAGATGAAGTGCTTGTGGTGTACCAAGAGAGTCGGAACAGACAAGAAACCTTCCACAGCGATGACTGTGAATCCTCTCCACTGCCATAAGAGTGCCATATAATTCCTCATCATAATCTGTAAATTGTTGTGGAAGACACACTTTAAAAACCCCATCAGGGAAAACATCAGAAAAATCGAGAGCATTCTCTTGCTGGGCTCCACCTGTACAAACAAAGATAAAACAGTGGTATGAACTTAAAATGGACAGAAAAAGTTGTAAGAACAAAATCTGGAGTACAAGTTTTCTTGTACTGTGAAAATCACTTTGGGCCTCTGAAGATGCCTAAGCGGCAATGTGTTCCATCCCTGGCTGTGTATTTTGATGCCTGAGAGATCCAGATTCTTGAGACAACTGTAGAATATATACCAAATGGCTTGGTTGCATGGGGCCAATTCCTGAATAGTTGTTCAAAGGTGGGTTGGACCACTGAACCGAATGTCAATGGCTGAGGTGACACTGAGTTTTCAGCCCCTGTCGAGCCAAAAGGATACGTTGCCGAATCCAGTGTGGTGGTTCACCAGCCTCTGCACACAGACTCTGAACCGGGCTGGTCCAAAAGGCTTCAGTCGATATCTGAATGTCCTCGTGGTGGATAGCATCTAACATCCTGAGGTAGGAAGGACAGCCTGATCCATAGATCATGACGCCATAATCCAAAAATGATTGAACAAATGCCCTATAAAACTGCAGGAGGTGGGAACTGTCAGTTACCCATGTTTTTCCACTAAGCATTTCAAAATATTCAATGACTGGAACCCCTTTGTTCATAGGTCTTTCATGTGTGGGAGCCAAGTTAATTTCGAGTCAAATAAAAAACCCAAAAAGTGAACAGTGCCTTGAAAACATAAAATATTGTCATCCAATGTGAGTACTGGTTGGCTAAAACGCCGACGAGCACGGTTAAAATTGACACACTTAGTCTTCTTCGGTGAGAATTGAAAACCAGTTGTCTGGGTCCAGATTGTGAGAGACTAGATATGATGGGTGCCCAACAGTGAGGTCAGCACTGTCCTTACACTAATGAAAACAAACGAATGTGGAGATATCTAAAAGTGTTGGACACGCATGCACTCAAAATGACTGCACAGTTACTCTGTACCACATGCACTCTCATATGCACTAAAACTAATTAGGAGGGAAGAGAACTAATGGGAAGAAAAAAAAAAAACCATAGGGAAATGTGATTGGCTGACCACTTACAAAAATCTAGGATTAGCCAGCCACCCTTTGACACATTAAGAACATCTTCCTAAAATCTTGTTAAAAATGTTGGACACTTAACAGAACTTTAAAACCCTAACAACATTAGTTTGATCATTACATAAAATAGATGGCAGATCTGCCGGCAAATCTGCCACAGTCCACTGCTCGACAAATAAAATGCAGTCCTATAAAAGGTGGCGCACTGTGATCTGCACGCCACAGGCACCACACACAGGAGGGTCCTTTCGCTGGAGTAAGAATGCATGTGTCATAGAGCTGTGGCGTCCGCCCCCGGTAGCCGAGTAGTCAGTGCGACAGACTGTCAATCCTAAGGGCCCGGATTTGATTCCCAGCTGGGTAGGAGATTTTCTCTGCTCAGGGAATGGGTGTTGTGTTGTCCTAATCATCATTTCATCCTCATCGACGCGCAAATCACCAAAGTGGTGTCAAATCGAAAGACTTGCACCAGGCGAACGGTCTACCCAACGGGAGGCCCTAGTCACAGGCCACATACATACACATAGAGCTGCGGCCTATGCGAAGATGGGTCAGAAGGACCTCATCCTGCTAACTTGGCTGGAAGGAAGTACTCCACAGCCGAGTTGTGGGCTTGATGACACGGAGCTTGTTATCAGTTACTGCCAGCCATTTGTCTTCCCATCAATTCATGACTTTGTACCTCAACAGTGAAGTGTGCGGGTGAAGTTGGGGCTGCATGGAACTTACACACCTGACGAACCGCACTGCCACCAGGTGGTAAGTGGCAGTTCCCCTGCCTCAGCACAGATGCTAGGTATGGGACTGGTCCGATAAGCACCTGTGGCCAGCTGAATCCCCTCATAACAGACAGCATCAATGATCCGCAAGTAAGAGGGCCTCGCTGACCCATGCACCATGCAATTATAGTCCAGCCACGAATGCACAAAAGCCCAATAAAACTGAAGGAGATGTGCTCTGTCCGCTCCTCAAGACCTGTGGCTAAGACACTTGACGATGATCAATGCCTTCAGGGTTCTGGCTTTCAGGTCTCGCAGGTGCGGTAACCACGGCAATTGGCAGTCAAACATGAGGGCCAGAAATGGCACTGTGTCTCTAAAATGTAGGATGATGTAGCCCATATTAAAGGCAGGCAAAATAAGACAGCAATGAGAATGATTAAAAAGAACTCGCACGCACTTATCTGCAGTAAACTGAAAACCAGTTTTTGCAGCCCACTCCTCTAAACTACACATTTTAAGTTGCAACAGATGGCTCATTGATAGATGTGATACTGTTGATGGCTATGGAAAAGAGGGTAACACTTAAAACACTGTCCTGAGGAACATCATTATCCTGTTCAAATTTATCAGACAGTGTGTTACCAACTTGGGTCCAAGAAGCAGCCTCTGCAACAAGATCAAAGATTGTACCAGAATGCCACAAAGTCCTTTTGGAGCTAGTGGAAAGTGATAGGGTAAACCTATTGTGGGTCTCTGCTCACTCAGGAATTAGTGGTAATGAGCAAGCTGATAGGTTGGCCAGGATAGGGGCAATGACACCATTTATTGGACCAGAACCCGTCCTGACAATCACCAAGGCAATGATCAAAATAAAACTTCGAGACTGGATGAGGAGTCAGCATGCAGAATATTGGGCTAAGGTCCAAAAGCAAAAACATGGCAAGGTATTGATGCCGAAGATATGTTCTAAAAGATGTGTCTCAATCCTGGGCTTGAACAGGGGAGAAATGATACTCATAGTTGGACTATTGAAAGGCCATGGGAACTTCAAAAAACACCTACATACAATGGGGTTAATAGAAGAAGACCCCAAATGTAGGATGAGTGGTGTGGGTGAGGAAATTGCATCACATTTGATCTTCGAATGTGAGGCATTGGAGATTAAGAGACACAGAACATTCGGATCAATCAGACCTGAAGAAACTGTGTCTAGCAAAGCACTGGTAAAGGATCTCCTTGCACCATTCAAGGCCATTGGTTGGCTTTACTAGACACACAGGGAATGATACCACACAATAAACTCTGTTTTGGTGTGGGCACCAGTGGGCTTGACCAATGCTGTATTCGCTACCCTGATAAAATCAAATAAAATCAGGTGTCGTCTGTGTTGATGGTCCACCTTGGGAATAGGTTTCTACACCATGGAAGGTGGCAAAGACAGGCAGTTTTGTTGCCTTACATTCTGTTTTCAGCATAGGCATAGGAGACCCGCTTGGTCACTTGTTTCCTGTATTTTGCGTTCTTCAGCAAAAAAAGGGCAGTCTCGGCTCCAGACTGAGTGGTTTCCTGAGCAGTTGATGCAAATAGCCGGAGATGAGCAGTCAGTCCCAGCGTCATAGTGGCTTTTCCACAGTTTGCGTTATCTCCACAACTCATGGTTGTATGGCTGAAACGCTGGGATTTATAGCACCGTTTAGGGTTTGGAATGTAAGGCTGAACATAAAGTCGAAGGAACCCTGCCATAAGATGTTCAGGCAGTGTCGGAGAATTGAATGTGACAATGAAAGTGGCAGTCTTTCAGTTGCTCCATTATTCTTCTGAGTTTGTTGCTCCACATTGACTATTCCCTGGGATGCCCATTCTTGCTTCAGTTCTGCTATGTCCACGTCCATGATATCTCAGCATGTGACAACACCCTTACTGGAGTTGAGAGAGGTGTGCATCTCAACAATGGTATCATATCAATCAGTTTCTGTGATTTCTTAAGAAGGTCTATCTGCTTTGACCCGTTAGTTTCGACCAATGATGAGCCATTACGCAACTGCGTCATACATTTTAATGTTCAGCAAGGCCTTCCATACCCATATGGATATAAAAGCGGGACACTTTCTCAAATGTCCACTCCTTCCTCTTTATCACCAGAAACACATTGTTATTCTTGACTCCATGAGCCTTGTTGCTGCAGTCCAAAGTATTCTTATTATCAGGACTAGCCGCTCTCATTCTTTTGGATGAATGTGTGTAGATACTCCCAGGCGGTACACCATTCCTGCTGGAAAGAGAAGATGATTTCGAGAGTTCCATCTCAGTCCCACGAGCAGCAAGGGAAATAAGGATCCACTCAGACAGAGCCCTGTGTGCCTGAGTAAGCCTTATACAACTGATGTGCGGCAGGTTCCCCAGAGGCTGCCAGCTAACGACTGTTCCATCTCAACAGCCATGCATCCCTTTTTTTCCCTTTTAATTCTGTCCTTGCGTTCCAGGAAGTCAAGTCCAGATCCCCATTCCCTAAGCCACAACGTTCCACCGCCGTGCCACACGTTGGTCGCAGAAGCATACCCAGAGCTTACGGAGACAGGGGATTGGCAGTGCTTACCAGTCCCCAGCTAAGGAACCCCAGGGTCGCCAAGCCCATACTCAGCAAATCAATGCTGAGCCCTTCAGAGCCCACAAAATGGTGGCCCAGGGTGTTGGAGATAGCAACAGAGTCCACGATTACTTTGTCTGCTACTGTCAGGCTGGAAATTGGCGAATGGATCTCAGTCCTAGAGAGCCATCGGAGGTTGGCCCACATGACAGAGCAAGGGGTGGAACTGTTAAAAGTACTAGTGAATGAAACCCAGCTAGCTTTTTTGCTATCCTGAAGAATGCAATGACACTTTTCATGCATCTGCTTATAATTAATGCAGTTTTCCATTGTAGGATGACTGTTAAAAACACAGAGCATGTCTCCGCGCATGAATTGTATCGCAGCATGTCTCAGTCCACCAAGGGACCAGGACACAGCATGATAAAGAGGAAGTGCGAGGAATGGACTGTTCTGCTGCGGTAAGGATAATGTTTGTAAGGTAGTCCACCTGGTCATCACAACTCTGGAAGGTCATCAGGGAGGCGTAAAGCCGCCAGTCGGCCTTAGTAAGCCACCATTTGGATGTGCACACAGGTGGGGTAGGAGTCAGCAAATGGGTAGCACACGGGAAGTGGTCGCTCGAATAGGTGTCAGAAAGAATGGACCAGTCGAGACTATGGGCAAGCTGGGAAGTACAAGATAGGTCCAAATGGGAATAAGTGTGTGAGGAGTCAGAAAGGAATGTGGGTGCTCCTGTGTTAAGGCCAAAGAGGTTAAGTTGATTAAGAGGTTCAGTCAAAAGGGCACCTCTCCAACAGGACCTGGGAGAACCCCAAAGTGCATATTAAAGTAACTGAACGGCAGAAATAGGTGAGGAAGCTGCCCAATAAGTTGGAGGTAGTCTGCCCTCCTGACACCAAATGACGGAGGGATGTGAATGGTACAAAGGGAAAAGATCAAGTGAGGAAAGAAACGGTGAACTGCAACAGCTTGAAGCAGCCGGGTAGTCAGGGACATCGTGCGACTATGAATGTCATCCCGGATGAGCACCGTGACTCCCACACATCAGGGAATTCAGTTCTCAGTGGGAGGAGGTGGGGGAAGGTCAAAACAAACCAGAGAGAAATGCAAGAGGTCACAGTGGTTGTGAGGACGCAGTTTTGGTTCCAGGAGATAGAGAACAAGCGGATGCTGTGATTCTAAGAGCAGCCTCAGTTCTCTTTCTTGGATCGAAGGCTAAGAAGGAAGGGGAGTAAGGAAAAAATGAAGGGTTCTCACCTCAGCGGCTGCCGAGTGCCAGCCTTCAAAGACTCACTACTACAGGGTTGGTTGGTTGGTTTAAAAGGAGAAAGGGGGGGGGGGGGAAGGGACCAAACTGCAACATCACGGTCCCTTGTTTCCACTAGAACCTTCACCCAAGGGAAAGAAGATGTACGGCACAATAACAGGAGAAATTAAGAACCAGAAGAACGACAGAAGGACAACAAACACTACAATGGGCAAAACAGGACAAGAAAACCACAGAGAGATGCAAGAAACAGGGAGAAGCGATTAAAAACAAGTAAGCAGATTACCATGAGAATAATTAAGGAGAAGTCAGCCACTCTGCAACATATTAAAACCTCCACCCTAAAAGCCCTACTGTGAAGGTCACAGAGGGACAAAGGACACACACTAAAACTCAGATCAAATGATAAAACTCACCCTCACCAATAAAATGTAAAACTAAAGCTGCTGTTGAGGCACTGTCACCCAACACCGAAGGTAGAGTGCTGGGGAAAAAAGTCTGCCGCAGAGAGAATAAAAGTGGGCAGTCCAGCAAGATGTGGATGACTGCCATTTGGGCGCCACAGCGACACTGAGGTGGGTCCTCGCGACGACGGAGGTGACCATGTGTGAGCCACGTATGGCCAATGCAAAGCCGACAAAGGACAACAGATTCCCTGCGAGAAGCCTGCAGGGAAGACTTCCACACGTACGCAGTCTCCTTAATGACATGCAGTTTGTTGTACATACTATTATGCCACTCTGTCTCCCAAAGCTGAAAAACCTTGCGGTGTAAGACAGAATGCAAGTCAGTTTCAGAGATGCCCATTTCCATGGGCAGTTTCTGCGTATCCGGTTTGGCCAGCCTGTCAGCAAGTTCATTGCCTGGGACTCCGATCTGTCTTGGGGTCCACACAAACACTACTGAACGACTGGACCGTTCCTGGGCAGAGATGGACTCCTGTATGTTCACTACCAAAGGATGGCGAGGGTAGCACTTGTTGATAGCTTGCAGGCTGCTCAGGGAGTCAGAACAGAGAAGAAACGACTCACCAGAACAGGAACAGATGTTCTGAAGTGTACAAGATATAGCCAAAAGTTCTGCAGTGAATACGCTGCAGCCAGCGGGCAAGGATTGCTGTTCAGTATAGCCTCTGCAGACATAGGCAAGGCCAACGTTACCATCAGTCATCAAGCAGTTGGTGTAAATAACTTCAGAGTCTCGGAACAAGTCAAGAATCGAGAGGAAGTGACAGTGGAGAGTGGCGGGGTTAACGGAGTCCTTAGGGCTGTGCGAAAGGTCCAGACGAAGATTCGGCCGAGGTGTACACCATGACACCATGAAGGTGTACGTGAATGGACCTCAAGTAGAGATGGTAAAGGGAAGGACTCCTGTATGGAGAGAAGGGATCGCAAGTGAACTGCAATCGTGACCCCTGACCTGGACCACCAATCAGGGAGATTAACTGCCATGGGTGGGAAATGGAGATGGTCATTCGGATGCTCAGGAGAACTACGAATGTGTGCAATATAACTGGTGAGCAGTTGTGCACATTGGATCCTTAATGGAGGACTCTGGCCTCCACTAGGACATTGGTCACACAACTCGTTCTGAAAACTCTCGTCCCTAGGCGAACGCCACAGTGGTGCACTGAGTCCAGTAAACACAACGCTGAGGGCACTGCCACACCGTAAACCAGACTCCCACAGTCAAGGCAGGATTGAACAAGGGCTCTGTAGAGCTGCAGCAGCGTAGAGCAATCTGTACCCCAGTTGGTGTTGCGCAAGCAGCGATGAGCATTGAGGTGACGTCCGCACTCCTGCTTAAGCTGACGAAGGTGAGGTAGCCAAGTCAAACAGCATCAAAAAATGTTCTTAAGAATCAATATGTCTCCACTACAGTGAGTGGATTGTCATTAAGATAAATTTCAGGTTCCGGATGAGCGCTATGATGCTGACAGAAGTGCATGACACACGACTTTGCAGCTGAAAACTGGAAGCCGTGGACTAGAGCCCATGAATGTGCCTTTTGAATGGCTCCCTGTAGGTACCGCTCAGAAACACCAGTACTGGAGGAGCAATATGAAATGCAGAAGTCATCTGCGTACAGAGAATGGGAGACTGATGGCCCTACAGCTGCTGCTAGACAATTAATGGCCACTAAAAATAGAGACACACTCAATTTGGAGCCCTGCAGAATGCCATTCTCCTGAATATGGGGGAACTATAGGAGACATCAACTTTGACACGGAAAGTACGGAGTGGCAGGAAGTTTTGGATAAAAATCAGGAGCGGGCCCAGGAGACCCCACTCACACAATGTGGCAAGGATACGATGTTGCCAGGTCGTGTTGTATGCTTTACCTAAGTCAAAAAAGGTGGCAACCAGGTGTTGGCATCTGGAAAAGGCTGTTCAGATTGCAGACTCAAGGAATACAAGATTATCAGTGGTAGAGCAACCCTGGTGGAAGCCGCCCTGACATGGAGCCAGTAGGCCACGAGACTCCAGAACCCGACCCGACCCGACCCAACCCAACTGCCGACACACAGTACATCCCAGCAGCTTACAGAGAACATTGGTGAGGCTAATGGGCCAATAGTTATCCACATAAAGCGGATTTTTACCAGGTTTTAGCACCAGAATGGTGCTCTCCCGCCACTGCGATGGAAAGACACCATCGCACCAGATCCGGTTGAAGGTGACAAGGAGCTATTATCACTTGTAGTCAGACAAGAGATGTTTGATCATCTGACTGTGGATCCGATCTGGCCCAGGAGCTGTGTCGGGGCAATGTGCAAGGTTGCTGAGGAGCTCCCACCCTGTAAATGGGGTGTTACAGGGTTCACTGTGGCGTGTAGTGAACAAGAGGACTTTCCATTCGCCATTTGAGGGTGTGAAAGGCTGGGGGGTAGGTCTCCAATGCAGAGGCTCGAGCACAGTGCTCGGCAATCGCGTTTGCATCAGCAGAGAGCACATCATTGATGTTAACACCAGGGACACCTGTTGGGGTCTGGTACCCAGAGGACGTCTGATCTTCGTCCAGACTTGAGAAGGTGACGTATGGCACTCAATGGTCGACACGTACCTCTCCCAACACTCCTGTTTCCGTCATTTTATAAGCAGGCAAACACGCGCACGGAGCAGCTTGAAGGCTATTAGGTGCTCTAGAGAAGGGCGTCACTTATGTCACTGTAGAGCTCGCTGATGCTCTTTAATTGCCTCAGCAACTTCTGGCGACCATCAAGGGACTGTCTTTTGCCTGGGGCACCCTAGAGAACAAGGGATCGCGTTTTCTGCTGCAGAAATTATCATTATAGTGACCTGCTCAATCATAACATTGATGGCACCACGTGGGGGAGATTCATTGGTGGCAGCAGAGGTTACCTTGTTTAAAGCCACCTCGGTAGGTGTCCGTGGGCTTGACGTTGGGTGAGTGACAGGAAGATGGCGAAGTGGTCACTACCACACAGTTCGTCATGTGTTCTTCAGTGGATAGATGGGAGAAGTCCTGGGCTGCAAATTGATAAATCAATGGCCGAGTAACTACCATGAGCCACACTGAAATGTGTGGTGCCTCCAGTATTTCAGAGGCAGAGGTCGAGTTGGGATAGTAAATTCTGGACATCTCCGCCATGGCCAGTAAGCATGGTGCCACACCACAAGGCGTTAAAACCTCCCAAATGTCGGAAAGGTTTAGGGAGTTGATCAATGAATGCAGCCAAGACATTCAGGGGTACCAAACCATCCGGAAGGATATATATGTTGCAGACACTTATTTCCTGCGTTGTCCGTATCCTGACAGCCACAGCTTCAAGTGGAGTTTGAAGGGGCACAGGTTCACTAAATACCGAGTTCAGGACATAAACGCATACTCCACCTGACACACTATTATATTCGCTATGGTTCTTGTACTATCCCCTGTAGACGCAAAGGGCAGGGGGCCGCATTGCTGGGAACCAGGTTTCCTGGAGGGCAATGCAGAAAGCAGGTGTAAAGTTTAAGAGTTGCCGTAGCTCAGCCAGCAATTCCACTAGAGGATGACGTGATCGTGAGACTGGGAAGGCACGAAACACTCAATGAGGCAGTCTATGCCTCAGGGTCACCTGCTACCACCGACTTATTTCCTGAACAGCCTATATCCATTGTGTCTGAGAGTGGCGAGATCTAGGTCCTGAACAGACACCAGAGTCTTCACCTCATCCTCAGATGCAGAGCTTGTAAGCAGCAACGGTGCAGATGCACCGCAATTCCCTTAGGCTTGGGGGTTTTCTTTCTGGATTTCTCTTGTTGATCCTTGGGTTTCTCTGGCTGGGAGGGCTTCACTTATTCAGTCTCCGGGACTGAGGACGATCATGAAGCCCTTTCACTTCTCCGGTTGAGAAGTGGGGACTGGTGTCCCTGATGGTTGGGGGGACAGTGCTCCCGATGTGGGAGCATCAGGGAGGGAAGTGCCCCCCACCATCAAGGAGGCAGGTGCAGTCTTCCAGCTCTGAGAGCTGATTGGAACTCGCCGTAGTGATGGGGCTACAACTGTTCTTGTAGCGGCGCTATAAGAGGAGGCCATTGCCACAGGATGTATGTGCTCAAATTTCCTCTTGGCCTCAGTGTAGGTCAGTCAGTCCAGGGTCTTGTATTCTACGATTTTCCTTTCTCGCTGCAAAATCCTGCAGTCTGCTGAGCAAGGGAATGACGTTCTCCACAGTTGACACAGATGGGAGCGGGTCACATAGAGAACTGGGATGGGATGGACATCCACAATCTCGACATGTTATGCTGAAAGTACAGCGGGAAGACATATGGCCGAACTTCCAGCACTTAAAGCACCGCACTGAGGGAAGGATATATGGCTTGACATCACAGCGGTAGACCATCACCTTGACCCTCTCGGGTAATGTGTCACCCTTGAAGGCCAAGATGAAGGCACCGGTGGCAACCTGATTATCCCTCAGGCCCTGATGGATGCGATGGACGAAATGAACTCCTCATCACTCTAAGTTGGCGCGCAGCTCATTGTCAGACTGTAAAAGAAGGTCCCTGTGGAATATAATACCCTGGACCACATTTAAGCTCTTATGAGGCGTGATGGTAATGGAAACATCACTTGTCACAAGTGAGTAATGCCCGTTACTGGGCAGAGGATGCTGTTTTTATCAAGACTGACCTCGACTGCATTTTGGACAAGCCCTCCACCTCCCCAAACTTGTCCACTAAATGCTCTACAAAAAACTGAGGCTTCATCGAGACAAAGGAGTCCCCATCAGCTCTTGTACATATAAGGTACCGGGGTGAATAAGGTTCACTGCCATCCTTAACCTGGCATTCCTCCCATGGTGTGACCAGGGAAGGGAACGATTTAGGATCGTACTTCCTTCCATTGTACTGAGACTTGGAATGCTTAGAGACTGCTGGCGTTTGATCACCAGCAAGTGATCACGTACTACACTTCACGGCGTGTCATCTGCCCTGATGCCACCCACTCCAACCAGGGGCCCTCCCCAGGGGCATCACCCAGCCTCAGTAAAGGCCACCTGGCAGGATGGCCATTGCCGGGAGTCCTGATGCCCCAAGGAGATGGGCATCTACTCCATGGCATACAAGGGGAGTTAAATGTGCAGGCATCAGCAGAACGATCCTTGTGTAGTCAGGGGTTACAATCAACAGGGTACATGGCAGCCTCATCACAATGGACTGGCTACCGTGCTGGGTGTGAGGTGCAGAGAATTCCACGGTCATCGTTGGCGCAGAAAACTATATTGCATAATTGGTGGAGGGAAACGCACCCAGGAAGGTGTCCTCGCTCAAGAGATGGAGGGTGAGCATGACTGCAATGCCACGACGAGAAAGTGGGCTAAAGATCTACATGCATGATGGACACGGTGCACCATGTAAGGTGGGACATGATGCATCATGTAAAGTGCCCTTCCCCAATCGGCTCACTCTTCGGCAAAATTTTGAAAAATGGAGGTCAAACCCTACGTGGGACCATGACATAAAGGACGAAACGTGTGAGACTCCTTTTAGTCACTTCTTACTACATGCAGTAATACCTCGGGCCTATTCTAACCCCCAGGCCCACAGGGGGACTACTACAGGGCACAGTGGCTGGAGGACCCTGCTCTGTGAGACCTACAGAGGCACCGCCATTCTCCTTCTGTCAGTCTGCGGGGTCCAGGGCGGAAAAACTGTTGGTGGTATGCACCAGCAACATGGACGACGGCTGCGTGAGGGTACCACATGGCGACACCATTGAAGAGGAACTTCAAGTCGGTGAAGGATATGACTGTTTGCCTTTGTTTGACGCCTTGGAGCCTTTCCGGTTGGCAAAAGGGGGCTCAGATGATGGTTGGCTGGAGGGACATATTAAGTCTTCATGGGAGTATTCCTTCCATTCTTTCCGGACTGCTGGTTGTGTAGCAGGTGACTTCACCCAAAGTTTCGTGGCTTGCTGCATAGCTGGAGGAGGAGACTGGGCTGCTACCATAACACTGAGCGATTTTACAACTGCAATGCTGTATTTGAGGTCATTTGTCTGCAGAACCGTGTCGTTCATGGAGTGAGAAGCAGCAAGAACAATACTTTTTAAGTGCTGGGTGGTAGAATGCAGGGTTTCCGACTAGCCAACAAATTGTGAGCGAGCGAAGAAGGCACTTTTTCCTTCACCCAGATCTCCTGGTCAGCCCACTCGTCGAGATACGTGGAACAATCTCTGGAGGCTGCGTCATGGTCGCCAGTGCAGTTGATACACTGGGAAGGAGGAGGTGGACAATTGCTCTCGTGAGCATCCCTACCACAGATGACACATTGGCCAGTTGTCGACCGGAGACTCTAGAGTGGTTGTAACAATGACACAGGTAGCAGCGCATTGGGTTCAGAACGTACAGACTTGAGAGTGATAACTTCATAACCTGGTTTGATATTTGATGGGAACACCAGAGAAAAGTCAGAAAACGAGTGTTTTTGTCATTAAAGAGGCATTCCCCTTTATCATCGCCTGATGGACTGCAATGAAACCCTGATCAGAGAGATATATTTGGATTTCTGTCTCGGTCAGACCATCGAGCAGCCTAATGTAAATAACATTACAGGAAGAATTCATCATTCAATGGGCCTCGACACGAACAGAATAGCCATGGAGGAGCAGAGCTGCAACCAGTTGTTATGCTTGAGAATCACAAGTAGTCCTCAAAAACAAAGTGCCATTGCGTAAAAAAGAGCAGGATTTCACAGGGCCAGCAATTGCATCAACAACTTTCTGAATAATAAAAGGATTTACCAATGCAAAGGACTGCATCTTCAGTATGTGAAACCATGAGGTACCGTGGTGCCACTGGAAGGGTCTTTGAATTGTTTAACTACTTCCATTTACATTTTGTAGACTTTGACTGTAAAGAAGATAATTGGCTCATTGCAAGAAAATCCACCATGATTGCCAGTGTGTCTGGTGGTGCGATCCTTCCAATTAGGGGCCCCCTTCAGAAGGGGACACACCCACCTTAGGTGATTGTTCACATCTCAAGCGACACCTCCCAAACACCTGACAGAGGGACCAATCGGCAATATGGGAAGGTAGCAGCTCAGGCAATCACCCTTCCCTGAGCCTGGCCTGTACCAGGCAGTATGTGGAAACCCTACCTGTCAACCCAGGGATGGGAATTACCTTTTACCTTCACCTGTTGCATATCAGATGTGTGAGCTGGCCTTCAGGAGTGCACAGGGAGGAAGAAGAAAAAGAGGAACCTCAAATGCTGAAGTGGCGGAAGGATAGGAGAAAGTGAACGAAGAAAGAAGAAAAAAAAGGAATGAAAAAACAGTGGTGAGACTGTTCCGATGTCAGTCACTGAAAATGCAGAGTACGTTACGAAAAATACCCCAGACATGTTCCCCAAGGGAGGGGAAAAAGAACAGCAAGAGGACAGACATGCAGCACGGAAGGGAAAAGATGTTGCAAAGGCTGGGGACACATGGTAGTCAAGCACAAACCTGCCAAAGATCGGGGGGGGGGGGGGGGGGGGGGGGGGGGGGGGGGGGGGTTTAGGGTGTGCCCATACCAGCCATTTCCACTTGTGGAATCACAGTACGCTTTCCCAAAATGAATACCACAACCATAAATGCACTGCAGCTGATTATACTAATAAAGTATGAGTTTAAATTTCTGGTGTGCACTATTAATAACAAACTGTAATATTTTTGTTGTGTGTCCTAGAGTCATACCAACATGGCCCTCGAGTGCTGATCAATGCTTAGCCCATTATAGTGAACTACAGTGGTGTATTCCTGGATATATGCCAATCTTCAGTCTCCTCATAGGCTGGAATCCACGTGAACTGTGACATCCTTGGTTGCCACAAACAGACATCCAGAAAAATCTGAAGACATTCTGCAATGCTTGCTCAAATGAGATTATATTCAAATGAGATCATAATCAAATGATGCATTAAGACGCAAAACAACAAAGCCACCATATGCAGAAGATGTCTGTGGTAATCTATTGCCTCAAATATGTATGCAATCAATAAAGTTTTGTTTGACTGCAGAATATAATGGAAGTGCTGTCCTTGTTAGCTGCATGGAATGTGCTGGCCACAAAAACTTGGCCTCTCTGTTCACACAATCTATTCCAAGCCTCTTTTAAAACCACTGAAACACTCAACATTTTTTGCAAACTTTGATTTCAAAACCAAGGAACCAACTGCACGGCAATTCTCCTCAAAAGAGAGTACAAATCCTGAATGATATTAATGACAGTAACTAAACAACTCTATTAATCCCTCCACCAGGAGATCATCCCAATACTATCTCAAGACATCGCTGCTAATGTTGTACTGGAATATGCTGACCTCTATTCCCGAGCCCTGAACCAATCAGGGGATAGAGTACTTTTCTGCTACATGTCATTCATATGCAATACATTGCATCATCCTGTTCCATTGCACACTCTATCAACTAAGTTCCTGTAGCTCAATTGGCCCATGATGTTAATTGAATGAGACCCAATGCCGTGCAAGTTATACAATATGAAGTGATCAAAATGTGTGTACGGATGAGAAGGTGAACAAAGTCAAACTTCTACAAAGCCCACTCTGCACCATTGTTGAATTCCTGATACCAATTAACATTGATTCTTGTATGTACAAAACACTATTCCGTAGAACAATGAGTGTTATTTGTAATGCCAAAATACGATAAAACTGGGGCCAATGTTTGCTGCTAGCTCACGTGTATGGGATGGCTCTGAAAACTATGCAAAAAAAACTATAATACTAGTAATACATTAATTCCGTAAGTTTACCATCAGCAGCTGAGTATTCTGTCTACACAACAGCTGCATATTATCTTACAATTATATTACGGAATTCTGACAAGGGGTGGATACACACAACTAACCAAGGATTCTGATGCGCTTTGACACATTGACAGTGGACCATTCAAAAGTAACTCTTGTGAAACAATTTAGGTGACTAGGTCTTAGCTATATAGGTAAAAATACAGGTTTATTGTTTCATATTACTGTTCAGGCAGTCTCTTCCTGAACTTTGTCTTTATTTGTCTAATGATAAATGTCAAAGGCACTCAAAACACACAAATTTTCTGCACCACAATTACTAGCAAGATAGTTCTTTTTTCCAGATGACACTAGTATTGTAATCAATCCAAGCATACATACAGCAACCACAGAAATGGTAAATGAGATTCTCAAAAGCATCATTGACAGATTTTCTGCAAATGGTTTCACCTTCAATTTTAAAAAGACAACATATTCAGTTCTGTGCAGCTAGGGGTATTACAGCAATGATGTAACAAATGGCAAGGAAATAATAAATAGAGCCAAAACTTCAAAATACACAGGTTTCCATATGGATTAGAGTTTAAAATGGAAAAAAGCACATTTTGGAATTCCTAACACAACTTAGTTCATCAACATTTGCACCTAGAATCACTGCAAATCTTGAGGACACACAAAGCAGTAGGTTCACATATTTTGCATGTTTTCATTCAATAATGTCACACAGAATAATGTTCTGGGATAACTCATATTTAGGAAAGGTTATCTTCTTCACTAAAAATCATGCTGTAAGAACAATACATAGTTCTCACCCACAATCATCTTTTAGACGCCTGTTTAAGGAGTTGGGAGTTTTGACTATTGCTTCAGCCATTTAGTCTCTCATGAAATTTTTTGTAAATAATCAAATGTACTTCAAAAGGAACAATGATGTATATAATTATGATGGGAGAAGGAAAAATGATATTCACTACTCCACATTATGCTATTCTTTACCACAAAAAGGGGTGCACATGACAACTAAAATTATCTATAACTTGCTCAGTGATATAAAATGTCTGACACAGCAAAGTAAAATTTGAAAATGAATTGAGGAGAAACCCTTTGGCAACTCCTATTCCATAGAGGAATTTCTCTTATTGTAGTGTGTAAAAGGCTGTGGGCAGGAATTGCTAACTCATGCCTGTATATTTAATAATAATAAACAAAACAAAAATGTTCAGCACATCTACAAATTAATTTGTGATGTGAATGTAAAATGATTCATTTCACATAATTACCATTTATCATGCAAATGATCCATGGAACATGGAACTAACTGTAGCTGTACATTGCATTATTTTTACCTGCATTATTAGATTTTCCCGTAATTATCACACAAAGTACAGTTTTACTAAACACTTCTAATTATTCATGTGACAAACAAAAACTGTTAAGTTTAGGGATTTGAAGCCACAATGTCCAAGTGAGCAAGTAATCCACCTAATGCCCCATCAACTCTCCAGTCCTAACTAGTCATCAAATGTGATGATTGTAGACTATGTTTCTTTCATTAACCAAGGCTTAGTGATCTAAACTGTGTACAGGGCTAAACATTTTAGCAGCATCATACCTGAAGGGGAACATCATTCTGGTGTAATATATAACATTGGACATTACCCCTGCTTGTGGTGGCATAATCTACTACATTGACCGGCATTTTAACATGGCAAGTTATATTGGTCACCACATATTAGGTTGCTAACTATTTCAATTGCACAATATGGCAGAAAAAAAACACTATAACTGATCAGCATGTAGGCACATTTACATAGTACTTTATGATGTGAATATAAAATGATTCATTCTAAATCATTGCGATTTATTGTGGACGTTATCAATGGAACACTTACTGACTGACTGACTGACCAGCCACATGTCTGTGGCAATTTGGACGTAGATGTCTTCATGTGGAGTTCGGATGTTTTACAGGACATATGACTGGCTTGATGCTGCCCAGCATACTCTCACCAAGAATTTATACCAAACCTCAGCCCCAATGACAACATATTGACAGAGATGAAATGGACCATGTGAAACACTGTGCAAGTTTTAAGGCAAAAAATATCTTAATAAGGAATGTTAACTGTTTGTTACATTAATTTTGTGTTCTATGGATTCAACAAGTTAAATTAAAACAGAAAAAATTACCTGAGGTGTGGTAGGATTCAAATCCTGCGATCATATAATTACTTGGAAGTCTGCTGACTACGCTACTGAACTGTGAAGTCACTATACCCTAATCATGTAAGGGTAAATGGAGTCCATTCCATGTCAAGTGGTCTACAGGTTCCCACATGATCATAATGGAGTTTGACAAAATTTTGTATGAACAACCATACATGTCCCCAATGACACTGGTAAATTTTCATAATTATTAATTCAATACTTCCGGTTGTATAGTAATTTGTTTGACACCACAATTCAGCTTTTGGAAATCAAAAGGAGAATGAAATTTTATATTCTAAGGCATTGTATTGGTAAGCTACAGGCACAAAGTTTCAGGTTTATCCCACTGTTAGCTTTGGAGATATAAAAGCCTAAATTTAAATTTTTTTTTTTCAAGTGTAGGTTTCCAGCCGACTTTCATTCAAATTACACATATACAAATCATTTCAGTAATCTTTTTTTATTATTTCACTCAGGAGAGTGCAAGAAGTTGTACAAGGTGGCCTATTTCTGTTTCTTTCAAGAAAATATTTCCGGAGATACTACGTCGAAGTTTTGCCGAAAACTCACTGCTGCACTACAGGATCAAACAAATGACTACGGGTATATCTCTGCAAGTATTAAACTACTGGAAGTAAAAACTCCCAATGTTCACACAAAATTTCAGAAAAACCTGTGTGGTCATGCTGGAATTTATTCTGAAGTTTTTTTCTGAAATTAGACCACTTGACATGGAATGGTCTTATTACATGATCTGGGACTATACTAAATTCTGTGATATTCAGATATTTCTTAGTGCCATTCCACCCCGACTCCACCTCAAGACTTCACATGAGTTTTTCATGTGTGGAATCCTAGGAATGACACTGAGCAGATTTTCTTGTGCGTTTTTAGAGTCAGTGTGCTTTGTGCCAAGAGCCAACAGGACATAATTAGTCACAGTTACAAGTAGCCTTTACTTTTATGAGTAGTAAGCCAAGTGCACATCTGAAGTGAGGGTCATTCCATGTCAAATCAACACACTGATTCAGACTTGATGTCTCAGATTTCCATGATTTTTGGTATGCAGCGATATATCATAGACTTGAGGAAAAATACCAAATTTCAGTTATGAAGCACAATTATTTTTGAAGTTATTAATTTTCAAAGATTTAAATTTTTATGAAGAAATTTCAAGATGGCCGCCGAGTGAGATCACAGGTATTTTCTTTGTCCGCTAAAAGAACTTATTTAAGAGGAAATAGAGTCAACTTTAAATTTTCTTTGTTTTGTATACTTGCTGTAGTGTCCGTTCTTGTCACACAACTGAATATTAGCATCCCAGCTGCGCTTGTTCTTTAGCTGAAGTCCCGATAATTACGACATACCCTGAAATTTTGTGTGACAAACACAAAAAATTCTATGCAAGTTTTCTTGACAGTGCAAAATTTGTTTACAAAAGGCTGCTACTAGTTTCATCAGTGTCTATTGTTGCAATAAAAGTGTAACGTTTCTAAATCGTACGTAACTGACACACTTCGTATTGCTTACCAGTTAAATGGACGCGATCTTGGCCTAAATTTTCCGAGTTATAAACTTTTAAAAAACTGACCAAACAAACTTGATAACGTAAATTCTCTAAAAGCAAATTAATTACAAATTCAGTCTTCTGTCATTTTATCTCTAGATCAGTACAAAAAAACAACCACTGCACATAAGACCTTTGTGTCTTTTTTGTTTACACACAACCAATCTCGCGTCCTTGGCAAATTTAAAACATTCTTTAAACTTAATTATTCTTTCGAAACTGACTGAGTGAGAAATGTGGGAGCTGTTATATGGTAGCGCGTACAGGGATTTGTTGCCAATCTTTTAGGAAATATTTTTCATGGGGGGGGGGGGGGGGGGGGGATGCAGTGGGGAGAATGTTGGGAGAATAGAGAGGCTCTCCCCTGGAACTGCAGAGTATGCAGTAGGAACATTTTGATTGGGGAACAGGAAAAGAAAATCTGTGCCCTTCAGACACAGTTGGAGGAAGCAAGGAAGGAACTCATAGGGATCAAGGGAGATAGGAGGGGAGGAGGGTGGCTGGGAACTGGCAGCTGGTAGGAGGATAGGAAGAAAGGACGCGATCTGACAGTTTTATCAACATCAAAAACGAGTATCTACCACTGCCAGAGTTTAGTGGAAAAGAGCCTCAGGTAGAACGAGGAGCAGGAAATCTGCAGCACACTTCAACGAAGGCCAAGAAGCCTAGGAATGTACAAAGTGTTAGGAAGAAGAAAGTGCTGCTGCTAGGTAGTAGCCATGGGCAAGGTGTAGGCCTTCAGCTACAGGAAAGTTTAGGGGCAGCATACCAGGCCACCAGTATCTTCAAGCCAAATGCAGGGTTGTCATGTGATGGAGGAAGTAGGGTCTTTATGTAAGGACTTTACAAAAGAGGACCACGTAGTGATAGTGGGTGGGGTGGGAAACAGTTTGGACAGGGATGGGCATAAGACATAGTTGGTGATCTGGACAAGAAAGCTTCCCTGACTCATAGCATCAACATACACTTTGTTGAGCTGTTCCGGCATCATGATCAACCACACCTTGATGGAGCTGTGAGGCGAATCAATGTTGGGTTAGGGATGACTCTGAGGACAGCCAACTTTGTTCGTGTTTCTCTGGTGCCTGTCGGAACTATCAACAGATGGGGTTTCACTAGGCATGGCCTACACCTAAACATGACTGGGAAGGTAAGATTGGTACAGCTGATTCATGAAAGTATAGGGTGTGGATCTCGGGCCACAAATGGTCAAATACCTGTTGTCATAGGTAGGAAAAGTAGGTCTTTTTTAGGATAAATCCAGACAACTGGTTCCCCTGCCTAAAGAGTATCTCCAGCATTTTAAAAAATACTGAAACAATCACTCACAAGACAGATTTTAACAGCTAAAATATCTCACATCTCAGATTTCACAAAGAAAAACAAACCATTGGAAAGAGTAACATGCGACATTTCACAGACTTAACAATCATCCATCAAAACATGCAATCAATAAAAAATAAAATACAACTATTAGAAGTTGAGCTCCAGTCTTTGAACTGGTGTAGAGACACAGAAATCCAACATGTAGTATTATCTTTGTATGGAAGGGCAATTCAAGGAGTGGAGGATCATGCATTTATATCAGAAAAGGAACACAGTTCAAATCAAGACATGACCTCAGTACTGTATGTGAAGACAAACACTTTGAAATATCGGCTATTGAATTAACAGGGCTTGATATCACAAAGAAATTAATCATTTTGTTTATGTATAGATCTCCCAGTGGTAGTGTGAACACTTTTTTCAGTAACCTAACAGAAGTTTTAGATAAAGTCTCAAGTAAAAAAGGTCAACATAGTTCTGTGTGGGGACATTAACATCAACACTAACAACATAAATGAATCCTTCATAAACATCCTTCAAAGTTTTAGCATGTCCCTATTGGTCAATAGTGCAATAACGGTTACCACGACAACTTCATCAGTAATTGACCATGTGGCCACAAATATGGACAGGGAAAAATGTGATGTAGCTGTAAAAGATCTCTATCAGCCCATCTCTGTCAAAAAACAACAGTAAAATCGGGCATCGAATCATTCCCTAAACTACAAGCCTACAAACGACATCTATCAGAAATCAAAATAAAAGATTTTTCAAAGGAACTAGAAAAACAAAGCTGGGATGAAGTGTATAAGGAAACCAATTTGAATATGAAATTCTCTAAGTTCTCCACAGTGTTTAAATTGAACTTTGAAAAGGCATTTCCAAAAGTATGCATGACTGTATCAACATCCCACAAAAACAGATGGATAACAGCAGGTATTAAGAAGTCCTCCCAAACAAACACCTCAGTTCCATGAAAAAGATTTGCAATTATCCAGAATTCTTAAATTTCTATCACAGATCCAAAAAGATCTATAAGAAGGTGCTGATTGCTGCAAAAAAGTCATTTAATGACAAAATGATATACAATGCAGAGAATAAAAGCAAAGCAGTTTGGGACGTTATAAAAAAAGAAACAGGGAGGGGCAAACAAACAGAATAACATACTGCTAAGGGAGGGGGATAAAGTAATAAATGATTCACAGCGCTTAGCAAACTATGTAAATGAGCATTTTTCAAGTATTGCAGAGAAGGTACAGCAAAAATTCCCCCAAACAAATATAACACCTGTAAATAATGTTGCCCTAAATACAATGATGTTATTTCCAACCACAGAGAATGAAGTCAGTAAAACAATTCAAAAACTAAAAAATAAAAAGTCAGTAGGCTTAGATGAAGTACCAATCTGTGTACAGAAACAATACATTGGGATTATACAAGGCCCCTTAACAAATATAATAAATGAATCCTTCACATTAGGGACATTTCCAGAGCAGTTAAAACAGGCAAGAGTTGTACCTTTGCTTAAGAAAGGTAATGCAGAAGACATAGAAAATTACCGGCCCATTTCCCTACTGTCAGCATTCTCAAAAATAATAGAAGCAATTATGAAAGACAGATAAATGAATTACCTGAATAAATACAATCTTTTAAGTGAATCACAGTTCGGTTTCCGAAGTGCCAAAAATATGGAGTCAGCCATAGTAGAATTCACAAAAATTGTACTTGATGCTCCTGGCAAAGATGAGTGTGTCACAGGCATATTTTTGGATCTTTCTAAGGTGTTTGATACAGTTGACCACAAGATACTATTAAATAAATTAGAAGCATTAGGAATAAGAGGAGTAGCTAATGACTAGTTTCAATCATACCTAATACATAGGGTACAAAGAGTAGAGGTAACACATACTTCAAAAAGATCTAAACATTTACTAAAACACTTATCAGAACCAAAATACATTAATATAGGTGTTCACAAGGTAGCATATTAGGAACAATATTGTTCCTGACTTTCTCAGTAGTGTTACTCATGGTGAAAAAATCCTCTTTGCTGATGACAGCAATATTATAGTCACCGAGAAAACAAGAGAACTCCTTGCTGTGAAAGCAAATGAAACTCTCAAGGAAGTTTACAATTGGTCAATAAGTAATAAAGTGACATTGAACCCAAAGAAAACTAATGCCATGAATTTCAGTATGAAGAGGAAAAATGACAACAAATGCAAAATTTCTAGGAATGAATTTCAGTTGAAGTGGTGTGAACACACAAAGGTACTTGCAAACAGAATGTCATCAGCACGTTATGCCCTTAGAATCCTATCATCAGTGTGTAACATGCAGTGTCTTTTAGTTACATATTATTCATATGTACACTCAGTTATTAGCTATGGCATTCTTTTTTGGGGAACAAATGCGCAAAGGCACTTGCAAACAGAATGTCATCAGCACTTTATGCCCTTAGAATCCATCATCAGTGTGTAACATGCAGTGTCTTTTAGTTACATATTATTCATATGTACACTCAGTTATTAGCTATGGCATTCTTTTTTGGGGAACAAATGCACAAAATATGAACACAATTTTCAAACTTCAGAAAAGAGCCGTAAAACTAATAACCAAAAATACAAGTCGAGCTCATTGTAAAGATCTGTTCAGAACACTGGGGACTGCTCCATGTGAATACATTTACCAGTCAGTTGTACACATCAAAAATAACATTGGCAATTACTGCACAAACAGCTCTGTCCATGACCATGCAATGAGAGAGAGACTCAACTTACATTTACCAAGAAAAAATACACATGAAACTCAAAACAGCATTTTCTACCAAGGAATAAAACTACAATAAATTATCACACAAGAGATTAACGAAATTGCAAAAACACACTTATTTAAAAAGGCAGCTAAAAAGTACCAATTATGTAACACATTTTATACATTGAAGGATTACTTAGCTAACACAGTAGGGTTTGGATAAAAAATGTTATACAAATAATAATAATAATAATAATAATAATAATAATAATAATAATTATAAAATATCCAACATTCTACATAACACCTTCCACTTTATATATTTTTCCCCTTCTTTTTTTCCTTTCTAGACATACTTTTTCCTTCTTTTTTTCCTTTCTAGAAATACTTACCCCCAAGCTATGCATATGGCACAATACTAAAACCTCTTCATCTTTCTGAGCTCAACATCTCACTCATTATGGAGGGATGCTGACTCAGTTTTTCAGGATAGCAAATGGGAAGTTGCAGTACAGAAAATGGCCCAGAGATCACCAGATTTAATACGTTATTTGTAAAAAAAGTATTGTATACCAGGAGTAAATGTAATGATTGTCTCTAACTAGAAGTCGGTAAATATATGTGTATACGAATTAGCTCATTTTAAATTGATCTAAATTTGTAAATACTTTGACGTGTCCTATATCCTAGTAAAAAGATATCTGCAATAAATAAAGCTGCTGCTGCTGCATGATATGCCACAAGATAGGGATTACAATTTTTTAAAAAAATTGTAAATTTTAAAATCTAAATTTCTCAAAAGTGGCAATTTTAAAAATTCCAAAACCTTATTAAATACAGTTTGTAAGGCCTTAATATATATATAGCAAGATTCTATCATGGGTTCAGGAGATACAGGACTTCAGAAATACATGTTTTGTGAAAAATACCAGAATTAGTATCACTTCAGAAAATTTTGAATAGTTCATTGAATGAAACAAGCAACACATTACAATGAAACAAGCAGTAGCAATTACTTTTAGATTTTTTAATGGAAAAAGGTCACATACACACATAAGTGTAACTTCAAAAATCCAATATTATGAGTAAAGTTAAGGGTTAACAAATTAATTCATTGAGACTTCAATCAGTGGAACATACCCATACATTTGTTCACTTCACTGTCTGGTAAACTGTATTTCAGACAGTCTGTGAGACGGGGTTCACTTTGCATATCACATCTGCAAAAGGGATCCATGGTGTATCATGTGGTATGAGATATATATGTGTGGGTGACGGACCTGAGGGATGGAGGAATGTAACTTGCACTTTACTGCAATCTTCATCTTTATCCAGAACATAACTCAACCACCAAATGTCACCACAGATTGATGTTACATACCTACTAATATCTGGTGTATGTCCTTTACAACAGGAAATATGTTTGAAACAACTGCAGAAGAAAATAATTTCACATTTACTTTGGTTCCACATTTCAGATGTATGAAGGCATGAAATTTCTGGGTGTGTGATCTAGTTCCAGCGGTATTGTACCAGTTGGCCAGTTCTTCAGTTTTAACGCATTCTTAAAGGGTCACAAATACAAAGTCTATGTTAGATATGTTCTGATGTGACCATTCAAACAGTTGCCTTGCATCCATAATTTGGTCCTTATACAGTCTTTGTAGGCTTGCTCTGGCTGCTAGTCTTTTTACTGTGGCCCCCAACCTATCGCATGGTCCTTTGCCATGTGCTGTTGCTGAAAAATGCCATTCAGCCTCAGCTTCAAAATCTTGCTTGTGATTACACAAGTTAATAAAGTTTTATTTTTGTATAGATAGACGGCTGTATTGTTGTGGTGGAGGCAATCTGATATTATTACAAAATTTAAATGTTTGGCTTCTTTCTCTTTAAAATACACCACAGCAGGGTGAATGGTTGCCTGACTATTTGACCAATGATAGGATTGGATTGTGCCTCATCTTGAAAAATGATCGAATAATTCTAAGAAAAGTCACAAATGACAGCCACTTCACATTCCAGAAGATTTTCCTCAGTATGTTTTAGAAATGCACTTTGTTCCTTTGCTGTGAAGTTGTGACGAAGTAGGACAGGAAGTTTTTCACAAAATACATCAGCAAATTCACTTACTGGTTTTTGAATTATTTCCAAGTTACATCGCTCCACAGTCTGTATGTGACAGTCTCAATTGCATTGTCTTTATATGCTTTTTCCAAAAGTTCTCTAATCCTTTTGGTACCTGGACATGAAACAATTTGAAAAGAAGCAGTCAGTTGATGGTGGGCTGCAAACCATCATTTGCAGGCAGTCCTTGTATGTTTTAATTCTGCCATCCATCACTGAACTCATTCTTGCATTTTCAAACATTCGCTTCACATTCCGTTGAGTGGTGCACACACAGACTGAGTATGTTCCACTTTGGCCCGCAAGCA
This sequence comes from Schistocerca americana, assembly GCF_021461395.2. Lineage (NCBI taxonomy): Eukaryota > Metazoa > Arthropoda > Insecta > Orthoptera > Acrididae > Schistocerca > Schistocerca americana. The sequence goes on from NC_060119.1 coordinate 593,210,841, forward strand.
CACAATTTTTAGGCCTAAGTTCTGCAAACTTAGAAAATCTCACTTTTACAGGTGGGAATTTTTCTTTGAAAACTATGTATATAGTGTATGCTTCTTTTAAATTAAATTATTAAGCATCAACCTTTTTGAAACATATTATTTACCACCTGTGCTGTTGTCTTCTTTCACTGATATAAAGTCCTTCATCCCTGGTATCACTCTACTCATTTCATAACTTGTAAATAATCCTTTAACAATATGAATGGTATGATTTGATAGACCTTTTCCTGATTTCAGATCAGGACCAGACAAGGCGGCCTTTTTTTCTACGTCTTGATTTATTGAACTAAGTAGTTAGAGGCCGAAAATTCCTGCATTACTTTTCCTCACACTCCAGCTGTCAGGCATAAGTGTCAGCAGTTGAAGCTGCTTCTTCCTACTAGTGAAGCTGTTGTACACCTACTTTACATGTGTTAAGAACTCATCTTGTGAACCATTATTCTCATCATTGCTAGATGCATTCACTAGCAGTTTTCTCTTGCCAGGCACATTGATTCTGTTGGCCTTCTCAGTAGAGTAAATTTTGGATTGCATCCTCTTTTTGTTTACAGGCGACTCTCCCATCTCTAAAAGAGAGCTGTTAGAGCTTCACATTCATTTGAAAATGGGATATCAATAGCTTCTTCAATTCCAGTATCAGACTGACTTTCTTCATGTATGTTGCTAGTTCCAGTGGAAATTTCTCTATGTTTTTCATTTTTCAACTTCATCAGCTGCTTCCTACAATGGTCACAGACCTTGGATAACTCAGGTGTTCCTGGAATCAAGACAAATGTCCATGAAGTAACATGTCTGAAACCGTTTCTTGCATGGGAGTGATTAGGATTATTAAAAGGATTAAAACAATCCATTCTCACTATCTTGTCAGTGGTACTCATCCCGCAAGGGAAAAACAGTGAGAAATTAACAAGGAAAAGTATAGCGGCCAAGAAATGGGTTGTGTTCTAAATATACAATAACACAGGAAACATCAAACGAACTTCATACAAGCAACTCTGATGCTACACTGGCTATAAATGTGGTCTTGTCTGCTTGACCAATCAGCTTCCACCTTGTGAAAGGGGATTTCCCACGAGGGAAATCCCCTTTTTATCTGAGTAAAAGGGGATTTCCCTCTATTTGTAGGGCAATCAGCTCCAGTTTTCTTTTAAAGAGAAGTTTCCAAATATGGTACACTATAAAGTAATCATTGTGTTTTATTAATTTAATAGTGTCCTGCACACTGCATAGCAAAATTAGTAATTCAAAAATAAAATTTTACTAATTTGGTACTTTTTTTTTTACAAAACGTGTGTGTATCTGAAGCCCTGTGTATCTGATCCCATTAGATCCCATGATAGAATTTTGCTATATGTACTAAGACATTACAAACTATATTTGATAATTTTTGAAATTTTTAAAATCACCACTTTTAGAGAAATTTAAATTTTATAATATTCAATTTTTTAAAAATTGTAACACCTATCTTGTGGCATATCATATTAAAGCCCCATTCAACAGCTTTAAAATGAGACCACTTCCAGGTTTATATCCTCACTGGTTGCCAGCCTATGGGCATCTAAAGGTGCCAAAATACGAAATTTTTTAAAACATTTTAATCTTTAAAAATTAATAGCTTCAAAAATAATTGTGCAGTATAACTGAAATTTGGTATTTTTTCATAAGTCTATGATATATTGCTGCATACCAAAAATCATGAAAATCTGAGACATCAATTCTGAAAATCTCCCAAAATTGTGTCGATTTGACATGGCATGACCTGTGACTGGTTTAAGTGTAAAGGGTGAGCAACTCAACTTTCAGCAACTACCACTTTCTGCTGTCAAATGTACATAGCGAACAATGAAGTATGCAATATAGTGGGTACCAGTTTGAGATTTTGAAGTGAAGATATAGTACAGCAAGTGCCATCTATTAATTTCGCACTTATTAATCACAAAATGGAAAATTCAGGCTTGAATGTAACAATCTTATGAAAAGCATAATTGCTACTCATGATAGAGTAGAGCGGAGATGCTGAGTCGCAGATAGGCAGAACGAAAAGATTGTCAGAAAGTGAGCTTTTGGCAAGCAAGGTCTTTATCTGACAACCCAACCTCCCCCCCCCCCCCCCCCTCTACAAACACGCGCGCACACACACACACACACACACACACACACACACACACACACACACACACAGAGAGAGAGAGAGAGAGAGAGAGAGAGAGAGAGAGAGAGAGAGAGAGAGAGAGAGAGAGAGAGAGAGAGACGACAACAGTTTCCTCTGGCAGCTGAAGCCAGACTGTGAGCAGAAGTGCATGGTGGGAGAGGCAACTGGGTGGTGGGGGTGAGGTGGAGGCTGGGGTGGGATAGCAGGGTAGGGGTGGAGAACAGTGAAGTGCTGCTTGTGGGAGTGTGCAGGGATGAAGTGGAGAGAGAGCATGCAACTAGGTGCAGTCAGGAGGTTAGATGGAGGGCAGGGGAGAGTGCGAGTGATGGAAAAGGAGAGGAGTAAAGAGACTGGGTGCATTGGGGGAATAGAGGGCTGTGTAGTGCTGGAGTGGGGACAGGGAAGGGGCTAGATGGGTAAGGTCAATGACTAACGAAGATTTACACCAGGAGAGTTACAGGAACATAGGATATATTACAGGACAGTTCCCATATGTGCAATTCAGAAACATCACATTGGGTGGAGCGCTCAGCAACAGGGTGGACAAGCTGTTTCTTGGCCACTTTCCCGTCGGTGGCCATTTGTGCAGACAGGCAGCTTGTTGGTTGTCATGTCCACATAAATTGCAGCACAGTGGTTGCAGCTTAACTTGTAGATCACATGACTGGTTTCACAGGTAGCCATGCCTTTGATGGGATAGGTGATGCTTGTGACAAGACTGGAGTAGGTGGTGGTGTATGCGACAGGTGTTGCATCTCTGTCTATTACAGGGACATAAGCCATCAAGCAAAGAGGTGGGAGCAGGAGTTGTGTAGGGATGGACAAGGATATTGTGTAGGTTCGGTGGGTGGCAGAATACCACTGTGGGAGGGGTGAGAAGGATAGTGAGTAGGACATTTCTCATTTCAGCGCACACCACTCCAGTCCAGTCACAATCCTCATCTACCCCATCAAAGACAGGACTACCTGTGAAACCAGACATGCGATCTATAAGCCAAGCTGCAACCATTGTGCTGCATTCCATAAGGGCATGACAACCAACAAGCATATCTCCACATAAAAGGCCACCAACGAACTGTGGCCAAGAAACAGTTGGACCACCCTGCTGCTGGGCATGCCATGCAACGTGACACTCTTATTTCAATGACTACTTCACAACCTGTGTCATCTGGATCCTTTCCACCAACAACAGCTTTTCTGAATTGTGCAGGTGGAAACTCTCCCTGCAGTATATCCTACGTTCCTGTAACACTTCTGGCCTCAATCTCCGTTAGCCATTGTCCTTATCCATGTAGCCCCTTCCCTGCTCCCATTCTAGCACTGCACAGCTCTCTATTCCACCAACACATCCAATCTTTTTACTTCTCTCCTTTTCTGCTACCCCCACTCTCCCCTGCCCTCCACCTAACTCCTGACTGCATCTAGTTGCACGCCCTCTCTCCACTTCATTCCTGCATGCTACCACAAGCAGCACTTTATTGTCCTCCAATACTACCCTGTTATCCCTTCCCATCCGCACCCCAGCCTCCTCATCCCCACCACCCAGTTGCCTCTCCCATCACACACTGACACACTGCTGCTCGCAATCTGGCTTCAGCTGCCAGATGAGACTGTAGTCACGCACGTGTGTGTGTGTGTGTGTGTGTGTGGGGGGGGGGGGGGGGGGGGGGGCGGTCCATTTTCAACGAAGGCCTTGTTGGCCAAAAACTCACTTTCTGACAGTCTTTTCATTCTGCCTATCTGTGACTCAGCATCTCCGCTCTTTGGTTAGTAGCAACTATCCTTTTCATAATATTATTACCTTCAAGCATGGATTTTCCATTTTTGATTAATGTGTGTGACACTAATGTGTGACACTAATGTGTGACACTAATGTGTGACACTAATGTGTGACACTTGCTGAACTATATCTGTACAGCACTGTATAAAGGACTGACTCTGCATACAGGAAAGTAACAACAATGTTTGGTGAAATTAAACGCAAGGGCAGTAACATTAACACTGTAATGGGAATTCCACTGTTAAACGCAGAAGAGAGGGCAGTTAGGTGGAAAGAGTGCAATGGAGGCCTCTACGAGTTGTTTGATAATGTGATAGAAGAAGATATAGAAGTCCACAGGACAGAGATATGTAATACAGTATTAGATGGAACGTATGGGTACTTAACAGCAAGGTGATCAGTGTCCAGTATTATACTCAGAATTTAAAAGAGCTTTGGATGACTTAATACCAAATAAACCAGAAGGGATAAATAGCATTCCATAGTAATTTCTAAAATCATTGGGGGAAGGGGCCCCAAAACCACTATTCACACTGGTCTGTAGAATGTATGGACTGGTGATGTGCCAAGCGTTGGCAAATGTTAGTGTTATTGCACAATGAGCTTAAGAGCTTATGAAGCCAAGTAGCTGACAAAAATAATATACAGAAGAATGGAAAAGAAAATTGAGGAGCTGTTGGATGATAATTTGGCTTTAGGAAAGGTAAAGGCACCAGAGAAGCACTTTTGATGCTGTGTTGATAAGGAATGAAGACTGAAGAAAAGTCAAGGCACATTCACAGGATATGGCGACTCTGAAAAGCTTTCAACAATGTAAATTGGTGCAAGATGTTAAAAATTATGAGAAAAATAGGGGTAAATTACAGCAAAAGACAGGTGATATACAATATGTACATGACCCAACAGGGAACAATAACACTGGAAGACCAAGCATGAAGTGCTCACATTAAAAAAGATGTAAGACAGTGATGTAGTCTTCTGCTCCCATACATTGAAGAAGTAATGGTGGAAATAAAAGAAAGGTTCTAGGATGGGTTTACAATTCAAGATGAAAGGTATGAGTGATAAGATTTGCTGACGACATTGATATCGCCAGTGAAAGTGAAGCAGAGTTATAGGATTTTTTGAATGAACAGTATAATGGGCACAAAATATGGACAGAGTAAATCGAAGAAAGATGGAAGTAATGAGAAGCAGCAGAAATGAGAAAAGCGAGAAACTTATCATCAGAATTGGGTATCACAAACCAGATAAACTTAGGGAATTCTGGTACCTAGACAATAAAATAAGTCATAACAGATGGAGCAAGGAGGATGTAAAAAGCAGACTCGTTCTTGAGGCAAAACAAGCACTGTATGATTGTAAGAGGTACAGAAGCGTGCGAGTGTGCTGGGGCTTACCCCCATTCACTACTACCAGCGCCACATCATCAGAACATATCTGTGCTCAACAGTCAAAGAATTGCACCCTAATCTAAGGGAGAAATTGAAAAATTAAAACAACTTTCCAAACTTTGTCAGTGTATTCTTCAGTATGTTAATGTTAACATCATAAGGAATCAGAATGACCAAATGAATATATTAGGCATAATATATGATCCAAAGAATAAAATAAGTGGCACCAAATAATAAGACTAAGAGGCTGAAATAAGGTACCTCTGCTAGTTTTCAAATTTTTACTGAAAACCGAATTGGAACAAAAACATTTTTATTCATAATAGATTAAGTATCATTTGTATTTGTAATAGAAAGTTCTAATTATAGCACTTCATTATATTCATAATATAATAAAGCTGTACGAAGTTTCAAGAATGTATTGTAAATAACTACTAATACAAGGAATCTTAAAAAGGCAGTTCAAAGGCCATGTTCTACTATCAGATCCATACTAAAATTTTAGCCAGCAAAGTTTAAACACAGTAGAGCAAAAACTTTTTCAGTAACTAAAGAAAAAAATAACTGTCTTTATATAAAAATTAAGAAGATTGTAAATTGTTAAAGAGAGCTATTAATTAATACATGTCCAAGAAAGGGCCATTTAGATGCTGCTACCTGTGCCTAGGTCAGTAGATAGCACACATTCCTTTTGGACATCTGCTGTGCATAAATACAGCCAGCGATGCAGTTAGAAGAGAGACTTTGCACAAAGATACCAGTCTGTCCGAGTCAATCAAACGCCTGTGTGTGCTGTGCTTCAGATGACATCAGAGCCATGCAGCTATCAAAAGTGTTATTGGTAAAATTAGGAAGTGAACTCATGAGGACCGAACACTGTTGTGGGTCGTTAAGGTTTCACGGACGTAACTGTTTGTGTGTTGCCCGTCATGTTGACAAAACCACAAGGCAAGAGGAGAGATCATTTCTACTTTTCAGACAAGTAATTAACTTTTGGTTAGAAGTCAGGGCAATAGACCATTTAACTTGGAACTTACTACAGAGGTCACCTCTGAACTGTTAATATTGCTGTTTCTGATAGGGAAATCATCATATTTTGTGCATGTCAACCTTTAAAGAATGTATCAATCAGTTAAAACTCAGAACTTTTAATTACAGTCGCAGTTCCTGATCCAACTGGGTAAACAGCAAGTAGGAATTTTTTTCTTTCAATGAGTTCAAAGAGTTATGTGGACTGGCAGACTGGAAATTATGTTCAATATGTTCTCCACAACTTTCTCACTGACTGCAATTATCATTTTCAGGCTTTCGTAAATGGCGAAGGTAGATTTAAAGCACGCAGCTACCCAATTTAAGTGTATTTTCATGGTGACATAACAAAGGTAACGACCATTTTGATTATTTACCTGCTGTCCGCCACACTAGCAGAAAGGGCATTCCTGACAAAGAGAAGTCTGCTAGTAACAAATATAGTCTTTGAGGAAGAAATGTCTGAGAATGTATGTTTGGAGCACAGGACTGTATGGTTGTGAAACAAGGACTGTGGGAAAACTGAAGCAGAAGAGAATCTAAGCATTTGAGCTGTGGTGCTACAAAAAAATTTTGTAAGTTAGGTGGACTGGGTAAGGAATGAGAAAGTTCTCAGCAGAATTGGTGAGGAAAGGAATATACGGAATACTTGGACAAGAAAGGACAGGATGATTGGACATCTGTTAAGACATCAGGGAGTAACTTGCATAGTACGAGAGGGAGCAGCACATGGTAAAAACTGTAGAGGAAGACAGACTGGAACACATCCAGCAAATAATTGAGGACATAGGTTGCAACTGCTACTCTGAGATTCAACAGTTATTCTTGGTATGTTGCACTTCTTGGCAAATAATTAGTGTGTCAATTCGAAGTGTTCACTTTGTAAGACTGCCCACGTAGCTCGGACTTCGCTACAAGTAATTATTCACTATTTAACGCATCCAAAGTGCCTTGGGTTCCAGCACTGACAAAAAATTTCAAGATGTTATCACTGGCTAAGTGAGATCTAACATGCAGAAACTTCGAAAGGCTTTATCAACTAGTAGAGATAATCTTTAAGCCCAAAAGATTTGCATATAGTAGTACAAAGAAGTGTAATCAACATCTTTCAAATAAATTTTCTTTTTCCCTTCTACCAGTATTTTACTTACATACCACTAGGCCCTACTACTCATACAGCCCATGTAAAAAAAAGAAAAAGGTCCCATATACACCAGGCATCATAGGTACCATTTCGTTTACTAGCAAATATAAATAAACAATGAGAACTTTTAGTAATGAAGTAGATATGACTTAGGCTATTTCAACTGCGTTAAGTATAGGCACTACTCTACGAGAACATAACACTTCAAAGGTAAGAAAATATCACAAAATTGTGAGAAACCGCTGATGTGCTTATTCTTGAAACAAAAGAAATATCTTTACTAATGCTTTCCGTATCGATAACGATTTAAGATAATATTGCTGTTACACTATCAGATATCACATAGTCTAATGTTAATTTCTCTACGGTATAGGGTCTTGCATTGAAAATACTATAGTTCTCAACAAAATTAACTGATATGTCATTAAAAGTTCCACGACTAATGTAACCTGACCTGCTTCATGTCTGACCATGGGCTCCTGATTGCGGTCTCTCAAAATATCTATCAGAATAGGATTTGCGATGGGATCCTGCATCTGTCCAAGGCAGTATGCCAGTTCATGTTTCAGTAACGCCGAAGGATCATTAAAACATTGCTTAATACATTCAACAGCAACAGGTCCGCCTATGTTTTTCAATGTGAATAATGCTCTAAATCTTTCTTTCAGCGGCCTTTCCTGGTCGTTCAACACTGATCCAATAGCTCGTATTCTCTCTTCAGGAATCAAACTCATCTTGCTGCAATATTATAACGAACTTAATTCAAAACATACACAGTTACACACTTCGTTTCAACGTCACAACACCAGTCACCAAGACATGTGACAATCACAACCAACGCATATCGCTGAAAGCTGTTAGGTTGTCACATGTATTGTTTTTATAATTTTTCCCTCTAATTTCCCTTTAACACAAAGTAAACTATTCCTGCATATTTTCTACTTATTTGACTAATTTGCTACTTCTATTTGGAATGGTTTTCTATTCATTTTCAAGCTGTGTCACTGCCGCCTATATTACGCGCAGCCGCGACTTCGTTCACTGTCATGTGTAAACATCGAGTGTAGCGTGGCATAGAGCCTTTATAAGTTCGTGTGTTTACAAACACTAGACAACCACGACCGCAGCAGCGTTGTACTATATTTTTGTTGTGAACAATGTTAGCGATGTGTAGATATCTTATTGGTCTATAGGAGAAAACCATCTCTTCTTCGTAGTGTAACAGAAGTGGTGTTGTTCGAAATATTGCGTCCTTGTGAGACATGGCAAGTAGCAGATTAGAAAAAGTTGGAACTATATATTCAAGGTAAATTTTAGTAGTTTTGCTACTACCTCACATCGTGTGGGCTTAAGTTGCATATGATGACGATAGTGTAGTTCACAGGTGGAAACTATGTCCGTGTTTCTCGTTCGCAGGGTTACCGGTCTTCTGAAGTCTGGTGCCATGAAGAATGAAGATAGACCAATTTGGTACGATGTGTACAAATCCTTTCCACCGAAGTACGAGCCAACCTTCTCCAGACCTGCTCCAAATGTACCCATAAGGAATATCTTTTACCCCGAGGATAATTTGCGAGCGTAAGAATTTCAATTAACTCAAATACTCTGCGCTCTGGGCATGCTTCGGCGATCTCAGTGAGCACTGCAAAACGGTAGAATGTTATATACCACGGCAGATCTTGGCGCTATCATGTGAATCGTAAAGATGTAGAAAACTACATAAAAAAACGGCCTCAAGGTGTGCTAATGACATGCTGATTTGGTGCGTGGCTGTAAATGTGGAACAGATGTTTGTGGACAAACTCTGGGGCAATGAAATGAAATGATCGTATGGCATTTATTGGCCGAGATATCCCCTTCAGGGTTCGGCCGCCGTATTGCAAGTTTTTTTAGTTGACGCCACTTCTGTGACTTGCGTGTCAATGACGGTGAAAATGGTGATGAAGTACACACAACACCCAGTCCTCTGCAGCAGCTGGATGTCGCTTGCTTTCCAGTGTGCTGATGCTGTCCGCTTGAAATCTTTATTGGGATGATTCACTGATCTCGTAAAGTAGTCTGGGGTCTCGGTTATGTTGGAAGAGGACAGTTTGGCTGTGAGTTGATGAAGCCAATGTGTGTGAAGACGACATAAATACTATAGTAACAAATTCCTCTGTAGAGTACCCATAGGTGTACATTTGCTTCATACATAACGCAATTTCGTTAAATTTAAAGTTGCATGACAAAAGTTTTGAAAAATCTTCTTTATTTTTATATTCGATGTGTTTTTTCAAGATTCGCTGGAAATTTGAAATCAGTGGAAAGTTTCAAAAATGGGTCATCTCCAACAGAGCCCACCTTCTCCAATCAGCCTTCATTGGTGTTGAATGTTAAAACAGTTTTGGAAGTGTAACTATTTTGGCATCCTGTTGGAATAATTTCCTTGGTGTCCCAGTTCTCCCTGTAATTTTGTTGTTCCTGCCCCCCCCCCTCTTCCCCTTCCCCCATTCCCTACACCAGAAAGAGAGAGAAATAGAGATAAGAGTAGGGTCATTCCACACCAAGTGGTCTAAAACTGAAAAAAGTTCCCACCATCATGGTCTCCAATTTTCGTCAAATTTTAACTGTAGCTTTAGTCAAGTGTTGAAGTAAGTTTCCCAAGATTTCAGGCCTCTAGCTGCAATAGCTGCTGATCTAGACCCCCTTGTCTGAAGTGTACTTAGTCCGTGTGCATGCAACATAAAAAAAATGTCATATTTGGAGTCTAATAAAATCGAAACTAATTCATAAGAATGGTTAGTAAGATGCGACCCTGTACAGTTTTTTTTGCTGATTCCAACGAAATTATGTATAACATTACTCATGCAAACCCCGGTCAAATAACTCGACTCAAAGTATACTTCAAAATTTGTCGTGACACAACGCGACAAATTTTGACCAATATTAAGACTGCAATGATTTCCTTGCAGTTGAAGATATGGACTTGAACTTTTGGCCAAGCTTCATGCTTGTGCTAGACATAATGCAGCCGGATTTGCAATGATCCAGGCCATATGGTCGCCCTGCAGTATCTCTTCAAATTAGGCAGTGTCAGCACAAACGGTAAAATTTACCAAAGTTTCAAGCCAATTACTAAAAAATAGTTGGCCTGAATCTGCTTGTGAATAGTATCACCTAAAAGAGAAACTCTTGCTCTACAAGACTGACATTTGTTTTTTTTGCAACGCGACCATTAAGTACTCATTAACTCACATCAAAGTTGTTATATTTTGTATGCGCGATGCACTAATTTTTCTTCATTTCTAGGAATTTGAATCTTAATAGTCGCTTAGAATTACTGATATAATTGGATATTTCATTCGTGTTTTATTCAGTGATTGGCCAGTGAGAGATGTCAGAAGTTAATGAAGAAGAAGAATCGTTGGCCCCCTGTTCAATTGGAAAAGATGCTGCTGCATCGAAGTGCCATGTTATCTTCTATGCTAAGAAGACTGGATTCAAAGCGTTTAGTGATTTCACAGAATGTGACCAGAAATTGCTTGTTTCGCGTTCAGAAGCCAAACTTGACGAAAATTCCATCATTTGCTTCCACCATGAAGCCCTCTTCCTACATGAATATCAAGCGATGCAAAAGAAATGTTGCAATCCATTCAAGAAGAGGAATCACAATGTAAAAGCTGGACTTAGACTGCTTGATAATGAAACAGCTGCCAAACTTTGCCTGTTAAAGAAAAAAGAAGTGATTGATATAAAACCTGGTCAGAAGCTTTGCCCTCGCTGCATGTCGGCACTGAACCAAAAGCTAGAAGATTCATCATCACTATCAACCCAATCTGAACAAGATTTCACAACGGATGAAACTGAACCAGCCATCAACAAAAGTTTATCATTTATTGGTGCTTCACCATTGAAAAGAAGACAACTAAGTAAAAGAGATAAGCAAAGCTATGCAAAAAGAAAGATCTTGGATGCACAAAGTTTAATTGGGAATCAAATTGCTGCTGCTGTAGGAATCAATTACGATGAACAGCCAAGTTCAAGTAAAAGTCGCCCATGCAATAATTGTGCAGATCTTGATAATCTTATAGAAGAGTTGAAAGAAAAATGTAAAGTGTCAAATCGTAGGACAAAAGTTCAAATATTGACCTTGGTTCCAAGAAGCTGGACAATTAAAGATACGACAACAGCATTTAATGTATCAGAAAGAATGGTAAAGCAAGCGAGAAAACTGAAGAATGAGCAAGGTGTTCTAGCTTTTCCAGCAAATCGGCAAGGAAGGAAGCTTTCAGATGAAGTTGTTCAGAAAGTACATGACTTTTTTCAAGATGACGAATTCAGCAGACTTTGTCCAGGGAAGAAAGACTGTGTGCCTGTGAGAATTTCAGGAACAAAGGTGTACAAGCAAAAGCGGTTGTTGCTTTGCAATTTGAAGGAAATGTACGTGTCTTATCAGAAGCAAAATGGACCAGAAATTGGCTTCTCAAAGTTTTGCGAGCTTAGACCAAAATGGTGTGTTACAGTTGGCTCTGCTGGAATGCACTCAGTTTGTGTCTGTACAATACACCAAAATGTCAAGCTTATGCTCACTGGTGCATCAATCAATGAAGACTACAAGGAAATTCTTAGCAAAGCTGTTTGCAGCTTGGAAAACAAGGATTGTATGCTTCATCGTTGTGAAAACTGCCCTGGTCCAGAAGGTGTAGAAGCAGTTATTGCAACATATTTTGAAGATAATGACCCTGAAGAACTGATTGAGTACAAACAATGGATTCATACCGACAGGGATACTTTAGAAACAAAGCAGCTTTCAACAGAAGAGTATGTTGAAGATATTGCAGCAAAAATTTGGAACCTGTCTTGTCATCACTACATTGCCAAGCATCAAAGCCAGCACCTGAAAGCTCTCAAAACTGATTTGAAAGAAGGCGAATTCATAATACTAATGGATTTTGCTGAAAACTATTCATTTATTGTTCAAGATGCAGTGCAAGGCTTTCACTGGGAAAACAGTCAAGCAACAGTTCATCCATTTGTAGTCTACTACTGTGAAAACGAAGAGGTGCAATGTGTGAATCTTTGTGTTATTAGTGACTGCCTTCGACACGATACGATTACTGTCCATGTTTACATTGGAAAAGTAATCAATTACCTGAAGATGCAATTTTCCAAAATAAGCCACATCCACTACTTCAGTGATGGTTCAGCTGCACAATATAAGAATTTCAAGAATTTTCTCAACTTATGCTATCACAAAGAAGATTTTGAAATAACAGCAGAATGGAATTTCTTTGGAACAAGCCATGGAAAGTCGCCTTGTGATGGCATTGGAGGCACAACAAAACGGTTGGCAGCAAGAGCAAGTTTGCAACGTCCATATGAAAACCAGATTCTAACACCCAAAGATCTTTTCAACTTCTGCAATGATAATATCAATGGAATCAAATTCTTTTTCATCAGCAAAGAGGAAGTTGAAGAAGAAAAAGCTTCTCAAGAAGAAAGATTCCTGCAAGGGCACACTCTAGCTGGCACAAGAGAAAACCACCATTTTTTGCCCATTGATATGACGACAATTAAGGTCAGTAGAGTTTCTAATGATGCGACATCTTTTTTGGCCAAAATTAGTGCTGCTGAAGTAGTAGTTCAAGTCATGGATCTTCAGCCTGGGCAGTATGTTGCTTGCATTTATGAAAAGAAATGGTGGATTGGAAACATCGTTGAAATCTCAGTCGAACAGAAAGATGCTTTCATAAGCTTTATGCATCCTCATGGTCCTGCAAGTTCATTTTATTGGCCCTTAAGACGTGATACTTGCTGGATTCCAGAACAACTTATCATTGGTGTTATTCCAGCTCCATCAGTGACATCATCTGGTCGGCAATACAGTTTTCCTGAAAGCATTCTCTTGCAAATCAACGATGCTTCCAGAATGATGAAGTAACTGAGGAAGACAGGCTTGGGAACCTGCATAAAGAAACCCACAATCAGGCTTGGGATCCTGTGGTAAAGACACCCTGTAATCAGGCTTGGGAACCTGCAGTAAAGATACCCACCCGTGGCTGTTACTGCATGGCTATCGGGCGTGGCCCCTATGGCGATGGGGATGCTGGTTTTATTGTGATAACCAGTAATGGCTCAGCCATCATGGACCAACGCAGGGCACTGCGCACACAAAATATAAGATACTTTGACCTGAGTAAATAAGCACTTAATGGAAGCGTTGCAAAAGAAAAATATATCCATCTCGTAGAGCAAGAGTTTCTCTTTCAGATGATACTATTCACAATTAAATCCAGGCTGACTATTTTGTAGTAATGGGCTTTGAACTTTGGTAAATAAAGCCATTTGCGCTGACACTGCCAAATTTGAAGAGATTTTGCAAGGCGACTATAAAGCCTGGGTAGTTGGAAATCCAGCTGTATTATGTCCAGCACAAAGATAAGACTTGGTAAAAAGTTCAAGTCCATATCTTTATCTGCAAGGAAATTATTGCAGTCTGAATATTGGTCAAAATTTGTCGCATTAAGTCACGACAGAATTAGGGGTACACTTTGAGTCGACTTGTTTGACCGGATTTTGCATCAGTAATCTTATAATTAATTTCGTTTGAATCAGCACAAAAAACTGTACAGGGTCTCATCTTACTAACCATTCTTATGAATTGGTTTCAATTTTATGAGACCCCAAAAATGGCATTTTGTCTGATGTCGCGCGCATGCGAACTTACTACCCTTCAGACAAGGGGGTGTAGATCAGCAAGTATTGCAGCTAGAGGCTTGAAATCTTGAGAAACTTAATTTAGCACTTGACTAGTGCTACAGATAAAATTTGAAGAAAATTGGAGACATGATGGTGGGAAGGTTTAGACCACTTGGCATGGAATGACCCAGTAACAATAAATAAAATGTGCAAATTTAGGAACTCAAGAAATAACAACAATAATATAAGTGTGTTGTGTTGTTTTCAGACCTGAGACAATTTTGATTCATTTATTCATGTTAGCCTAACCTAAACAAGTTCCTTCATCTCTGTTCACCAACTGCAACCCATTGTCATTTCACACCTACTTAATTTATTCAACCTTGGCCTTCCTGCAATTTTTACTTTTTAGTCATTCCTTGTCAAGGTGTATGGTCTTTGATGGTTATATAACAAATTTCAGTTCAGTACCTTCAGTGGTTGAATTCTTAGGAGCTTTTAAAGAGAGGCTATTCATCTTCGCATCATGTACAAAGGCACAAATGTCCTAAGTTTGGTAGGCTTTTTTAAAATTTCTAGCAAACATTTGGTCATGTACATTAATATGCACAGACAACTTTCTATGCTGAATCACACCATGACAAAAATGTGAGATTTAGCCACTCCTAAACATAGATACAAGCCTCTAAAATGGCTAAAAAATTTGTCGCACTACTTTAAGAGCCAAGGTTTGACCAACCACTGCTTGTTTTCATATGGACCAGTCACACCAAAACTTCAGAGGTTTATTCCTACCTATGATGTCTTTATATGTATCAAATTTAATTAACATTGGATGCCTAGATGAGAAGGTATGCATCTGCAAGTTTGGCCAAAATTTTCTAAGTGCAAATTGTAGCGTATTTTTTGGGGGGGGGGGGGGGCAATATCTCAACTGTGTCTTGTTCAAACCATTTTTTTCTTGCCACAGCTGGAAAGAGCATGCTTAAGCTTTCAAAGCTATATTGTTTAATTTCTGGAGCTTACATACTGATTAGTAAGAATATATTTCAGAAGTTATTATTTTAGCACTTCCTGAAGATCGAAAAGTGAGATATTTTGCTCATTAAGTCCTCTAATAAATTTTTTATTTAGTATATAAATCAGTTTCAAACATTAATTTAACAAATGCCATACACAACACAAGTAAATTTGCAAAACAAAAACACTAAAGAGTGAGCTCCATTTTTGGTTAAATAGTTCTACAATTTTGTCAATGACAGACTGAGGAAAACTGTATTGTCTTCCTGATGATGATGGTGCTTCTAAAGTCATGAAAATATGTTGCTCAGAAATCCAGCAGGTGTCTTTAGCAGTTGGCCAGTGCAAGGAACGAGCAGAACCATATGGGTTCATAAAGCTGATGAGGACATCATCTTGTTCATATGAAACTTTTCCTACCCACCAAAAATTGTCTTACACCCATGCAACACACTGTCCTGGTTGTAAACTTGCAGTTAAGATTGTTGGAATTTCTTCATCTACTTCAGAGGCATTAACTGTGATTGCTGTAGCATCATTGGAAACTCTTCTTGTTACTTGATCAGGCTGAACTTTTTCAAATTTTTTTTATACACAAAAAACTATGCCTGGAATACTGTCACCATAGAATTTGAAAAAAATCGTATGGCGTCAATATTTGGTTATCAAAGGGCCTCTGCAAACTAGCACAGGTTGCTAGTCTTTCTGCTGTTCCCACAGTGCCAGCACAAGGCGATTTACTGTGGCTTGTTCCAGAAAAATTCCATTCAACATTGATGGCAAAATTTTTTCATGCATACATAAATTGATGAAATTTTTGAAATTCTTTTATTGAGCTGATGAACCATCACTAAAGAAATAAATATTCTTAATGTTTTCGTTCTTTATCTTTAAATATGCTATTAACATTATTTGAAAGGGGTGAACAGCAATGGCATCATTATGAAGACAGTCGCTGATAATACAAATGCTAATACTCTGACATTCTTTGCCACCAAAATAGATAACAAACAGATGTAATGTGGTCCAACTATTCTCCCAATGAAATCCTTGCACAGCATCTTGAACAACAAATGAACAAGTTTTAGCAAAATCCATTAATACAATTAATTCATTTCCTGCAAGATTTCTTTTTAGCTGCTTAAGGTATAAACTTCAGTGTTATGTCACAAAGTGATGGCTTCTTAATCCAGTAAGTTTCAAAATCAGTGCCTCCATGAAACCTTCAACAGTTCTCAGGCATGTGTCTAATGTGCCTCTGTCGGTATGGACACATTGCTTGTATTACATTGTTTCTTCAAGGTCATAATCTTTAAAAGCATCTTTAAGAAAAGCCTCTAGTTGTATTTTTCCTGGACATTTGTCGCAACATTGCAGTATATAATATTTTGATTCCAAGCTGCATATAGTTTCTTCTCAAAACCTTGTAGTCGTCTCGGATGGATGTTTCTGAAGCCAACATTAATTTGACATTTTGATAAATTGCACATACACATACCGAATGTGATCTAGATGCACCAACTGTAGTGCACCATTTCAGCCCGAGCTCACAAAATTTTGAGAAGCTCAGTTCATTTCCATATTGCTTACAATAAGCAATGAACATTTCTTACATGTTACAAAGGAGCAGTGGTTCCTGCTTGTGAATCTTTTTCCCAGTTACTCTTACTGCATCATAATCCTTTTAGCTGGGCATAAACAAGAAAACTCATCATCTCCAAACAAGTGAGGACATTTTGTTTTACTTCATCACTGAGCTTTTTCCCATTTTGGTTTGCAGGTGTTGCCAAAATCCAATCTTCCATCTTTAGTTTCCTAGACTTTTTCACCATTTTAGTTGAAACAGCAAATTCTTTAGCCATTTTTTTCAATAGTCCAGCTATTTGTGGCCAGGATCAAAATTTGAACTTTACTGCAATTTCTTGAAGCCTGAAGCTTAATCTTAAGTTCTTCAATTAAGGTGTCTTTATCTTTAAGTTTTTGGCACTCTTCCATTTTTATTTGAACAATATCTACTTGGCTCACACCAGCAGCTGTGGCAATTACCTTAGTAATGCTGCCTTGGGCCTTCAGAAGTAAAGCAAGCATCAATGACACCCATGTCTTCAGTGGATGGGCTTATCCTGGTAAGATGATGTAAAATATACAAATTAGGCCATCAATACATACTGTTTTAGTGCTTACCTTTAGCTACAACAATGATTATTGATTATTCAAACACTCAGTACTCAACACTAAGATTGTACAGTGTCAACACCAAACAGCACTCTGCACAGAAAATTGACTCTGTGAAAATTGCTAATAATGAAAGCAATAATTGAAACTGGTGATTCAGCAATGTATCACTGCTGCGTGGATAGAGCCTTAAAAAACTATTGCTGGTTTATAATGCTAATGGAAACTGATTTACAGTACATATATGCACCACCATGCACTGTAGGATTACAACATTCCAAAGCAACATAACATTCCATTACGATATACTGTAAAATGATGTATAAACACTTCTTATTAGCATAGTTACATTCCCTAAACTACAAGCAAATCTTACACTATTAAAAGACATTACAATGACATTTTTTGATATACAGCTTTATATTGTATTAATTTTTTGTATTTAGCGATAATCCATTTTCCCCACTTTTGATAGGTATTCTTACTATCAATATGCGAGATCCAAAAATGGGAATAGCTTCTCATTCTTCTTACCAAAGTTAAATATTAGCTATTGGCTGCTCTTCTTTTTACTTTTTTGTACACTTTCATGTAGGATTGTTTACCTGCCTCTCAACTAAAGAGATTAATGGTGCTTGGCTATTGATATTTGTATCTTGATCCAGTAAATCGTAAAGCTGTATTTCTTTGTCACTAGTGTTACTCTCTCTTGGGTGGATTGTGTAACCATCATCTCTGGATGCCTTTGGAAAATACATTTGGTTCAGTGTGTTACGCAACATTGTCCATGCTACCCATTCTCATTTTAAAAGAGTGCTTGTTCCAGTATGTGGCTGGCTGGTACTATCAATAGCCTATATCATCACCAGTAAATTGAAGTGCAATATTTTGTAACCTTCAGTGGTGCATCTTACCTCTGTAGTACTTACTGTGGGCACCTGATGGGAACATAGGATTACGGTATAGTTTTGCTCCAACTTTCAAGGTAATCTTCACCAAGATTATCATATGTTCATACTCTTTGTAATTATTTAATGAAACATAACTCAGTTTTGTATGGCAATAGTTCCTTTGCTAGTACTTGTCTGTCCAGCCAATTTAACAATATTTCTTCCATTCAGAAATTAAGAATGTTCTCATACATATTCATGTCTGGTTACAGTATTATGTACCAAGTATTATGTTTGCATTTATGGTTGATGAGTAAGAGAAATTCTGAGCTGCTTCCCTGAATGCGTTTGCAGTTAACTAATGTTATGTAACATTTTATTTTTCCTGACCTGCAAGACTGTATATTACTCCCACCCCCTTTCTTTTCCACCCCCCCCCCCCCCCCACATACATACTAAATACAGATAACTCATTATTTTGTCTATAGAGCTTCATATTTATTCCTTATTGGCCCTACAGAGGGTTTCTCTAACTTCAGATGTGTACATTTACATGCCACACATTCTCTGCTATCTGAGTAGCTGCTTTCTAGGTGTAGTGCATGACTGACATCTTCAGAAAGACCCAAAAATTTCTGCCTTAGTGTGCAGGACTAAGCTATATGAAAGCACAATAATCACAGATTTGATAATTTTCAAGTTCTATAGTTTGTGGTTTAAATGTCTCCAGTTTAAGCTGATTACCTGAATCCAAGCCATTTCCTGAAGACATACATTTAATTTCAGTCGTATGAAACGTACATACACATATTTCATCTTCAGCAATGAGTAATGTTTTAGGTGATACTTATGATTTTGGATGATTCATATTTATCGCTAGGACTGGAGTAATGTTGCAGATTTAGAGACATAAAAGACATCAGTTCTTATGTTTGGCACTGTGTAGCATATGTCTATATTAACAAATGGTGAGGAAATAATACTGTTATAACTTCCTTGCTCACTGTGTGGTTCTTTAGTGGGTACAGGTGTGAGGAATGGACACTGTTCATGAACAGAGAATTCAGATATTAATTTATTCTACATGTTGTTGTTGTGGTCTTCAGTCCTGAGACTGGTTTGATGCAGCTTTCCATGCTACTCTATCCTGTGCAAGCCTCTTCATCTCCCAGTACCTGCTGCAACCTACATCCTTCTGAATCTGCTTAGTGTATTCATCTCTTGGTCTCCCTCTACGATTTTTACCCTCCATGCTGCCCTCCAGTACTAAATTGGTGATCTCTTGATTCCTCAGAACATGTCCTACCAACCGGTCCCTTCTTCTAGTCAAGTTGTGCCACAAACTCCTCTTCTCTCCAATTCTATTCAATACCTCCTCATTAGTTATGTGATCTACCCATCTAATCTTCAGCATTCTTCTGTAGCACCACATTTCAAAAGCTTCTATTCTCTTCTTGTCTAAACTATTTATCATCCATGTTTCACTTCCATTCATGGCTACACTCCATACAAATTACTTTCAGAAACGACTTCCTGAGACTTAAATCAATACTTGATGTTAACAAATTTTTCTTCTTCAGAAACGCTTTCCATGCCATTGCCAGTCTACATTTTATATCCTCTCTACTTCGACCATCGTCAGTTATTTTGCTCCCCAAATAGCAAAACTGCTTTACTACTTTAAGTGTCTCATTTCCTAATCTAATTCCCACAGCATCACCTGACTTAATTCGACTACATTCCATTACCCTCATTTTGCTTTTGTTGATGTTCATGTTATACTCTCCTTTCAAGACACTGTCCATTCCATTCAACTGCTCTTTGAAGTCCTTTGCTGTCTCTGACAGAATTACAATGTCATCAGAGAACCTCAAAAAGTTTTTATTTCTTCTCCATGGATTTTAATACCTACTCCGAACTTTTCTTTTGTTTCCTTTACTGCTTGCTCAATATACAGATTGAATAGCATCAGGGAGAGGCTACAACCCTGTCTCACTCCCTTCCCAACCACTGCTTCCCTTTCATGTCCCTCAACTCTTATAACTGCCATCTGCTTTCTGTACAAATTGTAAATAGCCTTTCGCTCTCTGTATTTTACCCCTGCCACCTTCAGAATTTGAAAGAGAGTATTCCAGTCATCATTGTCTAAGTCTACAAATGCTAGAAACGTAGGTTTGCCTTTCCTTAATCTTTCTTCTAAGATAAGTCGTAGGGTCAGTATTGCCTCACGCGTTCCAACATTTCTCTGGAATCCAAACTGATCTTCCCCGCGGTCGGCTTCCACCAGTTTTTCCATTCGTCTGTAAAGAATTCGCGTTAGTATTTTGCAGCTGTGACTTATTAAACTGATAGTTCGGTAATTTACACATCTGTCAACACCTGCTTTCTTTGGGATTGGAATTATTATATTCTTCTTGAAGTCTGAGAGTATTTCGCCTGTCTCATACATCCTGCTCACCAGATGGTAGAGTTTTGTCAGGATGGCTCTCCCAATGCTTTCAGTAGTTCTAATGGAATGTTGTCTACTCCCGGGGCCTTGTTTTGACTTAGGTCTTTCAGTGCTCTATCAAACTCTTTCTGCAGTATCATATCTCCCATTTCATCTTCATCTACCTCCTCTTCCATTTCCATAATATTGTCCTCGAGAACATCGCCCCTGTATAGACCCTCCATATACTCCTTCCACCTTTCTGCTTTCCCTTCTTTGCTTAGAACTGGGTTTCCATCTGAGCTCTTGATATTCATGCAAGTGGTTCTCTTTTCTCCAAAGGTCTCTTTAACTTTCCTATAGGCAGTATCTATCTTACCCCTCATGAGATAAGCCTCTACATCCTTACATTTGTCCTCTAGCCATCCCTGCTTAGCCATTTTGCACTTCCTGTCGATCACATTTGTGAGACGTTTGTATTCCTTTTTGCCTGCTTCACTTGCTGCACTTTTGTATTTTCTCCTTTCATCAGTTAAATTCGGTATCTCTTGTGTTACCCAAGGATTTCTACTAGCCCTCATCTTTTTACCTACTTGATCCTCTGCTGCCTTCACTATTTCATTCCTCAAAGCTACCCATTCTTCTTCTACTGTATTTCTTTCCCCCATTCCTGTCAATTGTTCCCTTATGCTCTCCCTGAAACTCTGTACAACCTCTGGTTTAGTCAGTTTATCCAGGTCCCATCTCCTTAAATTCCCACCTGCTTGCAGTTTCTTCAGTTTTAATCTACAGTTCATAACCAATAGATTGTGGTCAGAGTCCACATCTGCCCCTGGAAATGTCTTACAACTTAAAATCTGGTTCCTAAATCTCTGTCTTACAATTATATAATCTATCTGAAACCTTTTAGTATCTGCAGGGTTCTTCCATGTATACAACCTTCTTTCATGATTCTTGAACCAAGTTTTAGCTACGCTTAAGTTATGCTCTGTGGAAAATTCTACCAGACGTCTTCCTCTTTCATTTCTTAGCCCCAATTCATATTCACCTACTACGTTTCCTTCTCTTCCTTTTCCTACTGTCGAATTCAAGTCACCCACGACTATTAAATTTTCATCTCCCTTCACTACCTGAATAATTTCTTTTATCTCATCATACATTTCATGAATTTCTTCATCATCTGCAGAGCTAGTTGGCATATAAACTTGTACTACTGTAGTAGATGTGGGCTTCGTGTCTATCTTGCCCACAATAATGGGTTCACTATGCTGTTTGTAGTAGCTTACTTGCACTCCTATTTTTTTATTCATTATTAAACCTACTCCTGCATTACCCCTATTTGATTTTGTGTTTATAACCCTGTAGTCACCTGACCAAAAGTCTTGTTCCTCCTGCCACCGAACTTCACTAATTCCCACTATATCTAACTTTATCCTATCCATTTCCCTTTTTAAATTTTCTAACCTACCTGCCCGATTAAGGGATCTGACATTCCACACTCCGATCTGTAGAACGCCAGTTTTCTTTCTTCTGATAACAATGTCCTCTTGAGTAGTCGCCGCCCAGAGATCCGAATGGGGGACTATTTTACCTCCGGAATATTTTACCCAAGAGGACGCCATCATCATTTAATCATACAGTAAAGCTGCATGCCCTCGGGAAAAATTACGGCTGTAGTTTCCCCTCGCTTTCAGCCGTTCGCAGTACCAAAACAGTAAGGCCGTTTTGGTTAGTGTTACAGGGCCAGATCAGTCAATCATCCATACTGTTGCCCCTGCAACTACTGAAAAGGCTGCTGCCCCTCTTCAGGAACCACATGTTTGTCTGGGCTCTCAACAGATACCCCTCCGTTGTGGTTGCACCTATGGTACGGCTATCTGTATTGTTGAGGCATGTTAGCCTCCCCACCAACGGCAAGGTCCATGGTTCATGGGGGGGGGGTTATTCTACATCTAAGATCAAATAGTAAAAATAATAAATAACTTTGTATCTGTAGTTGGAATGTCAGTTGCTAATAGTAGCTTTGAATGTTTAAATACATACAGATACTGCAGATTTATAAATCAGTCAGTCTTCAATTCAATAACTATTCAGTAGATCATGAGCCCTGGCCACTATGGAAGTCTGTAAATGTTACTCAACTGGCAAACATACAAAATGGAGTCAGTGCAAGTATGTTTGAACTTAAGTACACCTGCTGCTGGAGCTCCAGAGAGGGGATGCTTGCATCTCATTGGCAGTGGTGTAATCATTCATGGTAGTGCGCTTGTGCTGCCGTGCTTGCTGTAGGAAAGGTGGCAGCGTAACTGGCGTTGCTCGAATTTGGATATGCGGCCGACTAACTTGGAGGGTGTGGGTGAAGGCGTGTGCTGTGTATAGTGATGAGGCTGGGTATGTGTCTGGGGGCAGAGCAGACCGAACCGTATCCAGACACTGCAGCTTGCAAGCACGAGGGAAACTGCCTTGGAAAGCCAGGCGCATGATGCGTCCGACGACTTGGAGGGTGCTGCAGAGGTTGCCGGCAACTAGCTGATGGTGACAGCATTGATATCCTTGGAAGAGGTGACCTGCAACGTTGGCAGCAATGCATTTGCATCAGACAGATGTGGCTGCATCACAGTGGCCGGACGTCATGCTGTGAAGAAATCTAAAACAGTTTGATCTACTGCAGGATCACTGAATTCGTGGAGCCGTAGCTGATTTTGATGGTGCTGATGCATACCTGCACTGCCACGAATAGTGTACTGTGCTCTGTCAGCTGATCTGAGAACAATGCTGGATCTCCATAGTTGTGGCTTGTTGTACACTTGATATTGAACTCTGACATTTGGGTGTAACTTCATGCTGAGGTCTGAAGCTGGATCAGAGCAAATGCAGCAAAGTTCTGTGGCATCTCCCATGCAAACATTCTGTCAGAAAACTGTTGGGAGCTAGCAAAGTGTTATATAAACTGAGAAACATCTTCATGTGAATGTGAAACTCGAAGTTTTGACATTTGTGTCGTGAACATTTGAACAAAAGTTTGGTCATGCCAGTAGACTGTGGCAAAAACATTGCCGTCCTGACATGCTGTATTCCATTGCACGTGTAAAATCGTGCAAATTCCTTGGAAGGAAAACAAGGTCCATTGCCAGAAACAATTGTTTAGTGGGATAACAAAAGGATATTTGTAGTTGGCATCGACAATAACTGACCAACCTGTTTACCAAGAGGGGCCAGCAGAGTCTATATGGAGGCATCGCCATGCAGTATCAGAATGCGGCTAGGAGAAAAAGTCCTGGCGCAGAGCAGCCTGATTGTCGTCCATGCAAGCATGACATTTTGCTGTCACGAATTCTGTTTCCTTATCTAAACCAAGCCATGTACAATGTTGGTGCACCAGCTGCTTAGTGCGAACTGTTCCTGAATGAACTCTGTGTAGATGACTTAAAACTTGCTGTTGCAATGAGGTGAGGATTAACACTCTTGTCTGGTCTTTGGGCATGAGAAGCAGAATCACATCATTCAGAAGAGATAAACTGTTGCAGTACACAAAGTATTTTCACACTAAGGAGTCAGGAATACATTTCTGAAAGCATGGCCAACCTTTGTGAATGTAACTTTCTAGCAATGGTAGTGATTGGTCATGCTCCGTGGCTTGCACTATCTGCTGTGAATCACTAGGAAAAGAATCCAGTGATTGCAAACCACTAGAATCAGTAATTACAAAAGAAGATTCCAATGCATCGAATGCTGCATCTGTGCTGACAGGTAAACGAGACAGTGTTTCAGCGTGTGTGTGTGTTGCACTGTTGGGCGATACAGAATTTCATACTGATAATTTGACAATAATAGCAAACAACAATGAAGCTTTTGTGCTGCGTGGTTGGCAACTTGTTTCGATTGATGAAACCTTGTAGTCATAGGCTTGTGGTCCGTGACCAGGAATAATTTTCTGTCAACACATAATGATGTAATTGGGTGACACCATATATTATAGGCAGGGCTTCCTTCTCCAGCTGACTAATTAATCTGAGCACTGTTCAAATTTTGAAGCAAATGCGATGGGGTGTTATGTTTTGCCAATTTTATGGGACAAAACCACACCAACACCATGGGATGAGGCATTGACCACAAGCACAAGTGGTCTGATAAAGCAGTGTTGACAAAGTAGTGCATTTTTCGGTCTTTGAAAAGCTAGTCATAGTCTTTTGACCATTGAAACAGAACATTTTTACATCTGAGGTGGTTCAGAGGCATGGCAATTTGTGCTTCATTAGGAATGAACTCCAAGTAGTGAGTCAGTTTTCCAAAAATAGCTTGCAGTTCATGTAAATTCTTAAGAGATGGCAGTTGCTGAATTGCTTGCAAATGTTTCATCATAGGACGAGCATAATTGGCATCGATGATATGCCCTAAGTATTCAGTGATTGTGTTAAAAAAAGAACATTTCTGCAAGGTATGTTTGAGGCCCACAAACTTGAAAAAGACAGTCCAAATTTTTAAGGTGTTGTTCCGCTGTTCATCCAGATGTCATCAAAATAATTAAAGCTAGAAGACATCTTGGATGTTACTTGTTAAAGGAATTTTTGGAACAACACAGGTACAGAAGCCTTTCAGGAAGATAGGCATTGATATTCAAACATGTCGACATCAATATTCACAACAAAAATATTCTTTGTCTCTTCATCCAGTGGTAATTGATGATAGGTTTCAGCAAGATCAATTTTTGAGAAGAACTGTCTTCCCTCTAGGTGATCCAAAAATTTTGTCTACACATAGGAGCAGTAGGAATCAGTGATTGTCTGTCGAACAAATGTTGATACATGTCACAGAGTTGTTGAATTTTGGCATGGGAAACTTTTGTGTCAGTGACATGCACATTGTCCTGCACATCCTATCGGTAGGAATCAAACACAGTCATGCTGAAAATATTTGGACTTGCCCATGAGCAAACTACAGTGAAAGGGACTTCCTTAGTCATGTTTTTGTATTTTGCAGGTAAGCAGTGTGTTGCAGGCACTAAAACACTATCGTTTTATATGTGGTGAGATGCAGACTTGATTTTTGCAAAGGTGGTTGGCCAAATTTCTTATGTGTTAAGCAGTAGTTTTTTCATAGGTTAAGCGACATGACAGAAGCTCCAGTAGCTAGTTGAAAAGGCACTGACTGATTACAAATTTGCAGTTTAATCCACATCGTGTGATGTGTTTTCTGAATACAATTGTCCATTCTGTGTTTTGGAAAACTGTCCTCTGTTTTGCTTGCATCTCATTGGCAGTGGTGTAATCATTCATTGCAGTGCCCTCGTGTTGTGTTGGCGGCTGTAGATAACGTGGTGGGCTAACTGGCAGCACACGCATTTGACTGTGCGGCCGACAAGATAGCAGCCGGTACTGCAGATACATAGGATGGAAACTTCAAAATTTAAACTGGTATAAACACATTTTGGAACTCCTAAAAAATCGTAGTCGGCCACATTTGCACTTAAAATCATTGCAAATTGTGGGAAGACAAATCAGTAAATTAAAATTTTTTGCTTATTGTCATTCAACAATGTCATATGGAATGATGTTTAGGGTAATTCATCTTTAAGAAAGAAAGTCTTCATAGCTCAATAATGTGCTGTAAGAATAATATGTGGTGATTATCCCTGATCATCTTGTAGACATCTGTTTAAGAAACATTGTGTGTTCAGCATGTAGCCATGTTTACCATTTAATTTATTATGTGACTGTAAAATTATTCATTCCACAACATTAAGATTTTGTGTGCAAAATGATCCATGGAACATGAAACTAATTAACTTTGATTATGAAAGTAACATATACTTTGTCCATTGCACAGGGAATGACTGTTAATAACCACAGAAATGTGATCAACTTGAAATCAGTATCAAGCATGCAAGACACATGTATCCTCTTGGAAAGCAACTTTGAGCCACTTACAAGTTAGTCAGATGGTTATGCTACTTTCTAGATACTTTGAAAAAGAATAGTACAAAAACATGGTGAGCCAACTTTTATCCTACATGATAATTGTATTTATTCTGAGTCCATACATAAAATAACTTTATAAACATATACAGATAGTGATCAAAACACAGCTCCTCTCTTGTACACTAACTAATATCGTAATTGGAAAATGGACTTAAAAACACCACATCAATAAAACACTGTTGCTATGGGTTGTTAATATATTCAGTATTCTGTCACCTGGAGAAAATATGTTACTTTTCTACAGGCAAGAAGCAAAAATTTACAGTGAAAGGTCCTGGCTGTAGAGGCAGTGCATAGGAAGTCCCAGAAAAGTTGCTTGGACACTGGGACAAGTGTTGCAATATAAAAATTCCATATATCTGATACCTGTATGTGTATTTGTCTGTGTATGCATTTTTCCATGTTTACTGTAATATGTACTTGCTTTTTACTAGAAAAGCCAGTTGATTTGAAGAATTTTTGTCATTTTTGTTATTTTCTTTTTCTTAAGATTTCCCTTTTGATGGTATTTTGTCTCAAAATAAATTGACATCTTGATATCATAGCTTAAATTCTTTTTTCAGACGGTTCCACAAGGAATATTCCAATCTCGTGACAACAGTTAACATTGCTGATGAGAGCAGACGTTCAATGACACAGAAGTTTCTATCATTGTATAAAAAACTAGAAGAGGAAGGAAATACTGCTGAAGAGGATTTGTTTTTGTCAGCTGTTGAGTTGCTGGAAGCTGAGAGAGAAAGCAGAGTGAAGCAAGAAGAGAAGAATTTTGGAGAAGGTCATGGAGAGGAAAAAAGTGATTTGGTTTCATCATTCAAAGCAGCTCAAAGAGAAATGGATAGAAGTGGCAGTGAAAAATTAAAACTTTCTGAAATTTTGAAAGAATAGTGTTTATTGCCATGTAATGTACAAACCTGTTGTAAAAATGATTAGAACCAAATGTAGTTTTAAGATGTTTTATTGGTATTATTGCTTGAAAACTCTGACTCATTCAAATATGCCCGTTATGTTGAATGAACATTACAATGAACAATATTCACATGGAACAGTAACGAAGACTGGCTATATTTACTTGTGAAGCTCCTTGGGGTTGATTGATGGATGCTTTGTGAAGGATTTGTTTACACATGTTTATTAGCAAACAACAACCATGAAGGAACCATCAGAATATTTTAAATTCTGCTGCAATCCTTTACAAATAATGAGGATGTTATAAGTCATCAATATCAGTGGTTCTCATTGCAGTTTTATTTATTATTGTGTCTTGTTAAATCCAGTTCCAAACTTTAATCTGACACTTGCAAACAAAAATGTGGGCTTTGGATGTGATCATTTCACATTTTTTGCGAAGAGGGGTGGGTTAGTTTTATCATTTGTAATTTTTCCCTATTTGGGTTTGTTTGCATGGAAACTTATTATTCCTGTGCATGTTGGTAATATTGAATTGTGTTCGAGTTGGACTATCTCTGTTTGGATGCTTTAGTTACATCTGGTTTAAGGCCAAATGCCTTGTGTGTGGCTAGTAAATTCACACACCTTGTGCTTTCAGTCAAGCATCTTTTACATAAGTGATTTCTAAAAAGTAAATAATTTGGAAGTAGAGGAGTTGATTCACCAAACAGTAGAAGTGTTGGGCCGTTGACAGGCACACGCAAAAGAGTGAAAACTTGCTAGCTACGGAAAAATTATTTCGCAAGGTAAATTACACACAAACACACTGCATCATCCCTGTATGTATCTGTATAGTCTCAGATTTGAGTTCCTTGATTTCCCATTGTTTTAACTTTTTGCACTTCAAATTTCTTGCATATCATTGTAGCGGAGCAGGTTGGTTGATGCTGCAGAGTTGTTTAATGCTGGAATTGAACTACTTGAAGATGTGGAAATTTTATCAATAAATACAAAGAGCTTCTTCTGGAATGATTTCTTTATATTGATCTGTAAAATACAACTTCTTCCATTCAGAACTTTACAACCCAGGAAACAACACAGGGAAGGTGACTTATCAAGCTCTGACATAAAAATGTAACATGAATAAATATTGTGTGTTCTTGTCCTGATCTCACACAGTGTTGTTATGCTGCACCCATTTTCTATGAGATTACATTTTACTCCAACATGAGATGACAATGCCACACAGATACTTCATCTAATGGAGATACTGCGGTCACAGCCCACTGTATACTCACTACTTGCAAAAACAGATAACAAAACCTTTTACTTTCACATTCGTAATTAATAAATTGCTATATTGCTTAAAGGTCTTGATGAATCGTTCATCAGCTAGGTAGACGTATGGTTCCACATCACTCTACTGGAGAGATATGTAACACACATCCCTCTCCTCGGATGAATGATGTCAGAACAACTACATAAACCTAAGTAGTTAAATGTTCAATACTGTATACAACTGAATCCTATAGTAATTGTTTCTAATATGGAGTCACACTGAAAAGTGATGCCTTTAAGTTCTTTTAAACATGCTCAATATTGGTTGGGTAATTATAAGTCATACATTTTACTTGGTTGACTTTCCCACTTCCCTGATGCAAGTTGCAACCATCTACCTCTAGAGGAGTCCGAATTGTAGCGTGTAATATGGCAGTGTGTAACGTAACTACGTCGCTTCATGAGAAGAACTGGAAGCACAAATTTGAAGAGATCATCTGCACATGGAGTACTCTCTCCTGCAACATGACAACGGTATGTCACACATGAGCACTGTGACATGTACAATAATCTGACAGCTGTCATCAGTCATCCTCCGTCAGTCCCAACTTGTCCTCACTGGCTCTGTCAACAAACTCAAACATTCTATAGTGACAATATCAATGAGAAATGTGTTTGTCACCAGGGTGACTATTATGAGAAGTAAATATATAAATATGAAAAATAAAGATGTAGAATGTTAATAAAGCTAATTTTATTTAGAAAGCTGTATGAGCTTTTACATAAAAGATTGAGAGGCATTACTTTTCAGCACACCCTCAACATAATATCTCTGCCTAACTCTAGAGAATGTGTCAGTAGGTTTATGTTGATTTTTCTATTCAAAACCCTTTTAATCTTGTTCTTAACATCACATTGCCAGGTTTTAATGGTTTATAATGATAATATGAATATACCTGCAACTCACAGATTTTCACCCTAAATTAAATTTATCATTTACCCATACTCTAATGTTGTTTGGTTTTGTTGGTTCATAATGTTTTGTCTCTTTCTTATCCATGGTGCAGATACACAGATATATCGACACGAAAAGTTGTCCTGTTTGTTGATTTATTTATTATTCTTCTGTATGCATTAAAGAAACACTTTATTTCACTATTGCCCACAGCGTGTATCTTCGATCTACTTTTGTTGGCTCTCCCTTTTTGACTCTAAATATACCTCAAAGAAACTTTCCCCTGCTGAAATCTTGGAATTCGTTAACCTCTTGGAACTGCCATTGAAAAATAATTGCTTTTCTTTCAATGGAAAAATCTACAAATTAAGAAATTGGGTAGCTATGGGTGCCAGCATAACAGGAATTATAGCTGAAATTTTTCTCAAGCACCAAGAGCATAAACTTTCCACAAGGAAAGTCAGCATCCACTCCAAAAGATCAGTTCTACAGAAGATACATAGAGGATACATTTCTAGTCACTGACGGGATAAACAAAGATGACATCCAAGACACCCTCCAGACCTTCAACAAAATGCACAGTAAATGGGAAACAAATAATATCATTAACTTCCTTAA
Source organism: Schistocerca americana (assembly GCF_021461395.2). Taxonomy (NCBI): domain Eukaryota; kingdom Metazoa; phylum Arthropoda; class Insecta; order Orthoptera; family Acrididae; genus Schistocerca; species Schistocerca americana. The sequence goes on from NC_060119.1 coordinate 593,241,287, forward strand.
TCTAACCACCTGAAAGCAAGATGACAGATATGTCTTCCAAATCTATGGGAAGCCAACCATCACTGACATAAACATACATGTTTCTTCCTGCCACCCCAACATGCACAAACTAGCGGCATACCACTTGGTGATTCATAGAGCACTAAAATCCCACGGAGTAATGAGAACCTCTGGGATGAAATGAGAGTCATAAAACAAATAGCTACATCTAACAGGTATAAACCCACACTAATAGACAATTTAGCTAAAAAAGTAAAAAAAGGAAGATAACCATCAAGAAACAGGAATATACAACATAAATCCCCTTCCTTGGTAATATCTCCCAGAAAGTTGCTAATATCTTCAAATGACGCAAAATAAGAAATGCATTTCAAACAAAAAATAAAATTTGCCACCAGCCAAGATAAATTTTCATCCTCTGTCATATACTGGGTGTTTCAAAACTGAATGGCAGAACTTCAGGAATTGATTCCTTATATAAGAAGTAGAAGAAAGAAAAGGATGTGTCAACATGGGTCCAGAAACGGATAATTGCCAAGTTATTCGAACTTGTTACTGTTACACAGTGCATATTGTCAAGTGTTGTTTGCCAGTGGAAAATGTATAATTCTGGTTTTCAATCAAATTATGAATCAATGTGATATGGGCCTGAATATCCTTCAGAACGTGCAGATGAAGTACAGTGGTCACCAGTTAAATATTTACGTGGATAGTAATTGTGATATGCAGTCCGCTCTGAAGTGAATCGGAAAGTTAAATGTATGAGTAGCCATTAGCAAAAGTGTGTATGGGGTGGTTTAATTCCCTGTGCTGATGGCTTGCAGTCTGGAAATATACACCAAGCAGTAGCTCGCAACCATGCATTACATGTATGATTTTGCAGGTGGCAGTGCATTGGAGGCATGTCACGTGTACCAGGAATGCTACTCAATGTGCAGATTACCAGACCAAAAGACATATGAAGGAATTCATTGCCACCTCTGTGATTACAGAGGTTTCACACATCTACCAGGCAGCGGTATTTGGCCAAAATGTATAGCACCAAAGGATGAGGAAGGTCTACTCAATGTTGTGGAGGAAAATGCTGGAGCTGTTGTTTTATTCACATGGAATCCAAAACTTGTATAACCAGCACCTGTGGGTGGGCACAAATCCCCATGCAACTTTTCGATTGTCTCACCAACAGAGGTTCTCCCTTAACTGAGTAGCCATTGTTGGTGACTGCTTCTGGGCCCTTACATCCTTCCAGGGAGACTTACTGTGTAGAACTACACAGAGTTCCTGCATACCGCATTGCCTGAAGACTTACCGTGTGCATTCCATCAACAACTACATTCTGTATATGGTGGTACTCTTGCACAATTCAGTCTGACTGCCTGGAGGCACACGAGTGCACAATTTCATGAGTGCTGGACAGGCAGAAGTAGAACGATTGCTTAACCGCCCTGTTTGCCTGACGTAAATCCTGTGAACTTTCACGTAAAGCCTCTTCTGTATTTGACTGCTGTTGTGGGTGAACCTACTCTCCATGCATGCATTGTGACAGCCTTTCAGACAGTGTGAACTACACCAGGCACTAATTTATGATATATTTCAGTGCACAGCAATTTATTTAATCACATACTCCGATAAGTTTTCTGTTTCTTTAGAAGTTTCTTTACAGTGACACTGTACCATTGAGGGTCCCCACCTGTATGAACTGTTCTGTTGGGTACTTATGTATCCAGTCCATGCTCAACTGTTCTTTTAAACTTTGTATATACCTGCAATGTATATGTTTGATCTTTTTTTAATCAGCCTTGTCACACAAGAAAGCACCTAAAATACAGACATCTAACACTGCATTTAAGAAAAATGTGGCACCTGAAACATTAAATCGCTAATTGTTAATTTTTTCCTTTAAATCCATAATACATTTATAATTAGCAATAAGTCTAGATTCAGTAATAACACACTAAATTACCTTTCTTTTGTACTTACGCCCATGTCCCTATTCTGTTACAGCCCAATCATACTTTTAAAAAAAGGTGGAACATATTTATGTACAGATTTAATATAATAACTGAATTCATTCTACAGCATTTCTTCATCTTCAAGGTTCCTCTTGCCATTCCTTTGAGCACTTCTTGCTTCTTTGGTAACTTGACGAGTGAATCTTTCAGCTTCATGCCTGCATTGTCTGTCACATGCAAGCAATTGATCTTCCACATTAGAGCCACATTTTATGCCTAAATTTCTCAGGACTTCCAACCTTCCTGTAACTACACCACTAAAACATATCACTGCATCTGGTACACCAACTTTTAATGTATTTAGTTCTACAATAACATTCTTGGGTAATCTTTCCTATATGCAATTGCTGAAACATTCAATTATATTGTGAGTTCCCCATGAAGACATTACTAAGCAAAACAGGGTCACTCAGGGGTCTAAAAATTGGTTTTATTTCATTCATAACAGGCTCAGACAGAGAATGCTTATGATGGTATATTTGACCACTTTCTTTTGCTTTTTGGTAACCACACCAAAATTCTGCTCCTTTAGGGCAAAGTCCGTGAACAGGGTGATCATCTGTGGACAACTTATCAGAGATTTTCCATCAAATAGCAACTTTCCTTTCATTTCTCTTCATAGCTTCCTCAATCTAGCACCCATCCTCTTTTTCACATGTCCGCAACACTCCAGTTTTGTTACCAAGGTATCACCATAAACACTGAGCTCATTAATTTTATTGAAAGCCTTAGAGTCCCCATTGCCAAGGTACTTTGTATATCTAACGTTATAAATGGGCACCGACCTCTGAAATAGTTTTAGAGCTCCATCACACTCCATACCTCCAATGTAACCATCATAATTCTTAGAACAGTGATGTACAATATGTCCTTCAGTGTTATTGTGGCAGTACTTAGATTATCACTCAACATCAACATGTTTTCATTCTCCAGAGGACATGGCATTGTCCTCGACATTGCCATGTCATATCAAGTGCAACAGCAATGTCCCTGGTTCCACTAATATTTACAGTTTCTTCTACTGCATGTTTCATAGATGCTTTAGACACAATTGTCAAGGCACCTAAAAGTATTTTTATATACTTTCTGAACCTACTGGGAGGACAAGGAAGGTCCATCAAACCACAAAACGTTTGAGCCGTCTTTTTTCCTTTTCCTATTGCATACACTAACTTCAAATTCACATCATATGAATTATGCACAATGTTTCGAAGTCATTTTCGAGGTAGATTTATTGCAGGATTTACAAATAACAACTAATTTTGATGCAAAACCCTTCCTGCTACTTTGTTGTTCAGTTATTTCCAGACAGACTACACCATCACATTGTTTACATTTCGCCACTTCCTTTATCAAAGAAGATAAGGTGCCCACATCAACAACACATCCGCTACAAAAGGCGTCATTGTTAACACAAAAATTTGAATTACCAGGAGGCGTGCCACGTGGGACTTTCTTCCCTGAAGAACTGATACAGAGGTTACTTTCAACAATGTAGCTGGCTTTGTTTGTGAACCGGTTACCACGGAATTACCTTTTATTGAATTTGTTGATGCGTGGCATAGTTTGTATTTATTGCACACTAAGGGATATGCACCCCTCCCTCCCCCACATCAATTATGGACCTTGCTGTTGGTGGGGAGGCTTGCGTGCCTCAGTGACACAGATAGCCATACCATAGGTGCAACCACAACGGAGGGGTATCTGTTGAGAGGCCAGACAATTGTGTGGTTCCTGAAGAGGAGCAGCAGCCTTTTCAGTAGTTGCAGGAGCAACAGTCTGGATGATTGACTGATCTGGCCTTGTAACACTAAACAAAACGGCCTTGCTGTGCTGGTACTGCAAATGGCTGAAAGCAAGGGGAAACTACAGTCGTAACTGTATGGTTAAATGATGATGGCGTCCTCTTGGGTAAAATATTCCGGATGTAAAATAGTCTCCCATTCGGAACTCCAGGCGGGGACTACTCAGGAGGACGTCGTTATCAGGAGAAAGAAAACTTGTGTTCTACGGATCGGAGCATTAAATGTCAGATCCCTTAACCGGGTGGGTAGGTTAGAAAATTTAAAATGGGAAATGGGTAAGTTAAAGTTAGATATAGTGGGAATTAGTGAAGTTCGGTGGCAGGAGGAACAAGACTTCTGGTCAGGTGACTATAGGGTTATAAACACAAAATCAAATAGGGGTAATGATGGAGTAGGTTTAATAATGAATAAAAAAATAGGACTGCAGGTAAGCTACCACAAACAGCATAGTGAACCCATTATTGTGGGCAAGATAGACACAGAGCCCACATCTACCACAGTAGTACAAGTTTATATGCCACCTAGCTCTGCAAATGACAAAGAGATTGATGAAATGTGTAATGAGATAAAAGAAATTATTCAGATAGTGAAGGGAGACGCAAATTTAATAGTCATGGGTGACTGGATTTCGATAGTAGGAAAAGGAAGAGAAGGAAACGTAGTAGGTGAATATGGATTGCGGGTAAGAAATGAAAGAGGAAGCCGCCTGGTAGAATTTTGCACAGAGCATAACTTAAGCATAGCTAACACTTGGTTCAAAAATCATGAAAGAAGGTTGTATACATGGAAGAACCCTGCATATACTAAAAGGTTTCAGATAGATTATATAATTGTAAGACAGAGATTTAGGAACCAGGTTTTAAATTATACAATATTTCCAGGGACAGATGTAGACTCTGACCACAATCTATTGGTTATGAACTGTAGATTAAAACTGAAGAAACTACAAAAAGGCGGGAATTTAGGGAGATGGGACCTGGACATACTGACAGAACCAGAGGTAGTAGAGTGTTTCAGGGAAAGCCTAAGGGAACGATTGACAGGAATGGGGGAATGAAATATGGCAGAAGAAGCTTTGAGGGATGAAATAGAGAAGGCAGCAGAGGATCAAGTAGGTGAAAAGACGAGGGCTAGTAGAAATCCTTGGGTGACAGAAGAAATATTGAATTTAATTGATGAAAGGAGAAAATATAAAAATGCAGTAAATGATGCAGGCAAAAATGAATACAAATGTCTCAAAAATGAGATCGACAGGAAGTGCAAAATGGCTAGGCAGGGATGGCTAGAGGGCAAATATAATGGTGCAAAGGCATATCTCACTAGGGGTAAGATAGATACTGCCTACAGGAAAATTAAAGAGACCTTTGGAGAAAAGAGAACCACTTGCATGAAAATCTAGAGCTCAGATGGAAACCCAGTTCTAAGCAAAGAAGGGAAAGCAGAAAGGTGGAAGGAGTATATAGAGGGCCTATACAAGGGCGATGTACTTGAGGACAATATTATGAAAATGGAAGAGGATGTAGATGAAGATGAAATGGGAGATACGATACTGTGTGAAGAGTTTGAGAGAGCACTAAAGACCTGAGTCGAAACAAGGCTCTGGGAGTAGACGACATGCCATTAGCACTGCTGACAGACTTGGGAGAGGACAAAACTCTACCATCTGGTGAGCAAGATGTATGAGTGAGGCGACATACCCTCAGACTTCAAGAAGAATATAATAATTCCAATCCCAAAGAGAGCAGGTGTTGACAGGTTTGAAAATTACCAAACTATCAGTTTAATAAGTGACAGCTGCAAAATACTAACGCAAATTCTTTACAGACGAATGGAAAAACTGGTAGAAGCCGATCTCAGGGAAGGTCAGTTTGGATTCCGTAGAAATATTGGAATGTGTGAGGCAATACTGACCCTACAACTTATGTTTCTAGCATTTGTAGACTTAGAGAAAGCTTTTGACAATGATGACTAGAATACTCTCTTTCAAATTCTGAAGGTGGCAGCGGTAAAATTCAGGGAGCGAAAGGCTATTTACAATTTGTACAGAAAGCAGATGGCAGTTATAAGAGTTGAGGGACATGAAAGGGAAGCAGTGGTTGGGAAGGGAGTGAGACAGGGTTGTAGCCTCTCCCCGGTGTTATTCAATCTGTATATTGACCAAGCACAAATGGAAACAAAAGAAAAATTTGGAGTGGGTATTAAAATCCATGGAGAAGAAATAAAAACTTTGAGGTTTGCTGATGACATTGTAATTCTGTCAGAGACAACAAAGAACTTGGAAGAGCAGTTGAACGGAATGGACAGTGTCTTCAAAGGAGGATATAAAATGAACATCAACAAAAGCAAAACGAGGATAATAGAATGTAGTCGAATTAAGTCGGGTGATACTGAGGGAATTAGATTAAGAAATGTCACATTTAAAGTAGTAAAGAAGTTTTGCTATTTGGAGAGCGAAATAACTGATGATGGTCGAAGTAAAGAGGATATAAAATGTAGACTGGCAATGGCAAGGAAAGCGTTTCTGAAGAAGAGAAATTTGTTAACATCGAGAATAGATAAGTGTTAGGAAGCCGTTTCTGAAAGTGTTTGTATGGAGTGTAGCCATGTATGGAAGTGAAACATGGACAATAAATAGTTTGGACATGATGCCAAATGAAAACTGCAAAATCTACCAAATGAACAGTTACTTGATGCAGAAGGCATCTTACAGTGAACACATCAGAGTTTTAGATGTAAATAGCTTCCTCCAACGGAAAGACTTCACCAGGCATGGGCTTCACTTACATAAAAATGGGAAAAAGAAACTGTGTGTTAATCTGCTGAATGCCATCAAAAGTCCACTGGTAACCAGAAGTGCCATAAAACGTGTTACACCAGGACATCAAACATATTCGTGGTCCAATGAAGCTAATTTGGTGGACAATCTCAGAAGAATGAGCAATACTACAGCTGAACCAACAGCAACACCAGGAGCTGAAGAGCCATCAGTAACAACAACAAAAGTGAATATGCAGTCAGGGTCATCAAGAAAAACACCAGAAACAGTTTTAGAAAAGAAGAAGGTATCCACAGTCAGCACTAAGTCACCAACAACATCCTATGCAAATATCTCGTCAAGTGCCACAAATCAGTCAGCCCACGACATCCAAGTGGAAACAGCAAAAAATGTGCAGCCACACTCCAAATCAGCACCACTGGAAACTGTGACAAGATCTTCAACACGAAAATGCAGACCTCCAGTCCACAGCCAGGATTTTTTATGGGCAAGAACACCAGTAGCTCCCTGCTAGCAGCAAACCAAAGGAAAACAGGTGCAGAGCAAAATTTTCATGAACCAAAACTACAAGAAAACCCGGTGAGTGGTGTCAAAAATCATTCCATTGGAAAACAGTCACTATTATCCTTTAAAATATTACACCATAATGTGCAGTCAATGTTTAATAAGTTACTAGAAATAGATCTCTTCCTAAAAACAAAGCCACACTTAGATGTTCTCTGTATTACTGAACACTGGTTAACAGAAGACAAAATTAAAAAAATCCCACTTGGCGAATTTACTCTAGCTGGTTATTCTTGTCGGAGCAAAAGTAAGGGAGGTGTTGCAGCAATCTATGTCAAAAAATATTTAAGATGCAAAAGCCTCACAAAGTACAATAATATGCAAATAGAAACAGACTTTGAATTCTCCTTAATTATCTTAACAGACTATAACCTATTGATACTGAATATATATAGAGCCCCTGATGGAAACATCCAAACCTTCAAACACTCCCTCGAAGCACTACTCACAAAAATTCACTCACTAAACAAAAATCTATTAATAAGTGGAGACTTTAATATTGACTTCCTCACACCTGGAAAAAACAAAGATGAATTGTTGAATATTACAAATTCATTCAACCTATCCCCAGCTGTAAACACACCAACCAGGATCACAAAAAATTCAAGAACAGCTCTAGATCAGATTTTCATAAACACAGACAAACTGCACCACTCAATCGAAGTCATCAGCACAGGTTACAGTGACCATGAAGCCCAAATACTAACAGTGAATTTAAATTACATAGGACAATATCCCACAATAACTAAAATGCAAAGGCAATTTAATGATGATAATATAAGGCTTTTTAACTATCTGTTAAGGGCTGAAAACTGGGCAGAGGTCTATAAAGAAAATGATGTAAATTACATATTTAATTCCTTCCATGAAACATTTCTCCAACACTTCAATACTGCATTTCCACGGAAATCCAGGAAAAGCGGAAACAAACACACAAACTCATGGGTAACAAAAGGGATAAGGATTTCCAGCCAAAAAACGCGTGACTTATAAAATCACATGAAACACCATGACGTCGATGATCAGTTTAGGTCATATTGTAAGACCTATTTTGCAATCTATAGGAAAGTTATCCAACAAGCAAAAAAATTATACAATGATAAATTTATAAAGGAATCTAACAATAAAATGAAAGGCTTGTGGACGGTTGTAAAAAATGAAACAAACAGTAAGCAGCATGTTATAAACAAAACATTAAAACTAAACCTAAATGATGAAGTCACATCAGATCCCCAAAAAATAGTAAATGGTTTTAATGACTATTTTAGCAAAATAGCAGAAAACCTGATAAAGAACAACTGCCACAGACCAAATGCTCAACACCAAACACTAATAGAAACCGCACCGGTACAGGCATCAATGTTTCTTCACAAAGTCTCCAATCCTTAAGTACTTACAGTTATAAAAGGACTAAAGAATAAGTACTCCAGTGGTAGTGACAATATTCCTGATTTAATTGTTAAGAAATGTGGAGAATCCATTGTAGAACCCCTAACCCACATAATAAATGCATCCTTTACAAACGGAGTTTTCCCTGACCTACTAAAGACTTCTAAAATTACCCCACTTCACAAAAAGGGCTCTAAAAATGATGTAGCCAATTACCGGCCCATAGCACAACTCAGCTCATTCTCAAAAATATTTGAAAAATTATTTTACACCAGATTGGAAGACTTTACTAATAAACTATCCTTATTGACAAAACACCAGCATGGTTTTAGAAAGCAAAAGACAACTACCACAGCTATTTATGAATATCTCAACGAAACCTTCTGGTATCTTTTTAGATTTATCCAAAGCGTTTGATGTAATTGACCATACCATACTCCTTAAGAAGTTAGCAAATAAAGGTATAAGAGGAATTGCAAACAAATGGTTAGAATCTTACCTGTCAAACAGATTTCAAAAAGTTGAAATTAATTTTGAAAAAAAGAATACAACCACCCATCAATCTACTGTCCACTCCTCTGACACAATGCCTATTAGATATGGTGTGCCACAAGGCTCAATCCTGGGACCCATACTGTTTCTGCTATACATTGATGATATAAGCACAAAGCTTGCTACAGGACATACCACACTATTTGCTGATGACACAAGTATTCTAATAACGGGTACTGATACAGAGGACCACAACCAAAAAATTAAACCGCTTATGTCGTCACTCAGCAAATGGTTCAACGAGAACAAACTGATTATAAACATACAGAAAACAACCTACATCAACTTCAGACTCTCATCCCAAAAACAAGAAATGCGTGATGTGATTCTAAATAACCAAGAGCTTATGTGTGTGGACTCTGTCAAGTTTCTTGGTATATGGCTTGCAGAAAATCTTAAGTGGGAGACACATACAAATTATATCTCAAAAAAGCTCTCAACTGTGTGTTACATTTTAAGGATACTCAAAAAATCAGTCACAAAATCTGTTCTCATACATGTATATTATGCTTACTTCCATTCTACATTACAGTATGGAATCATATTTTGGGGGAACACACCTGGAGGTAGATATATTTTCAAAATGCAAAAAATGGCAATATGCATAATATGTAATCGAAGACATAATGAATCATGCAGACAACATTTCAAAACAAATGGCGTTATGACACTGCCCTCTGCTTACATTTATAATATCGTCTCATTTGTCAAGTCATACCTGTTAAACAATGACTGCACACTAAAATTCAATGGAGATATTCATAACTATGCAACAAGGCAGCAATCTGACCTACATATGATTCAGTCCAGAAGTACCTGCTACCAAAAAAGTGTTTTAAATGTTGGGATAAAAATGTATAATAATTTACCCAATGAAATCAAAGCAACAAAGAACCCAAGAGCCTTCACACATAAGTTAAAAAAATATCTCTTGGACCATTGCTTTTATGCAGTTGATCATTTTTTTGAAAGGGGTTAAAAATGTAAAAAATATGATAAATGTTCAATTAGGTCTGAAAATTATATACTGTGCATGTCTATGAAATACACTGGACTACTTTACTATTACATTTGTATTGGCTGTTTGTATTTTACCATACAACATTTGCATTTACTGTTTTGTTAAAGATAGCTAACTTCCTCATTGCAAAATAATGTAAAAACAATTTATTAAATATTACCTGCAAATATGTTCCCTTGCCCTATCCAATATCGTATGTAAAACCTTACATCTCTTTGATTTGTATTAACTGTTTTGTTGAAGAAAGATAATTTCCTTGCTACAAAATAATGTAAACATCAATTTGTAAAAATTACTGTAAATATCTCTCTTGACCTATCCAATATCATATGTACAGCTGTACAATACTATGATTGCCTGGATCAATAAAAATACAATACAATACAATACAAGAGAACAGAAGCTTTCGAAATGTGGTGCTACAGAAGAATGCTGAAGATTAGATGGATAGATCACATAACTGATGAGGAGGTATTGAATAGAATTGGGGAGAAGAGAAATTTGTGACACAACTTGAATAGAAGAAGGGATAGGTTGGTATAACATGTTCTGAGGCATCAAGGGATCACCAATTGAGTACTGGAGGGCAGCGTGGAGGGTAAAAATCGTAGAGGGAGACCAAGAGATGAATACACTATGGAGATTCAGAAGGATGTAGTTGCAGTAGGTACTGGGAGATAAAGAAGCCTGCACAGGATAGAGTAGCATGGAGAGCTGCATCAAACCAGCCTCTGGACTGAAGACCACAACAACAACAACAACAACAAGGGATATGTACTTCCACAAATATATGTAGCACTTGGGCAACAAACTTTCAGTAACACATGAATAAACTGTTTGAGCAAAACAAAAGTAAATACTAGCAAAGATAATAATTTACAGACACTATAAACCTGCACTGTTACCAATGTATACAATGTGTCATACATATAAGCGCTGGAAACAGTTCACAGTTCTTTTCTAAATAGTACCGGTTTCTATAACAGAAATAAAGGGGGCATGGTGGCATACATGATCATAACTTTAAAATTTGGTATATATAGGTCATTTTCATTTAAAACCCTATAATGTATATATCAATGTAATGAGGAAAGACTATAGAACTTAATAAAGTCCTAAAAAGTTTCGATTTTTTCACCATTTATAAGTGCCCTGTATCATTCACAACACCTTCACTTAAGTAAAATTACCAAATAGAAAACAGGCAGGCTTTCAAGGATAACAGTTTGAGTTATGTAACATTACCAAACAGAGAACTGGCAGGTCTTCATGAATAACTGTTTTAGTTAAGTTACCAAGAGTTTGAATTACCTCCTCAAAGTAGAAGACTTATACACAAGGAACACATGACTACACCAGATAGGAAGGCCAAAAAAGGAATCAGGCAGGAAGCCTCTACAACGATGAAACCCCTAAAAGAAAACTAAGCTGCTTAATCCAATCACACAGCCTGAGCAATTGCAAATTTTGAGAGCAGCACCTCCTAAGCCTCTATAATTAACAGAGTGGTGACGTCTGCAATGCACAAAGATGTCTTGCAACCGGCACCCAGCCACATTACTTGACAAAAGTTCTTACCTGGTGTTCGAAGACGTTTGCCAGGACCGTCGGCTAAAACTCAATCATCTAGCTACTGCTTGACGATGGAGGGTCTGGCCACAGCACGGAAGAAACACATTATCGCTCCAGGTCAAGAAACACCATCGGCTCACACAGTTTAAGATATCCTGTTACCAAACAACCAAGACCAGTATCGACCCAGGAAAAGCAAACAGCCACAATTCATGGAACCAACTGGTGGTGAAGTAGATCATCTAAGAACTCTCAATGATCGCACAGACCTATAAGTACCAATGAGAAAATAACAGTGAAGACCTCAAAATCCAAAACTTAACTGAAGTTCAGAAATCGAAGCTGAAGCTTGCTGGTTCCATAGAGGGCCCAGCATTCGGCACAGCAAACCTGGTTTCAACCCTGTCTCATCAGTGCGCCATGTTCCAGAGCTGGCTGGCCAGGCTTCGCATGAAGATGGCACTCAAAGTCAGCCACGGATTCAAATCGGCCCACAAATATGTCCAGTAACCACTCACCGGAATCTCTGTCTTGCTTCTGCAAGTGTTCGCCTTAGTTATTGGGTGAACCTCACACCCCATCCTCTTCGCTCTGTTACCACTCCCCAACTCGCCACGCCACAACACTCCTGTCCCCATCAACAACCTCGAAAAAAGATCTTAGTGGCCTCAAACCAGAGGGACATCACATGACAGATCGAGCTAGTGGCGCCAGGAATTGGAAAGGCGATGCCAACAACCCTACCATGGCTCAACCTCCCCCTTAAACCAACAGGCACTAGTCCAGCCTACAGAAGAAGAAGGGGAATGCTAATTAATGGGCGTAAGTCGATTCAGGTGCACTTTGAGAACCTTATCAGTGGCCAAATGCCTGACAAGTACTACAAAGTCGTCTATCTGCATTCACAATCTAGTATATGGTACTTGAAAAGTAGTGGAGGGATGATTCAGCGATGATACAGACATTGGGAAGCATTCCACTATGTCACTGGCTGGCGTTGAAATTATGGAGCAATTGATGTACGGTATATGGCTGGATGTACGTACTGCATAGTCATCTATTTGCACTCACAATCTAGTACATAGTACTTGCAAAGTAGTGGTGGGGTGATTTAGGAATGATGCAGAAACTGGGAAGCAATCTGCTGTGTCATTAACTGGCATTGAAATTGTATTACAGTACATTATTCCATGTCAACAGTGTCTTTCCCATTCCTTCCATCCACTGGTGCGTTGTTGATTACCGCTTAATAATTGACTGAAACTCTTGATTGAGATGGAGGGAGCCTTGGCAGAACACTCGATATCTGCTACTTGTCACGGATATCCGCTACTTGTCCGTTTGGAGCATGGTATTAATGTAGAGCTCATCATCTTCAGATAGTTGTTCCTTGGTGCTGTGGTCTCGTTCTATTTCCGTATGCTGCGTTGCCCTCCACAGGTTTTTTCCTTTTCGTTAATAAGATAACAGTACCTCTTTTTGTTTCTATTACCTCACGCATGTTGTGAACAGGATCTTCTGGCGATGATCAACACTGGAACAGTAATCATGTACATGACTGCAAAATGAGGAACCAATGTTCTTTGAAATGGAGCATCGAGAAATCCGCTACCCCATCGCTGTGGAAGATGAGATTGATTGTAAAGGACATCACCTTCAGATAGCTGTTGGAATTGCTCTGCAATGCTGGGATAGGGTTTGAAGGTGGATCCACCATGCATTGTATCCGGAGCAGTGTTTGGATGCAGATTCACAATATACCACATTCGAGTTAGAATTCGAGTGTGGATCTGCTGCGCACTATATATATCCAGACCAATGTTCAGAGGTGGATTCATCACATGTCACATCTGTGATTGGGCTATCAGGTGGAGCAATGACACGTTACGTCTGAACAAGTGCTCTATGTTCGAAGTTTGGTCCACCAGCGGGGGGGAGAGGGTCCTGGGAGCCTTCTGTGACACATGCATATATACAGTCACACAGAAAACAGAGCAAACGCTCTCCAAATGTGGAGGTGACTGGATACAATCGAGTACAATCCTATTCTACGCCTCCCGATCAGTGCATTTGGGCTAGCTGTTTGCAGATGTACTACATTTACAAGCAATTTTAGAACACAGAACGAGAGGTTACGTCATGATCGCATGGATGAAACTGACATAAAATTTGATACAGCTGCAAAAAATGATGTGGGAATAGGTATAAATTGACCGAATATACACAAAAATGCGGGGAAATTGAGGAAGTACAACCGTATCTTCTGGTTGGCGCAGAGAAATTTGTACATGGGAACAAGTATGCAGCACCAAGAGGAATTCGGGAAAACGTCGACATGGAAGCAAACTGAATCAGGGAAGCAGCCAATTTTTTTTCCGCCGAGGCAGCTTTATACTGCGTGTCTATTGAGGTACCAGTGATACACGCGAGTTGACTACTGTATTTGATGCTTTTCAGGAAGACAGAGAACCATCTGCCTCTAAACTTACATGCATCTGCGTTAAAGGATGACAGAGAGTGGCCGTGGTGATCGATTGAGATGGAGCTATAACAAGGTACGATTTAATGGTAGACTGATGATGCATTCTAGAGAGGGAGAATTTGCTGTAGGTCAATTTTTCCACTGTTCCGTCAGGATGCATCAGTTGTGTGACATAGCCTGTGTTTGACTCTTATATAGCCATGTGTTACGTATGTGATTTAAAGCACTGTCTACTTGCGATAGTTAACGGTAAATTTGTCGGTCATCAGAGGACTTCCATTTCATGTGTGATGAAACGTGACACATTCCTCTAAACGAACTATGATTTAGGCGGTGTACTCCATCCCCCGGTCGCAGTTTGGGTGTAAAATCGAGACTTCAGCTTCATAAATAAGTTAGCGATAGGTTCTTGTGAAGCACTGCAATCCCTGTGTATACATTTCCCTGACAGATGTGCTGTTTACAGAGTTAGTGGTGGAATGACGTAATTTTCACATGTCGGACGCTGCTGCTATGCGTTTATCTGTATCCTTGTAAGAGGTAGTCCCCATTACTAACCATAATTTGATATAGGTATGATGCAGGCAAAGTATAATTTCTGAAGCGTGATCAGCTGTGAACAGTGGACGCTATACATCTTTGGAAAGCTATATTGTGATCGTATCATACTGAGCCAATGTTTTAAGGAAGTGGATTTTTCGTTTTACGGTTCGATAACATAGTTTATCGTAGAGAAACCGGGAAGAAGGATGTATGTCTTGCGCTTCAAATATATGTCTTACATTGGAATATTAACAGCGCTACATTCCATATGATTGATAGGTCGGAAACGCAAGCGATCTAACATTATAGCCCGTTTTAAGTGCAGAACGTTGTAGCCTAAGGAGTGCGTGGGTATATGTTCTCTCTTACCAGTAACTTCCAAGTACTGATCCTGGACTCTGTAATAATACTTTAAAATTGATAGCTTGGTTGGTTTACATAAAAATGATTCGAACTCCATCCATCTGGAGCTCCATCGCGCATAAAAATCATCCGTTTCTTGCTCTTCTTCACCGTCTGCTATTACATCACAACACTCAAATCTGTTACTATACATCGATAAGGAATGCTAACCTCCTCGACATACCGCATCTCGAGAAATCTTGTGCACTTGGATGCGCGAGGACTCGGCGAGCTCCATTCATTCACGAAGAGCGGACTGTAGCAGTCTACTTGTGGTCGATTGCAGATTAAATCGGTAACGGTACTGCAGGATGGGTTGGTCAATGAAAGTGTGAGGGGAGTGTTTCAGTCTCTAATTTTTACCCTAAGACTGCGAGAATGCTCTGTGACTTTCATCAGCATAGAGGAAAATCGTAAATTAAGCACTATGCTCGAAGTGTTAGAAATATGTAGAGCGCTGTCTGATACACTTTGACGACGGATGTGTTCGAGAATTAACAATGAATGGACGTACTGCACACTCATCTGTCCATATTCACAATGATACTCGCAAAGTGGGGAGGGAGTGGTTTAGCTATGATACCGAAATTGGGAAACATTTTTTCACATCATTAATCGGTGTTGAAATTACTGTAAAATTGCTAAAATTGTTCTCACAATCAACTGTAATGCTTATTATTTCAGTACATTGGGGGTGTCATTTCCATCCCATCCGTCCACTGTCATGCTGTTGGTTACCATATAATCGTGGGGGGTGTCATTTCCATCCCATCCGTCCACTGGCATGCTGCTGGTTACCATATAATGATTGACTGACAACACTTGTTTGAGTTGGAGAAAGAGTTTTGTGGAGGGGTGACACCTTCTGGTGATGGCTAGCACCAAAACAATGATTGCGTACATGACTGCAGTATGAGGAATCAGTACAAATGGAACGCAGAGGAATCTGCTTTGTCACAGATGAGTTTAAATGTAGTCTGGAAACCAACGCCAACGCCGCAAATCTCTTCCAATTTCCTCATGTTGTAAATCACTTTTGTTTAAAATCATCCCGTGTGTGCAGTGTGTTATGGTAACAGCTGTAACAATATGATTTACACAGTGCGACATCTAGAGGTAACCCAATTGACCTATCTTCCTTCCAAAATTCAAACTTCCCGCAAGGAGGGCTTGGCAGTGGCAGTGTGCTTAATAACCATCTTGGGTAACGGTACTCGCGTCATCAGCTGACGTCACAAAAGCCATCGTGAATTACATAAATCGCTTCACAGTGCGAAATCTTGGATAACGGTACTTTGGGGTGATGTCCTTGTTGTCTGCGAGACGATGTGGATCAGAATGTCTTAATGAATGACGTCAATCGCGTCATCAGCTGACGTCACAGCAGCCATCTTGAATGACGTCAATCGCGTCACAGTGCAACGTCTTGGATAATGGTACTTTGGGGTGATGTCCTTGTTGACTGCGAGAGGCCATGGATCAGAACGTCTTAATGTCAGTTTGGAACCTGAGACAGACCTCAAAGTCGTGGCAGAAAAACAAAATGTTTGGTAGTATACAAAGCGTTTTAGAGCAGAAAAAAAACGATGTTTCAAACAACGAGACAGGGCCACAGGCTGCGTCTCTTGCAACTTACAATATAGTCCGTGGGATACGATCATCCTCCTACAGTACAGGTGATGAAACTTTCAACTGGTCCGTGCAGTTCATCATTACCTGTGTTTAATCGGATCGTCACATGTGCTCGAAGCCTGCACGCACGCGGTATTTGTTTTCGAGACGTGGGAGGTGAAAGCTGCAGTAACAGTCTCATCTAGTTATCTATCGGATGAATTTAGTTGAGCTTTTATAGTTCATAATTTTTGTCTGATGGATGGCACAGAATAACGAAGATAGCATTTTGGGGAGATAGATGTGAATGGACGTGGATCTGTAGTACTTGTATGTAGTTTGGGAGTGCACCACAGTACAGCAGTAAAAATCTTCAGCCTTCTCTCAGTTCCCGTTTCCATCAGATGGTCAAAACACAGTCCTGCCACAGTAATGCAGCTTAGCCTCTTTCCTGCGGTATGCAGAAGGTGGTAGATATAGTTTCCTCTGACTTCTACTCAGTTCTGACTTGCATTGGAATGATCACATGCGGAAAGCTGCAGGGATGGTAACGCAGAGTCTGAGAGGGCTGTTGCACAATGGCTAGGTGTTGTGTCTAGACAAGACAGCCTAGACACAATGAGAGGAAGCCGAAAGGCACGCGCTAAGCTAAAGTAGGATGGCGTGAGGTCTGAAACAGGATACGTAATGAATGCTATAAAGAAAAGTACGTAGCTTCTGGAATACTTAACATTAATCCATCCTTGTGGTATACATCGCTCTTGACGATACAAGTGAGACTCTTTAGATACAAGCTAAGGCTAATGGCGCCTTGCTAGGTCGTAGCCATGGACTTAGCTGAAGGCTATTCTAACTATCTGCTCGGCAAAGGAGCGAGGCTTCGTCAGTGTAGTCGCTAGCTACGTCGTCCGTACAACTGGGGCGAGTGCTAGTCAGTCTCTCAAGACCTGCCTTGTGGTGGCGCTCGGTCTGCGATCACACAGTGGCGACACGCGGGTCCGATATGTACTAATGGACCGCGGCCGATTTAAAACTACCACCTAGCAAGTGTGGTGTCTGGCGGTGACTCCACACTAGGGACTACCTAAAATGTGGCTGGAATTTTACTGTAGCAGATAGGTTCGAGAGAGGTGACTATTCGAGATATGAGAGTGTCATAAATCTGATTCACTAGTGGCTGTAATCATTAAAGCACTTCTTCACAGGATCCAATGCAGGTATGTGCTTGAATGGAGGGACTTAATTCCAAATCGTAGAAATCATTTCTAGCAGACAGCGTGACACTAGAGATCTGAAAAGATAGTGTATATTTCTTACGACATCAACCAGCCCAACATCTACTACTGTTTGTGATCCTCCTCAATCAGTCATCACCTATAGCTCAGTGGATATATCACTTAACCTCTGACATGGTATCAAGACAGAATATGCCACAAATACTGGAGAAATATCTAGCGGCGTGAGGGAGTTCCAAATAGCGGTTTCAAACCACGTTTCTTAGCCGAATCACTTTCAAAATTCAGCGATTTTATCTTGAGGTTGTATCATGGGCTATGTGTAACCAGACTACTGGTCTGATAATACACACTCCTACGATCACCGTCGTGGTATCTATCTGGAAAAACCAATTCATTTAAAGGTAATGCCATACCTCGATTTATAAAGCCAGTATATCTTTTAACATGGATACTTGTGTGCACCTGTAGAGCCAAGACTGCTTGTGACGGTAATATGGTTGTGTTTTTTAACATCTGATGGGTTGTAAGACGATTACGCCTTTCTTTCTAAGACACAGCGGTACCAGTCACAAGAAAAACTTATGACACATATCCACTAATGGTTGATTTTCACTCAGTATTATTTTGTACCGCTGGCAATCAGTTATTGACTAGGTATTATACTTAGTAGTAGGGGATGTTGGATAGGTTTGCCTTGGGCATCAGGCTTAGTATGTGTTTGCGTTCAGACATGTGCAAATGAAGGTATGGATTTGACGTGGAATACTGTGACAGCAAAGGGAAGAGTATGTCAGGTCATAAGAATGATACAGATATTTCTATTTCCAGAGCCACAGCCATCAGCAGGATGTATTTCAGATACTTCGCTCATTGTCGAATGTCATTCAATTGAGACTGCGACTGTAAAATTTAATTGTAAGTACAATGATAAAACATACAAGTGACCAGTTTTCTATGATGATTGTGCCTTTGCACGCTTGGCATTCGGAGCCAGTCATGGTTTCATGTATTTAGTTTACATTCATTACTGCCTGGGAATGCACTGCTTGTTCTGAAAAGTCAATAATTTTGGTTTTTTGTTTCTGTAAGTAGTAGGACAACAGGGCTATGGCCCCAAGTTGCATTGATGCCAGATTTATTTCAATATGGAGGATCCAAGATGGTGGCCATAGATGTGGCAATGTCGCAATGACATCAGGGTGGGAAGTTCAAATTTTGTCAGGAAAATAGGTCAATTGGGCTACCTCCACTATCCTAACTCACTCCACTCCCCTCCCCTCTCTCTTCCCCCATTTGTATATTGGTGAGAAAAGGATTCAGGCTGTGCTGAGCTGCTGGATAGGATGGACATGAGTCTTTACTCTGTATGCATTGCTCCCCTCCCCTCCCCTCCATCCCTCATCTGCACATTGGTTGGAAAAGGACTCAGTCTGTGTTGGGCTACTGGATAGGTTGGATGTAAGTCTTGCATGCATTGTTTATGTAAACAATTTGAGTTGTCACAGGTACTAGCTCCATCCAGTGTGTTCACCATGAGGTCCAGAGTCCAACTGTCTTAGTTCACAGTACCACTACCAGAGGGTGCTGTCATCCCTTTCCCTCTCCCCTCCAGTGACGTAATCCAAGATGGCGGCCTGGGCAAAAATGGTGGGAAAAGAACTCAGTCTATGTCTAGTGGCTGGACTTGGAGGATGGACGTTATTGTTTATCATATTCAATGGACGAGATGTTTGCACTGTAAGAGGAGGTGTATATGAGCATCTGCTAGCTGTATTGATAGCTTTGATATTTGATGAAGATAAATATGGGCTAATTTACACTTTGCAACTCATACTGATAAAAGCACAAGACGCAAGGTGTTCACCCCACAGTCGCTGTACCCCGCTGGAAGAGAGGCAATGTGCTGGGCTACCTGCTCCAAGAGTAACTGTGCTGGCTTATGATTTGGCCATCTGGTAACCACTAAGCACATCCTGCCACATTGGAAATATCTGTGGCCCCTTCCGTTCCCATCCCCAGAACATGGACATCCTTTGCCCTTAAACACAATCTGCTTCAGGAGCTATTACATCTTGTGTTGCGGAATAATGCCACATACATAATTTGAGTATATCACCGGAACTAAATGTACCACTGCATAAAGAGAGAGAGAGAGATAGAAAGTTTGGCAGGGTGGTGGGAAAACGGCTGGGGTGTAAGGTACTATCTTTAGTCTTTTTGGTGGGAAATATGTTCAACTAACAAGGTGCTGGTGTTCGAGAGAGAGGAGTTTAATAAGTTTATTACGTGGCAAGCAGACAGCGGAGGACAGTGTCTACCATTGTTTGATGTCAGAGTTCGCTACAGACACCTGCTCAAAAATCACCCTGCAGCTCAGGTAATCGAAGACAATATACCCTACCACAGATGATGAAAAAATGCATCACAGTTCTAATTACACTTCAAAATTGTCTTGAAAAAAAAAAAAAAGCCAGCAGTTGTAATCAATGGGTCATAATGCAACACATGGACTGGGGAGAATCATCATTCCAAAAGACAGCAGAGAGGGTGATAGCTGAACATGCCTTCTCCTCGGTAGGAGCCCACTTATTGCTGTTAATCGAGGTCCCTCTTACCTACCCTCATTCCGCCCATTCCTCCCTCCAGCCATCCATCCACCCTCAGGGAGGATACAGGCTTTTTCAAGTCAACTGTTATGGCCGAGTGGCCGCACGAGGGCTTTCCCCATAACATCTCCGACACAGCCTGCCTCGAGGCAATGGTCCTTTGGGGGAAAAAAAAAACCCCAACCAGGTACAGTTAACTAAACAATAGGAGATAAAAGGACGGCCATCCCAAGGGCAACTTGTTCGTCTAAAGTGTAGCGACCCAGCTTTAGGGGGGAGGGGGGATGGGCACCTGCAGCGACGGCCTGACACAAATGAGACAGGCTCTCAACGCCACCAATAGGCCTGTCGTTCTACTATGGAAACCACATTTATTTAATGTCAACACAATTCTTTCTTGCAGTCTGTTAAACGTATTTCTCGCAAAGACTAGACCCTTCTTGAACAACAACGAAATTCTAGAGAACAGGCTAGATGGTTATAAGTGATGGCTATCCCGACCGCAGATTGTTTGTCTAAATGGAACTCCTATGGAACTTGGCAACCACGCTGTACTGAGCACTGGACTGTAAAATTTATATTTAATATCAACGCGTCTCCTATAATCGAGCATCTATTACAAAAGGAAAACACAACAGCGATGATAATAAATGACCTCTTTCCACGGAAGTAGGTGCAGTCCATTTTCTTTTAGTTTTATGAGCAAAATCGGTTTAGTTTCTACTTTCAACTGCAGGATACAATTCGCATCTTATTATTTTGCGACATCCAGCGAAGTGCACCGCCGCCGATTACAAATGTCAGCAGAGGCATGTCCAACCTGAATAAAATCGGGAAAAAAACTTCCACTATTTTAATGCGAAAACTACGGATCACCGCAGAATGTGGACAAAAAATGGCTCTGAGCACTATGGGACTTAACTTCTGAGGTCATCAGTCCCCTATAACTTAGAACTACTTAAACCTAACTAACCTAAGGACACCACACACATCCATGCCCGAGGCAGGATTCGAACCTGCGACCGTAGCGATCGCGCGGTTCCAGACTGTAGCGCCTAGAACCGCTCGGCCACGTCGGCCGGCGAATGTGGACAAATTACTCGACCTGAGAGCATCACTCGCATTCAAATCAGTGTCTGCAAATAGACTGTCATGCACGTATGTATTACCAACAGTTCAGATACGTGAAATAATATTAGAGAATACAATCTTTCAAGCCATCAGCTCACATGTCCGAAAAACTACAATCATTTTACGTTTGGCAGCAACAAGCTATAATTCAAGAGATGGCTCTGAGCACTATGGGACGTAACATCTGTGGTCATCAGTCCCCTAGAACTTCAATATTGTCTTTGAGCATATTACTTACACATGTATCGCTCTATTCGAGCTGGGGGCCAGTGCTCGAAGTCGTTTGCACGGATCTGCACAAAGTTTTGTCGTCTGTACTCGAGGAAGCCCATGTCCAGCAGACTATCAATCACATGAGAGGCCTCCTGTACTATTCCTTCGTAAGCAATCTAAAAAAGATCATTCATTACCATTATGGCTATCGCAAAAAAATGGTTCGAATGGCTCTGAGCACTATGGGACTTGACATTTGAGGTCATCAGTCCCCTAGAACTTAGAATTACTTAAACTTAACTAACCCAGGGACATCACATACATCCATGCCTGAGGCAGGATTCGTACCCGCGACTGTAGCGGTCGCGCCGTTCCAGACTGAAGCGCCTAGAACCGCTCGGTCACAAATGCCGGCTTGGCTATTGTAGTTTTCCATGTCAAATCCATACCTTCCCTTAAGACAGGACATTTTCATTTTCTTTTCATAGATCGGAACACACACATACTTTACAAGCCTGCTGCTCAAGGCGAATCTATTATGCATTTCCTACTATTAAGTATAATATTTCATCGATAACTGAATGCTGGCAATATGAAACAATACTGATCGAAAATCAGCGATGGGTGGAAATGTCTCATAAGTTTTATCTTGCGAGTGGTACCACTGTGTCTTAGATAGAATGGCGTAATAGCCTTACAAGCCGCCAGATGTTAAAAACACGGTTGCAACGGCTATGTTACTGTCACAAGCGGTCTTGGTTCTACAGGTGCTCTCAAGTATTGCTAGCGATATCCATATTAAAAACTGTACAAGCTTTACAAATCGAGGTATGGCATTACCTCCAAATGAAGTGGGTTTTCAATACTGCGACACTGAATATAGACGGTGATCGCTGGAGTGTGTACAGGGCTATTACAAATGATTGAAGCGATTTCATAAATTCACTGTAGCTACATTCATTGACATATGGTCACGACACACTACAGATACGTAGAAAAACTCATAAAGTTTTGTTCGGCTGAAGCCGCACTTCAGGTTTCTGCCGCCAGAGCGCTCGAGAGCGCAGTGAGACAAAATGGCGACAGGAGCCGAGAATCAGTCAGTCACAACAGTGCAACGACACTTCAGGACGAAGTTCAACAAAGATCCACCAACTGCTAACTCCATTCGGCGATGGTATGCGCAGTTTAAAGCTTCTGGATGCCTCTGGAAGGGGAAATCAACGGGTCGGCCTGCAGTGAGCGAAGAAACGGTTGAACGTGTGCGGGCAAGTTTCACGCGTAGCCCGCGGAGGTCGACGAATAAGGCAAGCAGGGAGTTAAACGTACCACAGCCGACGGTTTGGAAAATCCTACGGAAAAGGGTAAAGCAGAAGCCTTACCGTTTACAATTGCTACAAGCCCTGACACCCGATGACAAAGTCAAACGCTTTGAATTTTCGGCGCGGTTGCAACAGCTCATGGAAGAGGATGCGTTCAGTGCGAAACTTGTTTTCAGTGATGAAGCAACATTTTTTCTTAATGGTGAAGTGAACAGACACAGTGTGCGAATCTGGGCGGTAGAGAATCCTCACGCATTCGTGCAGCAAATTCGCAATTCACCAAAAGTTAACATGTTTTGTGCAGTCTCACGGTTTAAACTTTACGGCCCCTTTTTCTTCTGCGAAAAAAACGTTACAGGACACGTGTATCTGGACATGCTGGAAAATTGGCTCATGCCACAACTGGAGACAGACAGCGCCGACTTCATCTTTCAACAGGATGGTGCTCCACCACACTTCCATCACGATGTTCAGCATTGCTTAAACAGGAGATTGGAAAACCGATGGATCGGTCGTGGTGGAGATCATGATCAGCAATTCATGTCATGGCCTCCACACTCTCCCGACTTAACCCCATGCGATTTCTTTCTGTGGGGTTATGTGAAAGATTCAGTGTTTAAACCTCCTCTACCAAGAAACGTGCCAGAACTGCGAGCTCGCATCAACGATGCTTTCTAACTCATTGATGGGGACATGCTGCGCCAAGCGTGGGAGGAACTTGATTATCGGCTTGATGTCTGCCGAATCACTAAAGGGGCACATATCGAACATTTGTGAACGCCTAAAAAAACTTTTTGAGTTTTTGTATGTGTGTGCAAAGCATTGTGAAAATATCTCAAATAACAATTTATTGTAGAGCTGTGAAATCATTTCAATCATTTGTAATAACCCTGTATTAACAGACCACAGTGCGATTACACATCACCGACGGTGCAAGCTCGTAATAAAATCACCGAATTTAGAAAGTGATTCGGCTAAGGAACGTGGTATGAAGCCAGCGTTTGTAACTCGCTCGTGCCACCACTAGATATTTCTCCGGAATTTGTAATGCATTATGTCTCGAAGCCATGTCAGAGGTTCTGCGATGTTATAGGCGATGGTTGATTGAGAATGATAACATACAGTAGATTGTGTGCTCATTGAGGTCGTGGGTTTTCAGATATCTAGTGTTACACTTTCCAGTAGAAATGGAATCAAGTCTTTCCATTCAACCACATACCTCCGTTGGATCCTATGGAGAAGTCTGCGATGCCACTACCCGAATTTATTGTATTGTTACTAGTCCATGCGGCATCGGACTCCCGGAAAGCGGCTCTCACATGTAATAGGTTTGAATAGACACCCTATGGTGTTCCAACTACTACACTGAATTTTTGGAATAAATAATGATAATGGCGCGTAACAAACATATTTTTACGTTTATATTTGATTATTAGTAGCACTGATAATCTCTCTGAAGTGACTGAACAGGGAGCACTTAATTCTGTATGTTTGATACTGCCTAGCAGGAGGACATTATTCATTTAAAACAATACCACAGCCTGAAATCGTTTCACAATACATAAAGACACATGATAAACACTATGCCTGGCATTCACTAGACGGCACGTTGTCACATTACAAGTCTTTTATTGAATACAGCCACTAGTGGATCATATTAGTGGCACTCTAATATCTCAAAACGAGTCACCTTTTTGGAACCTGTCAGTTACAGTAAAATTCCAACGTTGTGTTACATAGTTCCTATGAATCTTGTAACTGCTCCTCAGACCCTGCCCCGCCATCCCTGCAGCTTTGCGCACCTGATCACTGCAATTTAAGTCGGAACTGAGCAAAAGTCAGAGAGAGATTTATCTAACATTCTGCAACCCGTATAGAAACAGAGTGAGCTGAGTTAATGCGACAGGAGCATGTTTCGACCACTCAGTGGAAATGAGAACATGTTGTCGTAGCTCCGCCAACCGCATACGATGTGTAAGGTCAGCGCCAAATGAAGCCTGCTCCTGCAAGACGAGGAAGTATAACAGACAGTACGAACAGTTACAGTGACGTTTCTTATCACGAAAATTAGGAAGACTCAACACCATACTGGTACTCCAGTCCAAAGCAGATCTGCATCCCTCAGGGACATTCACGTCTATCACCCAAACATTCTATCATCGTTATTCTGTACGATCCAACAGAGAACACTTATGAACTATAAAAGCCCCGCTAACTTCATCCAATAGAGAACTCGATTAGATTTTTACCACATCTCTCTCTTCCGATATATCGAAAACAAGTACCGTCTGTGTGCCAGCATCGAGCATATGCAGCGATCTTGTTAAATTTACAGATATTGACCCACTGGAGCAGGTGGTCAGTGATCGAAGTCGCTTGCACAGACCAGTGTAAAGTTTCATCATCTGCATTGTACGAGGACCATATCCCACAGACTGTCAGTCACAAGAGAGGGTCCCTGTTTCGTGGTTTACTATTCTACTTTTTCTGCTTTAACACGCTTTGTACATTGCGATACTTTTCGTTTTTTTTCCCGCCATGACTTCGAGGTTTGTGTCAGGTTTTAAACTGACATTAACACGTTTTTATCCATTGGCTCTCACAGAAAACTAGACATTGCACGGTGTAAATCATGTTGTTGCTGCTGCTCCCACAACACACACACTAGGTGATTAAAATAAAGACAGTCACAAAATAAGGAAACTGAAAGAGTTTTCAGGCATTATAGAGCATTTCCAAACTGCTGTCCGAACGTGTTTGACGACCTCTACATTTAAACTCATCATTCACAGTGACGGGATAGCTGATTGTGCTGTGTTCAATTTCGATTGATCCCTCATATTGCAGTCACGTACGCGATCACTGTTTCGGTGCTAGCCGTCCCCAGAAAGTGTTGCCCCTCCACGAAGACTCTTTCTCCATCTGAAACAAGCGATGTCAGTCAATCATTATGTGGTAATCATCAGGATATCAGTGGACAGATGGGATGGAAAAGACACCGTCGATGTATTGTAATAATAAGCGTAAAAGTTGATAATGCGAACAATTTTAGCAATTTTACCGCAATTTCAACACTGTCCAATTAAGTGGCAGGACGCTTCCCCGTTTCTGTATCATCACTAAACAGCCCCTCCACTACTTTGCAAGTACCATTGCAAATGTAGATAGATGGCTGTGCGTGATTTTTAATTCTCGAACACATACACCAAAGTATACCAGACAGCGATCTACATATCTCTAGAACTTCGATCATAGTACGTAATTTATGATCTTTCTCTATTCGATGGGAGTCACAAGGCATTCTCGCATTATTAGGACAAAGTTAGAGACCGAAAAATCTGCTTGCATTGTCTTTGATCAACTCTTCTTGCACCACTGTCACCGATTTAATCTGCAGCTAACCAGAAGTAGACCGCTAAATTCCGCATCTCGTGAAGGAACGGTGCGAATCGAGTCTATAACAGCTGTCCCGCACCCATCCAAGAGCATAAGATTCCTACAGATGCACGAATGCTGAGGAGGTTAGCAGCACTGCGCTAACAATTACAAAGTATTGTTATACTGTCTGGCGTCAGTGGGAAGAACGTATTGGTAAGAGAGAACGTAAACACATGAACACGGTTCTGCACTTAAAACAGGCTATAATGTTAGATCGTTGCGGTTTCCGACCTATTAGTCGTGTGGAATGCGACGCTGTTACTATACCAATGTAAGAAAGCGCATGACACACATTCTCCTTGCAGGTTTCTCTACGATAAACTATAGTGACAAACTGTAAAATGAAAAACTACTTCCTTAAAACATAGATTCTATGTAACACACGTAGAATAAAGTTTTCCAGAGGCATATAGCGCCCACTGTCCACGCCCGATCAAAGGTAAGAAATTATGCTAGGCTCACATCAGTTCTATATAACATGATCTCTAGTAATGGAGAATGCCTCTTACAAAGAAACAACAAGTGCGTAGCAGCAGTGTTTGATATAGAATTACACGTTATGCCGCCACTAACTCCGTAAACAGGACATTTGTCAAGCAGATGTATACATGGGGACTGCAGTACCTCACAAACACCTGTCGCTATCTTAGAATAACCGTAGTTATTAAACTGAAGACTCGATTTTATGACCAAGATGCGGCAGGGGAATGGAGTACATCGCATAAATCTTCTTTCATCTTCTGTCCGGAACCTCGCGGCTGCTACGGTCGCAGGTTCGAATCCTGCCTCGGGCATGGATGTGTGTGATGTCCTTAGTTAGGTTTAAGTAGTTCTAAGTCTAGGGGACTGATGACCTCAGATGTTAAGTCCCGTAGTGCTTGGAGCCATTTGAACTTCTTTCATCTAGAGATATGTATCAAAACAGGACGGTCATGTTTCATCACACATGGGGTGGAAGTCCCCTGATGATTGAGAGTTTTGCTGTTAATGATCGCAAGTAGATGGTGCTCTAAGCCACACACAGAACACACAGTTGTACGCGAGTCAAACGCTAGTTATGTCACACAACTGATGCATCCCGACAGAACACGGAAAAAAGGATGTTGAAATGAACTGCAGCAACATGGCCCTCTGTCTCTAGAATGTACCATCAGTCTACTTTTAAATCCTACCTTGTTACAACTCCATCTCAACCGATTGCTCCATCTACTCTCTGTCATCCTTTAACGAATGTGCAAGTAAGTTTAGAGGCAGATGGTTCTCTTTTTTTCCTGGAAAACATCAAAGACATCAGTCAACTCGTGCACATCACTATTACCTCAATAGATATACAGAATAATGTTACTTCGACGAAAAAAAAAGACTGTTTCCCCAATTCCCGGAGTTTCCATGTCAATGTTTTACATATTCCTCTTGCTCTCGTTCTGCACCAACTAGAAGACATGCAAGTATTCCCTCAATTTCCCGCCATTTCGGCGTATTTTCTCTCAATTTATACGTATTTTCCGCCATTTCATCGATGTTATGTCACTTCTACCCATGTGATCATGACATCACATCTCGTTCTGTATTCTAAAACTGCTTGTAAATGTAGTAAAGTTGTCAACACCTAGCGCAAATGCACTATTTTTCTGATTGGGCGGTGTATCACAGTACTGTACTCGAATGCATCCAGTCACCTCCAGCCACGTATTCTACGGCTGCTGCGCGTTCGCTCTGTTTTCTGCTTGTCCACGAGATTATGGGGAAAGGCTGGATGTGGGCAGCGGCCGCTTGGCTGTAGCAGTTGACCATCTGAAAAAGGGAGGAAGGGAAGGGAAGTATGAGGGGAGGTAAGAGGGACTCGGTTTTCGGCAGTAAGTGAGCGCCTACCGAGAAGGCACAGTCAACTACCGCCACCTCTGCAGTCTTTTGAGACGAGTTTCCCCAGTACATGCGTTGCATTACGACCTGTTCATTATGAGTGCTGGTTTTTTGAGGACAAGCTTCCCTGAATGAGGGACAGCCGGCCCACAATGCCGTACACACATTTCCATTTCACTTACGAGTATTAAACTCCTCTCTGTCGAACACCAGCATCAGTTGAACATATCTTTCGCCAAATAAGAATAAAGATACTACCTTACACCCCAACCGTTTTCCCACCATCTTGTAGATGAAGGGTATAGTTTGAGTGTGTCTGTCACTAGTTTCGGGTGGCATTGTGAAATTTTTTCCCAGCAGGATAGCACCATTTGTATGGTATCGCCAATTTTGGAGCTGTATTGCGATTTTAGACTGTCGTTATGTAGCACTATTCATATAGTTGTCTAATTAGGCCCAATCTTTATGATTAATTACGTAACCAGTACCGATCTTTACGTCAGCTTCCAACCCAATATAAATAAAGTTCACTAACCTAACTTTCCTCTCATGCATCTGAACAGTTTCCTTGTGTTGGGGAGACCAATTGCGCTTTCCACCCATATCTATTTTTAGAGTCCATGTTAGAGTGTGGCAGTATACATCGCAAAACTGAGGCAAACTACGGTGCATCTATCAGTTTGAAAGTGTGTTTAGAGACAGATTCAGTTGGATTTAGTAACTGCTGAAGCAGTTCATACTCAAAGACAAGTGTTTCTCCCACAAAAGTGCACAAAGTGTCCCTGGAACGGTTTCGCAACTGTGTCACTATCTTTTCCTTTTAGAGTTCGCGTTCAAGTGTGGCGGTGGCAATTTTCCTCGGAATAAAACTTGTAATTGTTTAAATATTCTCGTGTTATCTGCAAAACCTTCTCTCTCTTTGTGCAGTGTACAAGATGTATTAACTCCTGAAGCAGTTCAAAGACAAAGGGTATCCATGTGCTGGGGATCAGAACGGCGGAGGCCGCAGGATGTGCTTAGCAGCTACCGCGTGGCTGTGCTGTACGATGGCGCAGAGACTCTAGGAGCAGGTAGCCCTGCACATTGTCTCTCTTCCAGTGGGGTGCTTGACTCTGGGGTGAATGACTTGCCTCTTGAGCTTTGGTTTGACTTTTGTCGAATGATATATACACTCCTGGAAATGGAAAAAAGAACACATTGACACCGGTGTGTCAGACCCACCATACTTGCTCCGGACACTGCGAGAGAGCTGTACAAGCAATGATCACACGCACGGCACAGCGGACACACCAGGAACCGCGGTGTTGACCGTCGAATGGCGCTAGCTGCGCAGCATTTGTGCACCGCCGCCGTCAGTGTCAGCCAGTTTGACGTGGCATACGGAGCTCCATCGCAGTCTTTAACACTGGTAGCATGCCGCGACAGCGTGGACGTGAACCGTATGTGCAGTTGACGGACTTTGAGCGAGGGCGTATAGTGGGCATGCGGAAGGCCGGGTGGACGTACCGCCGAATTGCTCAACACGTGGGGCGTGAGGTCTCCACAGTACATCGATGTTGTCGCCAGTGGTCGGCGGAAGGTGCACGTGCCCGTCGACCTGGGACCGGACCGCAGCGACGCACGGATGCACGCCAAGACCATAGGATCCTACGCAGTGCCGTAGGGGACCGCACCGCCACTTCCCAGCAAATTAGGGACACTGTTGCTCCTGGGGTATCGGCGAGGACCATTCGCAACCGTCTCCATGAAGCTGGGCTACGGTCCCGCACACCGTTAGGCTGTCTTCCGCTCACGCCCCAACATCGTGCAGCCCGCCTGCAGTGGTGTCGCGACAGGCGTGAATGGAGGGACGAATGGAGACGTGTCGTCTTCAGCGATGAGAGTCGCTTCTGCCTTGGTGCCAATGATGGTCGTATGCGTGTTTGGCGCCGTGCAGGTGAGCGCCACAATCAGGACTGCATACGACCGAGGCACACAGGCCCAACACCCGGCATCATGGTGTGGGGAGCGATCTCCTACACTGGCCGTACACCACTGGTGATCGTCGAGGGGACACTGAATAGTGCACGGTACATCCAAACCGTCATCGAACCCATCGTTCTACCATTCCTAGACTGGCAAGGGAACTTGCTGTTCCAACAGGACAATGCACGTCCGCATGTATCCCGTGCCACCCAACGTGCTCTAGAAGGTGTAAGTCAACTACCCTGGCCAGCAAGATCTCCGGATCTGTCCGCCATTGAGCATGTTTGGGACTGGATGAAGCGTCGTCTCACGCGGTCTGCACGTCCAGCACGAACGCTGGTCCAACTGAGGCGCCAGGTGGAAATGGCATGGCAAGCCGTTCCACAGGACTACATCCAGCATCTCTACGATCGTCTCCATGGGAGAATAGCAGCCTGCATTGCTGCGAAAGGTGGATACACACTGTACTAGTGCCGACATTGTGCATGCTCTGTTGCCTGTGTCTATGTGCCTGTGGTTCTGTCAGTGTGATCATGTGATGTATCTGACCCCAGGAATGTGTCAAAAAAGTTTCCCCTTCCTGGGACAATGAATTCACGGTGTTCTTATTTCAATTTCCAGGAGTGTATTTACAGCACACGCATTTATCAGTATGAGTTGCGAAGTGTAAATTAGCCCATATTCATCTTCATAAAATATCAATGCTTTCGACACAGCTCGCAGATGCTAATATACACCTCCTCCTACAGTGCAGACATCTCGTCCACTGAAGATAGCAAAAAATAACGTGTGTCCTCTAAGTCCCTCAGACAGACACAGACTGAGTCCTTTTCCTGCCATTATTTCCCCAGACAGCCATCTTGGATTACATCGCAAAAGAGGAGAGGGGAAGAGATGAAAGCACTCTCTGTTGGCAGTACTGTGAACTAGGTCAGTTGTTACTCCGGACCTCTAGGTTGACACACTGGATGGAGCTACTGCCTGTGACAACTCAAATTGTTTATGGATACAGGATACTTATAAATGGTGGAAAAATCGAAATTTCGTATGACTTTATTAAATTCTAAAGTCTTTCCTGATTACATTGATATATACATTATAGGGTTTCAAATGAAAAGTGCGCTATATACACAAAATTTTAAATTTACGGTCATGTATGCCGCCACGCCCCCTTAATTTCTGTTTTCCAGCGATTATACGTATGATACATTATCAAAAGCTTTTGATTGTGTAAATCGTGGAATACTTCTAGATAAGCTCAAGTACTGTGGTATGAATGGGACAGTGCTCAAATGGTTTAAATCATACCTAACTGGAGGAGTGCAGAAAGTTGAAATAAACGGATCACATAATATGCAAATACTGGTGATTTCTCAAACTGGGGAACAATCAAGAATAGGGCGCCGAAAGGTTCAGTCTTAGGTCCTCTGCTGTTCTTAATATATATTAATGACTTGCCATTCTACATTCACGAAGATGCAAAGCTGGTACTTTTTGCCGATGATACAAGTATAGCTGTCACACCCAACAGACAAGAATTAACTGGTGAACTTGTAAACGATGTTTTTCAGAAAATCATTAAGTGGTTCTCTGCAAATGGGCTCTCATTAAACTTTGACAAAACACAGTATATACAGTTCCACACAGTAAACGGAATGACCCCATTAATAAATGTAAACTTCGATCAGAAATCGGTAGCTAAGGGAGAATATTGAAAATTTCTAGGTGTATGCATTGATGAGGGGTTGAACTGGA
The DNA here is from genome assembly GCF_021461395.2 of Schistocerca americana. Taxonomy (NCBI): domain Eukaryota; kingdom Metazoa; phylum Arthropoda; class Insecta; order Orthoptera; family Acrididae; genus Schistocerca; species Schistocerca americana. The sequence continues at coordinate 593,273,547 of NC_060119.1, forward strand.
AAAAACACACTGAGGATCTGCTGAAACCTTTGAGTTCAGCTACTTATGCTATTAGGGTCATTGCAAATTTTGGCGATATACATCTGAGTAAATTAGCTTACCACGTCTATTTTCATTCTCTGCTTTCGTTTGGCATCATATTCTGCGGTAACTCATCACTGAGTAAAAGAGTGTTCATTTGCACAAAAGCGTGTAATCAGAATAATTGCTGGAGCTCATCCAAGATCATCCTGCAGACACTTATTTAAAGAGCTAGAAATCTTCACTGTAGCCTCACAATATATATATTCACTTATGAAATTTGTTATCAACAATCCAAACGAATTCAAAAGTAATAGCAGTGTACATGGCTACAGCACTAGGAGAAAGGATGATCTTCACTACTCAAGGTTAAATCTAACTTTGGCTCAGAAGGGGGTAAATTATGCTGCCACAAAAGTCTTTGGTCACTTACCTAATAGCATCAAAAGTCTGACAGATAGCCATACAGCATTTAAAAGGAAGTTAAAAGAATTTCTTAATAGCAACTCCTTCTACTCATTAGATGAATTTTTCGATATAGTAAGTGGGTAATTTCCCAACCTCCACAAAAAATATTGAGTATCATGTAATATTATGTCTAATGTAATATCTTGTATAGACACCTTTTATTAACCAGACACGTTCCACATCATTACGAAGTGTTGTATTCATGATCTATGGAACAAGTACTAATCTAATCTAATCTGTATGTGGTAATAGTGCAGGTTTCTAGTGTCTGTAAATTATCATCTTTGCTGATATTTACATTTGTTTCGCTGAAGCAGTTTATTCATGTGTTACTGAATGTATGTTGCCCAAGTGCTACATATATTTGTGGAAGTACATATCCCTTAGTGTGCAACAAATTCGAACTCTGTCATGCATCAACAAATTCAATAAAAAGAAATTCCGTGGTAACCAGTTCACAAACAAAGCAAGCCACTCTGCTGAAAGTAACCTATGTATCAGTTCTTCAGGGAAGAAACTCCAACATGGCACACCTCCTGGTGATTCAAATTTTTGTGTTAACAATGACGCCGTTTGTAGTGGATTTGTTGTTGTTGTGTGGGATCTTATCTCCTTTGATAAAGGAAGTGACGAAATGTAAACAATGTATTGGTGTAGGGTGTGTGGAAATAACTGAACAACAAAGTAGCAGGAAGGGCTTAGCGTCTATATTGGTTGTTGTTTGTAGACCCTGCAATAAATCTACCTCAAAAGGACTTCGAACATTGTGCATAATTCATATGATGTGAATTTGAAATTAGTGTATGCAATGTGTGAAATAGGAAAAGGGAAAAAGTCTGCTCAAACGTTTTGTGGTTTGATGGACCTTCCTCCTCCTCACAGTAGGTTCAGAAGTTACATAAAAATACTTTTAGGAGTCTTGACGGTTGTGTCTAAAGCATCTATGAAACGTGCAGTAGAAGAAACTGTAAATGTTAGTGGAGCCAGGGACATCGCTGTTGCACTTGATGGGACATGGCAACGTCAAGGACATCGATCCTTGAATGATGTTGTAAGTGCCACTTCTCTGGAGAATGGAAAAGTTGTTGATGTTGATCGCTTATCTAAGTACTGCCCCACCTGCCACAGTAGCACTGAAGGACATATTATACATCAGTGTTCTAAGAATTATAATGGTTACAGCGGAGGTATGGAGTGTGATGGAGCTCTAAAAATATTTCAGAGGTCGATGCCCGAATGTTGGATATACATAGGCAATGGGGACTCTAAAGTTTTCATTAATATTAATGAGTTCAATGTTTATGTTGATACCTTGGTAACAAAACTGGAGCGTTGTGGACATGGGCAAAAGAGGATGGGTGCTAGATTGAGGAAGCCACGAATAGAAATGAAAGGAAAGTTGCTATCTGACGGAAAATCTCTATCTGGCCGTGGCAGATTGACAGAAACTGAAATAGACTTTCTTCAGAGTTATTATGTACTGGCCATTAGACGAAATGCACCTCTGAATGATGTTACAGCAATGATAAAAGCTGTATGGGCCACCTACTTTCTTTAGTTGTCCACAGATGATCACCCTGTTCAGTGGTCAGATATACCATCTGCTATGTATGAAATAAAAGCAATTTTTAGAGACCTGAGTGACCCTGTTTTGTTTAGTAACTGTCTTCATGAGGGCAGTCAGAATACAAATGAAACTTTCAACCATTGCATATAGGAAAGATTACCCAAGAATGTTTTTGTCAATGATGAAGTGATAGGAATGTTGGAAGTCCTGAGAAATTTAGGAACAAATCCTAACGTTTGTAAAGCATAGATCTAATTTTTTTCTGTAACTTGCAATAGTCCATTCTTATGTAGTAGACCTAAGCTTTATTTCAGATTCAACTAAATTAGGAATAAACAACATTTTTACTAGGAAAAAATTATAAAAAATAAAAAGTAAGATGCGATATTTTTATCCTTGAAATACACATAATAGGTGAAATTAAATAGGTCTAGTACCTCAGCCATCATGTCATGCATATCTGGTAAAAATTTGATCTCCTTAAAATGTATAACATTGGATTAAATGGTACCTCAACTTGAGGAAGCATTTTGGAAAAAAACTGCATCAATTTCTTTGTATTTTTTTAATAACCATAAGGAGGTTGAAAAATATTCAAAATACTTCTAATTTGTTTAGCAAGTGTGCTGCATTACCTGATATCAACTAACAATCTGTAGAACGTAACTTTATAAACAGAGGCTGAAAGAAATAGGTGTTGATTTTTACATAATATTGAGCCAGAAAAGTACCCTGTATCCTTCAATAAACAATGCATGCACAATAAAGACTTACAGCTATCCTATCCAGCAGGCCAACACAGACTGAGTCCTCTTCCCGCCAATTTGCAGATGGATGAGGGGGCGGGGGGGAGGAGAGGTATGCGCACAAAGTAAAGACTTACGTCCATCCTATCTGGCATCTCATCTCAGACTGAGTCCTTTTTCCGCCAATTTACGGGGGAGGGGACGCGGGATTGGAGAGGTTAGGTTAGTGGAGGTAGCCTGACTGAATTTTTTCCCAATAAAATTTGAACTTCCCACCACGACGTCATTGTGACATTGCCATTTTGGATCCGCCATCTTGAATAAATTTGGCAATAATACAATGTGGGGCCACAGTCCTGTTTCCCTACTACTGCTCTATTGTGTTGAATAACAATCTGTGGGGCTACCATTCGCAGCAACTCTGTGTGATTTTAATAAACGAACAGTCAATATTAGTCCTTCGGTTCGAGCCCACATATTATTCTATGGATCACGTTCTTAAATGTTTTCCCTTTAATGTTTTCAACTGACATATCATTTTTTTATATTCACTGATACGTCTGGGCTAAATTAATGTGACTCGTGATAGATTCATGCTCTTATAAGTGCTTAAAACAACAGCGCATGATCGACACCTTCTTGTTCAGATGAGCCACGTACAACTTCAAAGCAATGTTTGCACTCTAATCGTTAGGTAGCTACGAATTACTGTTGACTGGCAGTTAATGTCTCATCTTAAATTGTTGCCAAATCCGCAGTAGCGTTGCAATCCTAACAAACCGATATATGGTCATACATTTGACGTGTTTTTCCGAGTTTACGTTATGTTTGCTCAAAATTAACTCACACAAACGACTTATTGTAATGGGCCTACATCTGTTAGAGTGTGTTGTTTGCTCATGGTGCATGTTGTTGAATGAAATGTTGTTTTATTCGTGATTGAAGGTATTTCTTAACATTTAAGAAGCAAACATATTCTTGTACATCAGTCTGAAACGGTTCCAAAATTTATGATTATTAGGAATTCGAATACCAACGCTGAAAATTTATGATATGAAAATATCAAAGTAAGAGTGAAGGACTAGTAGAGACATGAGAATTGGGAAAAAGTAACCACAGTCGACTTGTTGACAGTAAGACTTCATCTCTTTTCGTCCAGAGTAATGTAGTCGAATATAATTTTTTCTAACGACTATCTTCATGTGAATTAGTTAAACTAGGCTTTATACTTAGGGAGAGCTAAATGTGAGTTTGGAAGTTCCGATCCACAGAACTCAAATTCTTGACTGGGACAAAACAAAGAGCTATCGGAAATAGCTGAACTGGTTTCACCGTGTGACGTAACAGTTTTTCTTGACGTAATACTGTGGAACTTTGCAGTCACGTAGTGAAATTCAAAATTCGTGTCACAAGTGCTCAGTGTTACTTCTTGGTAATTCTGCAGGTACTCTGTTCCTTCCATATTATACGGATAGTATTCATTGTGCTCGAAGGCACTTCCCCCTCTTCCCCCCCCCCCTTTTACACAGAAAAAAAAATGAATTTCAAAGATCGGACTCGCATCCTACTCTTCCATACAGACAGACATACCAATTCAGTATCAACTGAAGATAGGAGGAATTTGTAATGGATACTCACTAGTGGCATGTGTACCCAGAGTCATTTGTCATGAAGTCTCATAATTGTTTCACCATTCAGCGCAATTCCAATGATTTGCATCCTGCTTCCTTCTCCCATCAATCCCTAGCTTACAGATTGCCAAAATTCCAGTATAAAGTGCTGGAAAACCCATCTCATGAAACGTCAAATAACGCTTACGTTTCCATATGTGCGAATATTGTCTGTGAGGTCATGTAAACTTACGGTGAAAAATAACGGTGCTAATATACTTACTTGAAATATCTTTAGATGCTACATTTGCTTCTAAAGCTGTTTCCTGTTAAAATAATGCGCTGACTTCTGTTTTCTAGGAAGGCGCTTACACAGGGTACTTCAATTCTACAAGACAAACGCTTTTTCTCGGAAACGGTGCATCCGATCATTTTCGGGTGAAATGTGTTTTAGCCAAACAAATAAGCGAATCGAAATTGAGATTTATATTCACTGGAAACTGCCAGAAAATGGAGAAAACTAATTCATTTTAAGAATTTCAGATGGAATATGGGAAAAATTTTACCACTGAAATGTGCTTTCAAAACTAAACATTTTTGTCCAAAGTCTTTATATTTTGCGCATTTTCGATGATTCCGTCAAAAAATGCTTCCTGGGGTTGACGATTTGGATAGATTAAAGGAAATAAAAAGAAAGTTTGATAATTAATGAGCTTTTTAATATTGTAGAGAGAAGAAAACAATGTCTTACAGCATTCACTTTTAACAAATTTTATCTGCAATTTTAACGTATAACAATATATCTAAAAAAAATCACATTTTTGTTTATCAGTTCAAGGTGATAGGTGTTCAAACTGCTTTCCGTCTTGATCTATCGTAGCAGTGTCCGTCATTGTGCATTTTGAGAATTGCGAAGTATCTTTGTATCTGGGAGCGACCGCCATGCTTCGTGTATAGTATCTTTCATCTCATTTCGTAATGTAGGACGCTGTGTCTTCCATGAATGAACGTAGTGGACATATCACTGACTTTCATCTTCCATTTCATCGATAGTTAAAGTTTGCTTTACAGTACGCCTGGCTACCAAGGTAAAGCTGTAATCAGGATAGGACAGTACAAAACGCAAAGAAGACTTTTTATTTAGGAGATGTGATACTATCAGATGATCTTTACGCGATGTTCCAATTGTATCATTACTTGCTTACTGTATCTATGAAAATCAATTAACTTCTCATGAAATTAAGTGCACAATAAATAGTCCCAATAAATTAATGGTAGGATTATCATACAAATGTTAACCAAATGTAAATACGGGGAACATTCTTTGTAGAATAATATACAACAGAACAGTAGTAATAAACATAGAACTTAATGTAAGACACCGAAATCATATTAGCATCAAAATTAATGGAAATAATGGTGTAATAATGAAGTATTAATTGAGGTAGTCAATGTACATTTAATGAAATTTGAATGTAAAAACAGAGTTATTCAACAAGCAATTTACATCAGACATATTGTCACGATATGTTAAGATCCTATCCGTAATTAGATTTATGAAAGCACGTAAATTTCGGTTGTAAGTGTAATTATACTAAGTGATCAAAAGTATCCGGACACCCCAAAACATATGATTTTCGTGTTAGGTGCATTGTGCTGTCACATACTGCCAGGTTCTCCATATCAGCGACCTCAGTAGACAGTAGACATCGCGAGAGAACAGAATGGGGCGCTCCGCGGAACTCACGGACTTCGAACGTGGTCAGCTGATTGGGTGTCACTTGTGTCATACGTCTGTACGCGAGATTTTCACACTCCCTAGGTCCACTTTTTCCGATGTGATGGTGAAGTGGAAACGTGAAGGGACACGCACAGCGCAAAAGGGTACAGGCCGACGTCGTCTGTTGACTGACATAGGCCGCCGACAGTTGAAGAGGGTCGTAATTTCTAATCGGCAGACATCCATCCAGACCATCGCACAGGAATTCCAAAGTGCATCAGGCACCACTGCAAGTACTTTGAAAATTAGGCGAAAGGTGAAAAACTTGGGTTTCATGGTCAAGCGGCTGCTCATAAGCCACACATCACGCCGGTAAAAGCCAAACGACGCCTCGCTTGGTGTAAGGAGCGTAAACGTTGGACGACTGAACATTGGAAAAACGTTTTGCAGAATGACGAATCACGGTACACAGTGTAGCGATCCGATGGCAGGGTGTGGGTATGGCGAATGCCCGGTGAGCGTCGTCTGTCAGCGTGTGTAGTGCCAACAGTAAAATTCGCAGGCAGTGGTGTTATGGTGTGGTCGTGTTTTTCGTGGAGGGGGCTTGCACCCCCTGTTGTTTTGCGTGGTACTATCACAGCACAGGCTACATTGATGTTTTAAGCTTCCCACTGTTGAAGAGCAATTCGGGGACGACGATTGCATCTTTCTACACGATCGAGTACCTGTTCATAATGCACGGCCTGTGGCGGAATAGTTACACTACAATAACATCCCTGTAATGGACTGGCCAGCACAGAGTCTTGACCTGAATCTTATAGAACAACTTTGGGATGTTTTGGAACGCTGACTTCGTGCCAGACCTCACCTATGGACATCGATACCTCTCCTCAGTGCAGCCCCCCTTGAAGAATTCCCCAAGAAACCTTCCAGCACCTGATTGAACGTATGCCTGCGAGAGTAGAAGCTATCATCAAGACTAAGGGTGGGCCAACACGATACTGAAATCCAGCATTATCGATGGTGGGTGCCGCGAACTTTTAAGTCATTTTCAGCCAGGCGTCCGGATACTTTTGATCACATGGTGTATGTTCAGTTTAAACAACACTTAGAAAGATTGTGTAATTGTTGGATCTTATATAAGGAGCAGTGGCGGCAGCGATGTTTCGCCAGTTATTAGCGTGTTAGTTTCACTTGAGTACTGCTCCAGTATTACCTTAGATTTAGCTCAGCATTGGGCCAGTATTGTGTTAGCCTTGGGTGAGATTTTGGTGTATGTCTTTGTAGAAATATAAGGGGCGATCAAGAAGTTTCCATTTGAGAGCGTTGCTGCAGCGTACAAGCAAAGTAGTGCGACTCCGATTCGGGTATATAAGCACCTACATGCGGGCAAGAGATCAGTGTGGCATTCGGGTCTTTTGGGCGTGCGTGTGGCAAATGGGGAAACGTGAACTATGGTGACGTTATTGCCAAATGCGTCCAAACAAGAGCAACGTGCTGTTATTCTTTTCTTGGTTGCCGAAGGACAAGCTCTGGTAGACATTCATCGAAGAACGAAAGATGTTTCTGGGGCAGCATGTCTATCGAAAACCACCGTTGCAGAATGATGCGCCAAGCGGCACTGCTGCTTCATGGTCACGCACGTCCCCATATCGCAAATGTCATAACGCAGAAGTTACGCCAACTCAAGTGAGAGACACTTCTAAAAATGTTCAAATGTGTGTGACATCTTATGGGACTTAACTGCTAAGGTCATCAGTCCCTAAGCTGACACACTACTTAACCTAAATTATCCTAAGGGCAAACACATATACCCATGCCCGAGGGAGGACTCGGACCTCCGCAAGAACCAGCCGCACAGTCCATGACTGCAGCGCCCGAGACCGCTCGGCTAATCCCGCGCGGCAGAGACACTTCTCCCTATGCGATAATCAAACCGTCGGTCTCTTAAAAATGGTTCAAATGGCCCTGAGCACTATGGGACTCAACATCTGAGGTCATCAGTCCCCTGGAACTTAGAACTACTTAAACCTAACTAACCTAAGGACATCGCACACATCCATGCCCGAGACAGGATTAGAATCTGCGACCGTAGCGGTCGCGCGGTTCCACACTGTAGCGCCTAGAACCGCTCGGCTACACCGGCCGGCGTCGGTCTCTTTAAAAGGCCTTGAAGTTTCGAAGATTCCTGTCGGACGAGGATGTGCAGCAGGCACCTACGGACTTCTTCACGCAGTAGGACACGGTGTTTTACCAAACGAATATCTACAGCATGGAGCGTCGGTGGAATGACGGCCTGATTGCTCATGGCGATTTTGCCTGATTGGCATACCACTTATGGAGCGTACGGCCTTCGAACGGAAATTCTTTCATCGCCCCCTATAAATTGGCGAAATATTAACTTCAAGGTGTCGACTACATCATTTTAATAATTAATCTACCGAAAGAACTGTCTTGATGGATACCTGGCATGTTTGATAAAGGATGGATTATTCATTTTATGGAAAGTTACTCCACCGGTTCGACGGAAAGCATATACGAAACTTTAGGTAGGCTATTCGCGTTTATTCCCAGAAGCAGCGGCAAATTATAACATGTGCTGGACATCCATCATGCTGCGACCACAATAACAATCCTTTTACTAGTAATCTGTCTTCTAGCAGCTCTGTCAGTGTATGTTGGAGAAATTCAGAGCACAATTCACCGGAAAAATAAGGTAGGATAACTCTGTAAGAAACGGAGATTTCGGTTTAACGTTTCGTCGACGCCGAGGTGGTCAGTGACGGAGCACAACCTCGGATAGAGGAAAGCAATCATCCGTATCCTTTCAAAGAAGCCATCTCAACTTCACCTTTAAGTGATTTATGGAAAGCATGGAAAACCCAAATCAGGACGGCTGTACTGGGATCCGAATCACCATCCTCCGGGACATGATTCCGTTATCCTATCATTGAACCATCTCACTCGCTGCAATAACTTCTTCATGGATGAGTTTACAACAGGCGTTTACGCTCCGCAACTGCTGGCTGTTTGCTGCGCTAACCACTGAGGGCTTTATCTTCACCATTAGTGAGGACTGTAGGTGTTTGCATGGGCGTTAGAGCTGAAAATGGCGTTATCAGTCCGCAATGAGACAATCGTGGATTCCAGATTCTGATTTGTAGAGCAGGTGCAGAAGGCGACTCTTGTCTTAAAGTCATCTTTGCTTAATGCTCGATGAACATAGACCCGAAAACGAACGGATGCACCGTTTCCGAGAAAAAAGGGCCACTGCGGGTAATCTAAAGTATCCTGTATATGCGACTGGGCTGAAGACTTCCTAGAAAACAGAATTCAGTACACAGAAATTAACGGGCAACGGCGTTAGAAGTGAAAGCAGCAACCAGTATACCCCAAGGAAATGTCTGAGAACAGTTACTTTTTACGACACATTTAAACACGTGCCGAAATGTTAGTAGCTCTGTGAAGCTACTCGCTGACGACGCAGCTATACTCGTATATATGTGGAGCTCACCTACTTGAAAACTGTCAGGTACTGTGGATGGACTTGCAGACTGTGAGTAGATCGTGCGAAAACAGGCGTCTGGCGCTCAACACAATGAAATTATGAAAATTAATGTGAGAAAGTAGACGAAGACGCTGTAAAATCAATAATCTGTCATTACAGCCAGTCATAATCGCCAAATATTTTGCTGTTATCCTTCCAAAGCGAATTAAGTTAAACTGTGTTAGAGCTTAAAGTCACATGAAAACATATAACCTCCCACTCTAAAAACTCTTTGTGTACAACCAGTCTATTTTTTATTTCCGATGCAGCATTACAGCCGGAATTGTTTAACCTGCACTTGAAAGACTTATGCTGCAGACTTTTAGAGGATTATGCACCGTATGAGACCTTCGTTGTTGCTGTCAACTGCTGTCTTTGTCGTCATGCTATTGCTTTTTTGAACGAATCTTGCTCAGCGCTGCAATATTTATCCTTCTACCTTGGCTAGAGATGCCGTTCTCTTTAGCTCCATATAGCAGCCGGTAGGACGGGCGAATCATCTGGTTATGCGACGACAGCGGCCATTCACTCTTATCGGTACCTTCTAGCAGCATCTCGATCATTTGCTCCTGCAAGACATTTGCCTTTAACGCTTCTTGACGGGCACCTTTCAGCGCTCCTTAGTTTGTATGTCTCGTAATACGTTAATATTACATCGTAGCAGGACTTTTTCAAGAATTACGGAGGCGTTTGTGCACTTTTAGCTTCCTACGTTTGATCTCACTAGTGACGTCACGAAAATATACTCATACAGCACAAAATTGCGTGTACTCGAGTTAAACCGGAGTCAGATCCTAAGTGAGGAGAACTGGTAAGTTTTACGAGTTAAGCTGGGTATGAATTTAATCGGCTGTTCAGACCTTTAGGCAAATACCAAGCTGGTTTGCCATACCCGTTTCGCATCTGGTACGCTGCCTGCACAGAAACAAAGTTCGATCCAGGGTGAGCAAAAACTTATCAGACCTGGACTCCGCTAAAACAGAAAACACGACGAAAGAAAGGATCTTTTCAATGTGAGGGGCAGTCAAATAAAAACGTGACAGATGGAAAGGAGTTAGTAAACTGTTCATTATTTAAAAAGTAATCGCATAACTATTAATACATTTATCCCTCTGTGAGACAAGACGATCAGTGCCTTTAATAGAAAAATGTTTGCGGTTGCCTACGGAATCATGACTGTCCTCTGGCGCGCACCTCTTTTTTCGAAGCAAAAAGACGCCACGATTGTCTTTATTCAGGGCTCCAAAAATATGACAGTCGCTTGCCTACGGAGTATCGCCTCAGTTGTGCGTCTGGATTCGTGATTTCCTGTCAGAAAGGTCACAGTTCGTAGTAATAGATGGAAAGTCATCGAGTAAAACAGAAGTAACATCCGGCGTTACCCAAGGGAGTGTTATAGGCCCTCTATTGTTCCTGATCTATATTAACGACATAGGAGACAATCTGAGTAGATTGTTTGCAGATGATGCTGACATTTACCGTCTTGTAAAGTCATCAGATGATCAAAACGGCTTGCAAAATGATTTAGATAAGATATCTGTATGGTGCGAAAAGTGGCAATTGACCCTGAATATAGAAAAGTGTGAAATTATTCACATGAGTACTAAAGGAAATCAGCTAAATTTCGATTACGCGATAAGTCATACAAATCTGAGGGCTGTAAATTCAACTAAATACTTAGGGATTACAATTACAAATAACCTAAATTGGGACGATCACATAGATAGTATTGTGGGTAGAGCAAACCAAAGACTGCGATTCATTGGCAGAACACTTAGAAGGTGCAACAGGTCTACCCAAGAGACTGCTTACACCACGCTTGTCCGCCCTATTCTCGAGTATTGCTGTGCGGTGTGGGATCCGCTTCAGGTGGGACTGACGGATGACATCGAAAAAGTACAAGGAAGGGCAGCTCGTGTTGTATTATCGCGAAATAGGGGAGATAGGTGAATTGGAGTGGCAATCATTAAAACAAAGGCGTTTTTAGTTGCGACGGGATCTTCTCATGAAATTTCAATCACCAGTTTTCTCCTCCGATTGCGAAAACAGTGTGTTGGCACCCACAAACATAGGGAGAAATGATCATCACGATAAAATAAGACATCAGGGCTCGCACAGAAAAATTTAAGTGCTCGTTTTTCCCGCGTGCCGTTCGAGAGTGGAACGGTGGAGAGACAGCATGAAGGTGGTTCATTGAACCCTCTGTCAGGCACTTTATTGTGAATAGCAGAGTACTCACGTAGATGTAGATGGATTGAAATCGGGACCGTATGGGGAACGTGTAAGGATTTACCAGCGAAACTTCTGCAGCGTAGTTGGGACAGCCTTGGCAACATGTGGACATAAAGGGACTGACCGTCTTGTTTCACGGCTGGGTAAATGTATTAACAGTTACGGCGATTACTTTTGAAATAATGAACAGTTTACTTACTTTTTCACCATCTGCCTCGTTTTCGTTTGATTACTCTTACACTTGACTGAAGACTTATATATGTTCTTATATATGGGCTTCTCAAGTAGCCTAACATAACCATTTTCAGCTAATGATCGGATTAGTTGGACCAGGGGTCCCAATTCATTCCATGTAACCACAGCCCACACCACTGTGGAACAACCACCAGCTCGGGCAGTGCCTTGTTGACAACATGGATCCACGGCTTCTTGGGATCTGCGCCACACTCGAAGCCTCAATCATCAGCCCTTACCAGCTGATATCGGGACTCATCTGACCAGGCCACGGTGTTCCAGGCGTCTAGGTTCCAAACGATATGGTCACGAGCCCAAGAGAGGCGCTGCAGGCGATGTTGCGCTATTAGCAAAGGCACTCGCGTCGATAGTCGGCTTTCACATTTCTGAAATTGCTATGTTTCCTGCAGATTATAAATCTTGATCTTACGTTGTCATGCATTAGTAAGAGACTGAAAAGATGATTAAAAATCGTATGATGTCTTCTTTATGTGCTGAGAATTGTGGTAAACCCAAGAATTTCGATATGAAGGCAGAGGTTACCATAGAAAACGTTTACACTGGTGTATCTCTACTTTTTCAGTAACCTTTCTTTTCTAAACAGATATTATATTATGTGTATTACCTTTTTACTAAGCTCCCCCTATACTTAATTTTAACTGTAGTGGTTATTGCAGTGTCAACAGATAAATAAAAAAAGTAGTAAACAACATTCCAGCATCAAAATCAAAAGAAATATTTTCTATCTGACTTAGGCACAAGCGAGTTTAATTAATTGTAGCGGAAGCAGAAGGCTATAAAAGTGCTCTTTTTGCACCATCAGTCGCTCATTGGTGTGTATTGATGTAAGTAATATGAATACGAGAACATGGTTGCTTCATTTCAGGAACGCTTGTTATATGTACCCAACCGAAAACCAGGAAGATTAGATAAAATTTCTATCAAAGAAATGCTTTGTCAAGAATAATACAAATTTCTATAGATCTGCGGAGACTGATTTCGCAAAGAATACGGCAAAAACTTTGTCCTATATTACATACACCATGTATCTGAAATTTATTATGTCTTGCTTGCATTTTGGGTATTTGAACAACAAACTGATAGCCAAAATGTATGTTTTCTAGAAGCCAATAATAAAAACGTAAACAACAAAATCTATGTCTCTATTATGGATCAGGAATATCATGGAGCGTACTGCGCATGTTGCCAACATCAGTCAGGAATAGTCACCCGACATCGGTATAACGCTGATCATTTACATGTTGCGCTAAGACCTAATTGATATTACAATTGTTTGCCCGATGTTTACTCATTTAGTAACACCATTGGTGAATAATTTTTGCTACCTCTCACGCAAATCTAAATACGTCGGACGAGGAGAAGTTAGTTTTTATAGGTAGTAATGAAGTTATCTCAATAATGAGAGGAAATTTGTGTATTACAAATAATGAGACCTAATATAACATAGAGTTAATGCTACAGTGCTAATTTATGTGACTATACTGTCGTACATGGTGTGTCTGTTTTAAATTGAGACAACTAAATATCTTAAAAACGACGCATCGTTAAAAAAAAAGTCCTAGGTGAAAAGTCATTATTAGTAAAAGGGACATCTGTCTGTATTACAACTGGCCACCCCTCCAGTGTGGACTGTGACAACTTTGTTTTCCAAATGAGAAGCCTCTATTTTTATTACATACTCGCAGTCTACGCCAAAAATATATACGGTTTACTCAAACCATTGTTTTCCATTTGTGATAGTTGGCGCTATAACTGACGAATATCAAGTGTGTCTGCTTTTGCAATCAAGAATCGGCACATTTGATTCTACGTTTCTTTTACGACTTGAATGTAATACTCTGTGTTATAGCGGTTGGTTTTTATGTTCGAAATTTTGTTTAGTGTTGCAAATGTGATTCTGCAATACAAATAATACAACTAGACAATGACATTTCTGGCGAATAAGCTGCTTGTATGGTAACGTTGCTTTCTGTTCCCTACGGGTTGATTGTATTAAGTCCCCAAACCATTGGAATACTTAATCTCAGAGGCCGCCCTCGAACCCTGCCATCAGGTTGATTGATTTCGGTGCGTGTTTCCATCCAACTGCCGTAACTTTCGCGCTGGCCGCTACGCGGCTATATATATATATATATATATATATATATATATATATATATATATATATATATATATATATAAATTGTTCAAATGTATCTACGCACTATGGGACTTAAGATCTGAGGTCATCAGTCCCCTAGACTTACAGCTACTTAAACCTAACTAACCTAAGGACGTCACACACATCCATTCCCGAGGCAGGATTCGAACTAGCGACCGTAGCAGCAGCGCGGTTCTGGACTGAAGCGCTTAGAACCGCTCGGCCACAGCGGCTGGCACGCGGTTATCGCCGAAGTACAAATCACAACCATTGTAATAAGGTAAAACGTCTGCGAAGTGACAATGACAGACGCACCTGCCATGAATAAACACACACTGTACAAACACTCACATGCTCGTCCCGTCGCTCAGCGCCCCACCACGTGGCGTGCTCCGCCACAGTCGGAGCCTTTGTAAGTACGACACCGAATATCTCGGCACAGCTGCCGGTCTGGAATCCTGACAGTGTTTACTTGCCAATACGTGCGCGTCGTTCGTAACGGTCACGAGTTCTACTCATTGTTGCTGGTCGTAGTGCCTGAGTCGACGTTGAGTTGTCGTTTGCCTTCTAAGGAGTTGTTGTTTTTTGTAAGTGTCTCGGTCAATTTGGGATTTATAGGCGGCAGGAGTTAGGGTATTTGTCAGCCGGGGCCCTAGCTGTCAGTGGGGCCGCGGCTTAACATGAAAAAGGCCAACGACAAGAATCCGCGGCTTGGTGAATCTTCCGCCGTCCCTCCACGTGGCAATGTAGCACATACAGATCGAGGTCCGTGCCGGTATGATGTCGGAGGCGCCGATAGCCACACTACTCAAAAGGCACCGATAGCGACACTACCCAACGGGCTAAGGACCGAGCGTGTCGTGCTCCCCACCACAAGTCACCGGTAACCACTGATACCTATTCACGAGAACCTTGTCCACAGTCCCACATAGGGGACCTATCTTCCACCTCGTCATTCGACGACTCGCATGGCCTCCTGGTAATAGACGTCTCAACCACTAACTGTCATGGCATGTCGGCACCAGACACTGCTGCAACCGCACGTGGACGCACCATCGAGTTTGGATTCGGATGCCTCCTACCAGGGGAAACTGCACTTGCTTGTGTCATGGAACAGGGCACTGGTCCCCATCCCAACTGCAAGCCACCAAAAAAGAGAAGATATCTCCTATCATGGTTTACTATTCCACGAATCACATTAAACTGAAAACTGAACTGCAACGTCTATTACAAGCTAATTGCAAGTAATTTACCAGAAAGACCATGTCAAGTACTTGCTTGACACAAAGGACGACTATTTCACAGCCCTTAACTTTGTGATGTCGTGGGCAATGGATTATTACACCCATTTGGCTCTGGCGACAGAAGAATAAAAATCATAATGGAAGACCTTCCCTCCAAAGTTATGGAAACTGATGTCAGGTGTGAATTACTCCATTTCCTTTGGTCCACCAATATAACAGGAGGGACGCTGAGAACTGGAAGTTAATCCCTATGCCAACCCATGTTGTCTCCCTTATGAGGAGAGAAAACGTCGAACATATCTACCAAATGAGGTACCTCCTGTGCACCAAGGTGCATATTGAATCATCGGAAGACCGTAACGGTCCATCCATCTGACGTAGGTGTTGAAGTTTGCGACACATCAGTAATTACTGCTCATGGCATTTCTGGTGTGCCAAGAGTGCCAGCCCGCATGCTTTGGAGGACTGCAAACTCCCAGCCTCAGACAAACCCATGTGCACCTGAAGTTTGGGCACCTCTCACGACCCCATCATTTGGCCTCCTGGAAGGGTCATCCTGTATAGCAGAAGGCGAGGAAGTCTTCCCACCCTCCAAGAAGGAAACCAAGGACGAATCTGCCGCCACCACCACTACAGGACCGCACCAAATTCCCCGTTTTATGGGGTAAACCGGACGACCGTCAAACTGTAGATGCTCAGGCACCTTGAAAGGTGGACATATATAGGTGGAATGGACATTTATTACCACATAGTTCGAGAATGAGTGTAAATTTCGTGTTATGAAAGCGAAGCAGTCGACTTATGGCAGTATCAGTAGTATTTCCGAACTTGTTTATCTTTGGCTCAGTTGTAGAGCGAAGAGTATTCGAGCTTTGGACATACAGTGAGCAGGCAGAACTTTAAGCGTAGTGCGTATTGGAGGAGAATTTTGTTGAAGAAAATTCTTAGGAATTATTAACACGGTGGAAGAGCGCAGCATTTATTGAACAAGAGAATGGATTTGCACTATAGATATATTTTCAAGGTAATGATTTTTGCTGGCACGTGCTGATAATGTTAGCGATTATTGCAACAGAACAGTCCGCCTCCCCACCTAAGTTTAGGTCATTTCAAGTTAATTCATTTCAATTTGCATAATCGTAAAAGATTTTTGTAAAGAAAATAAACTGTTTGGTTTTCTGTGAGTTTTATGTTCTTGTGAAACAAGAGTTTAAAATACCGCATTATCCTTATAATGAACGGATTAGTATTTTCATTTCAACGAAGTTTTTGTTTGGTATACGGAAATCATACCAATTTTTCTCTCAGTAGATTAGTTTTACTTTAGCATATTTTAGTTGGCGCGATCTCTTCACGCTGTGCTGTTGCTGCTGCTGATTATGCTGCATTTTTCAGGTGGGATTCGTTTCCTTTTTTCTTGGTTCTTTCGTTTCTCAATTCACGTTTCCATTGAGCTAATTCTAAGCATTTTATTTGTAATTCAGTTTTTTAATGGGCCAGTGAACAGTGTGTGTTACTATGTAGTTGCAATGTTACAATTTTTTGAGTAGTGCACAGTTTGATTTTGTTAATGGTTTTTGAGTAACAGTTTTGATTTAATTCCTGCACAATGAACGCCAGTTACTTTTGTCTTTATGTAAATGTATGCACTGAGACACGATGTTCGCAATAGTAATTTTAGGTCAACCTTTTTATACCAAAGGACAGCGCATTCAGTTTTGAGTAACAAGCAGGCAAACATTTTAATGCTCTTGAACGAACGAACGACCAAAGCCGGAGCAAATAACTAGCGCCGCTTCGGATTGACCGTTGGCACTTTTGAAAAGCAGTCAGGTAATTTTATTTTCTTTTGCTACGACACATAGCAAATAGCAGGTTTATTGTACTAATAATTTCATGCTTCTTTCCTTACAGTTATTTTTTGTGTAACTGTTACGTGTGAAATTTTCTATGTTTTCATGTACGAATATTCATTACGTGTGACAAATGTTCAGTACGGGTGGCGAAGTACCATTACCCGTAAAAATTTGACTATTGGGATACGCTGTTACACGACGGTTACGCCATATTTTCAGTTACTGCATTTTTAGAAATTTATTCTGAGCGATAAACCATATTAAATTTTAGCATTTTTTGGTAACGGTTGTAGTCTCATTTCGTTACAACACTCCATACCAGACGCGTTCAGCGCAGTGACGAACAGCAACACAACCTGGCGCAACACAGCGAAAGTATGTCATTTAACTCTGTTAATAATGAACAATTACCGTTAAGCATCAATACTGTAACCGACACGGAACGTAATCTAATTACGCAAGTACAGGGAAACGTGCCTACACCTGAAATAGAACAAAATTTCGAAACGAGCGACAGTTGTCAAACCGAAGAAGAATCCCTAGGCGATAAGTCGCCAGTTTAATATGCAAACCGGCAAATAGTGAATAACACTGTTACAGACATGCAGCTGAATAACACAGATACAGGTTTTGCATGGTTTGTCTCCGGTAGATCGGACTCTGTCACTACTTCGAACAATGCGAATTCAGATCAAAAAGTAACATTGATGTTTCAAACACTACTTGAACGACGTAAACAGTCGCAACTGCGACAAGAACGAACATGCGAACAGACCAAAATAAAAACCGCAAGAACAAACTAATGAGCAGTTTAAACAGACGAAAGAAAATTTACAAAGCTTATCAGACGAACTCGGGGAAGAAACAAAAAAAGATTTTTAATCAGCGTTTAACGGTGTTGCTAACCGATTACAAGTTTTAGAAACCGACATTGAGTAAATTAAAAACACAAAAAAAACCGACCGCGCAGAAATAATGGCGAAAATTAGCGAGGTCGTCACCAACGAAATAGTTACCGAAATAAAAGAGCAGACCGTATTGTTATAAGAAAATGTCAAAGATATTACCGAAAAATTAGGAAGCTAACACTCACAAGTACAGAAAGAACGAATAAGTAACATCTCCGAACAAATAGATGAACTATGCACAAAAATGACAAATTTGTCTGCCAACAATGATCGAGATTCCGATGACACAGTATTTGTGCACTTCGTGGATGCAGCCGAATACCACTGTTTGAAAAATTTCAATAAAAATAAGGTAAAAACCAATAAACAAGAAAAGAATGACACGCGTGTTTTAATCGATCCTCTTCGTCATCTTCCTGCATCCTTTTGCTTCAGAGCGTTTTAGCTGCATACATCGCTGTCAGTATACAGTTCTTCAAAAACATTTGCTTCCCACTCTTCTTCTTGTTTAGTGCAGAATGTGCAACATTCATCACTCCTAAACCCAACTAAATTTTTCCACGCATGGTTTTATCAACTGCAAATGCTGCAATGCGTTGACCCATACCAATATCCTTTCTTCTGGGTATCGTCTTAGCCCTATCAGCTAAAATCCTGTCTGCAATGTGACGACTTGGGAGATCTTTGTTTGCAGCGTATGCAATGTCGTGTTCCTTACACGCTCCGTCGAGCAGATTAATGCCCTTATCACCTTTGCGAAGCGTTTTTGAAGCTTTGTTCGACGTCCACAGAATGTGTAGTTCCACTGGCACTTTGTCTAGAATACCACCACATCCTATAATGGTTTTCCTAGCACACTTGTTACGCTACTGTGCTGGTTGTGGACTGCTCACCCCATTATATAGTAAATCGTTAGCATCAACCCAACTGTTTTGTGGTACAGGAAAACCAAGCAATTTGACTAGTTTAAATGTTCAAATGTGTCTGAAATCTTATGGGACTTAACTGCTAAGGTCATCAGTCCTTAAGCTTACACACTACTTAACCTAAATTATCCCAAGGACAAACACACACACCCATTCCCGAGAAGCAACGTGCAATTTTTTCACCTTTACTACCTTTCAAGATATAAGTTCTAGGATTCGTTCTTTGCATTTTTGAAACTATAAATATCTCTGTTGAGCAGTTTGGCAGGTATGATTTCCCGAATGCTGTCTTGTGTTTTGAGATACATACCAAATCACCTACATTAAATTTCTGTTTGCGATGATCCAGCATTTTAATGTAATGAGTCCATAATCATGAACATCGGTTGGTCCCATTTTTATTGTGCAATGTTTGGTTCTATTATACTGAGCAATTATTTCTGGGAGGATGTCTGTCCATTTCTATGAGCCACTAAACTTAAAACGCTCTCACATTTGACCTTTAAAATTGTTCTATTCATACGTTCCACGATAGTCGCCTTCAGGTGGTTGACTGCTGAGTAGTGACGTATTCTACACAGCTGAATCACAGTCTAGAAATACCTATTGTAAAATTCTGCACTGTGATCGGTTTGGAGTTTCTTCGGGTATCGATTCGTCCCTGTTTGTAACAAACGCTCAAACACATCCTCAACATTCCACCCTCCCCCCTTTTTGTTTTAACGGTAATGCCCAGACAAATTTAAATATATTTGAATCCATTAATCTCATATGAATATTCCCTCATATCGTACAGGATCAGCCTGCCATAACTCATCCAAATCTTCAATCATAACATACCTACAAGGGTATGTTTTGCGAGCTGGTTTGTGCAGTTCTCGGACTACCGTCTCCATAATTACTTGATGATATCTCTCTCTATAAGCTTAGAGAATACCGAAACAGTCTCATTCGAATGAGCGGTATTGCCTGCAGCAGCTGATGCCATGAGCAGACGCAGTCGATCTATAAGCTCGTTGGGGTCGTCATAATACATTGAAGCGCCAACGAACATGGTACAAACATGTGTACTCTAATAAAGAGGTATATAAACAGGCAGAATAAGGCGTTGAGGTCTGCAACCCCTGCAAGAGGCAACAAGTGTCTCGCGCAGTTTTTATATCGGTTACTGCTGCTACAATGGCAGTTATCAACATTTCAGTGAGTCTCAACGTGGTGTTATAGTCGGCCCACTAGCGATGGGACATAGCATCTCCGAGGTAGAGAGGTAGAGGGAATTTTCCCATACCACAATTTCACCAATGTACCATGGATATCAGGAATCCGGTAAAACAACAAATCTCCGACGTCACTGAGGCCGGAAAAAGATCCTGCAAAAACGGGACCAACGACGACTGCAGAATATAGTTCAACGTGACAGAAGTGCAATCCTTCTGCAAATTGCTGCAGATTTCAATGCTTGGCCATTAACAACTGTCAGCGCGCGAACCATCCAACGAAACATCATCGATATGGGCTTTCGGAGCCGAAGGCCCACTCGTGTATCCTTTATGACTGCACGACTCAAAGCTTTACACCTCGCCTGGGACTGTCAGCACCGACATTGGACTGTTGATGACTGGAAACATGCTACCTGGTCGGACGAGTCTCGTTTTGACTTGCACCGAGCGGATGTACGAGTACGGGTATGGAGACAACCTCATGAATTCATGGACCCTGAATGTCAGCTGGGGACTGTTCAAGCTGGTGGAGGCTCTTGAACGGTGTGGGGCGTGTGCAGCTGGAGTCTTATGGGACCCGTGGTATGTCTAGATACGACTCTGATAGGTGACACGTACGTAAGCATCCTGTCTGATCACCTGCATCCATTCATGCCCATTGTGCATTCCGACGGACTTCGGAAATTCCAGCAGGACTGCACTCCACACGTCCAGAACTGCTACAGAGTGGCTCCAAGAACGCTCTTCTGAGTTTAAACAGTTCTGCTGGCCACCAAACTCCACAGACATGAATTATATTACGCATATCTAGGAAGCCTCGCGACGTGCTGTTCAGAAGAGATCTCTTTCGGAGTTATGGACAGCCCTGCAGGATTCATGGTGTCTGTTCCCTCCAGCACTACTTCAGACATTAGTTGAGTCCATGCTACGTCGTGTTGCGGGATTTCTATGTGCTCGTGTGGACCCTACACGATATTAGGCAGGTGTACCGGTTTCTTTAGCTACTCAGTGTATAATCATGCTGCAGCAGACAATTGCCTCAAACACCTCCTCACCAGTCCTTGTCAAACTGAGTGATGAAGTTACTTTTCATGGATATATGTATACAAATTCACTGTGTAACCAATATAGTTCAGTTGGTTAAGTGGTGGAGCTATAATGGCTACACATCTTATTACCCTCCCCACAAGTACGACTTTCTATATATGCCCATTACTTGTCGGTCCTTTTGTAGTCGTTATCACGGCATGTTGGGCGAAACATCCTCGTCACAAGGATTTTGCGGTTGATGACAGGTCCTGTGAAGATGCAAAAGAAGTCCTGGAAAAAAAGAAGAAGAAGAATGGAATAATCCTTTCTGATAATATACACTCCTGGAAATAGAAAAAAGAACACATTGACACCGGTGTGCCAGACCCACCACACTTGCTCCGGACACTGAGAGAGGGCTGTACAAGCAATGATCACACGCACGGCACAGCGGACACACCAGGAACCGCGGTGTTGGCCGTCGAATGGCGCTAGCTGCGCAGCAATTGTGCACCGCCGCCGTCAGTGTCAGCCAGTTTGACGTGGCATACGGAGCTCCATCGCAGTCTTTAACACTGGTAGCATGCCGCGACAGCGTGGACGTGAACCGTATGTGCAGTTGATGGACTTTGAGCGAGGGCGTATAGTGGGCATGCGGGAGGCCGGGTGGACGTACCGCCGAATTGCTCAACACGTGGGGCGTGAGGTCTCCACAGTACATCGATGTTGTCGCCAGTGGTCGGCGGAAGGTGCACGTGCCCGTCGACCTGGGACCGGACCGCAGCGACGCACGGATGCACGCCAAGACCGTAGGATCCTACGCAGTGCCGTAGGGGACCGCACCGCCACTTCCCAGCAAATTAGGGACACTGTTGCTCCTGGGGTATCGGCGAGGACCATTCGCAACCGTCTCCATGAAGCTGGGCTACGGTCCCGCACACCGTTAGGCCGTCTTCCGCTCACGCCCCAACATCGTGCAGCCCGCCTGCAGTGGTATCGCGACAGGCGTGAATGGAGGGACGAATGGAGACGTGTCGTCTTCAGCGATGAGAGTCGCTTCTGCCTTGGTGCCAACGATGGTCGTATGCGTGTTTGGCGCCGTGCAGGTGAGCGCCACAATCAGGACTGCATACGACCGAGGCACACAGGCCCAACACCCGGCATCATGGTGTGGGGAGCGATCTCCTACACTGGCCGTACACCGCTGGTGATCGTCGAGGGGACACTGAATAGTGCACGGTACATCCAAACCGTCATCGAACCCACTCCTGGAAATTGAAATAAGAACACCTTGAATTCATTGTCCCAGGAAGGGGAAACTTTATTGACACATTCCTGGGGTCAGATACATCACATGATCACACTGACAGAACGACAGGCACATAGACACAGGCAACAGAGCATGCACAATGTCGGCACTAGTACAGTGTATATCCACCTTTCGCAGCAATGCAGGCTGCTATTCTCCCATGGAGACGATCGTAGAGATGCTGGATGTAGTCCTGTGGAACGGCTTGCCATGCCATTTCCACCTGGCGCCTCAGTTGGACCAGCGTTCGTGCTGGACGTGCAGACCGCGTGAGACGACGCTTCATCCAGTCCCAAACATGCTCAATGGGGGACACATCCGGAGATCTTGCTGGCCAGGGTAGTTGACTTACACCTTCTAGAGCACGTTGGGTGGCACGGGATACATGCGGACGTGCATTGTCCTGTTGGAACAGCAAGTTCCCTTGCCGGTCTAGGAATGGTAGAACGATGGGTTCGATGACGGTTTGGATGTACCGTGCACTATTCAGTGTCCCCTCGACGATCACCAGTGGTGTACGGCCAGTGTAGGAGATCGCTCCCCACACCATGATGCCGGGTGTTGGGCCTGTGTGCCTCGGTCGTATGCAGTCCTGATTGTGGCGCTCACCTGCACGGCGCCAAACACGCATACGACCATCATTGGCACCAAGGCAGAAGCGACTCTCATCGCTGAAGACGACACGTCTCCATTCGTCCCTCCATTCACGCCTGTCGCGACACCACTGCAGGCGGGCTGCACGATGTTGGGGCGTGAGCGGAAGACGGCCTAACGGTGTGCGGGACCGTAGCCCAGCTTCATGGAGACGGTTGCGAATGGTCCTCGCCGATACCCCAGGAGCAACAGTGTCCCTAATTTGCTGGGAAGTGGCGGTGCGGTCCCCTACGGCACTGCGTAGGATCCTACGGTCTTGGCGTGCATCCGTGCGTCGCTGCGGTCCGGTCCCAGGTCGACGGGCACGTGCACCTTCCGCCGACCACTGGCGACAACATCGATGTACTGTGGAGACCTCACGCCCCACGTGTTGAGCAATTCGGCGGTACGTCCACCCGGCCTCCCGCATGCCCACTATACGCCCTCGCTCAAAGTCCATCAACTGCACATACGGTTCACGTCCACGCTGTCGCGGCATGCTACCAGTGTTAAAGACTGCGATGGAGCTCCGTATGCCACGTCAAACTGGCTGACACTGACGGCGGCGGTGCACAATTGCTGCGCAGCTAGCGCCATTCGACGGTCAACACCGCGGTTCCTGGTGTGTCCGCTGTGCCGTGCGTGTGATCATTGCTTGTACAGCCCTCTCTCAGTGTCCGGAGCAAGTATGGTGGGTCTGGCACACCGGTGTCAATGTGTTCTTTTTTCCATTTCCAGGAGTGTATAATGTACATGTCTGTGGAGTTTGGTGGCCAGCAGAAAACTGTTTAAACTCAGAAGAGTGTTCCTGAAGCTACTCTGTAGCGATACTGGACGTGTGGGGTGTCGCACTGTCCCGCTGGAATTGCCCATGTCCGTCGGAATGCACAATGGACATGAATGGATGCAGGTGATCAGACAGGATGCTAATGTACGTGTCACCTGCCACAGTAGTATCTAGACATATCAGGGGTCCCATATGACTCCAACAGCGCACATCCCACACCATTAAAGAGTCTCCACCAGCTTGAACAGTCCTCTGCTGACACGTAGAGTCCATGGATTCATAAGGTTGTCTCCATACCCGTATACATCGATCTGCTCAAAACAATTTGAAACGAGACTCGCCCGACCAGGCAGCATGTTTCCAGTCGTAAACAGTCCAATGTCAGTGTTGACAGGCCCAGGAGAGGTGTAAAGCTTTGTGTTGTGCAGTCATCAATGGTACACAAGTCGGTCTTTGGCTCTGAAAGCCCATATCGATGATGTTTCGTTTAGCATGCTGACACTTGCTGATGGCCCAGCATTGAAATATGCAGCAATTTGCGGAAGGATTGCATTTCTGTCACGTCGAACGATTTTCTTCGGTCGTCGTTGGCCCTGTTCTTGCAGGATCTTTTTCTAGCTGCAGTGATGTCGGAGATCTGATATTTTCCGGATTCTCGATATTCATGGTACACTCATGAAATGATCATACGGGAAGATCCCTACTTCATCGCTACCTCAGAGATACTGTGTCCAATCGCTCAGGAGTTGACTATAACACCACGCTGAGACTCACTGAAATGTTGATAACCATCCATTGTAGCAGCAGCAACCGATCTAAGAGCTGCACCAGTCACTTGTCTTATATAGACGTTGCCGACCACAGTGCCGTATTCTGCTTGTTTACATACCTCTGTATTTGGATACATGTG
The DNA here is from genome assembly GCF_021461395.2 of Schistocerca americana. Classification (NCBI taxonomy): domain Eukaryota; kingdom Metazoa; phylum Arthropoda; class Insecta; order Orthoptera; family Acrididae; genus Schistocerca; species Schistocerca americana. The sequence continues at coordinate 593,298,675 of NC_060119.1, forward strand.
CCTAAACATTTTCTTTGTCGCTTGAGTACAGCATTGAAAATAATGATATTAAGAAATGTAATACATGGACTATAATGAGAGAGGTATGAAATAAAATACAAACAAGTTTGAGACTTACATATATCATATGTCAGATGCAGTATTTAAGAATAATAATCAGAGTCTTTCTTTATCTTAATTGCACCTGTACAATGTTTCCTAAACAATTTTTGACATGCAATAAATTCCATTTGTATCTACTTCAGAACGATGGGTACCTCACAATACTTTGGTTTTTCACATACATATTTAACCTGTTTCTCTTTCGGCTCTGCGTTTTTGCAGAAACAAAGCTACTGCTTCAAATCATCAACATGTACACTATGCACACATAGAACGTTTACATCATTACTAACGCCTCATTCTCTACAATGCAAGGTGTAGCGCCATATCCACATTGTATAAGTTCATAACTGTGGTATGCCGTAGATAAAAACATTTGTCACCTCATTTCAACACAGGGCAGAGTCATCATACACTGTTGTAATAAATAGTGTCACACCAGTAAGGCAAATGTCTAGGGTGGTACGAGTTGGATAACACTCTTTGGTCACTGGCGACTGATATGGCGCTCTGCATGACATATTTCGTACCAGTCGAACTTAGATGTAAGAACTTTAACACCATTCGATGCATTTTCGAGTTATACCCTCACATGCAAGCCCCAGTCATGATGTGCTTCTATTATCCACATTTAAATGTTTCGTTCCATTAGGAGTTAAACTGTATGTAGAACTGAAAATCAGGGGTACACTTGATACCTTCTTATCCACAATATCTGCATTCTGTCCCTGTACTAACACAAGGGCGTTCTTCTGAGATGGGTCACATGTCAGTGACCGGTACTGTATTCTATCTTGTTGTTTAGGACCACCAGCAACAATCGGGACATTGGGAGCAGACTGCACATTCTAATCACACAATTCAATGAGTGGGACAGGTAATAACAGCTCCTTGCCCTGCTCCAGTGGGTGGGCATGTGAAGAACCTTCTTATCCACAGCATCTGGACTCTGGCCCTGCACTACCACAGGGATGTTCTGATAGGACTGGTCATATGTCAGTGACCAGCACTCATCTGCATTTTGCTGTTGTTTAGGATCATCAGCAGCTTTCGAGATGTGAGGAATAGACTGGGTTTCCTAATCACACAAATCAATAAGTGGGACAGACAATAAAATATTCTTGTCCTGTTCCAGAAAGTGGGCTATGTGTGCTACAGGATACCAATTGGTCGCTGTAGGTTCAGACTCGCTCGAGGTTGTTGTTGCTGCAGGTTCAGAGGTCAGTGCAGGTGTTAACAATCGACAAGATGGCAACTGAGGTTGCTGTGGGTCCAGATGTGGCAGAGGTCGATATGTTGGTGCTCACTCCTGCAGGCCTTGACATGTCGATGGCTTCTGCTGAACAATGAGGAGGAAGTGTTACATACAGACCAAAACACAAAAACAATCAATAATAGTGCTAAATACACACAAAGATGTGAGATGGAATACTTACTTTGCCGCTTCTTCCTGTTTTCCATTGCTGTGCTGGATCTCGACTGCCGTTACTGACCCTTCATGGTTCTTTTTCTTCTTCATCTTCTGCATCTGTGTCTGCTGGATGACTGATGAGACTGAGCCTGCCCTATATTTCTTCTGATAATGTTACCACATGCTGCCATTGTACTGTCTGAGGCCTATCATGTGACCAGATTCAGCATTCCTATTGGTTCCCACTCTTTTTCTCGACTGCCATCTTGGATTATATTATTGGAGGGGAAGGGAGGTGGGAGAGGGAGGGCCAGTAGCACCCTCTTGTTGCGTTATTGTGAACTAGACTAGTTGGTCTCCAAACCTCAAGGTGAACACCTGTGTTCATTGTGGAATAGGGTGATGTTGATGTGGGGTGTTATACAATTACAAAAAAAGGTAGGCAGTTCCAGTAGGAGCATATATCTGCATGAGTTTTGAAATGCATCTTCACCCCATACTGCTGTATTGTCATTATTTGTTGAAAAGTATTCACCACATGCTCACCTATTATCTTTACCTTCCACTCATTGTGTAGTAGGCTGTGGATAGCCCTCAGCTGTGTGCTTGGATGTAGTATATTTATTAAATCAATTTCTGCTCATCACCAGCATTTCTCAATTGAACATATGGATGGTTGCACCAGAATGTGTGAACATCTATAGTTACAGCACACGAATTTATCTGCATGAGTTGCGAAGTGTAACTTACCACCATCCTGCTGCATCTTCATTATTTGATGAAGTGTACTCATCTTCTTCACGCATTCACCGGGCTGCCTGGTTACAGTTAATATACACATTAAACTCCACCTTCTCCAGCACAGACATCTTACCCATTGAGCACATAGTACACAGAAAACAATTATGTCTCTCCAGAAGCTCAACACAGACTGAGTGAATTCCATTTTTTCTCTAGGTCACTGTCTTAGACTATGTCACGATCAGGGAGCGGGAAGAGGGGGGGGGGGGGAGTAGAGGGGAGAGGGCCAGCAGTGTTATGAGCTAGGTCAGTTAGACTCGAAACCTCAAGACAAATGTACTGATTGGAGCTACTGTCTAGTGCTCGATCAATGACAACTCAAACTGTTTAAATAAACAGTATACCACACTGCATACAAAACAAAGATTTATGTCCATCCAATCTGCAGTCCAGCACAGACTGAGTCCTTTCCCCACCAATTTCCAGATAGGTGAAGTGAGGGGAGGGAAGGGGAGTGGAACAGGGAGGGGGGGAGGATAGAGTGAGGGTGGAATTAGGGTAGTGGAGGTTGCCTAGTTGGCCTATTTTCCCACCATAATCTGAATTTCCTGCCAAAATGTCAATCTGACGTTGGCACATCTATGGCCGCCATCTTGGATCTGCAGAGAAGTTTGGTGTGTCTTCTGTCCCACTACTCACCTGACCTTGAGTCACGGGTTTTTTCTTGTGCAGTTATCTAAAGAACAAAGTGTATACAGAAGTACCAATTACTAGACAGAACATGACTGAATGTTCATAAATGCTTGCACAAACGTTCCACTAGACATTCTTTTAAGTTGTGTACATACATTCCACATTTAAATTAATAAATGCAGCGAAATGTAAGGTCATCCGTTTGAGCATTTGTTGTGAATTGCAGTTATGGTGAGAGGCAAAGGGATTCACCGAAATCAAGCACGCCAATGCAGAGAGTCAAGAGGCTCACTAATAACAAGCATCCTCATGGGAACAGAAAAACTATTCCATCCGCGTCATTGTTGATTGATAATGCTAAATGTAGTTTCTAAGCAGACGTTGAAACAGCTAGACATATTGTGCCGTATAATCAAATTTACAACATTAAAGTATATTTCGAACATAATTATCAGCCATTAGAAAACAAAGGTTTGCATTCACATCATAAATGAAATGTAGAATCAAATGCGTCGCTTCTTAATTGCAAAAACGGGCACACTTGACATTTGACGATAAATCCGAATATGTAATAAAAAGGGGGTTCCTTTATAAAGAGATAAAGTTGACCCCACCCACACAAGAGGGGTGTTTGAGAGATAGCCAGTTGTAACGCAGACAGGTGTCCCCTTTACTAATAATGATTGTTTACGTAGAACATTTTTTTTTGTGCAATGCGTCGTTTTAGAGATATTTAGCTGTCTCAAGTTAAAACAAACACTAGGTATTTGTGAGACAAGTGAAGGTGAAGACGATAGCGTGTGAATGTGCCACCACTCAGTCCGTTGAACGTGTACACATTATGAGTAATTTTTACCTACAGATATGACCGATTTAGCTATTACATCCAGATTATACGGATTTCCTAACTATTGTTAAAGTAGCCACAATTCGAAAATGTACTGCTAGTTGCTACGGGAAGTGGACGAAAACCACAACACATTACCAATGCTAATACGGAGTAGGAAGACCGTTGGCATCGAAAACAGCTCCAGTCGTCCCAGAACGAATAAATACAGGCCATGTGTGGTTTTAAAGGCAAGCTTATACCATTCTTCCTGCAAAATAGTCGCAATTTCAGGTAACGATAATGGGTGTGGGTAGCGATCACGCACCCTTCTCTCCAAAGTGGACTTCAATAATATTGAGTCTGATGGCTGTGGCGGCCAATGGAGATGGGACAACTCATCCTCGTGTTCACAAAATCAGCACTGGTCGATGCGAGTTGCCCTATTATCCTAGAACTCAGCATCGCCATTTTGGGAGAAACACTGTATCATGTGGTGGACATGACCAGCCAAAACAGTTACATAATTCTTGGCGGTAATGTGCGGTTATAGAGTACATGGTTATAGCTACCCAAATCATCACTGAAAACCCCGTCAGACTGCTACGGTCGCAGGTTCGAATCCTGCCTCGGGCATGTATGTGTGTGATGTCCTTAGGTTAGTTAGGTTTAAGTAGTTCTAAGTTCTAGGGGACTGATGACCACAGCAGTTGAGTCCCATAGTGCTCAGAGCCATTTGAACCATTTTTTGAAAACCCCGACATGTTTCACTCTTGGGACATAAACTCGGCCAACAGCTGGAAACAGTGTGAAAGAAGACTCATCCGACGAAATGACATTCTTCCATTGCTCCATAGTCCAGGTGTTATGGCTTCAGCACCACGTTTTCCGGTCGCAGGCATTTGCATCACTGGTGAGTGGTTTTGGAATTCCACCTCTCTCCGAAAATCCCTGCTTCTGGAGCTGCTATTGTGTTTTTCGGGTGGTGACAAGGTTGCGAGTGCGACATTCAGTTCTGCAGTCACTTTTAGAATTGTCGTCCTCTTATTTTTCGTTACATATCTCTTCAATGACCGTCCATCACAAACATTCAACACCGCACTGTGACTTAGCGTGTGTTTTTCCACTTTTCCTGTATGCGATGTAAACCTTCGATACGATGCCTCTTGAAATATCAAACACTTCAGCTTCCTTGGTGATAGAAGCACCCACCATAGGAGCACTAAGAATTTTCCTACGTTCGAATTCACTTAGCTCCGACGTAATACACGACAACTACACAGAATACAGTTCTGACCACACCTGTCTCTTGAAACGTATTGAGGACAATGTACAGGCTCCGATCGTCGCCAAATGCAACAGCACAATTTGCAGATTTTCCAAGAATTTGTATTTATGTTCAAGGATACGTTTCTCACGGTGTTTCCTAACTTTTGTACGACCCCTGTATGAAGTGGAGAAATAGTACACTGAGGTGATAAAAGTCATGGGATACATCCCAATATCGTGTCGGATCTCCTCATGCCTGGCGTAGTGCAGCAACTAGACGTGACATTGACTCCATAGGTCATTGGAAGTCTCTGCAGAAATATTGAACCATACTGGCTTTATAGTTGTACTTAAATGAGAAAGTGTTGTAAAAGTGCAGGATGTCGTGCACGACTTGGTTTCTTGATCTTGTTATATAAATCATCGATGGGATTCATGTCGGGCGTTCTGGGTGGCCAAATCTTTCGTTTCATATATCCACAATGTCCTTCAAACCAATCGCGAACTACTATGACTGAATGGCATGACGCATTGTCATCCACAAAAATTCCATTGTTGTTTGCCAACATGAACTCCATGATTGGCTGCAAATGGTCTCCAAGTAGCCGAACATAACCATTTACAGTCAATGATCGGCTCAGTTGGACCAGAGGACGCTGTGAGTAGTGGGACAAGGGTCGTGTCACCCCAATCTCCATTGTTGCCAAATTTATACAAGATGGCGGCGAAGACGTCTTCCAAGATGGCGGCATGTAGACTTGGCAACAGCGCATGACGTCATCCAAGATGGCTGCTTTTGGTATGAAAATAGGCCAATTGTGCTACGTCCACTAACCTAACCTCCAGAAAAAATGGCGGCAATTTTGAATTTTGGCGGGAAAATAGACCAATTGTTCGATGTCCACTAACCTAAGCCTCCAGAAGAGAAAATGGCGGGAAGTTTGAATTCCAATAGGATAATGCATGCAAAACCTTACCTATCTTTATTATTATTGATTATCATTTATTAACATTCATTATCATTTATTATTATTTATGATCATTTATTATCATTTATTATTATTTATTGTTATTGACCTGCCTCCACTAGAAAATACCCACCAAATTCAAGTTCCAACACGATAATGGCGGCATAACCTTACCTTTGTTTATTATTATTCATTATCATTTATTAACATTATCATTTATTAACATTTATTATTTATTGTTATTGACCTGCCTCCACTAGAAAATACCCACCAAATTCAAGTTCCAACACGCTAATGGCGGCATAACCTTACCTTTGTTTATTATTATTCATTATCATTTATTAACATTCATTATCGTTCATTGTCATTTATTATCATTCATTATCATTATTATTTATTATTATAGGCCTACCTCCTCTAGAAAATTGCCTCAAATTCAAATTCCAGCACGATAATGTCTCGAAAACTGTACTTCTATTTATTATTATCATTTATTATTTATTCAAGATGTCCGAATTTCTCGGCGAGAAAGCCATTTTCCTTACATCCATAACAAAAATCTGTGACAAGTTCAAATCCCAACACCATAATTGATCACATGTACGAACTTTCTCCTGCACTTATCTTTTTTTACTGGTAGCCTATCATAATCGTGTCAAATAACAAACTGCATTTATAGTAACTTAAGTCACATCCTTTGATTTTGCAGGGGGGTAAGGGACTGAAGACTTTATTTCAAGCAGTACGGTCATCACTTGTTCGCCAACACAGTCAGCACACACCTCTTTGATATCCCAGCGCAGTCGCCACTACGTCCGCGCTCCAACTGAATTAGTTCATATCCTCGCCACCCCCTGGCCAGCATACAGAAACACTGCCGACGCCTGTCACGTGAGGCGGCCGGCCACTCGCGCTGGACTGGCGGTACACTGGGGGCGAGCCCAGCGATCGCTCCCACGTCGTAAACATGTTTTCGCTGGACACGCTGGAACTTGCCGATTTTCACGTCACAGCGGTCCCTCGTCCGCTCACCACGTGTATTCGTCGGCTCCGCATGTTTCCCCCCAAAATTGTTTGCCTCGGAACTGAATCACACAACGGTCGGCTGTTCGCTCCCACACTTTTGGCGCCAAAGTTGTTTTCCTGGGCACGTTCAAACCTGTCGATGCCGACAGCTCACCGTCCACCACGTGTCCTTGTGCAAGCGAGAACGCAGTGCTACACTTTTGGTGGCAAAGTTTGCTCGACAGTGGAATCTGCCATGAGTATATAACAGCACGTTTGGTCCGCACTAGAACGCTCGCTAATTAACTCTCTCTCGTACGCGCTTAATAACTGTACAATCGCTGCGCCACCGCCCCGCTTACGTCACACTCCCTCCATACACGCGACGGACATAGTCTTCTGTAAATACCTAATTGCTTAATTCCATTTCGATTTTAATCATATTAAATAATTCAATTTACGTATGCAAAGGTGTTCAACTACTAATTTCAACTACTTTTCGAGGACCAGACAGCCACCTCTCCCTAGGAACCAGTACCAAGTTTGAAATCTGCCGGCAAACAAAGCTCGCTTGCGCTTCCGCCACCAACCTAAGAAAATTGTTGCAAGTGAAGCTCATCACCACTAAACTAAGCCACCAGCACTCAACCTCTTCCTACATGTTTCGGGTAAAAGGAATCGCCCTGCACTAGGCCCATGGATGGAGGAACCAATTTACTTTATTTAGGAATGTATCACACCGACATGTTCCACACCATAGAGACCTGCAAAACACTCCTACATAACTCATTTATAATACTCTAGACACACACTTGCTAATTGTAAACAGTTAAAAATAACCCATAGCACAGCCCACAGACATGCGAACCGCTCGTAAATATTGTAAAACATTTACATCCAAATAGCCAAACAACTCCTAATTTTCGCAAATAATTTCAGTCCATAGGCTGATGGAAGGAGTAACGAGTGTACTTTATTTATTTGGGACAAATATTTTTGAAAATTTTTCTTCTCGTAGGTTTGGATATGTAAGGCTGACCTAAAGCATGTTCTGAACTCCAAAACACTTGGCAACACAACCACACCCATCAAGATATTCATTCCAATCCAGACCTGTAACTGCTCTACAGGTAAATTTGTCCAGTTATTTGTTGACTCACTCACAATCTGACCAATTGGCAGTTTTTTGCGCAAAAACCTCTCAGACTGCGCTGTGCTGCTCGGGGAAGTAAGGAAGGACTGCACTCTATTTATTTGGATCCCTTTTATTTAGTCGTGGAGTATATTTGTCACAAAACACCCGCACTGATCCGACTGTGCTTATCTGACACAGGGCACAAACACGTAAACAACTTCTAATTTCACCACACAATAGCAAACAGCTCCTAAATAATGCAGTACACAATATCAGCAGACGAGCTCTGTACTCTTAAACTCTCCAAATACAGCACAGCACAGTGCACATACATGCTCGCAAAATAGTACAACAGACGCGCCCAAACTCCCCCAGCTGCCAAACCGATCAGGACAAGTAAACAGTGTCTCCCCCAGCCAGCGAACCCGACGTCATTCACCCTTTGCTGACAATTTCCACTCACAAATCTTGAAACACTCGCGTATATAAAACCATATTCACTCCTGCCAAAACTCACTTAATAATAAAAAAGCATTCTCCCTTTCTAAGCATAGATGAGTATGCATTTATCTTCACCCATCTGATCTCTGCAATTTAAGTCGGAGAAAGACATATCTGTTATCTTCTGCAACCTGTCTATAAACAGAACGATCTCAGTTACTACAACAGGACCTGGTTTTGACCATTCGCCGTAAATGCGCGCAATGTTGTACGCCTCAAACTAGGTACAAGTACAACAGATCCTCAACACCCTATCATCTTTATCCTCTACCATCAAACAGTGAACGAAGGCACCAATGCGATCCACCTCCAGCACGGCCAAACGGAATTCACAATACTCTCCCTAAATAATTCCATGTGAAGTGCGACCATCCAAGAATTCCTAACAGCTCGCCAAGTCCGACATCTCAAACTAAAGATGCCTATATGAACAAGATCATATTAAATATACACACGCTGCAGACACCCCTTTAAAGTTTGATCACCCGTACTCTAAGCGAATGAGAAGCTGCCTCTGGCCCTTGTTCAAACAGTGTTTTGTAACACGCTTTTGCACACTGCCGAGAATTTCGTCTTTCTGTCGCGACTTCGAAGTCAGTGTCGGATTCTAAACAGACATTAACATGGACTGATGCATGGTCTCTCACAGGAAACTATACCTTGCACCTTGTAAATCATATTCTTACAGTCGATAGCATAACACTGACTGATTTTAAATAAAGGACAGCCACAACACAAGGAAACTAGAAGAGCCTGGTGGCGTTGTAGCGACTTCCCTCGAAAGTGATTGACCACCTCTACATTTAAACTCATATGTCGCAGTGACCGAATAGTATATAACTCTGCGTTCCATTTGTAGTGATTGGTTCTATCCTCACATACAAGCCCCAGTCATAATGTGATTTTATATCCGCATTTAAATGTTTCATTCCATTATGAGTTAAATTGTATGTAGAACTGAAAATCAGGGGTACACTTGATACCTTCTTATCCACAACATCTGCATTCTGTCCCTGTACTAACACAACGGCGATCTGCTGAGACAGGTCATATATCAGTGACCAGTACTGTATTCTATCTTGTTGTTTAGGACCACCAGCAACAATCGCGATATGGGGAGCAGACTGCACATTCTCATCACACAATTCAATGAGTGAGACAGGCAATAACAGCTCCTTGTCCTGCTTCAGTGGATGGACTATGTTCAGAACCTTCTTATCCACAGCATCTGTACTCTGCCCGTGAACTACCACAAGGATGTTCTGGTAAGACAGGTCATATGTCAGTGACCAGTACATTTTGCTGTTGTTTAGGACCATCATCAGCTTTCGAGATGTCAGGAATAGACTGGGTGTCCTAATCACACAAATCAATAAGTGGGACAGACAATAAAGATTCTTGTCCTGTTCCAGCAAGTGAGCTATGTGTGATACAGGATACCATGTGGTTGCAGCAGGTTCAGACTCGTTCGAGGTTGTTGCTGCTGCAGGTTCAGAGGTTAGTGCAGGTGTCAACAATCGACAAACGGCAGCTGTGTTTGCTGTGGGTGCAGATGTGGCAGAGGTCGGTATGTTGGTGCTCACTCATGTAGGCCTCGACCTGTCGGTTGCTACTGCTGAACAAGGAGGAGGAAGTGTTACACACAGACCAAGACACAAAAACAATCAATAATAGTGCTAAATACAGAAAAGATGTGAGATGAAATACTTACTTTTCTGCTTCTTCCTATTTTACATTGCTGTGCTGGATCTGGACTGCTGCTACTCACCCTTCATGGTTCTTTTTCTTTTTGATCTTCTGCAGCTGCTGCTGCTGGCTGACTGGTGAGACTGAGCCCACCTTATATTTCCTATGATGATGCCACCACATGCTGCCATTGTATTGGCTGAAGCCTATCACATGACCAGATTCAGCATTCCTATTGGTACCTACCCATTTTCTCGACCGCCATATCGAATTATATTATTGGAGGGGAAGGGAGGAGGAGGGCCAATAGCATCCTCTTGTGGCGTTATTGTGAACTAGGCTAATTGGTCTCTAAACCTCAAGGTGAACACCTATGGTTCATTATGGAATAGGGCAAAGTTGATATGGGGTGTTATACAATTTAAAAAAAGGTAGGCAGTTCCAGCAGGATCATATATCTGCATGAGTTCTGAAATGCATCTTCTTGCCATCCTGCTGTAATGTCATTATTTGTTGAGAAGTATTCACCACATGCCCATCTATTATCTTTTCTTTTCACTCATTGTGTAGGAGGCTGTGGATAGTCCTCAGCTGTGTGCCTGCATGCAGTACACTTATTAAATCAATTTCTGCTCTTCACCGGCATTTTCTCAATTGAACACATGGATGCTTGCAACCAGAGTGGGTGAATATCTTACCTCTTGCGCTTCAGAAAACTGATTGGACTTTTATCAAATGATCTATAGTTACAGCACACACATTTATCAGCATGGAGTTGCGAAGTGTAACTTACCTCCAACCTGCTGCATCTTCATTATTTTATGAAGTGTACTCATCTTCTTTACACATTAACCTGGCTGCTTGGTTACAGCTTATATATCCATTAAACTCCTCCTTCTCCAGTACAGACGTCTAATCCATTGAACACATAATACACAGAAAACAATTATGTCAGTCCTCTCAGGAAGCTCAGCACTGAGTGAATTCCATTTTTTCCCTAGGTCGCCGTCTTAGACTATGTCACGGGGGGGAGAGGGAGGGGGGAGAGGAGTAGAGGGGAGAGAGCCAACAGTGTTATGAACTAGGTCAGTTGGACTCAGGACCTCAGGGTGAATGTACTGATTGGAGCTACTGTGTAGTGCTTGATCAATGACAAGTTGTGTAAATAAACAGTGTACCACACAGCACACAAAACAAAGATTTATGTCCATCCTATATGCAGCCCAGCACAAACTGAGTCCTTTCCCCCACCAATTTCCATTATGGGAAGGGAGATGAGGGAAGGGGAGTCGAACAGGGAAAGGGGGATGAGGAGAGGGAGGGATGGAATTAGGTTAGTGAAGTTAGCCCATTTGGCCTAGTTTCCCACCAAAATCTGAACTTCCTGCCAAGATGTCAATGTGATGTTGCCACATCTATGACCGCCATCTTGGATCCAGCATCTTGAATAAATTTGGCAACAATGCAGAGAGGTGTGGTGTGTCCTTTGCCCCACTACTCACCTGACCTTGTGTCATAGGTTTTCTCTTGTGCAGTTATCTAAAGAACCAAGTGTATACAGAAGTACCAATTACTAGACAGAACATGACTGAATGTGTCATAAACTTTCCACCAAATAAGTTTTGTACATGCATTCCACACATAATTTAATAAATGCAGCGAAATGTAAGGTCATCCGTTTGAGCATTTGTTGTGAATTGCAGTTATGGTGAGAGGCAAAGGGATTCACCGAAATCAAGCACGCCAATGCAGAGAGTCAAGAGGCTCACTGATAACAAGCATCCTCATGGGAACAGAAAAATTATTCCATCCACGTCGTTGCTCCTGGATAATGCTGAATGTAGTTTCTAAGCAGACGTTGAAACAGCTAACCATATTGTGTGGTATAATCAAATTTGCAACACTAAAGTAAATTTCGAACATAAATATCAGCCATTAGAAAACAAAGGTTTACATTCACATCATAAATGAAATGTAGAATCAAATGCGTCGCTTCTTAATTGCAAAAACGGGCACACTTGACATTTGACGATGAATCCGAATATGCAATAAAAATGGAGGTTCCTTTATGAAAAGACAAAGTTGACCCCACCCACACAGGAGGGGTGTTTGGGAGGTAGCCAGTTGAAGCACAGGCAGGTGTCCCCTTTACTAATAATGACTGTTTACGTAGAACATTTTTTTCGCACGATGCGTCGTTTTAGAGATATTTAGCTGTCTCAAGTTAAAACACACACTCCGTATTTGTGAGACAAGTGAAGGTAAGGACGGTAGCGTGTGAATGTGCCGCCACTCAGTCCGTTGAATGTGTGCATATTATGGGTAATTTTTACCTACAGATATGACCGATTTAGCTATTACATCAAGATTATACGGATCTCCTAACTATTGTTAAAGTAGCCACAATTGGAAAATGTACTACTAGTACCTACGGGAAGTGGACGAAAAGCACAACACATTACCAATGCTAATACGGAGTAGGAAGACCGTTGGCATCGAAAACAGCTCCAGTCGTCCCAGAATGAATAAATACAGGCCATGTGTGGTTTTAAAGGCAAGCTTATACCATTCTTCCTGCAAAATAGTCGTAATTTAAGGTAACGATGACGGGCGTGGGTAGCGATCACGCATCCTTCTCTCCAAAGTGGACTTCAATAATATTGAGTCTGATGGCTGTGGCGGCCAATGGAGATGGGACAACTCATCCCTCGTGTTCACAAAATCAGCACTGGTCGATGCGAGTTGCCCTATTATCCTAGAACTCAGCATCACCATTTTGGGAGAAACACTGTATCATGTGGTGGACATGACCAGCCAAAACAGTTACATAATTCTTGGCGCTAATGTGCGGTTATAGAGTACATGGTTATAGCTACCCAAATCATCACTGAAAACGCCGCCATGTTTCACTCCTGGGACATAAACTCGGCCAACAGCTGGAAACAGTGTGAAAGAAGACTCATCCGACCAAATGAGATTCTTCCATTGCTCCGCAGACCAGGTGTTACGGCTTCACCACCACGTTTTCCGGTAGCAGGCATTTGTATCACTGGTGAGTGGTTTTGGAATTCCAGCTCTCTCCGTAATTCCCTACTTCTGCAGGTGCCATCGTGTTGTTCTGGTGGTGACAAGGTTTCCGACTGCGACATTTAGTTCTGCAGTCACTTTTAGAATTGTCGTCCTCTTATTTTTCGTTACATATCTCTTCAATGACCGTCCATCACAAACATTCAACACCGCACTGTGACTTAGCGTGTGTTTTTCCACTTTTCCTGTATGCGATGTAAACCTTCGATACGATGCCTCTTGAAATATCAAACACTTCAGCTTCCTTGGTGATAGAAGCACCCACCATAGGAGCACTAAGAATTTTCCTACGTTCGAATTCACTTAGCTCCGACGTAATACACGACAACTACACAGAATACAGTTCTGACCACACCTGTCTCTTGAAACGTATTGAGGACAATGTACAGGCTCCGATCGTCGCCAAATGCAACAGCACAATTTGCAGATTTTCCAAGAATTTGTATTTATGTTCAAGGATACGTTTCTCACGGTGTTTCCTAACTTTTGTACGACCCCTGTATGAAGTGGAGAAATAGTACACTGAGGTGATAAAAGTCATGGGATACATCCCAATATCGTGTCGGATCTCCTCATGCCTGGCGTAGTGCAGCAACTAGACGTGACATTGACTCCATAGGTCATTGGAAGTCTCTGCAGAAATATTGAACCATACTGGCTTTATAGTTGTACTTAAATGAGAAAGTGTTGTAAGTGCAGGATGTCGTGCACGACTTGGTTTCTTGATCTTGTTATATAAATCATCGATGGGATTCATGTCGGGCGTTCTGGGTGGCCAAATCTGTCGTTTCATATATCCACAATGTCCTTCAAACCAATCGCGAACTACTATGACTGAATGGCATGACGCATTGTCATCCACAAAAATTCCATTGGTGTTTGCCAACATGAACTCCATGATTGGCTGCAAATGGTCTCCAAGTAGCCGAACATAACCATTTACAGTCAATGATCGCCTCAGTTGGACCACAGGAAACCGTCCATTCCGTGTCAACACATCCCATAGCATTATGGAACCACAACCAGCTTGCAGAGTGTCTTGTTTGACAACTTGGGTCCTTGGCTTCTTAAGGTCTGTGCCACACTCGAACCCTACCATCAGCTCTTACCAACTGAAATTTGGACTCATTTGGCCAGGTCACTGTTTTCCTGTCATCTAGGGTCCAACCGATATGGTCACTAGCCCAATAGAGGCGCTTCAGGCGATGTCTTGCTGTTAGCAAAGGTACAGACGTTGGTCGTCTGCTACCATACTCCATTAACAACACCTTTCGCCGCACTGTCCTAACGGACACGTTCGTTGTACATCCCATAACTGATTTCTGCGGTTATTTCACGCAATGCTACTTGCCTGTTAGCGCTGTTAAGTGAATGCTGTTGGCCACTGCGTTGTCTGTGGTGAGATGTAATGCCTAAAACTTGGTATTATAGGCACATTCCTGCCACTGTGGTGCTCGGAATACTGAATTCCCAAACCATTTTCCGGATGGAATGTCCCGCACGTCTAGCTCCAGCTACCATCCATCATTCTGCCATAATCAGGCTGGAAATCGTTTCACGAGACTCAGCTGTGTACAAATGACACCTCCGCCAGTGCACAGCCCTTGTATACATTGTGTACGTGGTACACGGCGGAGGAGCGGACAGAGATACAGGGCACTCTGTTGCCTTTGGTGTGGGAAATTGTCCCCAAAGGCGGAAGAATCAGCAATAATCAACGACATAAGGATGCAGAAGGCAATGGAACCACTGGATTAAAGACACGTAACGTGTATCCGCAGGACATGTGGCCTGTAACTGAAAAAAGTGTCATGATGATCTCTCCATTGGCAAAAGATTCCTGAATATTCCCCCATTGTGATCTCTGGGAGGGTACTGCCAATGGGGAGGTGACCATAAGATAAAGATTGAAAACCAATGAATGAATAATATTCTACGAGTCGGGGCGTGAAATGTCAGAAGCTTGAATGTGGTAGGAAGTTAGAAAATCTGAAAAGGAAAATGCAAAGGCTCAGTGTAGATATAGTAGGGGTCAATGAAGTGAAATGGAAAGAAGACAAGGTTTCTGGTCATATGAGTATAGGGTAATATCAATAGCAGCAGAATATGGTATAACGGGAGTAGAATTCATTATGAATAGGATGACAAAGCAGAGAATATCTTAATGAGAACAATTTAGCGATAGGATTGTTCTTATTAGAATCGACAGCAAACCAACACGGACAACGATAGTTAAGGTATAGATGCCGATGTCGCAAGCTGAAGATGAAGAGAGAGGGCGTATATGAGTATATTGAAAGGGTAATACAGTGTGTAAAGGGGGATGAAAATCTAATAGTCACGGGGGGACTGGAATGAAGTTGTAGGGGAAGGAATAAAAGAGTAGGTTACAGTTGAATATGGGCTTGGGATAAGGAATGAGAAAGGAGAAAAACTAATTGAGTTCTGTAATAAATTTCAGCTAGTAATAGCGAATACTCTGTTCAAGACACACAAGAATAGGACATATACTAGGAAAAGGCCGGGTGATACATGGATGTGTCAGTTAGATTACATCACTGCCAGACAGAGATTCCGAAATCAGATACTGGATTGTAAGGCGTACCCAGGAGTTGATATAGACGGATCACAATGTCGTAGTGATGAAGAATAGGCTGAAGTTTAAAAGATTAGTCAAGAAGAATCAATAGCCAAAGAAGGGGATACGGAAGTACGAAGGAATGACGAGGTACGCTTGAAGTTCTCTAAGGCTATAGATACAGCAATAAGGACAAGCGAGTGGGCAGTAAAGTTGAAGAGAACTGGACATTTCTAAATAGGCAGTCACAGAAGTTGGAAAGAGAAGCATATGTACAAAGAAGGTAACGGTGAAGAAACCACGGATAACAGAAAAAATACTTCAGTTAATCCATGAAAGAAGGAAGTACGTTCGACAATTTATTCATTTTATATTTTATTTGTTTATACATTTCATTAACAGTACAGAGTAACCCACTGGCTTGAAATATAAAGTGGGTCGGATGCTTCTCAGTCTAACAGCAAAGACTTCTCATTGTTACAATCTTAATGGTATATAGTTGTTAGTGCTTTTGTTTATAAATAATATAAAAAACATTATACATAAAAATTTCTCTGAGGTTACAGCGAATTTAATGCTTAACAATTGTTAAAATGGTTCCATATAATTCGTAACTACGTAGTTTTTGACAATATAATTTATATAATGCAAATGTCAAAGAAAATAAAAAAGAAAATGTAATACAATGAGTGTAGTGAAAACAATTTGCAGTATGTAGAGGGAAGTGATATGCTGTATCTGGATGTGTAATACAGTCTAAGTTGCATGTTGGTTGATAATGGCCTATTTCTACCCATTTCAGTTGAGAAGGTCTCGGTAAAACCTCGAGCTATTCTCATCTGAAATGGTTTGTGCTTATGTATGTTTACACAGATTATACAGATTAAACACTGATTGAGCACTTCATACGTTGAATACATGAATTTTAGCTTTATGAGAAATAAACTTACGTTTGTAATTTGTTAGTAGAAATAGAACGTAGTTCATTGCTACTTGAATGCATTATTCTTTAAATGACTTTATACAAAAAACACATTTGATATATAAAATTCGTTGACTGTAGCTTTGAACAGAGAAGAGAATATGCTTCTGTCCGCACACTATACGTTACTACTTGTGTGCAGTATACTTAAGCACTATGCAGTATGCCATTGGGGTGGGGGGGGGGGTAGGGGGGAAGCCTCGGAATAAAAGTTTTTCGAGTCTACTCCTCCCAAGCGACATTACATTATTACTACAGTTTTAGTATGTGCTGTCGGAGTTTGTTTTATAATTGTTGTGTTGTTTGTGACTTTTTTGTGGCGTGCAGTGTCATATACTGTTGGTTTGGATTCCTTACATTTTGATCCCTTCTGAGTAATGCTCACTTAGTGTTCCTTCCTTAGTTTCGGAATCTGTGCTCGCGCTTGTGTCCTCCCATGTGATTTATTGTGTGGTTTGTTCTTGTTTACGCCTCCTTCCATATGGCGCTTGTATTCTTCGTGCAGAGTTTTCGATACAATATCGGCTACGCTGTTTATTGTGTTCCAGTCATCGGGATTACGCATTATTCTGACGATGTCATTGTCGTTCTGTATAGGTCTCACTTGTGATAAGTGTTGCACAGCAGTGTGACATGTTCTGATGTCCCAGTTTCTGCGCAGACGCATACTTCATCGTTGGTTAATCCCATGTTGTTGAAGTGTACCGGATACGGCCCGTGGCCTGTCAGCAAATGGACCATCCCCCGGCTTGGGTCGATATGTTTCTTGTAGTTTTTCGCGTACATCATGAAAGAAAGAGTGTACGCGGTGACCCTTGTCGGATGCATCCCACTCTCTCTGCCATGTTTGCATCCGCCATTGTTTCATTTGTATTTTGTTCATAATATTGGTTCCCGTAATTTCGGTGACTTTACCGAGCCTGTCCCTCTTAAACCAGTAAAGTTCAGCTCTATAACGTATTGTTATGTCTATAGGGCAGGTCCCCATCACAACGCAAAGTGCCTCTAGTGACGTAGCGTTGATGGCTCCGCTTATTCTCAGGAGTACACTACGTTGACCTCGTCTTGCAATTGTATTGTTGGTCTGTATGTTCAGTATGTGAGCCCAAGGACTTGTGGCGAAGTGTGCGATGGACTGAAATATTGTTCGACAGTGTAAAATAGTGCAAGATATTTAAAATTTTGAGAAAAATAGGGTTAAGCTGTAGGGAGAGACGGGTAATATACAACATGTACGAGAGCAGAGAGGGAATAATAAGAGTGGACGACCAAGAAAGAAATGCCCGAATTAAAAAGGGTGTAAGGCAGGGATGTAGTCTTTCACTCCTACTGCTCAAACTGGACATCGAAGAAGCAATGATGGAAATAGAAGAAAGGTATAGGAGTGTAACTAAAATTCAAGGCGAAAGGATATCAGTGATATGATTCGCTGATGATATTATTATCCTGACTGAAAGTGAAGGAGAATTAAATGATCTGCTGAATGTAATAAACGGTCTGATGAATATAGAATATGGATTGAGAGTAAATCGAAGAAAGACGACGATAATGAAAAGTAGCAGAAATGATAACAGCGAGGAACTTAACATCAGGATAGAGGGTCACGTAGCAGATGAAGTTAAGGAATTCTACTACCTAGGCAGCAAGATAACGAGTGACAGACGGAGCAGGAAGAACATCAAAAGCAGACTAGCACTGGCAAAACACATATTCCTGGCCAAGAGAAGTCTACTAGTATCAAACATAGACCTTAATTTGAGGGAGAAATGTCTGAGAATGTACGTTTGGAGCACAGCGTTGTATAGTAGTGAAACATGGACTGCGGGAAACTGGAAATGAATAGAATCGAAGCATTTGAGATATGGTGTTACAGACGAACGTTGAAAATCAGGTCTACTGACAAGATAGGAAATGAGGGATTCTGTGCAGAATCGAAGAGGAAAGGAGTATGTGGGAAACACTGACAAGGAGAAGGGACTGGACGATAGGACGTCTGTTAAGACATCAGAGAATGACTTCCATGGTACTAGAGGGAGCTGTAGAGGCCAAAAACTGTAGAGGAAGACAGAGATTGGAATACATCCAGCAAATAATGGAGAACATAGGTTGCAAGTACTACTCTGAGATGAAGAGGCTGTAACATGAGAGGAATTCGTGGCGGACCGCATCAAAAGAGCCAGAAGACTGATGACTCAAAAAAAAAAAAAAAAAAATAATAATAAAAAAAAAAACAAAAAAAAAATAAAAAAACAACAACCGATAGTAC
Source organism: Schistocerca americana (assembly GCF_021461395.2). Lineage (NCBI taxonomy): Eukaryota > Metazoa > Arthropoda > Insecta > Orthoptera > Acrididae > Schistocerca > Schistocerca americana. The sequence goes on from NC_060119.1 coordinate 593,317,925, forward strand.
CGCCCCTATTAGTACGCTTGCCTAGCGCTATCCCATGACTTGTAGCCTTAGTGTATGTGCGATTAATATTTTAGTTTAATTGAGATTGAACGAAGAGTGCAAATATGGTAGCAGAAGTAAAACTGGGAAATAGGAGGAACTTTCTCCCTAAACATATTTTAATGCGTTATAATTTATTAATCTGCTGCATGTCATAGCTCCAAACTGGGAATTTTTCCGGGCTCTTGTACTTAGGGTCATTAGGAAGCCAGCTCGGAAAGTCACAGCATAATTTATTATTACAAAGACTCATTAATGATTAAGTGCACTAGAAACCTAAAAAAAATCCTGTCTTTGACTATAACAAAAGAATTGGTGACATCTGAGCTATCATAATAGTCACAAACAAGCAAAATCCCTTGCATTTGTCTCTTGAATGTATCGAATACAAATTACACTGCTGGCCCTTAAAATTGAAACATTATGGAACCAACAACTAACAAACGTCATATTAGCTTGAGGTGTACCGCGTGTTTAGATATGCAAGTGACTGGAGGTGCAGTGCACCCGCACACCGTATGTAGGAGAAACGCCTCCTACAATCTGTATGGATAGATAGATATCCAGCGATCACAGGCCCTGCAGTCCAAGCGCTGCTTCCACAAACTGCCTCCATTTCGTCGTGTTTTGCGCCCGGTTCCTCCAGGTGTCTTCAATTCCCAGGGCTGCTAGGTCCTTCGCCAGGTCGTCCATCCAGCGCTGCCTTGGTCGTCCAATGGGGCATTTGGTTTTTGGTTTCCCCGCTAAATCTTTGCCTGTCTTCCATCTGGCATACGGGCTACATGGCCCACCCATTGTATTCTTTTGCTCTTTACCTTCTGTAGGATAGTTGGTTGCGCATCAGAAGGTAGATTTCCTCGTCTTTCCTCCTCCTCCATTCTCCGTTATCTAAAACTGGTCCCCATGTCTTCCTCATTACTCTTCTTTCAAATATTAGTAGTTTTTCCCTTTCTCGCTTAGTCATGCTCCATGTTTCTGAACCGTACGTTACTGCTGGGCATATCACTGTGTTGTACATTTTCATCTTCGTGTTCACTGAGATCAATTTAGAGCCAAGCGTCTCTCTGAGGGTATGGTTCAAATGGCTCTGAGCACTATGGGACTCAACTGCTGAGGTCATTAGTCCCCTAGAACTTAGAACTAGTTAAACCTAACTAACCTAAGGACATCACAAACATCCATGCCCGAGGCAGGATTCGAACCTGCGACCGTAGCGGTCTTGCGGTTCCAGACTCCAGGGCCTTTAACCGCACGGCCACTTCGGCCGGCCTCTGAGGGTATGCATGCATTTCATTCCACTGCTATTCTATCCTTGATGTCCATTTTTATGTTGTTGTCTGTGGTAAACCATGATCCCAAGTATTTGAACTGGTCTACTCTCTTGAACCTCTTGCCATCTATCTCAAGAAATTCTATCTGCTCTTGTCTTCTTCCTAATTGCATGAACTCTGTTTTGTCTCGATTCGCTTTGAGCCCTACCTTCTGTGCGTAATTGTCCATTTTCTGGTACATTTCTTTCTACTCGTGCTTTGATTCACTTAATAGTACTATGTCATCTGCATATGTGAGACAATTGAAGTTACCGTCCATCTCTTCTCCAGTCCACTCCTGTTGCTACTCTCTTTTATTACATTCTCTAAGATGACATTGAACAGAACACATGAGAGAGCATCCTCTTGTCTGAGGCCTGTCTCAGTCTCGAATGTTTCTGATGTGGCTCCTCGGAAACATACAAACTGTATACAAGAAAAAATTAAGCAGTGGATTTATCATTCAGAAATTGCATTTGAACGTTGTTTGTCTGCTAGAAGGCCCTCTTATGAGAAGAAGAAACATCTAGCAGCACATGTCGGAATTCGACACCGGCAGGATCGTAGCCTGTCGAGGCTGGGTTTTAGCGTTATGTGATATAGCCACTTGCGTTGATCGCGATCCCACTCCAATTACGTGGATATGGAATCGATGGCTCCGTGAAGACCATACTTAACGCTATGCAGCATCTCACCGGCCCTGGACGTCGAGCAGTCCGATAGGACAGCATGCGTGGCCATGCAGGAGTGTACAGCCACGACATGTGCTGCTAGATGTTTCTTCTTCTTAGAAGACGGCGTAACATGATCTTCTAGCAAACCTCGAGTGATGAAATAGCCTTGCTTGCAGCAATACTAGTGACCACACTCATAGTACGACGACGTCTTGAGCAGCCCGAGTTTTCAGAACGACTACCATTGTTCCCTTAAGGCGACAACAGCAAAGCGCCCAACGACAACACGAACAGATGTTTTCGAAATGTGAGAGATCTGAATAATATATAGGCGTACACTCCAGTACGGAAGCATACTGTCGCAATGCCAGTAGGGATTCTCAGTTGTCAAACGATAATGGATCTTAGGAATACTACCCTGCAGCAGTAATCACTCCTCACCGAGTTCTGTATCCTGCACCTTACCATTAGTTTGCTCCTTTTAGCCGCAAGAGTGAACCATCTTTCGAGGATGGTCATATGGCTCTGAGCACTATGGGACTCAACTTCTGAGGTCATTAGTCCCCTAGAACTTAGAACTAGTTAAATCCAACTAACCTAAGGACATCACACACATCCATGTCCGAGGCAGGATTCGAACCTGTGACCGTAGCGGTCTCGCGGTTCCAGACTGCAGCACCTAGAACCGCACTGCCACTTCGGCCGGCGAAGATGGTCAGTGAGTACTTATCCTCTGTGGGGGTATACAGGATCTGTAACACTAGTTATAGTTATTATTACCTGTTGTTTATGTATATACTGTAAGTGCTGTCGTAAGTGTGGGCAAGAGCTGTGCACATTGAGTGGAAGGTGTTGTGCAAATATTTGTATAACAAACACTATTAATAATAGGAGCCCAGACCAGGAGGTTATAAGATATAAGCACACACGCGCATCCAAACCCGACCCGGACGCAGAAGACGAATTAACCACTATTAGTTTCATAGACTCACCTAAAGCAAGGAAAGCAAAGACACAGTCACCGACCTTATCCATAATGTCAAGGGCTCCCACTCCCATGGTAGAATCCCCAGCAATGCGAACAGATAAAAGATAATTTTAATTGTAAAAATAAAAGGTGTAATGTAAAAGAAAAATCCATGGAAAAAGTATGAAGAAATATTTAATTAATATGTATTTAAAAAGAGTAATTCCTGTATTATGTAAACAGTGATGAATGTAAAAGGCAAATTACAATTTTCAATGCTGTAAAAAGAATGTTACCTCCGAGGACGGAGCTTATAAAATTTCCCCTGGGGGAGGGAGGTGTTGCGAATCTCAATCAGCGACGAGTACAAATTAAATGTATTAGGACTTATTCAGCGGGAGAGGCAGCTAGATGTACAATCCAATACGGAAGCACTGCGACAGTATTTGTCGATGGGCCAGCGCTGACAAAGCGGTGCCAGGAGACAAATAGCGTTACGTGACTAGCTGGACGCTCTAGCCGAATGCATAACAGGGATCAAAGTAGCTTTCTCACACCACATGATGATGAAAATATACCAGGTACGTGGTCAGCCTCCAGGGAGGAGGTATAGAACATTCTAGAAGCTTTCTGTAACGCACGAGGGTAGTATAAATAGGGGGTCGGGAGGACCCTATAGTCAGTTGAGATGTGCCGAGTATAACGACGCAAGCTCCGTGTCGTTCTACGGCAGAAGTGGGTTCAAATGGCTCTGAGCACTATGGGACTTAGCTTCTAGGGTCATCAGTCCCCTAGAACTTAGAACTACTTAAACCTAACTAACCTAAGGGCTTCACACACATCCAGGCCCGAGGCAGCACTCGAACCTGCGACCGTAGCGGTCGCGCGGTTCCAGACTGTTGCGCCTAGAACGGCTCGGCCACCTCGGCCGGCACAGAAGTGGGAATTTAGTACGATTCGCTAGCCTCGACTCCGCAACAACCAGGTAGATAGAGTCCAAAGTAAGAGATTCAACTGACAGAAAGTAGTGCAAGATAGTGCCAGTAGGGATTCTCAGTTATCAAACTATAAGGCCTCTTATGAATACTACCCTGCAGCAGTAATCACTCCTCACCGAGTTCCGTATCCTTCACCTTAGCATTAGCTTGCTTCTTCTAGCTGTCGGAGTTGCAGAAGCTGCCCACGCCTCCTTCTACTCTTCGAGAAGATCGATTGAGGTAAGTAAGACCCCTGAATCTAATTCGCGTCAATCTCACTCCTTCTCGGGACACGACAAGACTAACACAGAGCTGAAGCAGCACTGAATGATGTAGCCATATATATTACCTAATCTCAATTTGAATAGACGTCTAGACAGATTAGAGAAGTTATTTCTACCAGAGAGGGCAGCTCTATGTTCCAAATATCGCACCCTCTGTATCCTTAAATCACACACAAATTTAATTTGTATACTTCCAACTTTGCTGTATCGCACAGTAAGTTAGATTTCGTTATTTGCTGTTGTTCCTGATGTTGCAGTTTTAGTGCCACGAAATGAATCTTGGATTCCAATGCAGAACACTTTTTTCGTGGTAATTTATCCCAAGGATCTTAGTAATTCTGAAGGTACGAGGATATCGCCTACCAGGTGCTGTTGTGCCGCAGAAAGATATCCTGGGCGAATGAAAAACTTTTGAACTCTCTTCCTGGTCATCACCGAGCCAAGCCGAGTGTGGCTCGTACACAATGTCTGCAGTGGATTGCCATACGGGAAGGAGACCCAATCCTGCAAATACCGCGACACATAACTGAGACCACTGGTGCACATTGCTGGAGCAAGATGTCTGAATTGCTAGTGCAGCAGTATTGCCCCATGTGAAGAGAGCGTAAGGTCATTCTGCCAACCGTGCATAGCGGACTAACAGCACATAAATCATATGCAAGAACGACTTTCATCCCACTGCCACGGCATAATGTGACGTGCTGAAAGCCTGAAACGAAAGGTTGGGACACGGTGATGCAGCGAAGAATGGTGACGGTCACAGAAAACCAGGCCCCATTCAGCCATCCTCGCAAAGGGATAACATTATTGCCCCTGACAGACAGTTACAAATACTTGCACTTTCGAGCCCTTCTCGTATTCATTTGCCGTGAACAAGATCCAAGGCGGCACCTGTATGCACTGACTACAATTCGCCAGACGACTTCTACCTTTGAGGCACCAGCCTGCTGAACTTAGCTATTGTTAGCTGCCATCCTCTTCTCCACTAATATGAAGACTCAGAGCCTTCTACTATCTGCTCACTGGAGTCCAGATTGATGATGTTTGGCTCATGTTATAGGAGGTGTGCTAGCTGCTGCTATCCACTGACCTGGATCGTGATAGGACACCAGCCTCCACTGCCTTCCTCTAGTGGAAAGGCTACAACACAACTTTGCACAGCCAGCGCCATCTCGTGCAGAGCCCTGGGATCTTAGTGGGGCCCTATCTTCGAAGTCCACGAGTGTGTCCCAGTAGACGTTGTTGTCGAACTGTTGGGCGTCATTGCTGGACGAGTAACGCCTGCCACCAGCTGGGCTGGCTACTTTGCACGACACCGCTCTTACTGTGTTCGCGGCCTTGATCATATCGACCGCCTCGAGACTGCTGAGGTGAACGCATCAGCACATTTCAACCCGCCGTGTAGCTTCTGCTGTCGTCGCGATTGCCGCGGCGAAGATGATTCAATTGCAGAACTAAACAATAAATGAGTAAACCGTTAATGCTGTCTCATTAGCACTCTGGGAACCAGAACCTTCCATACTTCGTCATCCCGCATGCGTAGGGGTCACATCACCGCCGACCCTCGCAGTGCTATGTCAAATTCTTCTCACAGTGTTTCGTCACACATTTCATCTTCATCCACTTCCCTTCTTTTTCCATAGTGTTATAGTCAAGTTTCTTCGATTTATACAGCCCTTGTATACGCGGTGAAGTAGCAGTGTCGATTAATGTAAAGGCCAAACTTGTAATTGGACAATATGTGACAATATTTTCACTATGAAAATGCACCAGTGCATCCTGTTATAGCGAGATATCGTAAATCTTCCCCACGGAACATTCAGATGCATAAACTGAAGTGAGCTATTATTATTAGTAGATTCATTTGGATGAGACAGTTCACAGGCCTGAGGAAGGGAATGGTGTACCAACACCCGTATGGTCTACCTAGTAAAATAGTACAGTGTTCAGTCTCCGGTTCCATGTTCGTTGTACTTGCTACCAGAAATAAAGAGAATCGGAGAGGTGGTGGACTGTCGCATATGTGGTCGCCGAGTAAGAAGTGAGAGGCGCTCTTTATGAGACTCGGGAGAATGGAGAGGGGTGGGAGGGATAGGGTTATTGAAAGAAGAATGTGAGAAACTGAAATAAGAACAGCAAGACGCAATCGCGACGGCTTGGGGTGAGGCTAGGCGTCCCGCCGGCCGTTACGATCGTATTTCCATCAACGTCAGCGCCGGCCCGACTGTAAAACGAGCGCGTGCACGGAATGGGCGCCGGGTGGAGGGGGCAGCGAAGGTGAGGGGTTGGGGGCAGGGGAAGCTCATTAGACGCCGGAGAGAGGCGGGGGGGGGGGGGGGGGGGGGGCAGCGACGCGCAGACGGATTTTACGACGCCCGGCCGGCCTGTGGGTGCGGCGCGGCGTGGCGGGAATTGGGCTGCGCCGTTTTGCTCCTGTCGTGTCTGGGCCGGCCGGCAGCCGCCGCTCAATGGGGTCCGGAGCCCAGCCCTGGCCGGCCTTTTGCTATCCTAGGCCGCGACAGTCCGCGGTTCCCGGAACTGGGGGACGCTGACCGCAGTTCACTCACCGCCCAGGTGTCTCACCTTGAGAATATCACACCATGTGTGCATTGATTGGCTGTCAGCATTACACGCTGAGAAGACGAGTATCAGATCTCTGGCTCTGCTGTGGCGAGACGTGGGCTGGAAAGAGTTCTCATTTTGCGATATCACTGCGTGTACAATCTGTTCTTTTACACTGAGGTGGTAAAAGTCATGGGTTAGCGATATGCACATATACATATGGCGCTAATATGGCGTACTCGAGGTATAAAAGGGCAGGGCATTGGCGCAGCTGTCATTTGTACTCAAGATGATTCACGTGTAAAGGTTTCCGATGTCACTGTGGCACCACGACGGGAACTGACAGACTTTGAGCTGCCATTCCTAACGAAAAGCGACATTGCATGAAATAACCGCACAAATCAGAGTGGTACGTACGTTAGTGGGACATGCGTTAACGGACTATAGCAGTAGACGGCCGACGCGAATGCCGTTGCTAACAGCACATCGCCTACAGCGCCTCTCCTGGGCTCGTGACCATATCGGTTGGGCTTTAGATCAGGGGTCTCCAAACTACGGCCCGCGGGCCGAAACCGGCCCACGATGGCCGGCAAACCGGCCCGCGTTAGCTGGCCGGACATCCCCGGTATCCGGCCCTCCAAACATTTGAGGTGCTACCTATGCTGCCAACAGCTGAGTTTCGAGGCCTATCGCGACCAATACACCACGACATTGTCGGACACAATCACGCAACAGAACTATCAAATATAATATGCTCTGGCTCTGCTACTCGCTACAAGACTACATAACTAAACTTACTGTTGCGCCGCTTGAAATAACAATGCGTTGATATTCTCTATCTCTTCGTCTTGCAGTAATAGTGTTGCCAACAATGATTTTGAGATTTCGTTAACTTTGCAGGACGCTTTCGTGAAGAATGTGCAGTGACATAATTTTTTGTCGGTGAAATTCGTCAGAATAAAATACGCCAGAATTTCGTTCAGGTACGTCCACCAATCAAAATTATGTAATTAAATAAAAATCGTAGTTCGTTTCAGTGTTAGCTATTCCCAGAACCTTAGATTTTTGCGATTTCATCTTTCCGTTAGCCTTACATTACAGTGATCATGGATTGCTAGGGTGCTTTAGTCCCACTAGGTAGATCATGGCCCTTATGACTTCGTGGGGGAGTCAATGTGGCCCGCGGACTAAAAAGTTTGGAGACCCCTGCTTTAGATGACTGGAAAACTGTAGCCAGGTGAGATAGTCATGATTTCAGTCGGTAAGAGCTGATGGTAGGGTTCCAGTGTGGTGCAGATCCCACGAAGCCATAGACCCAAGTTGTCAACGAGGACTGTGCAAGCCGGTGGTACCTCCCTAATGGTGTCAGCCTTTGGTCCAACTGAGTCGATAATTGACTGGAAATGGTTATGTTCGGTTAGGTGGAGACCATTTTCTGCCATTCATGGACTTCATGTTCCCAAAGAACGATGTAATTTTTGTGGATGACAATGTGCGATGTCGCCGAGCCACAGTTTTTCGCGATTGGTTTGAAGAACATTCTGGACAATTCGAACGAATTATTTGGCCATCCGAATTTCCCGACATTAAAACCATCGAACGTTTATGGACGTAATCGAGGGGTCAGTTCGTGCAGATCATCCTGTACTGGTAACACTGTCGTAGTTATGGACGGCTATAGTGGCTGAATGGGTCAATAAGTCTGCAGGGGACTTCCAACGACATGGGGGAGCCCATGCGACATCGAGTTATTGTACTACGCCAGGCAAAAGTGGGGCCGACACGATATTGGGAGGTCTCTCATGACTTTTGTCACTTCAGGGCATTTGTATTTGTTGTTCACGTTAATGCAAATTTGTCAAATTAACTATTTCTTTAACTAATATAGACGTTTATCAATAGACAACAGAGGAGTTCAGTTCACTTGCAAAACCTAGACCTCTGCCTACTTTTGCCTTCAGTATTGTTAGTGCAGTCAGATACCCGATTCTTTTTTTTTTTTTTTTTAATTCTTAGTCATATCACGACCCATCCGACATAAGTCTTACGCGGTATAGTCGTTCATTTTTTGTATTGTCTCCGTCAAAAACAAGTAATACATATAAGAGAGCGTATAAGGAGAAAAAGTCTACAAACAAGACACTGTGCGGCATCAGCTTGGTGTTGCAAGAATATAGCCAAAGAAAGTATTAACTCGTATACTTATCACCTTTTCTTGAAATCATTTGACTGGTCTTGGGCACACGTCGCCACTTTCTTTTTTTTTTTCTTTTTCTTTCTCTTGGCGCTTGACTGCTCAAGTGTAAGTGTCGTGTAAGGCATTTTATGTCCGTAATAACGGGATTTCGATTCAAACGTGTTTAAAGGAATTCATTTAAAAATCATTACACTAAAGATAGCCAATCAACGTATTCGAAGTTTATCGTATGTATAAAAAACTGGGAGTGCAGTATCATTAAACATTATTATATGATTCACAAAGAACCTGTTTTCGTACTAAACGAAGTCCGATTATATCCCAATTAGCATTTGAGTGCATCAGAATGTCAACAACTTTACATGGTCAAATGGTACTAAAAATGACGTCAGCCAGCATTGTACATT